>NW_027480447.1:2615756-3269695 GCF_051401765.1 Calliopsis andreniformis
AGATTGAGGACTGAGAGTTGAGGGTTGCGTGATGAGAGTTGATGTTTGTGGATTGAGATTTGAAGATTGAAGAATGGGGTTTGAGTATTGAAAACTGTGAATTGAGGATATTATATTGAGGATTGAGGATTGACAACTGATTGTTGAGGACTGATGGCTGAGGATTGAGGATTGAGGATTGAGGATTGAGGATAGAAGGTCGAGGATTGGGTATTGAGGATTGAAGAATGAGGATTGAGGATTGAGGATTGAGGATTGAGGATTGAGGATTGAGGATGGAGGATGAGGGCTGAGGGTTGAGGACTGAGGATTGAGGATTGAGGATTGAGTATTGAGGATTGAGGATTGAGGATTGAGGATTGAGGATTGAGGATTGAGGATTGAGGATTCAGGATTGAGGTTCGAGGACTGAGGATTGAGGATTGAGGATTGAAGGTTGAGTATTGATGATTGAAGATGGGAGGATTGAGGATTGAGGGTTGAGGATTGAGGACGAGGACTGACGGTTGAGGATTGAGGTTTGAGGATTGTGGATTGAGGATTGAGAATGACGGCAGAGGGTTGAGGATTGAGGTTTGAGCATAGAATCCTGAGAATTCAGGATATTCTATTGAGTATTGCAAATTGAGGATTGATGGTTGAGTATTGAGGATTGAAGATTGAGGGTTGAGGATTGAGTATTGAAGATTGAGGATTGATGATTGAGGATTGAGGATTGAGGATTGAGGATTGAAGATTGAGTATTGAGGATTGAAGATTGACGATTGAGGATTGAGGATTGAGGATTGAGGATTGAGGATTGAGGATTGAGGATTGAAGATTGAGTATTGAGGCTTGAAGGTTGAGGATTGAGGATTGAGGATTGAGGATTGAGAATTGAAGATTGAGTATTGAGGATTGAAGATTAAGATTGAGCATTGAGGATTGAGGATTCAGGATTGAGGATTGAAGATTGAGGATTAGGGTCTGAGTATTGAGGGTTGAGTGATGAGAATTGATGTTTGTGGATAGAGATCTGAAGATTGCAGATTGAGTATTGAGTATTGAAAACTGTGAATTGAGGATATTCTATTGAGGATTGAGGATTGACAACTGATTGTTGAGGACTCAGGGCTGAAGATTGAGGATTCAGGATTGAGGATTCAGGATTGAGGTATGAGGACTGAGGATTGAGGATTGAGGATTGAAGATTGGGTATTGATGATTGAAGATGGGAGGATTGGGGATTGAGTGTTGGGGATTGAGGACGAGGACTGACGGTTGAGGATTGAGGATTGAGGTTTGCGGATTGTGGATTGAGGATTGAGAATGAGGGCAGAGGGTTGAGGATTGAGGTTTGAGTATAGAATCCTGAGAATTCAGGATATTCTATTGAGTATTGAGAATTGAGGATTGATGGTTGAGTATTGAGGATTGAGGATTCAGGGTTGAGGATTGAGTATTGAAAATTGAGGATTGATGATTGACGATTGATGATTGAGGATTGAGGATGGAGAGTTGAGGATTGATCATTGAGTATTGAGGATTGAGGATTGAGGATTGAAGATTGAGTATTGATGATTGAAGATTGAGGATTGAGGATTGAGGGTTGAGGTTTGAGAACGAGGACTGACGGTTGAGGATTGAGGTTTGAGGATTGAGGATTGAGGATTGAGGATTGAGGACTGAAGACTGAATATTGATGATTGAAGGTTGAGGATTCAGAATTGATGGTTGTGGATTGAGGACGAGGACTGAGGGTTGAGTATTGCTGTTTGAGGTCTGAGGATTGAGGATTGAGGATTGACGCTTGAGTATTGAGGATTGAGGATGGAGGATTGAAGAGAGAGGACAAAGTATTGAGGATTGAGTATTGAGAGTTGATGTTTGAGGATTGCGATTTGATTATTGAATATTGTGGATTGAGTATTGAATAATGAGAATTCGGGATATCCTATTGAGTATTGAGAATTGAGCATTGAGGGTTGAGTATTGAGGATTGAGGATTGAACATTGAGGTCTGAGTGTTGAGGGTTGAGTGATGAGAATTGATGTTAGTGGATAGTGGCTTGAAGATTGCAGATCGAGTATTGAGTGTTGAAAACTGTGAATTGAGGATATTCTACTGAGGATTGAGGATTGACTACCGATTGTTGAGGACTGAGGTCTGAAGATTGAGGATTCAGGATTGAGGATTCAGGTTTGATGTTTGAGGACTGAGGATTGAGGATTGAGGATTGAGGATTGAGGATTGAGGATTGAGGATTGAGGATTGAAGATTGAGGATTGAGGATGGAGGATGAGGGCTGAGGGTTGAGGACTGAGGATTGAGGATTGAGGATTGAGTATTGAGGATTGAGGATTGAGGATTGAGGATTGAGGATTGAGGATTGAGGATTGAGGATTCAGGATTGAGGTTCGAGGACTGAGGATTGAGGATTGAGGATTGAAGGTTGAGTATTGATGATTGAAGATGGGAGGATTGAGGATTGAGTGTTGAGGATTGAGGACGAGGACTGACGGTTGAGGATTGAGGTTTGAGGATTGTGGATTGAGGATTGAGAATGACGGCAGAGGGTTGAGGATTGAGGTTTGAGTATAGAATCCTGAGAATTCAGGATATTCTATTGAGTATTGCAAATTGAGGATTGATGGTTGAGTATTGAGGATTGAAGATTGAGGGTTGAGGATTGAGTATTGAAGATTGAGGATTGATGATTGAGGATTGAGGATTGAGGATTGAGGATTGAAGATTGAGTATTGAGGATTGAAGATTGACGATTGAGGATTGAGGATTGAGGATTGAGGATTGACGATTGAGGATTGAGGATTGAAGATTGAGTATTGAGGCTTGAAGGTTGAGGATTGAGGATTGAGGATTGAGGATTGAGAATTGAAGATTGAGCATTGAGGATTGAAAATTAAGATTGAGCATTGAGGATTGAGGATTCAGGATTGAGGATTGAAGATTGAGGATTAGGGTCTGAGTATTGAGGGTTGAGTGATGAGAATTGATGTTTGTGGATAGAGATCTGAAGATTGCCGATTGAGTATTGAGTATTGAAAACTGTGAATTGAGGATATTCTATTGAGGATTGAGGATTGACAACTGATTGTTGAGGACTCAGGGCTGAAGATTGAGGATTCAGGATTGAGGATTCAGGATTGAGGTATGAGGACTGAGGATTGAGGATTGAGGATTGAAGATTGGGTATTGATGATTGAAGATGGGAGGATTGGGGATTGAGTGTTGGGGATTGAGGACGAGGACTGACGGTTGAGGATTGAGGTTTGAGGATTGTGGATTGAGGATTGAGAATGAGGGCAGAGGGTTGAGGATTGAGGTTTGAGTATAGAATCCTGAGAATTCAGGATATTCTATTGAGTATTGAGAATTGAGGATTGATGGTTGAGTATTGAGGATTGAGGATTCAGGGTTGAGGATTGAGTATTGAAAATTGAGGATTGATGATTGAGGATTGATGATTGAGGATTGAGGATTGAGTATTGAGGATTGACGATTGAGTATTGAGGATTGAGGATTGAGGATTGAAGATTGAGTATTGATGATTGAAGATTGAGGATTGAGGATTGAGGGTTGAGGTTTGAGAACGAGGACTGACGGTTGAGGATTGAGGTTTGAGGATTGAGGATTGAGGATTGAGGACTGAAGATTGAATATTGATGATTGAAGGTTGAGGATTCAGAATTGATGGTTGTGGATTGAGGACGAGGACTGAGGGTTGAGTATTGCTGTTTGAGGTCTGAGGATTGAGGATTGAGGATTGAGGATTGAGGATTGAGGATTGAGAATTGAGGATTGAGGACGTGGACTGACGGTTGAGGATTGAGGTTTGAGGATTGAGGATTGAGGATTGAGGATTGGAGATTGAGGATTGAGGATTGAGGATTGAGGATTGAGGATGAGGGCTGAGGGTTGAGGATTGAGGTTTGAGGACTGAGGACTGAGGATTGAGGATTGAGAATTGAGGATTGAGGATTGAGGATTGAAGATTGAGGATTGGGTATTGAGGATTGAAGAATGAGGATTGAGGATTGAGGATTGAGGATTGAGGATTGAGGATTGAGGATTGAAGATTGAGCATTCAGGATTGCAGATGGACGATTGAGGATTGAGGACCGAGGATTGAGGACTGGGGATTGAAGATTGAGTATTGGGGATTGAAGATTGACGATTGAGGATTGAGAATTGAGGATTGAGGATTGAGGAATGAGCATTGAAGATTGAGTATTGAGGATTGAACGTTGAGGATTGTGGATTGAGGATTGAGGATTGAGGATTGAATATTGAGGATTGGGGACTGAGCGTTGAGGGTTGAGTGATGAGAATTGATGTTTGTGGATAGAGATTTGAAGATTGCATATTGAGTATTGAGTAATGAAAACTGTGAATTGATGATATTCAATTGAGTATTGAGGATTGACAACTGATTGTTGAGGACTGAGGGCTGACGAATGAGGATTCAGGTTTGAGGATTCAGGAATGAGGTTTGAGGACTGAGGATTGAGGATTGAAAATTGAGGATTGAGGATTGAGGATTGAGGATTGAGGATTGAAGATTGAGGTTTGGGTATTGAGGATAGAACATTGAGGATTGTGGATTGAGTATTGAGGATTGAGTGTTGAGGATTGAAGATTGAATATTGATGATTGAAGATTGAGGATCGAGGATTGAGGGTTGTGGATTGAGGACGAGGACTGAGGGTTGAGTATTGATGTTTGAGGTCTGAGGATTGAGGATTGAGGATTGAGAATTGAGGACTGAGGGTTGAGGATTGAAGATTGAGGATTGGGTGTTGAGGATTGAAGAATGTGGATTGAGGATTGAGGATTGAGGATTGAGGATTGAAGATTGAGTATTGAGGATTGAAGATTGAGGATTGAGGATTGAGGATTGAGGATTGTAAATTGAGTATTGAGGATTGATGATTGAGGATTGAGGATTGAGGATTGAGGATTGAGGATTGAAGATTGAGTATTGAGGGTTGAAGATTAAGGTTGAGGTTTGAGGATTGAGGATTGAGTATTGAGGATTGAAGATTGAGGATTGAGGATTGAGGTTTGAGGATTGAGGACGTGGACTGACGGTTGAGGATTGAGGCTTGAGGATTGAGGATTGAGGATTGACGACTGAGGATTGAGGATTGAGGATTGAGCATTGAGGATTGAAGATTGAGGACTGGAGATTGAGGATTGATGATAGAGGATTAAGGATTGAGTATTGGGGATTGAGGATCTAGGATTGGAGATTGATTATTGAGGATTGAAGATTGAGGATTGAGGATTGAGGATTGAGAATTGAGAATTGAGTGTGAGGACTGAGGGCTGAGGATTGAGGTTTGAGGAACGAGGATTGAGGATTGAGGATTGAGGACTGAGGATTGACGATTCAGTATTGAAGACTGAGGATTGATTACTGAGGATTGAGGATTGAGGATTGAGGTTTGAGGACTGAGGATTGAGGATTGAAGATTGAGTATTGTGGATTGAAGATTGAGGATTGAGGACTGTGGATTGAGGATTGAGGATTGAGGATTGAGGATTTAAGGTTGAGTATTGATGATTGAAGATGGGAGGATTGAGGATTGAGGGTTGAGGATTGAGGACGAGGACTGACGGTTGAGTATTGAGGTTTGAGGATTGTGGATTGAGGATTGAGAATGACGGCAGAGGGTTGAGGATTGAGGTTTGAGTATAGAATCCTGAGAATTCAGGATATTCTATTGAGTATTGCAAATTGAGGATGGATGGTTGAGTATTGAGGATTGAGGATTGAGGGTTGAGGATTGAGTATTGAAGATTGAGGATTGATGATTGAGGATTGATGATTGAGGATTGAGGATTGAGGATTGAGGATTGAGGACTGAGGATTGAAGACTGAGGATTGAGGATTGAGGATGAGGGCTGAGGGTTGAGGATTGAGGTTTGAGGACTGAGGACTGAGGATTGAGGATTGAGAGTTGAGGATTGAGGATTGAGGATTGAGGATTGAGGATTCAGGATTGAGGTTCGAGGACTGAGGATTGCGGATTGAGGATTTAAGGTTGAGTATTGATGATTGAAGATGGGAGGATTGAGGATTGAGGGTTGAGGATTGAGGACGAGGACTGACGGTTGAGTATTGAGGTTTGAGGATTGTGGATTGAGGATTGAGAATGACGGCAGAGGGTTGAGGATTGAGGTTTGAGTATAGAATCCTGAGAATTCAGGATATTCTATTGAGTATTGCAAATTGAGGATGGATGGTTGAGTATTGAGGATTGAGGATTGAGGGTTGAGGATTGAGTATTGAAGATTGAGGATTGATGATTGAGGATTGATGATTGAGGATTGAGGATTGAGGATTGAGGATTGAGGACTGAGGATTGAAGACTGAGGATTGAGGATTGAGGATGAGGGCTGAGGGTTGAGGATTGAGGTTTGAGGACTGAGGACTGAGGATTGAGGATTGAGAGTTGAGGATTGAGGATTGAGGATTGAGGATTGAGGATTCAGGATTGAGGTTCGAGGACTGAGGATTGCGGATTGAGGATTTAAGGTTGAGTATTGATGATTGAAGATGGGAGGATTGAGGATTGAGGATTGAGAATTGAGGACTGAGGGTTGAGGATTGAAGATTGAGGATTGGGTGTTGAGGATTGAAGAATGTGGATTGAGGATTGAGGATTGAGGATTGAGGATTGAAGATTGAGTATTGAGGATTGAAGATTGAGGATTGAGGATTGAGGATTGAGGATTGTAAATTGAGTATTGAGGACTGAGGATTGTGGATTGAAGATTGAGGATTGGGTATTGCGCATTGAACATTGAGGATTGAAGATTGAGGATTGGGGATTGAGGATTGACGATTGAGTATTAAGCATTGAGGATTGAGAATTGAGGATTGAGGATTGAAGATTGAGTATTGAGGATTGAAGGTTGAGGATTGAGGATTGAGGATTGAAGATTGAGGACTGAGAGTTGAGGGTTGCGTGATGAGAGTTGATGTTTGTGGATTGAGATTTGAAGATTGAAGAATGGGGTTTGAGTATTGAAAACTGTGAATTGAGGATATTATATTGAGGATTGAGGATTGACAACTGATTGTTGAGGACTGATGGCTGAGGATTGAGGATTGAGGATTGAGGATTGAGGATAGAAGGTCGAGGATTGGGTATTGAGGATTGAAGAATGAGGATTGAGGATTGAGGATTGAGGATTGAGGATTGAGGATTGAGGATGGAGGATGAGGGCTGAGGGTTGAGGACTGAGGATTGAGGATTGAGGATTGAGTATTGAGGATTGAGGATTGAGGATTGAGGATTGAGGATTGAGGATTGAGGATTGAGGATTCAGGATTGAGGTTCGAGGACTGAGGATTGAGGATTGAGGATTGAAGGTTGAGTATTGATGATTGAAGATGGGAGGATTGAGGATTGAGGGTTGAGGATTGAGGACGAGGACTGACGGTTGAGGATTGAGGTTTGAGGATTGTGGATTGAGGATTGAGAATGACGGCAGAGGGTTGAGGATTGAGGTTTGAGCATAGAATCCTGAGAATTCAGGATATTCTATTGAGTATTGCAAATTGAGGATTGATGGTTGAGTATTGAGGATTGAAGATTGAGGGTTGAGGATTGAGTATTGAAGATTGAGGATTGATGATTGAGGATTGAGGATTGAGGATTGAGGATTGAGGATTGAAGATTGAGTATTGAGGATTGAAGATTGACGATTGAGGATTGAGGATTGAGGATTGAGGATTGAGGATTGAGGATTGAGGATTGAAGATTGAGTATTGAGGCTTGAAGGTTGAGGATTGAGGATTGAGGATTGAGGATTGAGAATTGAAGATTGAGTATTGAGGATTGAAGATTAAGATTGAGCATTGAGGATTGAGGATTCAGGATTGAGGATTGAAGATTGAGGATTAGGGTCTGAGTATTGAGGGTTGAGTGATGAGAATTGATGTTTGTGGATAGAGATCTGAAGATTGCAGATTGAGTATTGAGTATTGAAAACTGTGAATTGAGGATATTCTATTGAGGATTGAGGATTGACAACTGATTGTTGAGGACTCAGGGCTGAAGATTGAGGATTCAGGATTGAGGATTCAGGATTGAGGTATGAGGACTGAGGATTGAGGATTGAGGATTGAAGATTGGGTATTGATGATTGAAGATGGGAGGATTGGGGATTGAGTGTTGGGGATTGAGGACGAGGACTGACGGTTGAGGATTGAGGATTGAGGTTTGCGGATTGTGGATTGAGGATTGAGAATGAGGGCAGAGGGTTGAGGATTGAGGTTTGAGTATAGAATCCTGAGAATTCAGGATATTCTATTGAGTATTGAGAATTGAGGATTGATGGTTGAGTATTGAGGATTGAGGATTCAGGGTTGAGGATTGAGTATTGAAAATTGAGGATTGATGATTGACGATTGATGATTGAGGATTGAGGATGGAGAGTTGAGGATTGATCATTGAGTATTGAGGATTGAGGATTGAGGATTGAAGATTGAGTATTGATGATTGAAGATTGATGATTGAGGATTGAGGGTTGAGGTTTGAGAACGAGGACTGACGGTTGAGGATTGAGGTTTGAGGATTGAGGATTGAGGATTGAGGATTGAGGACTGAAGACTGAATATTGATGATTGAAGGTTGAGGATTCAGAATTGATGGTTGTGGATTGAGGACGAGGACTGAGGGTTGAGTATTGCTGTTTGAGGTCTGAGGATTGAGGATTGAGGATTGACGCTTGAGTATTGAGGATTGAGGATGGAGGATTGAAGAGAGAGGACAAAGTATTGAGGATTGAGTATTGAGAGTTGATGTTTGAGGATTGCGATTTGATTATTGAATATTGTGGATTGATTATTGAATAATGAGAATTCGGGATATCCTATTGAGTATTGAGAATTGAGCATTGAGGGTTGAGTATTGAGGATTGAGGATTGAACATTGAGGTCTGAGTGTTGAGGGTTGAGTGATGAGAATTGATGTTAGTGGATAATGGCTTGAAGATTGCAGATCGAGTATTGAGTGTTGAAAACTGTGAATTGAGGATATTCTACTGAGGATTGAGGATTGACTACCGATTGTTGAGGACTGAGGTCTGAAGATTGAGGATTCAGGATTGAGGATTCAGGTTTGATGTTTGAGGACTGAGGATTGAGGATTGAGGATTGAGGATTGAGGATTGAGGATTGAGGATTGAGGATTGAAGATTGAGGATTGAGGATGGAGGATGAGGGCTGAGGGTTGAGGACTGAGGATTGAGGATTGAGGATTGAGTATTGAGGATTGAGGATTGAGGATTGAGGATTGAGGATTGAGGATTGAGGATTGAGGATTCAGGATTGAGGTTCGAGGACTGAGGATTGAGGATTGAGGATTGAAGGTTGAGTATTGATGATTGAAGATGGGAGGATTGAGGATTGAGTGTTGAGGATTGAGGACGAGGACTGACGGTTGAGGATTGAGGTTTGAGGATTGTGGATTGAGGATTGAGAATGACGGCAGAGGGTTGAGGATTGAGGTTTGAGTATAGAATCCTGAGAATTCAGGATATTCTCTTGAGTATTGCAAATTGAGGATTGATGGTTGAGTATTGAGGATTGAAGATTGAGGGTTGAGGATTGAGTATTGAAGATTGAGGATTGATGATTGAGGATTGAGGATTGAGGATTGAGGATTGAAGATTGAGTATTGAGGATTGAAGATTGACGATTGAGGATTGAGGATTGAGGATTGAGGATTGACGATTGAGGATTGAGGATTGAAGATTGAGTATTGAGGCTTGAAGGTTGAGGATTGAGGATTGAGGATTGAGGATTGAGAATTGAAGATTGAGCATTGAGGATTGAAAATTAAGATTGAGCATTGAGGATTGAGGATTCAGGATTGAGGATTGAAGATTGAGGATTAGGGTCTGAGTATTGAGGGTTGAGTGATGAGAATTGATGTTTGTGGATAGAGATCTGAAGATTGCCGATTGAGTATTGAGTATTGAAAACTGTGAATTGAGGATATTCTATTGAGGATTGAGGATTGACAACTGATTGTTGAGGACTCAGGGCTGAAGATTGAGGATTCAGGATTGAGGATTCAGGATTGAGGTATGAGGACTGAGGATTGAGGATTGAGGATTGAAGATTGGGTATTGATGATTGAAGATGGGAGGATTGGGGATTGAGTGTTGGGGATTGAGGACGAGGACTGACGGTTGAGGATTGAGGTTTGAGGATTGTGGATTGAGGATTGAGAATGAGGGCAGAGGGTTGAGGATTGAGGTTTGAGTATAGAATCCTGAGAATTCAGGATATTCTATTGAGTATTGAGAATTGAGGATTGATGGTTGAGTATTGAGGATTGAGGATTCAGGGTTGAGGATTGAGTATTGAAAATTGAGGATTGATGATTGAGGATTGATGATTGAGGATTGAGGATTGAGTATTGAGGATTGACGATTGAGTATTGAGGATTGAGGATTGAGGATTGAAGATTGAGTATTGATGATTGAAGATTGAGGATTGAGGATTGAGGGTTGAGGTTTGAGAACGAGGACTGACGGTTGAGGATTGAGGTTTGAGGATTGAGGATTGAGGATTGAGGACTGAAGATTGAATATTGATGATTGAAGGTTGAGGATTCAGAATTGATGGTTGTGGATTGAGGACGAGGACTGAGGGTTGAGTATTGCTGTTTGAGGTCTGAGGATTGAGGATTGAGGATTGAGGATTGAGGATTGAGGATTGAGAATTGAGGATTGAGGACGTGGACTGACGGTTGAGGATTGAGGTTTGAGGATTGAGGATTGAGGATTGAGGATTGGAGATTGAGGATTGAGGATTGAGGATTGAGGATTGAGGATGAGGGCTGAGGGTTGAGGATTGAGGTTTGAGGACTGAGGACTGAGGATTGAGGATTGAGAATTGAGGATTGAGGATTGAGGATTGAAGATTGAGGATTGGGTATTGAGGATTGAAGAATGAGGATTGAGGATTGAGGATTGAGGATTGAGGATTGAGGATTGAGGATTGAAGATTGAGCATTCAGGATTGCAGATGGACGATTGAGGATTGAGGACCGAGGATTGAGGACTGGGGATTGAAGATTGAGTATTGGGGATTGAAGATTGACGATTGAGGATTGAGAATTGAGGATTGAGGATTGAGGAATGAGCATTGAAGATTGAGTATTGAGGATTGAACGTTGAGGATTGTGGATTGAGGATTGAGGATTGAGGATTGAATATTGAGGATTGGGGACTGAGCGTTGAGGGTTGAGTGATGAGAATTGATGTTTGTGGATAGAGATTTGAAGATTGCATATTGAGTATTGAGTAATGAAAACTGTGAATTGATGATATTCAATTGAGTATTGAGGATTGACAACTGATTGTTGAGGACTGAGGGCTGACGAATGAGGATTCAGGTTTGAGGATTCAGGAATGAGGTTTGAGGACTGAGGATTGAGGATTGAAAATTGAGGATTGAGGATTGAGGATTGAGGATTGAGGATTGAAGATTGAGGTTTGGGTATTGAGGATAGAACATTGAGGATTGTGGATTGAGTATTGAGGATTGAGTGTTGAGGATTGAAGATTGAATATTGATGATTGAAGATTGAGGATCGAGGATTGAGGGTTGTGGATTGAGGACGAGGACTGAGGGTTGAGTATTGATGTTTGAGGTCTGAGGATTGAGGATTGAGGATTGAGAATTGAGGACTGAGGGTTGAGGATTGAAGATTGAGGATTGGGTGTTGAGGATTGAAGAATGTGGATTGAGGATTGAGGATTGAGGATTGAGGATTGAAGATTGAGTATTGAGGATTGAAGATTGAGGATTGAGGATTGAGGATTGAGGATTGTAAATTGAGTATTGAGGATTGATGATTGAGGATTGAGGATTGAGGATTGAGGATTGAGGATTGAAGATTGAGTATTGAGGGTTGAAGATTAAGGTTGAGGTTTGAGGATTGAGGATTGAGTATTGAGGATTGAAGATTGAGGATTGAGGATTGAGGTTTGAGGATTGAGGACGTGGACTGACGGTTGAGGATTGAGGCTTGAGGATTGAGGATTGAGGATTGACGACTGAGGATTGAGGATTGAGGATTGAGCATTGAGGATTGAAGATTGAGGACTGGAGATTGAGGATTGATGATAGAGGATTAAGGATTGAGTATTGGGGATTGAGGATCTAGGATTGGAGATTGATTATTGAGGATTGAAGATTGAGGATTGAGGATTGAGTATTGAGAATTGAGAATTGAGTGTGAGGACTGAGGGCTGAGGATTGAGGTTTGAGGAACGAGGATTGAGGATTGAGGATTGAGGACTGAGGATTGACGATTCAGTATTGAAGACTGAGGATTGATTACTGAGGATTGAGGATTGAGGATTGAGGTTTGAGGACTGAGGATTGAGGATTGAAGATTGAGTATTGTGGATTGAAGATTGAGGATTGAGGACTGTGGATTGAGGATTGAGGATTGAGGATTGAGGATTTAAGGTTGAGTATTGATGATTGAAGATGGGAGGATTGAGGATTGAGGGTTGAGGATTGAGGACGAGGACTGACGGTTGAGTATTGAGGTTTGAGGATTGTGGATTGAGGATTGAGAATGACGGCAGAGGGTTGAGGATTGAGGTTTGAGTATAGAATCCTGAGAATTCAGGATATTCTATTGAGTATTGCAAATTGAGGATGGATGGTTGAGTATTGAGGATTGAGGATTGAGGGTTGAGGATTGAGTATTGAAGATTGAGGATTGATGATTGAGGATTGATGATTGAGGATTGAGGATTGAGGATTGAGGATTGAGGACTGAGGATTGAAGACTGAGGATTGAGGATTGAGGATGAGGGCTGAGGGTTGAGGATTGAGGTTTGAGGACTGAGGACTGAGGATTGAGGATTGAGAGTTGAGGATTGAGGATTGAGGATTGAGGATTGAGGATTCAGGATTGAGGTTCGAGGACTGAGGATTGCGGATTGAGGATTTAAGGTTGAGTATTGATGATTGAAGATGGGAGGATTGAGGATTGAGGGTTGAGGATTGAGGACGAGGACTGACGGTTGAGTATTGAGGTTTGAGGATTGTGGATTGAGGATTGAGAATGACGGCAGAGGGTTGAGGATTGAGGTTTGAGTATAGAATCCTGAGAATTCAGGATATTCTATTGAGTATTGCAAATTGAGGATGGATGGTTGAGTATTGAGGATTGAGGATTGAGGGTTGAGGATTGAGTATTGAAGATTGAGGATTGATGATTGAGGATTGATGATTGAGGATTGAGGATTGAGGATTGAGGATTGAGGACTGAGGATTGAAGACTGAGGATTGAGGATTGAGGATGAGGGCTGAGGGTTGAGGATTGAGGTTTGAGGACTGAGGACTGAGGATTGAGGATTGAGAGTTGAGGATTGAGGATTGAGGATTGAGGATTGAGGATTCAGGATTGAGGTTCGAGGACTGAGGATTGCGGATTGAGGATTTAAGGTTGAGTATTGATGATTGAAGATGGGAGGATTGAGGATTGAGGATTGAGAATTGAGGACTGAGGGTTGAGGATTGAAGATTGAGGATTGGGTGTTGAGGATTGAAGAATGTGGATTGAGGATTGAGGATTGAGGATTGAGGATTGAAGATTGAGTATTGAGGATTGAAGATTGAGGATTGAGGATTGAGGATTGAGGATTGTAAATTGAGTATTGAGGACTGAGGATTGTGGATTGAAGATTGAGGATTGGGTATTGCGCATTGAACATTGAGGATTGAAGATTGAGGATTGGGGATTGAGGATTGACGATTGAGTATTAAGCATTGAGGATTGAGAATTGAGGATTGAGGATTGAAGATTGAGTATTGAGGATTGAAGGTTGAGGATTGAGGATTGAGGATTGAAGATTGAGGACTGAGAGTTGAGGGTTGCGTGATGAGAGTTGATGTTTGTGGATTGAGATTTGAAGATTGAAGAATGGGGTTTGAGTATTGAAAACTGTGAATTGAGGATATTATATTGAGGATTGAGGATTGACAACTGATTGTTGAGGACTGATGGCTGAGGATTGAGGATTGAGGATTGAGGATTGAGGATAGAAGGTCGAGGATTGGGTATTGAGGATTGAAGAATGAGGATTGAGGATTGAGGATTGAGGATTGAGGATTGAGGATTGAGGATGGAGGATGAGGGCTGAGGGTTGAGGACTGAGGATTGAGGATTGAGGATTGAGTATTGAGGATTGAGGATTGAGGATTGAGGATTGAGGATTGAGGATTGAGGATTGAGGATTCAGGATTGAGGTTCGAGGACTGAGGATTGAGGATTGAGGATTGAAGGTTGAGTATTGATGATTGAAGATGGGAGGATTGAGGATTGAGGGTTGAGGATTGAGGACGAGGACTGACGGTTGAGGATTGAGGTTTGAGGATTGTGGATTGAGGATTGAGAATGACGGCAGAGGGTTGAGGATTGAGGTTTGAGCATAGAATCCTGAGAATTCAGGATATTCTATTGAGTATTGCAAATTGAGGATTGATGGTTGAGTATTGAGGATTGAAGATTGAGGGTTGAGGATTGAGTATTGAAGATTGAGGATTGATGATTGAGGATTGAGGATTGAGGATTGAGGATTGAGGATTGAAGATTGAGTATTGAGGATTGAAGATTGACGATTGAGGATTGAGGATTGAGGATTGAGGATTGAGGATTGAGGATTGAGGATTGAAGATTGAGTATTGAGGCTTGAAGGTTGAGGATTGAGGATTGAGGATTGAGGATTGAGAATTGAAGATTGAGTATTGAGGATTGAAGATTAAGATTGAGCATTGAGGATTGAGGATTCAGGATTGAGGATTGAAGATTGAGGATTAGGGTCTGAGTATTGAGGGTTGAGTGATGAGAATTGATGTTTGTGGATAGAGATCTGAAGATTGCAGATTGAGTATTGAGTATTGAAAACTGTGAATTGAGGATATTCTATTGAGGATTGAGGATTGACAACTGATTGTTGAGGACTCAGGGCTGAAGATTGAGGATTCAGGATTGAGGATTCAGGATTGAGGTATGAGGACTGAGGATTGAGGATTGAGGATTGAAGATTGGGTATTGATGATTGAAGATGGGAGGATTGGGGATTGAGTGTTGGGGATTGAGGACGAGGACTGACGGTTGAGGATTGAGGATTGAGGTTTGCGGATTGTGGATTGAGGATTGAGAATGAGGGCAGAGGGTTGAGGATTGAGGTTTGAGTATAGAATCCTGAGAATTCAGGATATTCTATTGAGTATTGAGAATTGAGGATTGATGGTTGAGTATTGAGGATTGAGGATTCAGGGTTGAGGATTGAGTATTGAAAATTGAGGATTGATGATTGAGGATTGATGATTGAGGATTGAGGATTGAGAGTTGAGGATTGATCATTGAGTATTGAGGATTGAGGATTGAGGATTGAAGATTGAGTATTGATGATTGAAGATTGAGGATTGAGGATTGAGGGTTGAGGTTTGAGAACGAGGACTGACGGTTGAGGATTGAGGTTTGAGGATTGAGGATTGAGGATTGAGGATTGAGGACTGAAGACTGAATATTGATGATTGAAGGTTGAGGATTCAGAATTGATGGTTGTGGATTGAGGACGAGGACTGACGGTTGAGTATTGCTGTTTGAGGTCTGAGGATTGAGGATTGAGGATTGACGCTTGAGTATTGAGGATTGAGGATGGAGGATTGAAGAGAGAGGACAAAGTATTGAGGATTGAGTATTGAGAGTTGATGTTTGAGGATTGCGATTTGATTATTGAATATTGTGGATTGAGTATTGAATAATGAGAATTCGGGATATCCTATTGAGTATTGAGAATTGAGCATTGAGGGTTGAGTATTGAGGATTGAGGATTGAACATTGAGGTCTGAGTGTTGAGGGTTGAGTGATGAGAATTGATGTTAGTGGATAGTGGCTTGAAGATTGCAGATCGAGTATTGAGTGTTGAAAACTGTGAATTGAGGATATTCTACTGAGGATTGAGGATTGACTACCGATTGTTGAGGACTGAGGTCTGAAGATTGAGGATTCAGGATTGAGGATTCAGGTTTGATGTTTGAGGACTGAGGATTGAGGATTGAGGATTGAGGATTGAGGATTGAGGATTGAGGATTGAGGATTGAAGATTGAGGATTGAGGATGGAGGATGAGGGCTGAGGGTTGAGGACTGAGGATTGAGGATTGAGGATTGAGTATTGAGGATTGAGGATTGAGGATTGAGGATTGAGGATTGAGGATTGAGGATTGAGGATTCAGGATTGAGGTTCGAGGACTGAGGATTGAGGATTGAGGATTGAAGGTTGAGTATTGATGATTGAAGATGGGAGGATTGAGGATTGAGTGTTGAGGATTGAGGACGAGGACTGACGGTTGAGGATTGAGGTTTGAGGATTGTGGATTGAGGATTGAGAATGACGGCAGAGGGTTGAGGATTGAGGTTTGAGTATAGAATCCTGAGAATTCAGGATATTCTATTGAGTATTGCAAATTGAGGATTGATGGTTGAGTATTGAGGATTGAAGATTGAGGGTTGAGGATTGAGTATTGAAGATTGAGGATTGATGATTGAGGATTGAGGATTGAGGATTGAGGATTGAGGATTGAAGATTGAGTATTGAGGATTGAAGATTGACGATTGAGGATTGAGGATTGAGGATTGAGGATTGACGATTGAGGATTGAGGATTGAAGATTGAGTATTGAGGCTTGAAGGTTGAGGATTGAGGATTGAGGATTGAGGATTGAGAATTGAAGATTGAGCATTGAGGATTGAAAATTAAGATTGAGCATTGAGGATTGAGGATTCAGGATTGAGGATTGAAGATTGAGGATTAGGGTCTGAGTATTGAGGGTTGAGTGATGAGAATTGATGTTTGTGGATAGAGATCTGAAGATTGCCGATTGAGTATTGAGTATTGAAAACTGTGAATTGAGGATATTCTATTGAGGATTGAGGATTGACAACTGATTGTTGAGGACTCAGGGCTGAAGATTGAGGATTCAGGATTGAGGATTCAGGATTGAGGTATGAGGACTGAGGATTGAGGATTGAGGATTGAAGATTGGGTATTGATGATTGAAGATGGGAGGATTGGGGATTGAGTGTTGGGGATTGAGGACGAGGACTGACGGTTGAGGATTGAGGTTTGAGGATTGTGGATTGAGGATTGAGAATGAGGGCAGAGGGTTGAGGATTGAGGTTTGAGTATAGAATCCTGAGAATTCAGGATATTCTATTGAGTATTGAGAATTGAGGATTGATGGTTGAGTATTGAGGATTGAGGATTCAGGGTTGAGGATTGAGTATTGAAAATTGAGGATTGATGATTGAGGATTGATGATTGAGGATTGAGGATTGAGTATTGAGGATTGACGATTGAGTATTGAGGATTGAGGATTGAGGATTGAAGATTGAGTATTGATGATTGAAGATTGAGGATTGAGGATTGAGGGTTGAGGTTTGAGAACGAGGACTGACGGTTGAGGATTGAGGTTTGAGGATTGAGGATTGAGGATTGAGGACTGAAGATTGAATATTGATGATTGAAGGTTGAGGATTCAGAATTGATGGTTGTGGATTGAGGACGAGGACTGAGGGTTGAGTATTGCTGTTTGAGGTCTGAGGATTGAGGATTGAGGATTGAGGATTGAGGATTGAGGATTGAGAATTGAGGATTGAGGACGTGGACTGACGGTTGAGGATTGAGGTTTGAGGATTGAGGATTGAGGATTGAGGATTGGAGATTGAGGATTGAGGATTGAGGATTGAGGATTGAGGATGAGGGCTGAGGGTTGAGGATTGAGGTTTGAGGACTGAGGACTGAGGATTGAGGATTGAGAATTGAGGATTGAGGATTGAGGATTGAAGATTGAGGATTGGGTATTGAGGATTGAAGAATGAGGATTGAGGATTGAGGATTGAGGATTGAGGATTGAGGATTGAGGATTGAAGATTGAGCATTCAGGATTGCAGATGGACGATTGAGGATTGAGGACCGAGGATTGAGGACTGGGGATTGAAGATTGAGTATTGGGGATTGAAGATTGACGATTGAGGATTGAGAATTGAGGATTGAGGATTGAGGAATGAGCATTGAAGATTGAGTATTGAGGATTGAACGTTGAGGATTGTGGATTGAGGATTGAGGATTGAGGATTGAATATTGAGGATTGGGGACTGAGCGTTGAGGGTTGAGTGATGAGAATTGATGTTTGTGGATAGAGATTTGAAGATTGCATATTGAGTATTGAGTAATGAAAACTGTGAATTGATGATATTCAATTGAGTATTGAGGATTGACAACTGATTGTTGAGGACTGAGGGCTGACGAATGAGGATTCAGGTTTGAGGATTCAGGAATGAGGTTTGAGGACTGAGGATTGAGGATTGAAAATTGAGGATTGAGGATTGAGGATTGAGGATTGAGGATTGAAGATTGAGGTTTGGGTATTGAGGATAGAACATTGAGGATTGTGGATTGAGTATTGAGGATTGAGTGTTGAGGATTGAAGATTGAATATTGATGATTGAAGATTGAGGATCGAGGATTGAGGGTTGTGGATTGAGGACGAGGACTGAGGGTTGAGTATTGATGTTTGAGGTCTGAGGATTGAGGATTGAGGATTGAGAATTGAGGACTGAGGGTTGAGGATTGAAGATTGAGGATTGGGTGTTGAGGATTGAAGAATGTGGATTGAGGATTGAGGATTGAGGATTGAGGATTGAAGATTGAGTATTGAGGATTGAAGATTGAGGATTGAGGATTGAGGATTGAGGATTGTAAATTGAGTATTGAGGATTGATGATTGAGGATTGAGGATTGAGGATTGAGGATTGAGGATTGAAGATTGAGTATTGAGGGTTGAAGATTAAGGTTGAGGTTTGAGGATTGAGGATTGAGTATTGAGGATTGAAGATTGAGGATTGAGGATTGAGGTTTGAGGATTGAGGACGTGGACTGACGGTTGAGGATTGAGGCTTGAGGATTGAGGATTGAGGATTGACGACTGAGGATTGAGGATTGAGGATTGAGCATTGAGGATTGAAGATTGAGGACTGGAGATTGAGGATTGATGATAGAGGATTAAGGATTGAGTATTGGGGATTGAGGATCTAGGATTGGAGATTGATTATTGAGGATTGAAGATTGAGGATTGAGGATTGAGGATTGAGAATTGAGAATTGAGTGTGAGGACTGAGGGCTGAGGATTGAGGTTTGAGGAACGAGGATTGAGGATTGAGGATTGAGGATTGAGGACTGAGGATTGACGATTCAGTATTGAAGACTGAGGATTGATTACTGAGGATTGAGGATTGAGGATTGAGGTTTGAGGACTGAGGATTGAGGATTGAAGATTGAGTATTGTGGATTGAAGATTGAGGATTGAGGACTGTGGATTGAGGATTGAGGATTGAGGATTGAGGATTGAGGATTGAGGATTGAGGATTGAGGATTCAGGATTGAGGTTCGAGGACTGAGGATTGCGGATTGAGGATTTAAGGTTGAGTATTGATGATTGAAGATGGGAGGATTGAGGATTGAGGGTTGAGGATTGAGGACGAGGACTGACGGTTGAGTATTGAGGTTTGAGGATTGTGGATTGAGGATTGAGAATGACGGCAGAGGGTTGAGGATTGAGGTTTGAGTATAGAATCCTGAGAATTCAGGGTATTCTATTGAGTATTGCAAATTGAGGATGGATGGTTGAGTATTGAGGATTGAGGATTGAGGGTTGAGGATTGAGTATTGAAGATTGAGGATTGATGATTGAGGATTGATGATTGAGGATTGAGGATTGAGGATTGAGGATTGAGGACTGAGGATTGAAGACTGAGGATTGAGGATTGAGGATGAGGGCTGAGGGTTGAGGATTGAGGTTTGAGGACTGAGGACTGAGGATTGAGGATTGAGAGTTGAGGATTGAGGATTGAGGATTGAGGATTGAGGATTCAGGATTGAGGTTCGAGGACTGAGGATTGCGGATTGAGGATTTAAGGTTGAGTATTGATGATTGAAGATGGGAGGATTGAGGATTGAGGGTTGAGGATTGAGGACGAGGACTGACGGTTGAGTATTGAGGTTTGAGGATTGTGGATTGAGGATTGAGAATGACGGCAGAGGGTTGAGGATTGAGGTTTGAGTATAGAATCCTGAGAATTCAGGATATTCTATTGAGTATTGCAAATTGAGGATGGATGGTTGAGTATTGAGGATTGAGGATTGAGGGTTGAGGATTGAGTATTGAAGATTGAGGATTGATGATTGAGGATTGATGATTGAGGATTGAGGATTGAGGATTGAGGATTGAGGACTGAGGATTGAAGACTGAGGATTGAGGATTGAGGATGAGGGCTGAGGGTTGAGGATTGAGGTTTGAGGACTGAGGACTGAGGATTGAGGATTGAGAGTTGAGGATTGAGGATTGAGCATTGAAAGCTGAGGATTGGGTATTGAGGATTGAAGAATGAGGATTGAGGAATGAGTATTGAGTATTGGGGATTGAAGATTGAGTATTGAGGATTGAAGCCTGACGATTGAGGATTGAGGATTGAGGATTGAGGATGGAGGATTGAAGATTGAGTATTGAGGATTGAAGACTGATAATCGAGGATTGTGGATTGAGGATTGCGGATTGAAGATTGAGGACTGGGGACTGAGTGTTGAGGGTTGAATGATGAGAATTGATGTTTGTGGATAGAGATTCGAAGATTGCAGATTGAGTATTGAGTATTGAAAACTGTGAATTGATGATACTCTATTGAGGATTGAGAATTGACAACTGATTGTTGAGGACTGAGTTCTGAAGATTGAGGATTCAGGATTGAGGATTCATGTTTGATGTTTGAGGACTGAGGATTGAGGATTGAGGATTGATGATTGAGGATTGAGGACTGAGGATTGTGGATTGAAGATTGAGGATTGGGTATTGCGCATTGAACATTGAGGATTGAAGATTGAGGATTGGGGATTGAGGATTGACGATTGAGTATTAAGCATTGAGGATTGAGAATTGAGGATTGAGGATTGAAGATTGAGTATTGAGGATTGAAGGTTGAGGATTGAGGATTGAGGATTGAAGATTGAGGACTGAGAGTTGAGGGTTGCGTGATGAGAGTTGATGTTTGTGGATTGAGATTTGAAGATTGAAGAATGGGGTTTGAGTATTGAAAACTGTGAATTGAGGATATTATATTGAGGATTGAGGATTGACAACTGATTGTTGAGGACTGATGGCTGAGGATTGAGGATTGAGGATGGAGGATTGAGGATAGAAGGTCGAGGATTGGGTATTGAGGATTGAAGAATGAGGATTGAGGATTGAGGATTGAGGATTGAGGATTGAGGATTGAGGATTGAAGATTGAGTATTGAGGATTGACGATTGACGATTGAGAATTGAGGATTGATGGTTGAGTATTGAGGATTGAGGATTCAGGGTTGAGGATTGAGTATTGAAAATTGAGGATTGATGATTGAGGATTGATGATTGAGGATTGAGGATTGAGTATTGAGGATTGACGATTGAGTATTGAGGATTGAAGATTGAGGATTGAGGATTGAGTATTGAGGATTGAGGATTGAGGATTGAGGATTGAAGATTCAGTATTGAGGATTGCAGATTGAGAATTGAGGATTGAGGATAGAACATTGAGGACTGAGTGATGAGGGTTGAGTGATGAGAATTGATGTTTGTGGTTAGAGATTTGAAAATTGCAGATTGAGTATTGAGTATTGAAAACTGTGAAGTGATGATATTCTATTGAGGATTGAGAATTGAGAATTGAGTGTGAGGACAGAGGGTTGAGGATTGAGGTTTGAGGAACGAGGATTGAGGATTGTGGATTGAGGACTGAGGATTGACGATTCAGTATTGAAGATTGAGGATTGATTACTGAGGATTGAGGATTGAGGATTGAGGATTGACGCTTGAGGATTGAGGATTGAGGATGGAGGATTGAAGAGAGAGGACTGAGTACTGAGGATTGCGTGTTGAGAATTGATGTTTGAGGATTGAGATTTGATTAGTGAATATTGTGGACTGAGTATTGAACCATGAGAATTCAGGATATTCCTTTGAGTATTGAGAATTGAGGATTGATGGTTGAGTATTGAGGATTGATGGATGAGGGTTGTGCGTTGAATATTGTGGATTGAGGATTGAGGATTGAGGATTGAGGATTGAGGATTGAAGATTGAGTATTGATGATTGAAGATTGAGGATTGAGGATTGAGGGTTGAGGTTTGAGAACGAGGACTGACGGTTGAGGATTGAGGTTTGAGGATTGAGGATTGAGGATTGAGGATTGAGGACTGAAGATTGAATATTGGTGATTGAAGGTTGAGGATTCAGTATTGATGGTTGTGGATTGAGGACGAGGACTGAGGGTTGAGTATTGCTGTTTGAGGTCTGAGGATTGAGGATTGAGGATTGAGGATTGAGGATTGAGGATTGAGAATTGAGAATTGAGGATGAGGACTGAGGGTTGAGGATTGAGGTTTGAGGAATGAGGATTGAGGATTGAGGATTGAGGATTGAAGATTGAGGATTGGGGATTGAGGATTGACGATTGAGGATTGAGTATTGAGGATTGAGAATTGAGGATTGAGGATTGAAGATAGAGTATTGAGGATTCAGAATTGAGGTTTGAGGACTGAGGATTGAGGATTGAAGATTGAGTATTGAGGATTGAAGGTTGAGGATTGAGGGCTGAGGATTGAGGATTGAGGATGAGGTCTGAGGGTTGAGGATTGAAGGTTGAGGACAGAGGACTGAGGATTGAGGACTGAGGGTTGAGGATGTGGTCTGAGGATTGAGATTTGAGGACTGAGGATTGAGGATTGAGGATTGAGGATCGAGGATTGAGGATTGAGGATTGAGGATTGAGGATGAGGGCTGAGGGTTGAGGATTGAGGTTTGAGGACTGAGGACTGAGGATTGAGGATTGAGAATTGAGGATTGAGGATTGAGGATTGAAGATTGAGGATTGGGTATTGAGGATTGAAGAATGAGGATTGAGGATTGAGGATTGAGGATTGAGGATTGAGGATTGAAGATTGAGCATTCAGGATTGCAGATGGACGATTGAGGCTTGAGGACCGAGGATTGAGGATTGGGGATTGAAGATTGAGTATTGGGGATTGAAGATTGACGATTGAGGATTGAGAATTGAGGATTGAGGATTGAGGAATGAGCATTGAAGATTGAGTATTGAGGATTGAACGTTGAGGATTGTGGATTGAGGATTGAGGATTGTGGATTGAATATTGAGGATTGGGGACTGAGTGCTGAGGGTTGAGTGATGAGAATTGATGTTTGTGGATAGAGATTTGAAGATTGCAGATTGAGTATTGAGTAATGAAAACTGTGAATTGATGATATTCAACTGAGTATTGAGGATTGACAACTGATTGTTGAGGACTGAGGGCTGACGAATGAGGATTCAGGTTTGAGGATTCAGGAATGAGGTTTGAGGACTGAGGATTGAGGATTGAAAATCGAGGTTTGAGGATTGAGGATTGAGGATTGAGGATTGAAGATTGAGGTTTGGGTATTGAGGATAGAACATTGAGGATTGTGGATTGAGTATTGAGGATTGAGGGTTGAGGATTGAAGATTGAATATTGATGATTGAAGATTGAGGATCGAGGATTGAGGGTTGTGGATTGAGGACGAGGAATGAGGGTTGAGTATTGATGTTTGAGGTCTGAGGATTGAGGATTGAGGATTGAGAATTGAGGACTGAGGGTTGAGGATTGAAGATTGAGGATTGGGTGTTGAGGATTGAAGAATGTGGATTGAGGATTGAGGATTGAGGATTGAGGATTGAAGATTGAGTATTGAGGATTGAAGATTGAGGATTGAGGATTGAGGATTGAGGATTGTAGATTGAGTATTGAGGATTGAGGATTGAGGATTGAGGATTGAGGATTGAGGATTGAGGATTGAAGATTGAGGATTGAGGATTGAGGTTTGAGGATTGAGGACGTGGACTGACGGTTGAGGATTGAGGTTTGAGGATTGAGGGTTGAGGATTGAGGACTGAGGATTGAGGATTGAGGATTGAGCATTGAGGATTGAAGATTGAGGACTGGAGATTGAGGTTTGATGATAGAGTATTAAGGATTGAGTATTGGGGATTGAGTATCTAGGATTGGAGATTGATTATTGAGGATTGAAGATTGAGGATTGGGGATTGAGGATTGAGAATTGAGAATTGAGTGTGAGGACTGTGGGCTGAGGATTGATATTTGAGGAACGTGGATTGAGGATTGAGGATTGAGGACTGAGGATTGACGATTCAGTATTGAAGATTGAGGATTGATTACTGAGGATTGAGGATTGAGGATTGAGGTTTGAGGACTGAGGATTGAGGATTGAAGATTGAGTATTGTGGGTTGAAGATTGAGGATTGAGGATTGAGGATTGAGGATTGAGGATGAGGGCTGAGGTTTGAGGATTGAGGATTGAGGGCTGAGGACTGAGGATTGAGGGTTGAGAATTGAGGATTGAGGATTGAGGATTGAAGATTGAGGATTGGGTATTGAGGATTGAAGAATGAGGATTGAGGATTGAGGATTGAGAGTTGAGGGTTGAGGATTGAGGTTTGAAGATTGAGGATTGGGTGTTGAGGATTGAAGAATGAGGATTCAGGAATGAGCATTGAGGATTGAGGATTGAGGACTGAGGGTTGAGGATTGAAGATTGAAGATGGGAGGATTGAGGATTGAGTGTTGGGGATTGAGGACGTGGACTGACGGTTGAGGATTGAGGTTTGAGGATTGTGGATTGAGGATTGAGAATGAGGGCAGAGGGTTGAGGATTGAGGATTGAGTATAGAATCCTGAGAATTCAGGATATTCTATTGAGTATTGAGAATTGAGGATTGATGGTTGAGTATTGAGGATTGAGGATTGAGGGTTGAGGATTGAGTATTGAAGATTGAGGATTGATGATTGAGGATTGATGATTGAGGATTGAGGGTTGAGTATTGAGGATTGACGATTGAGTATTGAGGATTGTGGTTTGAGGACTGTGGATTGAGGATTGAGGATTGAGGATTGAGGAGTCAGGATTGAGGATTGAAGATTGAGGATTGGGTATTGAGGATTGAACATTGAGGATTGAGGATTGAGCATTGAGGATTGAGGATTGAAGATTGAATATGTATAATCGAAGATTGAAGATTGAGTATTGAGTGTTGTGGATTGGCGACGAGGACTGAGGGTTGAGTATAGATGTTTGAACTCTGAGGATTGAGGATTAAGGATTGAGAGTTGAGGATTGAGGATTGAGGACGGAGGATTGAAGAGAGAGGACTGAGTGTTGAGGATTGAGTGTTGAGAATTGATGTTTGAGGGTTGAGATTTGAAGATTGAAGAATGGGGATTGAGTATTGAAAACTGTGAATTAAGGATATTCTATTGAGGATTGAGGATTGACAATTGATTTTTGAGGTCTTATGGCTGAAGATTGAGGATTCAGGATTGAGGATTCGTGGTGGAGGTTTGAGGACTGAGGATTGAGGGTTGTGGATTGAGGATTGAGTACTGACTCTTGAGGATTGAGGATTGAGGATGGAGGATTGATGAGAGAGGACTGAGTGTTGAGGATTGAGTGTTGAGAATTGGCGTTTGAGGATTGAGATTTGATTATTGAATATTGTTGATTGAGTATTGAACCATGAGAATTCAGGATATTCTATTGAGTATTGAGAATTGAGGATTGATGGTTGAGTATTGAGGATTGATAGCTGAGGGTTGTGCGTTGAATATTTAGGATTGAGGATTGAGGATTGAGGATTGAGGATTGAGGATTGAAGATTGAGTATTGATGATTGAAGATTAAGGATTGAGGATTGGGGGTTGAGGTTTGAGGACGAGGACTGACGGTTGAGGATTGAGGTTTGAGGATTGAGGATTGAGGATTGAGCACTGAGGACTGAGGATTGAGAATTGAGCATTGAGGATTGAAGATTGTGGACTGAGGATTGAGGATTGAAGTTTGAGTATTGAGGATTGGAGATTGAGGATTGAGGATTGAGGATTGAGGATTGAGGATGAGGGCTGAGGGTTGAGGATTGAGGTTTGAGGACTGAGGACTGAAGATTGAGGATTGAGAATTGATGATTGAGGATTGAGGATTGAAGATTGAGGATTGGGTATTGAGGATTGAAGAATGAGGATTGAGGATTGAGGATTGAGGATTGAGGATTGAGGATTGAAGATTGAGCATTCAGGATTGGAGATGGACGATTGAGGATTGAGGACCGAGGATTGAGGATTGGGGATTGAAGATTGAGTATTGGGGATTGAAGATTGACGATTGAGGATTGAGAATTGAGGATTGAGGATTGAGGAATGAGCATTGAAGATTGAGTATTGAGGATTGAACGTTCAGGATTGTGGATTGAGGATTGAGGATTGAGGATTGAATATTGAGAACTGGGGACTGAGTGTTGAGGGTTGAGTGATGAGAATTGATGTTTGTGGATAGAGATTTGAAGATTGCAGATTGAGTATTGAGTAATGAAAACTGTGAATTGATGATATTCAATTGAGTATTGAGGATTGACAACTGATTGTTGAGGACTGAGGGCTGACGAATGAGGATTCAGGTTTGAGGATTCAGGATTGAGGTTTGAGGACTGAGGATTGAGGATTGAAAATTGAGGATTGAGGATTGAGGATTGAGGATTGAGGATTGAAGATTGAGGTTTGGGTATTGAGGATTGAACATTGAGGATTGTGGATTGAGTATTGAGGATTGAGGATTGAGGATTGAAGATTGAATATTGATGATTGAGGATTGAGGATCGAGGATTGAGTGTTGTGGATTGAGGACGAGGACTGAGGGTTGAGTATTGATGTTTGAGGTCTGAGGATTGAGGATTGAGGATTGAGAACTGAGGACTGAGGGTTGAGGATTGAAGATTGTGGATTGGGTATTGAGGATTGAAGAATGAGGATTGAGGATTGAGGATTGAGAATTGAGGATTGAAGACTGAGTATTGAGGATTGGGTATTGAGGATTGAAGAATGAGGATTGAGGATTGAGGATTGAGGATTGAAGATTGTGTATTGAGGATTGAAGATTGAGGATTGAGGATTGAGGATTGAGGATTGAGGATTGAAGATTGAGGATTGGGGATTGAGTATTGACGATTGAGGATTGAGTATTGAGGATTGAGAATTGAGGATTGATTATTGAAGATTGAGTATTGAGGATTGAAGATTGAGGAATGGGGATTGAGGATTGATGATAGAGGATTAAGGATTGATGATTGGGGATTGAGGACCTAGGATTGGAGATTGATTATTGAGGATTGAAGATTGAGGATTGAGGTTTGAGGAACGAGGATTGAGGATTGAGGATTGAGGACTGAGGATTGACGATTCAGTATTGAAGATTGAAGATTGAGGACTGGAGATTGAGGATTGATGTTAGAGGATTAAGGATTGAGGATTGGGGATTGAGGATCTAGGATTGGAGATTGATTATTGAGGATTGAACATTGAGGATTGAGGATTGAGGATTGAGAATTGAGAATTGAGTGTGAGGACTGTGGGCTGAGGATTGATGTTTGAGGAACGAGGATTGAGGATTGAGGATTGAGGACTGAGGATTGACGATTCAGTATTGAAGATTGAGGATTGATTACTGAGGATTGAGGATTGAGGATTGAGGTTTGAGGACTGAGGATTGAGGATTGAAGATTGAGTATTGTGGATTGAAGGTTGAGGATTGAGGATTGAGGATTGAGGATTGAGGATGAGGCCTGAGGTTTGAGGATTGAGGATTGAGGGCTGAGGACTGAGGATTGAGGGTTGAGAATTGAGGATTGAGGATTGAGGATTGAAGATTGAGCATTGAGGATTGAAGATTGAGGATTGAGGATTGCGGACTGAGGATTGAGGATTGAAAATTGAGGATTGAGGATTGAGGATTGAGGATTGAGGATTGAAGATTGAGGTTTGCGTATTGAGGATTGAACATTGAGGATTGTGGATTGAGTATTGAGGATTGGGGATTGGGGATTGAGGATTGAAGATTGAATATTGATGATTGAGGATTGAGGATCGAGGATTGAGTGTTGTGGATTGAGGACGATGTCTGAGGGTTGAGTATTGATGTTTGAGGTCTGAGGATTGAGGATTGAGGATTGAGAATTGAGGACTGAGGGTTGAGGATTGAAGATTGTGGATTGGGTATTGAGGATTGAAGAATGAGGATTGAGGATTGAGGATTGAGAATTGAGGATTGAAGACTGAGTATTGAGGATTGGGTATTGAGGATTGAAGAATGAGGATTGAGGATTGAGGATTGAGGATTGAAGATTGTGTATTGAGGATTGAAGATTGAGGATTGAGGATTGAGGATTGAGGATTGAGGATTGAAGATTGAGGATTGGGGATTGAGTATTGACGATTGAGGATTGAGTATTGAGGATTGAGAATTGAGGATTGATTATTGAAGATTGAGTATTGAGGATTGAAGATTGAGGAATGGGGATTGAGGATTGATGATAGAGGATTAAGGATTGATGATTGGGGATTGAGGACCTAGGATTGGAGATTGATTATTGAGGATTGAAGATTGAGGATTGAGGTTTGAGGAACGAGGATTGAGGATTGAGGATTGAGGACTGAGGATTGACGATTCAGTATTGAAGATTGAAGATTGAGGACTGGAGATTGAGGATTGATGTTAGAGGATTAAGGATTGAGGATTGGGGATTGAGGATCTAGGATTGGCGATTGATTATTGAGGATTGAACATTGAGGATTGAGGATTGAGGATTGAGAATTGAGAATTGAGTGTGAGGACTGTGGGCTGAGGATTGATGTTTGAGGAACGAGGATTGAGGATTGAGGATTGAGGACTGAGGATTGACGATTCAGTATTGAAGATTGAGGATTGATTACTGAGGATTGAGGTTTGAGGATTGAGGTTTGAGGACTGAGGATTGAGGATTGAAGATTGAGTATTGTGGATTGAAGATTGAGGATTGAGGATTGAGGAT
The DNA here is from genome assembly GCF_051401765.1 of Calliopsis andreniformis. NCBI lineage: Eukaryota > Metazoa > Arthropoda > Insecta > Hymenoptera > Andrenidae > Calliopsis > Calliopsis andreniformis. The sequence continues at coordinate 2,644,811 of NW_027480447.1, forward strand.
TGAGGATTGAGGATGAGGGCTGAGGTTTGAGGATTGAGGATTGAGGGCTGAGGACTGAGGATTGAGGGTTGAGAATTGAGGATTGAGGATTGAGGATTGAAGATTGAGGATTGGGTATTGAGGATTGAAGAATGAGGATTGAGGATTGAGGATTGAGTGTTGAGGATTGAGGATTGAGGTTTGAAGATTGAGGATTGGGTGTTGAGGATTGAAGAATGAGGATTCAGGAATGAGCATTGAGGATTGAGGATTGAAGATTGAGTATTGAGGATTGAAGCCTGGCGACTGAGGACTGAGGATTGAGGATTGACGATTGAGGATGTGGGATTGAAGATTGAGTATTGAGGATTGAAGATTGAGGATCGAGGATTGAGGATTGAGGATTGAGTATTGGAGATTGAGGATTGGGGACTGAGTGTTGAGGACTGAGGTCTGAAGATTGAGGATTCAGGATTGAGGATACAGGTTTGAGGATCGAGGACTGAGGATTGAGGATTGAGGATTGAGGATTGAGGATTGAAGATTGAGGATTGGGTATTGCGGATTGAACATTGAGGATGGAGGATTGAGGATTGAGGATTGAGGATTGAGGATTGAGGACTGAAGATTGAATATTGATGATTGAATATTGAGGATTGAGTATTGATGGTTGTGGATTGAGGACGAGGACTGAGGGTTGAGTATTGCTGCTTGGGGTCTGAGGATTGAGGATTGAGGATTGAGAATTGAGGATTGAGGATTGAGGATTGAAGATTGAGGATTGGGTATTGATGATTGAAGAATGAGGATTGAGGATTGAGGATTGAGGATTGAGGACCTAGGATTGAGGATTGAAGATTGAGTATTGATGGTTGAAGATTAAGGTTGAGGTTTGAGGATTGAGGATTGAGTATTGAGGATTGAAGGTTGAGGATTGAGGATTGAGGTTTGAGGATTGAAGACGTGGACTGACGGTTGAGGATTGAGGTTTGAGGATTGAGGATTGAGGATTGAGGACTGAGGATTGAGGATTGATGATTGAGCATTGAGGATTGAAGATTGAGGACTGGAGATTGAGGATTGATGATAGAGGATTAAGGATTGAGGATTGGGGATTGAGGATCTAGGATTGGAGATTGATTATTGAGGATTGAAGATTGAGGATTGAGGATTGAGGATTGAGAATTGAGAATTGAGTGTGAGGACTGAGGGCTGAGGATTGATGTTTGAGGAACGAGGATTGAGGATTGAGGGTTGAGGACTGAGGATTGACGATTCAGTATTGAAGATTGAGGATTGATTACTGAGGATTGAGGATTGAGGATTGAGGTTTGAGGACTGAGGATTGAGGATTGAAGATTGAGTATTGAGGATTGAAGATTGAGGACTGAGGATTGAGGATTGAGGCTTGAAGATTGAGTATTGAGGATTGAGGATTGAGGATTGAGGATTGAGGACTGAGGATTGAGGATTGAAGATTGAGTATTGATGGTTGAAGATTAAGGTTGAGGTTTGAGGATTGAGGATTGAGTATTGAGGATTGAGGATTGAGGATTGAAGATTGAGTATTGAGGATTGAAGATTGAGGACTGAGGATTGAGGATTGAGGATTGAGGATTGAGGACTGAGGATTGAGGATTGAAGATTGAGTATTGATGGTTGAAGATTAAGGTTGAGGTTTGAGGATTGAGGATTGAGTATTAAGGATTGAGGATTGAGGATTGAAGATTGAGTATTGAGGATTGAAGATTGAGGACTGAGGATTGAGGATTGAGGCTTGAAGATTGAGTATTGAGGATTGAGGATTCAGGTTTGAGGATTGAGGATTGAGGATTGAGAATGAGGGCTGAGGTTTGAGGATTGAGGATTGAGGGCTGAGGACTGAGGATTGAGGGTTGAGAATTGAGGATTGAGGATTGAGGATTGAAGATTGAGGATTGGGTATTGAGGATTGAAGAATGAGGATTGAGGATTGAGGATTGAGTGTTGAGGATTGAGGATTGAGGTTTGAAGATAGAGGATTGGGTGTTGAGGATTGAAGAATGAGGATTCAGGAATGAGCATTGAGGATTGAGGATTGAAGATTGAGTATTGAGGATTGAAGCCTGGCGACTGAGGACTGAGGATTGAGGATTGACGAATGAGGATGTGGGATTGAAGATTGAGTATTGAGGATTGAAGATTGAGGATCGAGGATTGAGGATTGAGGATTGAGTATTGAAGATTGAGGATTGGGGACTGAGTGTTGAGGGTTGAATGATGAGAATTGATGTTTGTGGATAGAGATTTGAAAATTGCAGACTGAGTATTGAGTATTGAAAACTGTGAATTGATGATACTCTATTGAGGATTGAGAATTGACAACTGATTGTTGAGGACTGAGGTCTGAAGATTGAGGATTCAGGATTGAGGATACAGGTTTGAGGATCGAGGACTGAGGATTGAGTATCGAGGATTGAGGATTGAGAATTGAAGATTGAGGATTGGGTATTGCGGATTGAACATTGAGGATGGAGGATTGAGGATTGAGGATTGAGGATTGAGGATTGAGGACTGAAGATTGAATATTGATGATTGAATATTGAGGATTGAGTATTGATGGTTGTGGATTGAGGACGAGGACTGAGGGTTGAGTATTGCTGCTTGAGGTCTGAGGATTGAGGATTGAGGATTGAGAATTGAGGATTGAGGATTGAGGATTGAAGATTGTGGATTGGGTGTTGAGGATTGAAGAATGAGGATTGAGGATTGAGGATTGAGAATTGAGGATTGAAGACTGAGTATTGAGGATTGGGTATTGAGGATTGAAGAATGAGGATTGAGGATTGAGGATTGAGGATTGAAGATTGTGTATTGAGGATTGAAGATTGAGGATTGAGGATTGAGGATTGAGGATTGAGGATTGAAGATTGAGGATTGGGGATTGAGTATTGACGATTGAGAATTGAGTATTGAGGATTGAGAATTGAGGATTGATTATTGAAGATTGAGTATTGAGGATTGAAGATTGAGGAATGGGGATTGAGGATTGGTGATAGAGGATTAAGGATTGATGATTGGGGATTGAGGATCTAGGATTGGAGATTGATTATTGAGGATTGAAGACTGAGGATTGAGGTTTGAGGAACGAGGATTGAGGATTGAGGATTGAGGACTGAGGATTGACGATTCAGTATTGAAGATTGAGGATTGATTACTGAGGATTGAGGATTGAGGATTGATGATTGAGGATTGAGGATTGAGGATTGAGGATTGAGGATTGAGGACTGAGGATTGCAGACTGAGGATTGAGGATTGAGGATGAGGGCTGAGGGTTGAGGATTGAGGTTTGAGGACTGAGGACTGAGGATTGAGGATTGAGAGTTGAGGATTGAGGATTGAGGATTGAAAGTTGAGGATTGGGTATTGAGGACTGAAGAATGAGGATTGAGGGATGAGTATTGAGGATTGGGGATTGAAGATTGAGTATTGAGGATTGAAGCCTGACGATTGAGGATTGAGGATTGAGGATTGAGGATTGAGGATGGAGGATTGAAGATTGAGTATTGAGGATTGAAGACTGAGGATCGAGGATTGTGGATTGAGGATTGCGGATTGAAGATTGAGGACTGGGGACTGAGTGTTGAGGGTTGAATGATGAGAATTGATGTTTGTGGATAGAGATTCGAAGATTGCAGATTGAGTATTGAGTATTGAAAACTGTGAATTGATGATACTCTATTGAGGATTGAGAATTGACGACTGATTGTTGAGGACTGAGGTCTGAAGATTGAGGATTCAGGATTGAGGATTCATGTTTGATGTTTGAGGACTGAGGATTGAGGATTGATGATTGAGGATTGAGGATTGAGGACTGAGGATTGTGGATTGAAGACTGAGGATTGGGTATTGCGCATTCAACATTGAGGATTGAAGATTGAGGATTGGGGATTGAGGATTGACGATTGAGAATTAAGCATTGAGGATTGAGAATTGAGGATTGAGGATTGAAGATTGAGTATTGAGGATTGAAGGTTGAGGATTGAGGATTGAGGATTGAAGATTGAGGACTGAGTGTTGAGGGTTGCGTGATGAGAGTTGATGTTTGTGGATTGAGATTTGAAGATTGAAGAATGGGGTTTGAGTATTGAAAACTGTGAATTGAGGATATTATATTGAGGATTGAGGATTGACAACTGATTGTTGAGGACTGATGGCTGAGGATAGAGGATTGCGGATTGAGGATTGAGGATTGAAGAGAGAGGACTGCGTGTTGAGGATTGCGTGTTGAGAATTGATGTTTGAGGATTGAGATTTGATTATTGAATATTGTGGATTGAGTATTGAACCATGAGAATTCAGGATATTCTTTTGAGTATTGAGAATTGAGGATTGATGGTTGAGTTTTGAGGATTGATGGTTGAGGGTTGTGCGTTGAATATTGTGGATTGAGGATTGAGGATTGAGGATTGAGGATAGAGGATTGAAGATTGAGCATTGATGATTGAAGATTGAGGATTGAGGATTGAGGGTTGAGGTTTGAGAACGAGGACTGACGGTTGAGGATTGAGGTTTGAGGATTGAGGATTGAGGATTGAGGCCTGAAGATTGAATATTGATGATTGGAGGTTGAGGATTCAGTATTGATGGTTGTGGATTGAGGACGAGGACTGAGGGTTGAGTATTGCTGTTTGAGGTCTGAGGATTGAGGATTGAGGATTGAGAATTGAGGATTGAGGATAGAGGATTGAAGATTGAGGATTGGGTATTGAGGATTGAAGAATGAGGATTGAGGATTGAGGATTGAGGATTGAGGATTGAGGATTGAAGACTGAGTATTGAGGATTGAAGATTGAGGATCGAGGATTCAGGATTGAGGATACAGGTTTGAGGTTCGAGGACTGAGTATTGAGGATTGAGGATTGAGGATTGAGGATTGAAGATTGAGGATTGGGTATTGCGGATTGAACATTGAGGATTGAGGATTGATGGTTGTGGATTGAGGACGAGGACTGAGGGTTGAGTATTGCTGTTTGAGGTCTGAGGATTGAGGATTGAGGATTGAGAATTGAGGATAGAGGATTGAGGATTGAAGATTGTGGATTGGGTATTGAGGATTGAAGAATGTGGATAGGGGATTGAGGGTTGAGGATTGAGGTTAGAGGACTGAGGACTGAGGATCGAGGATTGTGGATTGAGGATTGAGGATTGAAGATTGAGGACTGGGGACTGAGTGTTGAGGGTTGTATGATGAGAATTGATGTTTGTGGATAGAGATTCGAAGATTGCACATTGAGCATTGAGTATTGAAAACTGTGAATTGATGATATTCTATTGAGGATTGAGAATTGACAACTGATTGTTGAGGACTGAGGTCTGAAGATTGAGGATTCAGGATTGAGGATTGAGGATTGAGGATTGAGGACTGAAGATTGAATATTGATTATTGATGATTGAGGATTGAGTATTGATTGTTGTGGATTGAGGACGAGGACTGAGGGTTGAGTATTGCTGCTTGAGGTCTGAGGATTGAAGATTGATGATTGAGGATTGAGGATTGAGGATTGAGGATTGAGGATTGAAGATTGAGGATTGAAGATTGAGCATTGAGGATTGAAGATTGAGGATTGAGGATTGCCGATTGAGGATTGAGGATTGAATATTAAGGATTGAGGATTGACAATTGATTGTTGAGGACTGACGGCTGAAGATTGAGGATTCAGGATTGAGGATTCCGGATTGAGGTTTGAGGACTGAGGATTGAGGGTTGGGGATTGAGTACTGAGGATTGAAGCCTGACGATTGAGTATTGAGGATTGAGGATTCAGGATTGAGGATGGAGGATTGAAGATTGAGTATTGAGGATTCAAGACTGAGGATCGAGGATTGTGGATTGAGGATTGAGGATTGAAGATTGAGGATTGGGTACTGAGTGTTGAGGGTTGTATGATGAGAATTGATGTTTGTGGATAGAGATTCGAAGATTGCAGATTGAGCATTGAGTATTGAAAACTGTGAATTGATGATATTCTATTGAGGATTGAGAATTGACAACTGATTGTTGAGGACTGAGGTCTGAAGATTGAGGATTCAGGATTGAGGGTTGAGGATTGAGGATTGAGGACTGAAGATTGAATATTGATCGTTGATGATTGAGGATTGAGTATTGATTGTTGTGGATTGAGGACGAGGACTGAGGGTTGAGTATTGCTGCTTGAGGTCTGAGGATTGAAGATTGATGATTGAGGATTGAGGATTGAGGATTGAGGATTGAGGATTGAAGATTGAGGATTGAAGATTGAGCATTGAGGATCGAAGATTGAGGATTGAGGATTGCGGATTGAGGATTGAGGATTGAATATTAAGGATTGAGGATTGACAATTGATTGTTGAGGGCTGACGGCTGAAGATTGAGGATTCAGGATTGAGGATTCCGGATTGAGGTTTGAGGACTGAGGATTGAGGGTTGGGGATTGAGGATTGAGGATTGAGCATTGAGGATTGACGCTTGAGTATTGAGGATTGCGGATGGAGGATTGAAGAGAGAGGACAAAGTATTGAGGATTGAGTATTGAGAGTTGATGTTTGAGGATTGCGATTTGATTATTGAATATTGAGGATTGAGTATTGAATAATGAGAATTCGGGATATCCTATTGAGTATTGAGAATTGAGCATTGATGGTTGAGTATAGAGGATTGAGGATTGAACATTGAGGTCTGAGTGTTGAGGGTAGAGTGATGAGAATTGATGTTAGTGGATAGTGGCTTGAAGATTGCAGATCGAGTATTGAGTGTTGAAAACTGTGAATTGAGGATATTCTACTGAGGATTGAGGATTGACTACCGATTGTTGAGGACTGAGGTCTGAAGATTGAGGATTCAGGATTGAAGATTCAGGTTTGATGTTTGAGGACTGAGGATTGAGGATTGAGGATTGATGATTGAGGATTGAGTATTGAAGATTGAGGATTGATGATTGAGGATTGATGATTGAGGATTGAGGATTGAGGATTGAGGATTGAGGATTGAGGACTGAGGATTGAAGACTGAGGATTGAGGATTGAGGATGAGGGCTGAGGGTTGAGGATTGAGGTTTGAGGACTGAGGACTGAGGATTGAGGATTGAGAGTTGAGGATTGAGGATTGAGGATTGAAAGTTGAGGATTGGGTATTGAGGACTGAAGAATGAGGATTGAGGGATGAGTATTGAGGATTGGGGATTGAAGATTGAGTATTGAGGATTGAAGCCTGACGATTGAGGATTGAGGATTGAGGATTGAGGATTGAGGATGGAGGATTGAAGATTGAGTATTGAGGATTGAAGACTGAGGATCGAGGATTGTGGATTGAGGATTGCGGATTGAAGATTGAGGACTGGGGACTGAGTGTTGAGGGTTGAATGATGAGAATTGATGTTTGTGGATAGAGATTCGAAGATTGCAGATTGAGTATTGAGTATTGAAAACTGTGAATTGAAGATACTCTATTGAGGATTGAGAATTGACGACTGATTGTTGAGGACTGAGATCTGAAGATTGAGGATTCAGGATTGAGGATTCATGTTTGATGTTTGAGGACTGAGGATTGAGGATTGAGGATTGAGGATTGAGGATTGAGGACTGAGGATTGTGGATTGAAGACTGAGGATTGGGTATTGCGCATTCAACATTGAGGATTGAAGATTGAGGATTGGGGATTGAGGATTGACGATTGAGAATTAAGCATTGAGGATTGAGAATTGAGGATTGAGGATTGAAGATTGAGTATTGAGGATTGGAGGTTGAGGATTGAGGATTGAGGATTGAAGATTGAGGACTGAGTGTTGAGGGTTGCGTGATGAGAGTTGATGTTTGTGGATTGAGATTTGAAGATTGAAGAATGGGGTTTGAGTATTGAAAACTGTGAATTGAGGATATTATATTGAGGATTGAGGATTGACAACTGATTGTTGAGGACTGATGGCTGAGGATAGAGGATTGAGGATTGAGGATTGAGGATTGAAGAGAGAGGACTGCGTGTTGAGGATTGCGTGTTGAGAATTGATGTTTGAGGATTGAGATTTGATTATTGAATATTGTGGATTGAGTATTGAACCATGAGAATTCAGGATATTCTTTTGAGTATTGAGAATTGAGGATTGATGGTTGAGTTTTGAGGATTGATGGTTGAGGGTTGTGCGTTGAATATTGTGGATTGAGGATTGAGGATTGAGGATTGAGGATAGAGGATTGAAGATTGAGCATTGATGATTGAAGATTGAGGATTGAGGATTGAGGGTTGAGGTTTGAGAACGAGGACTGACGGTTGAGGATTGAGGTTTGAGGATTGAGGATTGAGGATTGAGGCCTGAAGATTGAATATTGATGATTGGAGGTTGAGGATTCAGTATTGATGGTTGTGGATTGAGGACGAGGACTGAGGGTTGAGTATTGCTGTTTGAGGTCTGAGGATTGAGGATTGAGGATTGAGAATTGAGGATTGAGGATAGAGGATTGAAGATTGAGGATTGGGTATTGAGGATTGAAGAATGAGGATTGAGGATTGAGGATTGAGGATTGAGGATTGAGGATTGAAGACTGAGTATTGAGGATTGAAGATTGAGGATCGAGGATTCAGGATTGAGGATACAGGTTTGAGGTTCGAGGACTGAGTATTGAGGATTGAGGATTGAGGATTGAGGATTGAAGATTGAGGATTGGGTATTGCGGATTGAACATTGAGGATTGAGGATTGATGGTTGTGGATTGAGGACGAGGACTGAGGGTTGAGTATTGCTGTTTGAGGTCTGAGGATTGAGGATTGAGGATTGAGAATTGAGGATAGAGGATTGAGGATTGAAGATTGTGGATTGGGTATTGAGGATTGAAGAATGTGGATAGGGGATTGAGGGTTGAGGATTGAGGTTTGAGGACTGAGGACTGAGGATCGAGGATTGTGGATTGAGGATTGAGGATTGAAGATTGAGGACTGGGGACTGAGTGTTGAGGGTTGTATGATGAGAATTGATGTTTGTGGATAGAGATTCGAAGATTGCAGATTGAGCATTGAGTATTGAAAACTGTGAATTGATGATATTCTATTGAGGATTGAGAATTGACAACTGATTGTTGAGGACTGAGGTCTGAAGGTTGAGGATTCAGGATTGAGGATTGAGGATTGAGGATTGAGGACTGAAGATTGAATATTGATTATTGATGATTGAGGATTGAGTATTGATTGTTGTGGATTGAGGACGAGGACTGAGGGTTGAGTATTGCTGCTTGAGGTCTGAGGATTGAAGATTGATGATTGAGGATTGAGGATTGAGGATTGAGGATTGAGGATTGAAGATTGAGGATTGAAGATTGAGCATTGAGGATTGAAGATTGAGGATTGAGGATTGCCGATTGAGGATTGAGGATTGAATATTAAGGATTGAGGATTGACAATTGATTGTTGAGGACTGACGGCTGAAGATTGAGGATTCAGGATTGAGGATTCCGGATTGAGGTTTGAGGACTGAGGATTGAGGGTTGGGGATTGAGGATTGAGGATTGAGCATTGAGGATTGACGCTTGAGTATTGAGGATTGCGGATGGAGGATTGAAGAGAGAGGACAAAGTATTGAGGATTGAGTATTGAGAGTTGATGTTTGAGGATTGCGATTTGATTATTGAATATTGAGGATTGAGTATTGAATAATGAGAATTCGGGATATCCTATTGAGTATTGAGAATTGAGCATTGATGGTTGAGTATTGAGGATTGAGGATTGAACATTGAGGTCTGAGTGTTGAGGGTAGAGTGATGAGAATTGATGTTAGTGGATAGTGGCTTGAAGATTGCAGATCGAGTATTGAGTGTTGAAAACTGTGAATTGAGGATATTCTACTGAGGATTGAGGATTGACTACCGATTGTTGAGGACTGAGGTCTGAAGATTGAGGATTCAGGATTGAGGATTCAGGTTTGATGTTTGAGGACTGAGGATTGAGGATTGAGGATTGAGGACGAGGACTGACGGTTGAGGATTGAGGTTTGAGGATTGTGGATTGAGGATTGAGAATGACGGCAGAGGGTTGAGGATTGAGGTTTGAGTATAGAATCCTGAGAATTCAGGATATTCTATTGAGTATTGCAAATTGAGGATTGATGGTTGAGTATTGAGGATTGAGGATTGAGGGTTGAGGATTGAGTATTGAAGATTGAGGATTGATGATTGAGGATTGATGATTGAGGATTGAGGATTGAGGATTGAGGATTGAGGATTGAGGACTGAGGATTGAAGACTGAGGATTGAGGATTGAGGGTGAGGGCTGAGGGTTGAGGATTGAGGTTTGAGGACTGAGGACTGAGGATTGAGGATTGAGAGTTGAGGATTGAGGATTGAGGATTGAAAGTTGAGGATTGGGTATTGAGGATTGAAGAATGATGATTGAGGGATGAGTATTGAGGATTGGGGATTGAAGATTGAGTATTGAAGATAGAAGCCTGACGATTGAGGATTGAGGATTGAGGATTGAGGATTGAGGATGGAAGATTGAAGATTGAGTATTGAGGATTGAAGACTGAGGATCGAGGATTGTGGATTGAGGATTGCGGATTGAAGATTGAGGACTGGGGACTGAGTGTTGAGGGTTGAATGATGAGAATTGATGTTTGTGGATAGAGATTCGAAGATTGCAGATTGAGTATTGAGTATTGAAAACTGTGAATTGATGATACTCTATTGAGGATTGAGAATTGACAACTGATTGTTGAGGATTGAGGTCTGAAGATTGAGGATTCAGGATTGAGGATTCATGTTTGATGTTTGAGGACTGAGGATTGAGGATTGAGGATTGAGGATTGAGGATTGAGGACTGAGGATTGTGGATTGAAGATTGAGGATTGGGTATTGCGCATTCAACATTGAGGATTGAAGATTGAGGATTGGGGATTGAGGATTGACGATTGAGTATTAAGCATTGAGGATTGAGAATTGAGGATTGAGGATTGAAGATTGAGTATTGAGGATTGAAGGTTGAGGATTGAGGATTGAGGATTGAACATTGAGGACTGAGTGTTGAGGGTTGCGTGATGAGAGTTGATGTTTGTGGATTGAGATTTGAAGATTGAAGAATGGGGTTTGAGTATTGAAAACTGTGAATTGAGGATATTATATTGAGGATTGAGGATTGACAACTGATTCTTGAGGACTGATGGCTGAGAATTGAGGATTGAGGATTGAGGATTGAGGATAGAAGGTTGAGGATTGGGTATTGAGGATTGAAGAATGAGGATTGAGGATTGAGGATTGAGGTTTGAGGAATGAGGATTGAGGATTGAGGATTGAGGATTGAGGATTGAAGATTGAGGATTGGGGATTGAGGATTGAGGGTTGAGTATTGCTGTTTGAGGTCTGAGGATTGAGGATTGAGGATTGAGAATTGAGGATTGAGGATTGAGGATTGAAGATTGTGGATTGGGTATTGAGGATTGAAGAATGTGGATAGGGGATTGAGGGTTGAGGATTGAGGTTTGAGGACTGAGGACTGAGGATTGAGGATTGTGAGTTGATGATTGAGGATTGAGGATTCAAGATTGAGGATTGGGTATTGAGGATTGAAGAATGAGGATTGAGGAATGAGTATTGAGGTTTGAGGATTGAAGATTGAGTACTGAGGATTGAAGCCTGACGATTGAGTATTGAGGATTGAGGATTCAGGATTGAGGATGGAGGATTGAAGATTGAGTATTGAGGATTCAAGACTGAGGATCGAGGATTGTGGATTGAGGATTGAGGATTGAAGATTGAGGATTGGGGACTGAGTGTTGAGGGTTGTATGATGAGAATTGATGTTTGTGGATAGAGATTCGAAGATTGCAGATTGAGCATTGAGTATTGAAAACTGTGAATTGATGATATTCTATTGAGGATTGAGAATTGACAACTGATTGTTGAGGACTGAGGTCTGAAGATTGAGGATTCAGGATTGAGGGTTGAGGATTGAGGATTGAGGACTGAAGATTGAATATTGATTGTTGATGATTGAGGATTGAGTATTGATTGTTGTGGATTGAGGACGAGGACTGAGGGTTGAGTATTGCTGCTTGAGGTCTGAGGATTGAAGATTGATGATTGAGGATTGAGGATTGAGGATTGAGGATTGAGGATTGAAGATTGAGGATTGAAGATTGAGCATTGAGGATTGAAGATTGAGGATTGAGGATTGCGGATTGAGGATTGAGGATTGAATATTAAGGATTGAGGATTGACAATTGATTGTTGAGGGCTGACGGCTGAAGATTGAGGATTCAGGATTGAGGATTCCGGATTGAGGTTTGAGGACTGAGGATTGAGGGTTGGGGATTGAGGATTGAGGATTGAGCATTGAGGATTGACGCTTGAGTATTGAGGATTGCGGATGGAGGATTGAAGAGAGAGGACAAAGTATTGAGGATTGAGTATTGAGAGTTGATGTTTGAGGATTGCGATTTGATTATTGAATATTGAGGATTGAGTATTGAATAATGAGAATTCGGTATATCCTATTGAGTATTGAGAATTGAGCATTGATGGTTGAGTATTGAGGATTGAGGATTGAACATTGAGGTCTGAGTGTTGAGGGTTGAGTGATGAGAATTGATGTTAGTGGATAGTGGCTTGAAGATTGCAGATCGAGTATTGAGTGTTGAAAACTGTGAATTGAGGATATTCTACTGAGGATTGAGGATTGACTACCTGTTGTTGAGGACTGAGGTCTGAAGATTGAGGATTCAGGATTGAGGATTCAGGTTTGATGTTTGAGGACTGAGGATTGAGGATTGAGGATTGATGATTGAGGATTGAGGATTGAGGATTGAGGATTGAAGATTGAGGATTGAGGATGGAGGATGAGGGCTGAGCGTTGAGGACTGAGGATTGAGGATTGTGGATTGAGTATTGAGGATTGAGGATTGAGGATTGAGGATTGAGGATTGAGGATTGAGGATTGAGGATTGAGGATTCAGGATTGTGGTTCGAGGACTGAGGATTGAGGATTGAGGATTGAATGTTGAGTATTGATGATTGATGATGGGAGGATTGAGGATTGAGGGTTGAGGATTGAGGACGAGGACTGACGGTTGAGGATTGAGGTATGAGGATTGTGGATTGAGGATTGAGAATGACGGCAGAGGGTTGAGGATTGAGGTTTGAGTATAGAATCCTGAGAATTCAGGATATTCTATTGAGTATTGCAAATTGAGGATTGATGGTTGAGTATTGAGGATTGAGGATTGATGGTTGAGGATTGAGTATTGAAGATTGAGGATTGATGATTGAGGATTGATGATTGAGGATTGAGGATTGAGGATTGAGGATTGAGGATTGAGGACTGAGGATTGAAGACTGAGGATTGAGGATTGAGGATGAGGGCTGAGGGTTGAGGATTGAGGTTTGAGGACTGAGGACTGAGGATTGAGGATTGAGAGTTGAGGATTGAGGATTGAGGATTGAAAGTTGAGGATTGGGTATTGAGGATTGAAGAATGAGGATTGAGGGATGAGTATTGAGGATTGGGGATTGAAGATTGAGTATTGAGGATTGAAGCCTGACGATTGAGGATTGAGGATTGAGGATTGAGGATTGAGTATGGAGGATTGAAGATTGAGTATTGAGGATTGAAGACTGAGGATCGAGGATTGTGGATTGAGGATTGCGGATTGAAGATTGAGGACTGGGGACTGAGTGTTGAGGGTTGAATGATGAGAATTGATGTTTGTGGATAGAGATTCGAAGATTGCAGATTGAGTATTGAGTATTGAAAACTGTGAATTGATGATACTCTATTGAGGATTGAGAATTGACGACTGATTGTTGAGGACTGAGGTCTGAAGATTGAGGATTCAGGATTGAGGATTCATGTTTGATGTTTGAGGACTGAGGATTGAGGATTGAGGATTGAGGATTGAGGATTGAGGACTGAGGATTGTGGATTGAAGATTGAGGATTGGGTATTGCGCATTCAACATTGAGGATTGAAGATTGAGGATTGGGGATTGAGGATTGACGATTGAGTATTAAGCATTGAGGATTGAGAATTGAGGATTGAGGATTGAAGATTGAGTATTGAGGATTGAAGGTTGAGGATTGAGGATTGAGGATTGAAGATTGAGGACTGAGTGTTGAGGGTTGCGTGATGAGAGTTGATGTTTGTGGATTGAGATTTGAAGATTGAAGAATGGGGTTTGAGTATTGAAAACTGTGAATTGAGGATATTATATTGAGGATTGAGGATTGACAACTGATTGTTGAGGACTGATGGCTGAGGATTGAGGATTGAGGATTGAGGATTGAGGATTGAAGAGAGAGGACTGCGTGTTGAGGATTGCGTGTTGAGAATTGATGTTTGAGGATTGAGATTTGATTATTGAATATTGTGGATTGAGTATTGAACCATGAGAATTCAGGATATTCTTTTGAGTATTGAGAATTGAGGATTGATGGTTGAGTCTTGAGGATTGATGGTTGAGGGTTGTGCGTTGAATATTGTGGATTGAGGATTGAGGATTGAGGATTGAGGATAGAGGATTGAAGATTGAGCATTGATGATTGAAGATTGAGGATTGAGGATTGAGGGTTGAGGTTTGAGAACGAGGACTGACGGTTGAGGATTGAGGTTTGAGGATTGAGGATTGAGGATTGAGGCCTGAAGATTGAATATTGATGATTGGAGGTTGAGGATTCAGTATTGATGGTTGTGGATTGAGGACGAGGACTGAGGGTTGAGTATTGCTGTTTGAGGTCTGAGGATTGAGGATTGAGGATTGAGAATTGAGGATTGAGGATAGAGGATTGAAGATTGAGGATTGGGTATTGAGGATTGAAGAATGAGGATTGAGGATTGAGGATTGAGGATTGAGGATTGAGGATTGTAGACTGAGTATTGAGGATTGAAGATTGAGGATCGAGGATTCAGGATTGAGGATACAGGTTTGAGGTTCGAGGACTGAGTATTGAGGATTGAGGATTGAGGATTGAGGATTGAAGATTGAGGATTGGGTATTGCGGATTGAACATTGAGGATTGAGGATTGATGGTTGTGGATTGAGGACGAGGACTGAGGGTTGAGTATTGCTGTTTGAGGTCTGAGGATTGAGGATTGAGGATTGAGAATTGAGGATTGAGGATTGAGGATTGAAGATTGTGGATTGGGTATTGAGGATTGAAGAATGTGGATAGGGGATTGAGGGTTGAGGATTGAGGTTTGAGGACTGAGGACTGAGGATCGAGGATTGTGGATTGAGGATTGAGGATTGAAGATTGAGGACTGGGGACTGAGTGTTGAGGGTTGTATGATGAGAATTGATGTTTGTGGATAGAGATTCGAAGATTGCAGATTGAGCATTGAGTATTGAAAACTGTGAATTGATGATATTCTATTGAGGATTGAGAATTGACAACTGATTGTTGAGGACTGAGGTCTGAAGATTGAGGATTCAGGATTGAGGATTGAGGATTGAGGATTGAGGACTGAAGATTGAATATTGATTATTGATGATTGAGGATTGAGTAATGATTGTTGTGGATTGAGGACGAGGACTGAGGGTTGAGTATTGCTGCTTGAGGTCTGAGGATTGAAGATTGATGATTGAGGATTGAGGATTGAGGATTGAGGATTGAGGATTGAAGATTGAGGATTGAAGATTGAGCATTGAGGATTGAAGATTGAGGATTGAGGATTGCGGATTGAGGATTGAGGATTGAATATTAAGGATTGAGGATTGACAATTGATTGTTGAGGACTGACGGCTGAAGATTGAGGATTCAGGATTGAGGATTCCGGATTGAGGTTTGAGGACTGAGGATTGAGGGTTGGGGATTGAGGATTGAGGATTGAGCATTGAGGATTGACGCTTGAGTATTGAGGATTGCGGATGGAGGATTGAAGAGAGAGGACAAAGTATTGAGGATTGAGTATTGAGAGTTGATGTTTGAGGATTGCGATTTGATTATTGAATATTGAGGATTGAGTATTGAATAATGAGAATTCGGGATATCCTATTGAGTATTGAGAATTGAGCATTGATGGTTGAGTATTGAGGATTGAGGATTGAACGTTGAGGTCTGAGTGTTGAGGGTTGAGTGATGAGAATTGATGTTAGTGGATAGTGGCTTGAAGATTGCAGATCGAGTATTGAGTGTTGAAAACTGTGAATTGAGGATATTCTACTGAGGATTGAGGATTGACTACCGATTGTTGAGGACTGAGGTCTGAAGATTGAGGATTCAGGATTGAGGATTCAGGTTTGATGTTTGAGGACTGAGGATTGAGGATTGAGGATTGAGGACGAGGACTGACGGTTGAGGATTGAGGTTTGAGGATTGTGGATTGAGGATTGAGAATGACGGCAGAGGGTTGAGGATTGAGGTTTGAGTATAGAATCCTGAGAATTCAGGATATTCTATTGAGTATTGCAAATTGAGTATTGATGGTTGAGTATTGAGGATTGAGGATTGAGGGTTGAGGATTGAGTATTGAAGATTGAGGATTGATGATTGAGGATTGATGATTGAGGATTGAGGATTGAGGATTGAGGATTGAGGATTGAGGACTGAGGATTGAAGACTGAGGATTGAGGATTGAGGGTGAGGGCTGAGGGTTGAGGATTGAGGTTTGAGGACTGAGGACTGAGGATTGAGGATTGAGAGTTGAGGATTGAGGATTGAGGATTGAAAGTTGAGGATTGGGTATTGAGGATTGGAGAATGAGGATTGAGGGATGAGTATTGAGGATTGGGGATTGAAGATTGAGTATTGAGGATTGAAGCCTGACGATTGAGGATTGAGGATTGAGGATTGAGGATTGAGGATGGAAGATTGAAGATTGAGTATTGAGGATTGAAGACTGAGGATCGAGGATTGTGGATTGAGGATTGCGGATTGAAGATTGAGGACTGGGGACTGAGTGTTGAGGGTTGAATGATGAGAATTGATGTTTGTGGATAGAGATTCGAAGATTGCAGATTGAGTATTGAGTATTGAAAACTGTGAATTGATGATACTCTATTGAGGATTGAGAATTGACAACTGATTGTTGAGGACTGAGGTCTGAAGATTGAGGATTCAGGATTGAGGATTCATGTTTGATGTTTGAGGACTGAGGATTGAGGGTTGAGGATTGAGGATTGAGGATTGAGGACTGAGGATTGTGGATTGAAGATTGAGGATTGGGTATTGCGCATTCAACATTGAGGATTGAAGATTGAGGATTGGGGATTGAGGATTGACGATTGAGTATTAAGCATTGAGGATTGAGAATTGAGGATTGAGGATTGAAGATTGAGTATTGAGGATTGAAGGTTGAGGATTGAGGATTGAGGATTGAAGATTGAGGACTGAGTGTTGAGGGTTGCGTGATGAGAGTTGATGTTTGTGGATTGAGATTTGAAGATTGAAGAATGGGGTTTGAGTATTGAAAACTGTGAATTGAGGATATTATATTGAGGATTGAGGATTGACAACTGATTGTTGAGGACTGATGGCTGAGGATTGAGGATTGAGGATTGAGGATTGAGGATAGAAGGTTGAGGATTGGGTATTGAGGATTGAAGAATGAGGATTGAGGATTGAGGATTGAGGATTGAGGATTGAGGATTGAAGATTGAGTATTGAGGATTGAAGATTGACGATTGAGGATTGAGGATTGAGGATTGAGGATTGAGGATTCAGGATTGAGGATTCAGGATTGAGGTATGAGGACTGAGGATTGAGGACTGAGGATTGAAGATTGCGTATTGATGATTGAAGATGGGAGGATTGGGGATTGAGTTTTGGGGATTGAGGACGAGGACTGACGGTTGAGGATTGAGGTTTGAGGATTGTGGATTGATGATTGAGAATGAGGGCAGAGGGTTGAGGATTGAGGTTTGAGTATAGAATCCCGAGAATTCAGGATATTCTATTGAGTATTGAGAATTGAGGATTGATGGTTGAGTATTGAGGATTGAGGATTCAGGGTTGAGGATTGAGTATTGAAAATTGAGGATTGATGATTGAGGATTGATGATTGAGGATTGAGGATTGAGTATTGAGGATTGACGATTGAGTATTCAGGATTGAAGATTGAGGATTGAGGATTGAGGATTGAGTATTGAGGATTGACGATTGAGGATTGAGGATTGAAGATTCAGTATTGAGGATTGCAGATTGAGAATTGAGGATTGAGGATTGAACATTGAGCATTCAGGATATTCCCATGAGCATTGAGAATTGAGGATTGATGGTTGAGTATTGAGGATTGATGGATGAGGGTTGTGCGTTGAATATTGTGGATTGAGGATTGAGGATTGAGGAATGAGGATTGAGGATTGAAGATTGAGTATTGATGATTGAAGATTGAGGATTGAGGATTGAGGGTTGAGGTTTGAGAACGAGGACTGACGGTTGAGGATTGAGGTTTGAGGATTGAGGATTGAGGATTGAGGACTGAAGATTGAATATTGATGATTGAAGGTTGAGGATTCAGTATTGATGTTTGTGGATTGAGGACGAGGACTGAGGGTTGAGTATTGCTGTTTGAGGTCTGAGGATTGAGGATTGAGGATTGAGGATTGAGGATTGAGGATTGAGGATTGAGAATTGAGAATTGAGGATGAGGACTGAGGGTTGAGGATTGAGGTATGAGGAATGAGGATTGAGGATTGAGGATTGAGGATTGAAGATTGAGGATTGAGTATTGAGGATTGAAGACTGAGGATCGAGGATTGTGGATTGAGGATTGCGGATTGAAGATTGAGGACTGGGGACTGAGTGTTGAGGGTTGAATGATGAGAATTGATGTTTGTGGATAGAGATTCGAAGATTGCAGATTGAGTATTGAGTATTGAAAACTGTGAATTGATGATACTCTATTGAGGATTGAGAATTGACAACTGATTGTTGAGGACTGAGGTCTGAAGATTGAGGATTCAGGATTGAGGATTCATGTTTGATGTTTGAGGACTGAGGATTGAGGATTGAGGATTGAGGATTGAGGATTGAGGACTGAGGATTGCGGATTGAAGATTGAGGATTGGGTATTGCGCATTCAACATTGAGGATTGAAGATTGAGGATTGGGGATTGAGGATTGACGATTGAGTATTAAGCATTGAGGATTGAGAATTGAGGATTGAGGATTGAAGATTGAGTATTGAGGATTGAAGGTTGAGGATTGAGGATTGAGGATTGAAGATTGAGGACTGAGTGTTGAGGGTTGCGTGATGAGAGTTGATGTTTGTGGATTGAGATTTGAAGATTGAAGAATGGGGTTTGAGTATTGAAAACTGTGAATTGAGGATATTATATTGAGGATTGAGGATTGACAACTGATTGTTGAGGACTGATGGCTGAGGATTGAGGATTGAGGATTGAGGATTGAGGATAGAAAGTGGAGGATTGGGTATTGAGGATGGAAGAATGAGGATTGAGGATTGAGGATTGAGGATTGAGGATTGAGGATTGAAGATTGAGTATTGAGGATTGAAGAGTGACGATTGAGGATTGAGGATTGAGGATTGAGGATTGAGGATTCAGGATTGAGGATTCAGGATTGAGGTATGAGGACTGAGGATTGAGGATTGAGGATTGAAGATTGCGTATTGATGATTGAAGATGGGAGGATTGGGGATTGAGTGTTGGGGATTGAGGACGAGGACTGACGGTTGAGGATTGAGGTTTGAGGATTGTGGATTGATGATTGAGAATGAGGGCAGAGGGTTGAGGATTGAGGTTTGAGTATAGAATCCCGAGAATTCAGGATATTCTATTGAGTATTGAGAATTGAGGATTGATGGTTGAGTATTGAGGATTGAGGATTCAGGGTTGAGGATTGAGTATTGAAAATTGAGGATTGATGATTGAGGATTGATGATTGAGGATTGAGGATTGAGTATTGAGGATTGACGATTGAGTATTGAGGATTGAAGATTGAGGATTGAGGATTGAGGATTGAGTATTGAGGATTGAGGATTGAGGATTGAGGATTGAAGATTCAGTATTGAGGATTGCAGATTGAGAATTGAGGATTGAGGATTGAACATTGAGGACTGAGTGCTGAGGATTGCTTGTTGAGAATTGATGTTTGAGGATTGAGATTTGATTACTGAATATTGTGGATTGAGTATTGAACCATGAGAATTCAGGATATTCTTTTGAGTATTGAGAATTGAGGATTGATGGTTGAGTTTTGAGGATTGATGGTTGAGGGTTGTGCGTTGAATATTGTGGATTGAGGATTGAGGATTGAGGATTGAGGATAGAGGATTGAAGATTGAGTATTGATGATTGAAGATTGAGGATTGAGGATTGAGGGTTGAGGTTTGAGAACGAGGACTGACGGTTGAGGATTGAGGTTTGAGGATTGAGGATTGAGGATTGAGGCCTGAAGATTGAATATTGATGATTGGAGGTTGAGGATTCAGTATTGATAGGTTGTGGATTGAGGACGAGGACTGAGGGTTGAGTATTGCTGTTTGAGGTCTGAGGATTGAGGATTGAGGACTGAGAATTGAGGATTGAGGATAGAGGATTGAAGATTGAGGATTGGGTATTGAGGATTGAAGAATGAGGATTGAGGATTGAGGATTGAGGATTGAGGATTGAGGATTGAAGACTGAGTATTGAGGATTGAAGATTGAGGATCGAGGATTCAGGATTGAGGATACAGGTTTGACGTTCGAGGACTGAGTATTGAGGATTGAGGATTGAGGATTGAGGATTGAAGATTGAGGATTGGGTATTGCGGATTGAACATTGAGGATTGAGGATTGATGGTTGTGGATTGAGGACGAGGACTGAGGGTTGAGTATTGCTGTTTGAGGTCTGAGGATTGAGGATTGAGGATTGAGAATTGAGGATTGAGGATTGAGGATTGAAGATTGTGGATTGGGTATTGAGGATTGAAGAATGTGGATAGGGGATTGAGGGTTGAGGATTGAGGTTTGAGGACTGAGGACTGAGGATTGAGGATTGTGAGTTGATGATTGAGGATTGAGGATTCAAGATTGAGGATTGGGTATTGAGGATTGAAGAATGAGGATTGAGGAATGAGTATTGAGGTTTGAGGATTGAAGATTGAGTACTGAGGATTGAAGCCTGACGATTGAGTATTGAGGATTGAGGATTCAGGATTGAGGATGGAGGATTGAAGATTGAGTATTGAGGATTCAAGACTGAGGATCGAGGATTGTGGATTGAGGATTGAGGATTGAAGTTTGAGGATTGGGGACTGAGTGTTGAGGGTTGTATGATGAGAATTGATGTTTGTGGATAGAGATTCGAAGATTGCAGATTGAGCATTGAGTATTGAAAACTGTGAATTGATGATATTCTATTGAGGATTGAGAATTGACAACTGATTGTTGAGGACTGAGGTCTGAAGATTGAGGATTCAGGATTGAGGGTTGAGGATTGAGGATTGAGGACTGAAGATTGAATATTGATTGTTGATGATTGAGGATAGAGTATTGATTGTTGTGGATTGAGGACGAGGACTGAGGGTTGAGTATTGCTGCTTGAGGTCTGAGGATTGAAGATTGATGATTGAGGATTGAGGATTGAGGATTGCGGATTGAGGATTGAAGATTGAGGATTGAAGATTGAGCATTGAGGATTGAAGATTGAGGATTGAGGATTGCGGATTGAGGATTGAGGATTGAATATTAAGGATTGAGGATTGACAATTGATTGTTGAGGGCTGACGGCTGAAGATTGAGGATTCAGGATTGAGGATTCCGGATTGAGGTTTGAGGACTGAGGATTGAGGGTTGGGGATTGAGGATTGAGGATTGAGCATTGAGGATTGACGCTTGAGTATTGAGGATTGCGGATGGAGGATTGAAGAGAGAGGACAAAGTATTGAGGATTGAGTATTGAGAGTTGATGTTTGAGGATTGCGATTTGATTATTGAATATTGAGGATTGAGTATTGAATAATGAGAATTCGGGATATCCTATTGAGTATTGAGAATTGAGCATTGATGGTTGAGTATTGAGGATTGAGGATTGAACATTGAGGTCTGAGTGTTGAGGGTTGAGTGATGAGAATTGATGTTAGTGGATAGTGGCTTGAAGATTGCAGATCGAGTATTGAGTGTTGAAAACTGTGAATTGAGGATATTCTACTGAGGATTGAGGATTGACTACCGATTGTTGAGGACTGAGGTCTGAAGATTGAGGATACAGGATTGAGGATTCAGGTTTGATGTTTGAGGACTGAGGATTGAGGATTGAGGATTGATGATTGAGGATTGAGGATTGAGGATTGAGGATTGAAGATTGAGGATTGAGGATGGAGGATGAGGGCTGAGCGTTGAGGACTGAGGATTGAGGATTGTGGATTGAGTATTGAGGATTGAGGATTGAGGATTGAGGATTGAGGATTGAGGATTGAGGATTGAGGATTCAGGATTGTGGTTCGAGGACTGAGGATTGAGGATTGAGGATTGAAGGTTGAGTATTGATGATTGAAGATGGGAGGATTGAGGATTGAGGGTTGAGGATTGAGGACGAGGACTGACGGTTGAGGATTGAGGTATGCGGATTGTGGATTGAGGATTGAGAATGACGGCAGAGGGTTGAGGATTGAGGTTTGAGTATAGAATCCTGAGAATTCAGGATATTCTATTGAGTATTGCAAATTGAGGATTGATGGTTGAGTATTGAGGATTGAGGATTGATGGTTGAGGATTGAGTATTGAAGATTGAGGATTGATGATCGAGGATTGATGATTGAGGATTGAGGATTGAGGATTGAGGATTGAGGATTGAGGACTGAGGATTGAAGACTGAGGATTGAGGATTGAGGATGAGGGCTGAGGGTTGAGGATTGAGGTTTGAGGACTGAGGACTGAGGATTGAGGATTGAGAGTTGAGGATTGAGGATTGAGGATTGAAAGTTGAGGATTGGGTATTGAGGATTGAAGAATGAGGATTGAGGGATGAGTATTGAGGATTGGGGATTGAAGATTGAGTATTGAGGATTGAAGCCTGACGATTGAGGATTGAGAATTGAGGATTGAGGATTGAGGATGGAGGATTGAAGATTGAGTATTGAGGATTGAAGACTGAGGATCGAGGATTGTGGATTGAGGATTGCGGATTAAAGATTGAGGACTGGGGACTGAGTGTTGAGGGTTGAATGATGAGAATTGATGTTTGTGGATAGAGATTCGAAGATTGCAGATTGAGTATTGAGTATTGAAAACTGTGAATTGATGATACTCTATTGAGGATTGAGAATTGACGACTGATTGTTGAGGACTGAGGTCTGATGATTGAGGATTCAGGATTGAGGATTCATGTTTGATGTTTGAGGACTGAGGATTGAGGATTGAGGATTGAGGATTGAGGATTGAGGACTGAGGATTGTGGATTGAAGATTGAGGATTGGGTATTGCGCATTCAACATTGAGGATTGAAGATTGAGGATTGGGGATTGAGGATTGACGATTGAGTATTTAGCATTGAGGATTGAGAATTGAGGATTGAGGATTGAAGATTGAGTATTGAGGATTGAAGGTTGAGGATTGAGGATTGAGGATTGAAGATTGAGGACTGAGTGTTGAGGGTTGCGTGATGAGAGTTGATGTTTGTGGATTCAGATTTGAAGATTGAAGAATGGGGTTTGAGTATTGAAAACTGTGAATTGAGGATATTATATTGAGGATTGAGGATTGACAACTGATTGTTGAGGACTGATGGCTGAGGATTGAGGATTGAGGATTGAGGATTGAGGATTGAAGAGAGAGGACTGCGTGTTGAGGATTGCGTGTTGAGAATTGATGTTTGAGGATTGAGATTTGATTATTGAATATTGTGGATTGAGTTTTGAACCATGAGAATTCAGGATATTCTTTTGAGTATTGAGAATTGAGGATTGATGGTTGAGTTTTGAGGATTGATGGTTGAGGGTTGTGCGTTGAATATTGTGGATTGAGGATTGAGGATTGAGGATTGAGGATAGAGGATTGAAGATTGAGCATTGATGATTGAAGATTGAGGATTGAGGATTGAGGGTTGAGGTTTGAGAACGAGGACTGACGGTTGAGGATTGAGGTTTGAGGATTGAGGATTGAGGATTGAGGCCTGAAGATTGAATATTGATGATTGGAGGTTGAGGATTCAGTATTGATGGTTGTGGATTGAGGACGAGGACTGAGGGTTGAGTATTGCTGTTTGAGGTCTGAGGATTGAGGATTGAGGATTGAGAATTGAGGATTGAGGATAGAGGATTGAAGATTGAGGATTGGGTATTGAGGATTGAAGAATGAGGATTGAGGATTGAGGATTGAGGATTGAGGATTGAGAATTGTAGACTGAGTATTGAGGATTGAAAATTGAGGATCGAGGATTCAGGATTGAGGATACAGGTTTGAGGTTCGAGGACTGAGTATTGAGGATTGAGGATTGAGGATTGAGGATTGAAGATTGAGGATTGGGTATTGCGGATTGAACATTGAGGATTGAGGATTGATGGTTGTGGATTGAGGACGAGGACTGAGGGTTGAGTATTGCTGTTTGAGTTCTGAGGATTGAGGATTGCGGATTGAGAATTGAGGATTGAGGATTGAGGATTGAAGATTGTGGATTGGGTATTGAGGATTGAAGAATGTGGATAGGGGATTGAGGGTTGAGGATTGAGGTTTGAGGACTGAGGACTGAGGATCGAGGATTGTGGATTGAGGATTGAGGATTGAAGATTGAGGACTGGGGACTGAGTGTTGAGGGTTGTATGATGAGAATTGATGTTTGTGGATAGAGATTCGAAGATTGCAGATTGAGCATTGAGTATTGAAAACTGTGAATTGATGATATTCTATTGAGGATTGAGAATTGACAACTGATTGTTGAGGACTGAGGTCTGAAGATTGAGGATTCAGGATTGAGGATTGAGGATTGAGGATTGAGGACTGAAGATTGAATATTGATTATTGATGATTGAGGATTGAGTAATGATTGTTGTGGATTGAGGACGAGGACTGAGGGTTGAGTATTGCTGCTTGAGGTCTGAGGATTGAAGATTGATGATTGAGGATTGAGGATTGAGGATTGAGGATTGAGGATTGAGGATTGAAGATTGAGGATTGAAGATTGAGCATTGAGGATTGAAGATTGAGGATTGAGGATTGCGGATTGAGGATTGAGGATTGAATATTAAGGATTGAGGATTGACAATTGATTGTTGAGGACTGACGGCTGAAGATTGAGGATTCAGGATTGAGGATTCCGGATTGAGGTTTGAGGACTGAGGATTGAGGGTTGGGGATTGAGGATTGAGGATTGAGCATTGAGGATTGACGCTTGAGTATTGAGGATTGCGGATGGAGGATTGAAGAGAGAGGACAAAGTATTGAGGATTGAGTATTGAGAGTTGATGTTTGAGGATTGCGATTTGATTATTGAATATTGAGGATTGAGTATTGAATAATGAGAATTCGGGATATCCTATTGAGTATTGAGAATTGAGCATTGATGGTTGAGTATTGAGGATTGAGGATTGAACGTTGAGGTCTGAGTGTTGAGGGTTGAGTGATGAGAATTGATGTTAGTGGATAGTGGCTTGAAGATTGCAGATCGAGTATTGAGTGTTGAAAACTGTGAATTGAGGATATTCTACTGAGGATTGAGGATTGACTACCGATTGTTGAGGACTGAGGTCTGAAGATTGAGGATTCAGGATTGAGGATTCAGGTTTGATGTTTGAGGACTGAGGATTGAGGATTGAGGATTGAGGACGAGGACTGACGGTTGAGGATTGAGGTTTGAGGATTGTGGATTGAGGATTGAGAATGACGGCAGAGGGTTGAGGATTGAGGTTTGAGTATAGAATCCTGAGAATTCAGGATATTCTATTGAGTATTGCAAATTGAGGATTGATGGTTGAGTATTGAGGATTGAGGATTGAGGGTTGAGGATTGAGTATTGAAGATTGAGGATTGATGATTGAGGATTGATGATTGAGGATTGAGGATTGAGGATTGAGGATTGAGGATTGAGGACTGAGGATTGAAGACTGAGGATTGAGGATTGAGGGTGAGGGCTGAGGGTTGAGGATTGAGGTTTGAGGACTGAGGACTGAGGATTGAGGATTGAGAGTTGAGGATTGAGGATTGAGGATTGAAAGTTGAGGATTGGGTATTGAGGATTGGAGAATGAGGATTGAGGGATGAGTATTGAGGATTGGGGATTGAAGATTGAGTATTGAGGATTGAAGCCTGACGATTGAGGATTGAGGATTGAGGATTGAGGATTGAGGATGGAAGATTGAAGATTGAGTATTGAGGATTGAAGACTGAGGATCGAGGATTGTGGATTGAGGATTGCGGATTGAAGATTGAGGACTGGGGACTGAGTGTTGAGGGTTGAATGATGAGAATTGATGTTTGTGGATAGAGATTCGAAGATTGCAGATTGAGTATTGAGTATTGAAAACTGTGAATTGATGATACTCTATTGAGGATTGAGAATTGACAACTGATTGTTGAGGACTGAGGTCTGAAGATTGAGGATTCAGGATTGAGGATTCATGTTTGATGTTTGAGGACTGAGGATTGAGGGTTGAGGATTGAGGATTGAGGATTGAGGACTGAGGATTGTGGATTGAAGATTGAGGATTGGGTATTGCGCATTCAACATTGAGGATTGAAGATTGAGGATTGGGGATTGAGGATTGACGATTGAGTATTAAGCATTGAGGATTGAGAATTGAGGATTGAGGATTGAAGATTGAGTATTGAGGATTGAAGGTTGAGGATTGAGGATTGAGGATTGAAGATTGAGGACTGAGTGTTGAGGGTTGCGTGATGAGAGTTGATGTTTGTGGATTGAGATTTGAAGATTGAAGAATGGGGTTTGAGTATTGAAAACTGTGAATTGAGGATATTATATTGAGGATTGAGGATTGACAACTGATTGTTGAGGACTGATGGCTGAGGATTGAGGATTGAGGATTGAGGATTGAGGATAGAAGGTTGAGGATTGGGTATTGAGGATTGAAGAATGAGGATTGAGGATTGAGGATTGAGGATTGAGGATTGAGGATTGAAGATTGAGTATTGAGGATTGAAGATTGACGATTGAGGATTGAGGATTGAGGATTGAGGATTGAGGATTCAGGATTGAGGATTCAGGATTGAGGTATGAGGACTGAGGATTGAGGACTGAGGATTGAAGATTGCGTATTGATGATTGAAGATGGGAGGATTGGGGATTGAGTTTTGGGGATTGAGGACGAGGACTGACGGTTGAGGATTGAGGTTTGAGGATTGTGGATTGATGATTGAGAATGAGGGCAGAGGGTTGAGGATTGAGGTTTGAGTATAGAATCCCGAGAATTCAGGATATTCTATTGAGTATTGAGAATTGAGGATTGATGGTTGAGTATTGAGGATTGAGGATTCAGGGTTGAGGATTGAGTATTGAAAATTGAGGATTGATGATTGAGGATTGATGATTGAGGATTGAGGATTGAGTATTGAGGATTGACGATTGAGTATTCAGGATTGAAGATTGAGGATTGAGGATTGAGGATTGAGTATTGAGGATTGACGATTGAGGATTGAGGATTGAAGATTCAGTATTGAGGATTGCAGATTGAGAATTGAGGATTGAGGATTGAACATTGAGCATTCAGGATATTCCCATGAGCATTGAGAATTGAGGATTGATGGTTGAGTATTGAGGATTGATGGATGAGGGTTGTGCGTTGAATATTGTGGATTGAGGATTGAGGATTGAGGAATGAGGATTGAGGATTGAAGATTGAGTATTGATGATTGAAGATTGAGGATTGAGGATTGAGGGTTGAGGTTTGAGAACGAGGACTGACGGTTGAGGATTGAGGTTTGAGGATTGAGGATTGAGGATTGAGGACTGAAGATTGAATATTGATGATTGAAGGTTGAGGATTCAGTATTGATGTTTGTGGATTGAGGACGAGGACTGAGGGTTGAGTATTGCTGTTTGAGGTCTGAGGATTGAGGATTGAGGATTGAGGATTGAGGATTGAGGATTGAGGATTGAGAATTGAGAATTGAGGATGAGGACTGAGGGTTGAGGATTGAGGTATGAGGAATGAGGATTGAGGATTGAGGATTGAGGATTGAAGATTGAGGATTGAGTATTGAGGATTGAAGACTGAGGATCGAGGATTGTGGATTGAGGATTGCGGATTGAAGATTGAGGACTGGGGACTGAGTGTTGAGGGTTGAATGATGAGAATTGATGTTTGTGGATAGAGATTCGAAGATTGCAGATTGAGTATTGAGTATTGAAAACTGTGAATTGATGATACTCTATTGAGGATTGAGAATTGACAACTGATTGTTGAGGACTGAGGTCTGAAGATTGAGGATTCAGGATTGAGGATTCATGTTTGATGTTTGAGGACTGAGGATTGAGGATTGAGGATTGAGGATTGAGGATTGAGGACTGAGGATTGCGGATTGAAGATTGAGGATTGGGTATTGCGCATTCAACATTGAGGATTGAAGATTGAGGATTGGGGATTGAGGATTGACGATTGAGTATTAAGCATTGAGGATTGAGAATTGAGGATTGAGGATTGAAGATTGAGTATTGAGGATTGAAGGTTGAGGATTGAGGATTGAGGATTGAAGATTGAGGACTGAGTGTTGAGGGTTGCGTGATGAGAGTTGATGTTTGTGGATTGAGATTTGAAGATTGAAGAATGGGGTTTGAGTATTGAAAACTGTGAATTGAGGATATTATATTGAGGATTGAGGATTGACAACTGATTGTTGAGGACTGATGGCTGAGGATTGAGGATTGAGGATTGAGGATTGAGGATAGAAAGTGGAGGATTGGGTATTGAGGATGGAAGAATGAGGATTGAGGATTGAGGATTGAGGATTGAGGATTGAGGATTGAAGATTGAGTATTGAGGATTGAAGAGTGACGATTGAGGATTGAGGATTGAGGATTGAGGATTGAGGATTCAGGATTGAGGATTCAGGATTGAGGTATGAGGACTGAGGATTGAGGATTGAGGATTGAAGATTGCGTATTGATGATTGAAGATGGGAGGATTGGGGATTGAGTGTTGGGGATTGAGGACGAGGACTGACGGTTGAGGATTGAGGTTTGAGGATTGTGGATTGATGATTGAGAATGAGGGCAGAGGGTTGAGGATTGAGGTTTGAGTATAGAATCCCGAGAATTCAGGATATTCTATTGAGTATTGAGAATTGAGGATTGATGGTTGAGTATTGAGGATTGAGGATTCAGGGTTGAGGATTGAGTATTGAAAATTGAGGATTGATGATTGAGGATTGATGATTGAGGATTGAGGATTGAGTATTGAGGATTGACGATTGAGTATTGAGGATTGAAGATTGAGGATTGAGGATTGAGGATTGAGTATTGAGGATTGAGGATTGAGGATTGAGGATTGAAGATTCAGTATTGAGGATTGCAGATTGAGAATTGAGGATTGAGGATTGAACATTGAGGACTGAGTGCTGAGGATTGCTTGTTGAGAATTGATGTTTGAGGATTGAGATTTGATTACTGAATATTGTGGATTGAGTATTGAACCATGAGAATTCAGGATATTCTTTTGAGTATTGAGAATTGAGGATTGATGGTTGAGTTTTGAGGATTGATGGTTGAGGGTTGTGCGTTGAATATTGTGGATTGAGGATTGAGGATTGAGGATTGAGGATAGAGGATTGAAGATTGAGTATTGATGATTGAAGATTGAGGATTGAGGATTGAGGGTTGAGGTTTGAGAACGAGGACTGACGGTTGAGGATTGAGGTTTGAGGATTGAGGATTGAGGATTGAGGCCTGAAGATTGAATATTGATGATTGGAGGTTGAGGATTCAGTATTGATAGGTTGTGGATTGAGGACGAGGACTGAGGGTTGAGTATTGCTGTTTGAGGTCTGAGGATTGAGGATTGAGGACTGAGAATTGAGGATTGAGGATAGAGGATTGAAGATTGAGGATTGGGTATTGAGGATTGAAGAATGAGGATTGAGGATTGAGGATTGAGGATTGAGGATTGAGGATTGAAGACTGAGTATTGAGGATTGAAGATTGAGGATCGAGGATTCAGGATTGAGGATACAGGTTTGACGTTCGAGGACTGAGTATTGAGGATTGAGGATTGAGGATTGAGGATTGAAGATTGAGGATTGGGTATTGCGGATTGAACATTGAGGATTGAGGATTGATGGTTGTGGATTGAGGACGAGGACTGAGGGTTGAGTATTGCTGTTTGAGGTCTGAGGATTGAGGATTGAGGATTGAGAATTGAGGATTGAGGATTGAGGATTGAAGATTGTGGATTGGGTATTGAGGATTGAAGAATGTGGATAGGGGATTGAGGGTTGAGGATTGAGGTTTGAGGACTGAGGACTGAGGATTGAGGATTGTGAGTTGATGATTGAGGATTGAGGATTCAAGATTGAGGATTGGGTATTGAGGATTGAAGAATGAGGATTGAGGAATGAGTATTGAGGTTTGAGGATTGAAGATTGAGTACTGAGGATTGAAGCCTGACGATTGAGTATTGAGGATTGAGGATTCAGGATTGAGGATGGAGGATTGAAGATTGAGTATTGAGGATTCAAGACTGAGGATCGAGGATTGTGGATTGAGGATTGAGGATTGAAGTTTGAGGATTGGGGACTGAGTGTTGAGGGTTGTATGATGAGAATTGATGTTTGTGGATAGAGATTCGAAGATTGCAGATTGAGCATTGAGTATTGAAAACTGTGAATTGATGATATTCTATTGAGGATTGAGAATTGACAACTGATTGTTGAGGACTGAGGTCTGAAGATTGAGGATTCAGGATTGAGGGTTGAGGATTGAGGATTGAGGACTGAAGATTGAATATTGATTGTTGATGATTGAGGATAGAGTATTGATTGTTGTGGATTGAGGACGAGGACTGAGGGTTGAGTATTGCTGCTTGAGGTCTGAGGATTGAAGATTGATGATTGAGGATTGAGGATTGAGGATTGCGGATTGAGGATTGAAGATTGAGGATTGAAGATTGAGCATTGAGGATTGAAGATTGAGGATTGAGGATTGCGGATTGAGGATTGAGGATTGAATATTAAGGATTGAGGATTGACAATTGATTGTTGAGGGCTGACGGCTGAAGATTGAGGATTCAGGATTGAGGATTCCGGATTGAGGTTTGAGGACTGAGGATTGAGGGTTGGGGATTGAGGATTGAGGATTGAGCATTGAGGATTGACGCTTGAGTATTGAGGATTGCGGATGGAGGATTGAAGAGAGAGGACAAAGTATTGAGGATTGAGTATTGAGAGTTGATGTTTGAGGATTGCGATTTGATTATTGAATATTGAGGATTGAGTATTGAATAATGAGAATTCGGGATATCCTATTGAGTATTGAGAATTGAGCATTGATGGTTGAGTATTGAGGATTGAGGATTGAACATTGAGGTCTGAGTGTTGAGGGTTGAGTGATGAGAATTGATGTTAGTGGATAGTGGCTTGAAGATTGCAGATCGAGTATTGAGTGTTGAAAACTGTGAATTGAGGATATTCTACTGAGGATTGAGGATTGACTACCGATTGTTGAGGACTGAGGTCTGAAGATTGAGGATACAGGATTGAGGATTCAGGTTTGATGTTTGAGGACTGAGGATTGAGGATTGAGGATTGATGATTGAGGATTGAGGATTGAGGATTGAGGATTGAAGATTGAGGATTGAGGATGGAGGATGAGGGCTGAGCGTTGAGGACTGAGGATTGAGGATTGTGGATTGAGTATTGAGGATTGAGGATTGAGGATTGAGGATTGAGGATTGAGGATTGAGGATTGAGGATTCAGGATTGTGGTTCGAGGACTGAGGATTGAGGATTGAGGATTGAAGGTTGAGTATTGATGATTGAAGATGGGAGGATTGAGGATTGAGGGTTGAGGATTGAGGACGAGGACTGACGGTTGAGGATTGAGGTATGCGGATTGTGGATTGAGGATTGAGAATGACGGCAGAGGGTTGAGGATTGAGGTTTGAGTATAGAATCCTGAGAATTCAGGATATTCTATTGAGTATTGCAAATTGAGGATTGATGGTTGAGTATTGAGGATTGAGGATTGATGGTTGAGGATTGAGTATTGAAGATTGAGGATTGATGATCGAGGATTGATGATTGAGGATTGAGGATTGAGGATTGAGGATTGAGGATTGAGGACTGAGGATTGAAGACTGAGGATTGAGGATTGAGGATGAGGGCTGAGGGTTGAGGATTGAGGTTTGAGGACTGAGGACTGAGGATTGAGGATTGAGAGTTGAGGATTGAGGATTGAGGATTGAAAGTTGAGGATTGGGTATTGAGGATTGAAGAATGAGGATTGAGGGATGAGTATTGAGGATTGGGGATTGAAGATTGAGTATTGAGGATTGAAGCCTGACGATTGAGGATTGAGAATTGAGGATTGAGGATTGAGGATGGAGGATTGAAGATTGAGTATTGAGGATTGAAGACTGAGGATCGAGGATTGTGGATTGAGGATTGCGGATTAAAGATTGAGGACTGGGGACTGAGTGTTGAGGGTTGAATGATGAGAATTGATGTTTGTGGATAGAGATTCGAAGATTGCAGATTGAGTATTGAGTATTGAAAACTGTGAATTGATGATACTCTATTGAGGATTGAGAATTGACGACTGATTGTTGAGGACTGAGGTCTGAAGATTGAGGATTCAGGATTGAGGATTCATGTTTGATGTTTGAGGACTGAGGATTGAGGATTGAGGATTGAGGATTGAGGATTGAGGACTGAGGATTGTGGATTGAAGATTGAGGATTGGGTATTGCGCATTCAACATTGAGGATTGAAGATTGAGGATTGGGGATTGAGGATTGACGATTGAGTATTAAGCATTGAGGATTGAGAATTGAGGATTGAGGATTGAAGATTGAGTATTGAGGATTGAAGGTTGAGGATTGAGGATTGAGGATTGAAGATTGAGGACTGAGTGTTGAGGGTTGCGTGATGAGAGTTGATGTTTGTGGATTCAGATTTGAAGATTGAAGAATGGGGTTTGAGTATTGAAAACTGTGAGTTGAGGATATTATATTGAGGATTGAGGATTGACAACTGATTGTTGAGGACTGATGGCTGAGGATTGAGGATTGAGGATTGAGGATTGAGGATTGAAGAGAGAGGACTGCGTGTTGAGGATTGCGTGTTGAGAATTGATGTTTGAGGATTGAGATTTGATTATTGAATATTGTGGATTGAGTTTTGAACCATGAGAATTCAGGATATTCTTTTGAGTATTGAGAATTGAGGATTGATGGTTGAGTTTTGAGGATTGATGGTTGAGGGTTGTGCGTTGAATATTGTGGATTGAGGATTGAGGATTGAGGATTGAGGATAGAGGATTGAAGATTGAGCATTGATGATTGAAGATTGAGGATTGAGGATTGAGGGTTGAGGTTTGAGAACGAGGACTGACGGTTGAGGATTGAGGTTTGAGGATTGAGGATTGAGGATTGAGGCCTGAAGATTGAATATTGATGATTGGAGGTTGAGGATTCAGTATTGATGGTTGTGGATTGAGGACGAGGACTGAGGGTTGAGTATTGCTGTTTGAGGTCTGAGGATTGAGGATTGAGGATTGAGAATTGAGGATTGAGGATAGAGGATTGAAGATTGAGGATTGGGTATTGAGGATTGAAGAATGAGGATTGAGGATTGAGGATTGAGGATTGAGGATTGAGAATTGTAGACTGAGTATTGAGGATTGAAAATTGAGGATCGAGGATTCAGGATTGAGGATACAGGTTTGAGGTTCGAGGACTGAGTATTGAGGATTGAGGATTGAGGATTGAGGATTGAAGATTGAGGATTGGGTATTGCGGATTGAACATTGAGGATTGAGGATTGATGGTTGTGGATTGAGGACGAGGACTGAGGGTTGAGTATTGCTGTTTGAGTTCTGAGGATTGAGGATTGCGGATTGAGAATTGAGGATTGAGGATTGAGGATTGAAGATTGTGGATTGGGTATTGAGGATTGAAGAATGTGGATAGGGGATTGAGGGTTGAGGATTGAGGTTTGAGGACTGAGGACTGAGGATCGAGGATTGTGGATTGAGGATTGAGGATTGAAGATTGAGGACTGGGGACTGAGTGTTGAGGGTTGTATGATGAGAATTGATGTTTGTGGATAGAGATTCGAAGATTGCAGATTGAGCATTGAGTATTGAAAACTGTGAATTGATGATATTCTATTGAGGATTGAGAATTGACAACTGATTGTTGAGGACTGAGGTCTGAAGATTGAGGATTCAGGATTGAGGATTGAGGATTGAGGATTGAGGACTGAAGATTGAATATTGATTATTGATGATTGAGGATTGAGTATTGATTGTTGTGGATTGAGGACGAGGACTGAGAGTTGAGTATTGCTGCTTGAGGTCTGAGGATTGAAGATTGATGATTGAGGATTGAGGATTGAGGATTGAGAATTGAGGATTGAGGATTGAAGATTGAGGATTGAAGATTGAGCATTGAGGATTGAAGATTGAGGATTGAGGATTGCGGATTGAGGATTGAGGATTGAATATTAAGGATTGAGGATTGACAATTGATTGTTGAGGACTGACGGCTGAAGATTGAGGATTCAGGATTGAGGATTCCGGATTGAGGTTTGAGGACTGAGGATTGAGGGTTGGGGATTGAGGATTGAGGATTGAGCATTGAGGATTGACGCTTGAGTATTGAGGATTGCGGATGGAGGATTGAAGAGAGAGGACAAAGTATTGAGGATTGAGTATTG
This sequence comes from Calliopsis andreniformis, assembly GCF_051401765.1. Taxonomy (NCBI): domain Eukaryota; kingdom Metazoa; phylum Arthropoda; class Insecta; order Hymenoptera; family Andrenidae; genus Calliopsis; species Calliopsis andreniformis. The sequence continues at coordinate 2,679,543 of NW_027480447.1, forward strand.
AGAGTTGATGTTTGAGGATTGCGATTTGATTATTGAATATTGAGGATTGGGTATTGAATAATGAGAATTCGGGATATCCTATTGAGTATTGAGAATTGAGCATTGATGGTTGAGTATTGAGGATTGAGGATTGAACATTGAGGTCTGAGTGTTGAGGGTTGAGTGATGAGAATTGATGTTAGTGGATAGTGGCTTGAAGATTGCAGATCGAGTATTGAGTGTTGAAAACTGTGAATTGAGGATATTCTACTGAGGATTGAGGATTGACTACCGATTGTTGAGGACTGAGGTCTGAAGATTGAGGATTCAGGATTGAGGATTCAGGTTTGATGTTTGAGGACTGAGGATTGAGGATTGAGGATTGATGATTGAGGATTGAGGATTGAGGATTGAGGATTGAAGATTGAGGATTGAGGATGGAGGATGAGGGCTGAGGGTTGAGGACTGAGGATTGAGGATTGAGGATTGAGTATTGAGGATTGAGGACTGAGGATTGAGGATTGAGGATTGAGGATTGAGGATTGAGGATTCAGGATTGAGGTTCGAGGACTGAGGATTGAGGATTGAGGATTGAAGGTTGAGTATTTATGATTGAATATGGGAGGATTGAGGACTGAGTGTTGAGGATTGAGGACGAGGACTGACGGTTGAGGGTTGAGGTTTGAGGATTGTGGATTGAGGATTGAGAATGACGGCAGAGGGTTGAGGATTGAGAATTGACAACTGATTGTTGAGGACTGAGGTCTGAAGATTGAGGATTCAGGATTGAGGATTCATGTTTGATGTTTGAGGACTGAGGATTGAGGATTGAGGATTGACGATTAAGGATTGAGGACTGAGGATTGTGGATTGAAGATTGAGGATTGGGTATTGCGCTTTCAACATTGAGGATTGAAGATTGAGGATTGGGGATTGAGGATTGACGATTGAGTATTAAGCATTGAGGATTGAGAATTGAGGATTGAGTATTGAAGATTGAGTATTGAGGATTGAAGGTTGAGGATTGAGGATTGAGGATTGAAGATTGAGGACTGAGTGTTGAGGGTTGCGCGATGAGAGTTGATGTTTGTGGATTGAGATTTGAAGATTGAAGTATGGGGTTTGAGTATTGAAAACTGTGAATTGAGGATATTATATTGAGGATTGAGGATTGACAACTGATTGTTGAGGACTGATGGCTGAGGATTGAGGAATGAGGATTGAGGATTGAGGATAGAAGGTTGAGGATTGGGTATTGAGGACTGAAGAATGAGGATTGAGGATTGAGGATTGAGGATTGAGGATTGAGGATTGAAGATTGAGTATTGAGGATTGAAGATTGACGATTGAGGATTGAGGATTGAGGATTGAGGATTGAAGATTGAGGTTTGGGTATTGAGGATTGAGGATTGAGGATTGAAGATTGAGTATTGAGGATTGAGGATTGAGGATTGAGGATGAGGGCTGAGGTTTGAGGATTCAGGATTGAGGGCTGAGGACTGAGGATTGAGGGTTGAGAATTGAGGATTGAGGATTGAGGATTGAAGATTGAGGATTGGGTATTGTGGATTGAAGAATGAGGATTGAGGATTGAGGATTGAGAGTTGAGGATTGAGGATTGAGGTTTGAAGATTGAGGATTGGGTGTTGAGGATTGAAGAATGAGGATTCAGGAATGAGCATTGAGGATTGAGGATTGAAGATTGAGTATTGAGGATTGAAGCCTGGCGACTGAGGACTGAGTATTGAGGATTGACGATTGAGGATGTGGGATTGAAGATTGAGTATTGAGGATTGAAGATTGAGGATCGAGGATTGAGGATTGAGGATTCAGTATTGAAGATTGAGGATTGGGGACTGAGTGTTGAGGGTTGATTGATGAGAATTGATGTTTGTGGATAGAGATTTGAAAATTGCGGATTGAGTATTGAGTATTGAAAACTGTGAATTGATGATACTCTATTGAGGATTGAGGATTGACAACTGATTGTTGAGGACTGATGGCTGAGGATTGAGGACTGAGGATTGAGGATTGAGGATAGAAGGTTGAGGATTGGGTATTGAGGATTGAAGAATGAGGATTGAGGATTGAGGATTGAGGATTGAGGATTGAGGATTGAAGATTGAGTATTGAGGATTGAAGATTGACGATTGAGGATTGAGGATTGAGGATTGAGGATTGAGGATTGAGGATTGAGGATTGAGGATTGAAGATTGAGTATTGAGGCTTGAAGATTGAGGATTGAGGATTGAGGATTGAGGATTGAGAATTGAAGATTGAGTATTGAGGATTGAAGATTAAGATTGAGCATTGAGGATTGAGGATTCAGGACTGAGGATTGAAGATTGAGGATTAGGGACTGAGTATTGAGGATTGAGTGATGAGAATTGATGTTTGTGGAGAGAGATCTGAAGATTGCAGATTGAGTATTGAGTATTGAAAACTGAGAATTGAGGATATTCTATTGAGGATTGAGGATTGACAACTGATTGTTGAGGACTCAGGGCTGAAGATTGAGGATTCAGGATTGAGGATTCAGGATTGAGGTATGAGGACTGAGGATTGAGGATTGAGGATTGAAGATTGGGTATTGATGATTGAAGATGGGAGGATTGGGGATTGAGTGTTGGGGATTGAGGACGAGGACTGACGGTTGAGGATTGAGGTTTGAGGATTGTGGATTGAGGATTGAGAATGAGGGCAGAGGGTTGAGGATTGAGGTTTGAGTATAGAATCCTGAGAATTCAGGGTATTCTATTGAGTATTGAGAATTGAGGATTGATGGTTGAGTATTGAGGATTGAGGATTCAGGGTTGAGGATTGAGTATTGAAAATTGAGGATTGATGATTGAGGATTGATGATTGAGGATTGAGGATTGAGTACTGAGGATTGACGATTGAGTATTGAGGATTGAAGATTGAGGATTGAGGATTGAGGATTGAGTATTGAGGATTGAGGATTGAGGATTGAGGATTGAAGATTCAGTATTGAGGATTGCAGATTGAGAATTGAGGATTGAGGATTGAACATTGAGGACTGAGTGTTGAGGGTTGAGTGATGAGAATTGATGTTTGTGGTTAGAGTTTTGAAAATTGCAGATTGAGTATTGAGTATTGAAAACTGTGAATTGATGATATTCTATTGAGGATTGAGAATTGAGAATTGAGTGTGAGGACTGAGGGTTGAGGATTGAGGTTTGAGGAACGAGGATTGAGGATTGAGGATTGAGGACTGAGGATTGACGATTCAGTATTGAAAATTGAGGATTGATTACTGAGGATTGAGGATTGAGGATTGAGGATTGACGCTTGAGGATTGAGGATTGAGGATGGAGGATTGAAGAGAGAGGACTGAGTGCTACGGATTGCGTGTTGAGAATTGATGTTTGAGGATTGAGATTTGATTACTGAATATTGTGGATTGAGTATTGAACCATGAGAATTCAGGATATTCCTTTGAGTATTGAGAATTGAGGATTGATGGTTGAGTATTGAGGATTGATGGATGAGGGTTGTGCGTTGAATATTTTGGATTGAGGATTGAGGATTGAGGATTGAGGATTGAGTATTGAGGATTGAAGATTGAGTATTGATGATTGAAGATTGAGGATTGAGGATTGAGGGTTGAGGTTTGAGAACGAGGACTGACGGTTGAGGATTGAGGTTTGAGGATTGAGGATTGAGGATTGAGGACTGAAGATTGAATATTGATGATTGAAGGTTGAGGATTCAGTATTGATGGTTGTGGATTGAGGACGAGGACTGACGGTTGAGGATTGAGGTTTGAGGATTGTGGATTGAGGATTGAGAATGAGGGCAGAGGGTTGAGGATTGAGGTTTGAGTATAGAATCCTGAGAATTCAGGATATTCTATTGAGTATTGAGAATTGAGGATTGATGGTTGAGTATTGAGGATTGAGGATTCAGGGTTGAGGATTGAGTATTGAAAATTGAGGATTGATTATTGAGGATTGAAGATTGACGATTGAGGGTTGAGAATTGAGGATTGTGGATTGAGGATTGAGGATTGAAGATTGAGTATTGAGGATTGAATGTTGAGGATTGTGGATTGAGGATTGAGGGTTGAGGATTGAATGGTGAGGTTTGGGGACTGAGTCTTGAGGGTTGAGTGATGAGAATTGATGTATGTGGATAGAGATTTGAAGATTGCAGATTGAGTGTTGGGTATTGAAAGCTGTGATTTGATGATATTCTATTGAGGATTGAGGTTTGACTACTGATTGTTGAGGACTGAGTTCTGAAGATTGAGGATTCAGGATTGACGATTCAGGATTGTGGTTTGAGGACTGTGGATTGAGGATTGAGAATTGAGGATTGAGGATTCAGGATTGAGGATTGAAGATTGAGGATTGGGTATTGAGGATTGAACATTGAGGATTGAGGATTGAAGATTGAATATGGATAATCGAAGATTGAGGAGTGAGTATTGAGTGTTGTGGTTTGGCGACGAGGACTGAGGGTTGAGTATAGATGTTTGAACTCTGAGGACTGAGGATTAAGGATTGAGAGTTGAGGATTGAGGATTGAGGATGGAGGATTGAAGAGAGAGGACTGAGTGTTGAGATTGAGTGTTGAGAATTGAGGTTTGAGGGTTGAGATTTGAAGATTGAAGAATGGGGATTGAGTATTGAAAACTGTGAATTAAGGATATTCTATTGAGGATTGAGGATTGACAATTGATTTTTGAGGTCTTATGGCTGAAGATTGAGGATTCATGATTGAGGATTCGTGGTGGAGGTTTGAGGACTGAGGATTGAGGGTTGAGGATTGAGGATTGAGGACTGACTCTTGAGGATTGAGGATTGAGGATGGAGGATTGATGAGAGAGGACTGAGTGTTGAGGATTGAGTGTTGAGAATTGATGTTTGAGGATTGAGATTTGATTATTGAATATTGTCGATTGAGTATTGAACCATGAGAATTCAGGATATTCTATTGAGTATTGAGAATTGAGGATTGATGGTTGAGTATTGAAGATTGATAGCTGACGGTTGTGCGTTGAATATTGAGGATTGAGGATTGAGGATTGAGGATTGAGGATTGAGGATTGAAGATTGAGTATTGATGATTGAAGATTAAGGATTGAGGATTGAGGATTGAGGATTGAGGATTGAGGATTGAGGATTGAAGATTGTGTATTGAAGATTGAAGATTGAGGATTGAGGATTGAGGATTGAGGATTGAGGATTGAGGACTGAAGATTGAGGATTGGGGATTGAGTATTGACGATTGAGGATTGAGTATTGAGGATTGAGAATTGAGGATTGATTATTTAAGATTGAGTATTGAGGATTGAAGATTGAGGATTGAGGATTGAGGATTGAGGATTGAGGATGAGGGCTGAGGGTTGAGGATTGAGGTTTGAGGACTGAGTGCAGAGGATTGAGGATTGAGAATTGAGGATTGAGTATTGAGTATTGTAGATTGAGGATTGGGTATTGCGGATTGAAGAATGTGGATTGAGGATTGAGGATTGAGGATTGAGAATTGAAGATTGAGGATTGAGGATTGAGGATTGAGGATTGAATATTGAGTATTGAGGATTCAAGATTGAGGATTGAGGATTGAGGATTGATGGCTGAGGGTTGTGCGTTGAATATTGAGGATTGAGGATTGAGGATTGAGGATTGAGGATTGAGGATTGAGGATTGAAGATTGAGTATTGATGATTGAAGATTGGGGATTGAGGATTGGGGTTTGAGGTTTGAGGACGAGGACTGACGGTTGAGGATTGAGGTTTGAGGATTGAGGATTGAGGATTGAGGACTGAGGATTGAGGATTGAGGATTGAGCATTGAGGATTGAAGATTGTGTACTGAGGATTGAGGATTGAGGATTGAGTATGGAGGATTGAAGATTGAGGATTGAGGATTGAGGATTGAGGATTGAGGATGAGGGCTGAGGGTTGAGGATTGAGGTTTGAGGACTGACGGTTGAGGATGGGGGATTGAAGATTGAGTATTGAGGATTGAAGATTGAGGATCGAGGATTGAGGATTGAGGATTGAGGATTGAAGATTGAGGATTGGGTTCAGAGGATTGAACATTGAGGATTGTGGATTGAGTATTGATGATTGAGGATTGAGGATTGAAGATTGAATATTGATGATTGAAGATTGAGGATCGAGGATTGAGGGATGTGGATTGAGACGAGGACTGAGGGTTGAGTATTGATGTTTGAGGTCTGAGGATTGAGGATTGAGGATTGAGAATTGAGGACTGAGGATTGAGGATTGAAGATTGAGGATTGGGTGTTGAGGATTGAAGACTGTGGATTGAGGATTGAGGATTGAGGATTGAGGATTGAAGCTTGAGTATTGAGGATTGAAGATTGATGATTGAGGACTGAGGATTGAGGATTGAGTATTGAAAATTGAGGATTGGGTATTGCGGATTGAACATTGAGGATTGAAGATTGAGGATTGAAGATTCAGTATTGAGGATTGAAGATTGAGTATTGAGGATTGAGGATTGAAGATTGAAGATTGAGTATTGAGGATCGAAGATTGAGGATTGAGGACTGAGAATTGAGGATTGAGGATTGAGGATTGAGGATTGAGGATTGAGGATTGAAGACTGAGGATTGGGTATTAAGGATTTAGCATTGGGGATTGAGGGTTGAGGTTTGAGGATTGAGGATTGAGGATTGAGGGTTGTGGATTGAGGACGAGGACTGAGGGTTGAGTATTGGTGTTTGAAGTCTGAGGATTGAGGATTGAGGATTGAGAATTGAGGATTGAGGATTGAGGATTGAAGATTGAGGATTCGGTATTGAGGATAGAAGAATGAGGATTGAGGAGTGAGGGCTGTGGATTGAGGATTGCAGTTTGAGTATTGAGGATTGAAGATTGAGGATTGAGGATTGAGGATTGAGGATTGAGGATTGAGGATTGAGGATTGAGAATTGTGGATTGAGGATTGAGGATTGAAGATTGAGGATTGAGGATTGGGTATTGCGGATTGAACATTGAGGATTGAGGATTGAGGATTGAGGACTGAGGATCGAGGATTGAGGATTGAGGATTGAGTGTTGAAGGTTGAGGATTGGGGACTGATGATTGAAGATTGAGGATTGAGGATTGAGGACTGAGGATTGAGGATTGAGGATTGAAGGTTCAGTATTGAGGATTGAAGATTGAGAATTGATGATTGAGGATTGAACATTGAGGACTGAGTGTTGAGGGTTGAGTGATGAGAATTGATGTTTGTGGATAGAGATTCGAAGATTGCAGATTGAGTATTGTGTATTGAAAACTGTGAATTGATGATATTCCATTGAGGATTGGGGATTGACAACTGATTGTTGAGGACTGAGGGCTGAAGATTGAGGATTCAGGATTGAGGATTCAGGATTAAGGTTTGAGGACTGAGGATTGAGGATTGAGGATTGAGGATTGAGGATTGAGGATTGAAGATTGAGGATTGGGTATTGCGGATTGAACATTGAGGATTGAGGATTGAGGATTGAGGATTGAGGACTGAGGATCGAGGATTGAGGATTGAGGACTGAGGGTTGAAGATTGAGGATTGGGGATAAAGGATTGAAGATTGAGGATTGAGGATTGAGGACTGAGGATTGAAGATTGAGGATAGGGTATTGAGAATTGAAGAATGAGGATTGAGGAGTGAGGACTGAGGATTGAGGATTGCAGTTTGAGTATTGAGGACTGAAGACTGAGGATTCAGGATTGAGGATTGAGGATTGAGCATTGAGGATTGAAGATTGAGTATTGAGGATTGAAAATTGACGGTTGAGGATTGAGAATTGAGGATTGAGGATTGAGGATTGGGGACTGAGTGTTGAGGGCTGAGTGATGAGAATTGATGTTTGTGGATAGAGATTCGAAGATTGCAGGTTGAGTATTGAGTATTGAAACCTGTGAATTGATGATATTCTATTGAGGATTGAGGATTGACAACTGATTGTTGAGGACTGAGGGCTGAAAACTGAGGATTCAGGTTTGAGGATTCAGGATTGAGGTTTGAGGACTGAGGATTGAGGATTGAGGATTGAGGATTGAGGATTGAGGATTGAGGATTGAAGATTGAGGATTGCGTTCAGAGGATTGAACATTGAGGATTGTGGATTGAGTATTGATGATTGAGGATTGAGGATTGAAGGTTGAATATTGATGATTGAAGATTGAGGATCGAGGATTGAGGGTTGTGGATTGAGGACGAGGACTTAGGGTTGAGTATTGATGTTTGAGGTCTGAGGATTGAGGATTGAGGATTGAGAATTGAGGACTGAGGATTGAGGATTGAAGATTGAGGATTGGGTGTTGAGGATTGAAGACTGTGGATTGAAGATTGAGGATTGAAGATTCAGAATTGAGGATTGAAGATTGAGGATTGAGGATTGAGTGTTGAAGATTGAAGATTGAGTATTGAGGATCGAAGATTGAGGATTGAGGACTGAGAATTGAGGATTGAGGATTGAGGATTGAGGATTGAGGATTGAGGATTGAAGACTGAGGATTGGGTATTGATGATTTAGCATTGGGGATTGAGGGTTGAGGATTGAGGATTGAGGATTGAGGATTGAGGGTTGTGGATTGAGGACGAGGACAGAGGGTTCAGTATTGGTGTTTGAAGTCTGAGGATTGAGGATTGAGGATTGAGAATTGAGGATTGAGGATTGAGGATTGAAGATTGAGGATTCGGTATTGAGGATTGAAGAATGAGGATTGAGGAGTGAGGACTGAGGATTGAGGATTGCAGTTTGAGTATTGAGGATTGAAGATTGAGGATTGAGGATTGAGGATTGAGGATTGAGGATTGAGGATTGAGAATTGAGGATTGAGGATTGAGGATTGAAGATTGAGGATTGAGGATTGAGGATTGAGGATTGAGGTTTGAGGACTGAGGATTGAGGATTGAGGATTGAGGAATGAAGATTGAGTATTGGGGATTGAAGATTGAGGATTGAGGATTGAGGATTGAGGATTGAGGACTGAAGATTGAATATCGATGATTGAAGGTTGAGGATTGGGTATTGATGGTTGTGGATTGAGGACAAGGACTGAGGGTTGAGTATTGCTGTTTGAGGTCTGAGGATTGAGGATTGAGTATTGAGAATTGAGGGTTGAGGATTGAGGATTGACGATTGTGGATTGGGTGTTGAGGATTGAAGAATGAGGATTGAGGATTGAGGATTGAGGATTGAGTATTGAATACTGAGTATAGAGGATTGAAGATTGAGGATTGAGGATTGAGGATTGAGGATCGAGGATTGAGGATTGAGGATTGAGGATTGAGGATTGAGGAATGAAGATTGAGTATTGAGGATTGAAGATTGAGGATTGAGGATTGAGGATTGAGGATTGAGGATTGAAGATTGAGGATTGGGGATTGTGTATTGACGATTGAGGATTGAGTATTGAGGATTGAGTATTGAGGATTGATTATTGAAGATTGAGTATTGAGGATTGAAGATTGAGGATTGATAATTGAAGATTGAAGATTGAGTGTTGATGATTGAAGGTTGAGGATTGAGGATTCATGTTTGAGGATTGAGGACGGGGACTGACGGTTGAGGATTGAGATTTGAGGATTGAGGATTGAGGATTTAGGACTGAGGATTGAGGATTGAGGGTTGTGGATTGAGGACGAGGACTGAGGGTTGAGTATTGATGTTTGCGGTCTGAGGATTGAGGATTGAGGATTGACAATTGAGGATTGACGATTGAGGATTGAAGATGGAGGATTGGGGATTGAGGATTGACAATTGAGGATTGAGTATTGAGGACTGAGAATTGAGGATTGAGGATTGAAGGTTGAGGATTGCGGATTGAAGATTGAGTATTGATGATTGAAGATTGAGTATTGAGGATTGAAGATTGAGGATTGAGGATTGAGGATTGAGGATTGAGGATTGAAGATTGAGGATTGGGGACGGAGTGTTGAGTGTTGAGAGATGAGAATTGATGTTTGTGGATAGAGATTTGAAGATTGCAGATTGAGTATTGAGTATTGAAAACTGTGAATTGATGATATTCCATTGAGGATTGGGGATTGACAACTGATTGTTGAGGACTGAGGGCTGAAGATTGAGGATTCAGGATTGAGGATTCAGGATTAAGGTTTGAGGACTGAGGATTGAGGATTGAGGATTGAGGATTGAGGATTGAAGATTGAGGATTGGGTATTGCGGATTGAACATTGAGGATTGAGGATTGAGGATTGAGGACTGAGGATCGAGGATTGAGGATTGAGGATTGAGGGTTGAAGATTGAGAATTGGGGACTGAGGATTGAAGATTGAGTATTGAGGATCGAGGACTGAGGATTGAGGATTGAGGATTGAAGGTTCAGTATTGAGGATTGAAGATTGAGAATTGATGATTGAGGATTGAACATTGAGGACTGAGTGTTGAGGGTTGAGTGATGAGAATTGATGTTTGTGGATAGAGATTCGAAGATTGCAGATTGAGTATTGTGTATTGAAAACTGTGAATTGATGATATTCCATTGAGGATTGGGGATTGACAACTGATTGTTGAGGACTGAGGGCTGAAGATTGAGGATTCAGGATTGAGGATTCAGGATTAAGGTTTGAGGACTGAGGATTGAGGATTGAGGATTGAGGATTGAGGATTGAGGATTGAAGATTGAGGATTGGGTATTGCGGATTGAACATTGAGGATTGAGGATTGAGGATTGAGGATTGAGGACTGAGGATCGAGGATTGAGGATTGAGGACTGAGGGTTGAAGATTGAGGATTGGGGATAAAGGATTGAAGATTGAGGATTGAGGATTGAGGACTGAGGATTGAAGATTGAGGATAGGGTATTGAGAATTGAAGAATGAGGATTGAGGAGTGAGGACTGAGGATTGAGGATTGCAGTTTGAGTATTGAGGACTGAAGACTGAGGATTCAGGATTGAGGATTGAGGATTGAGCATTGAGGATTGAAGATTGAGTATTGAGGATTGAAAATTGACGGTTGAGGATTGAGAATTGAGGATTGAGGATTGAGGATTGGGGACTGAGTGTTGAGGGCTGAGTGATGAGAATTGATGTTTGTGGATAGAGATTCGAAGATTGCAGGTTGAGTATTGAGTATTGAAACCTGTGAATTGATGATATTCTATTGAGGATTGAGGATTGACAACTGATTGTTGAGGACTGAGGGCTGAAAACTGAGGATTCAGGTTTGAGGATTCAGGATTGAGGTTTGAGGACTGAGGATTGAGGATTGAGGATTGAGGATTGAGGATTGAGGATTGAGGATTGAAGATTGAGGATTGCGTTCAGAGGATTGAACATTGAGGATTGTGGATTGAGTATTGATGATTGAGGATTGAGGATTGAAGGTTGAATATTGATGATTGAAGATTGAGGATCGAGGATTGAGGGTTGTGGATTGAGGACGAGGACTTAGGGTTGAGTATTGATGTTTGAGGTCTGAGGATTGAGGATTGAGGATTGAGAATTGAGGACTGAGGATTGAGGATTGAAGATTGAGGATTGGGTGTTGAGGATTGAAGACTGTGGATTGAAGATTGAGGATTGAAGATTCAGAATTGAGGATTGAAGATTGAGGATTGAGGATTGAGTGTTGAAGATTGAAGATTGAGTATTGAGGATCGAAGATTGAGGATTGAGGACTGAGAATTGAGGATTGAGGATTGAGGATTGAGGATTGAGGATTGAGGATTGAAGACTGAGGATTGGGTATTGATGATTTAGCATTGGGGATTGAGGGTTGAGGATTGAGGATTGAGGATTGAGGATTGAGGGTTGTGGATTGAGGACGAGGACAGAGGGTTCAGTATTGGTGTTTGAAGTCTGAGGATTGAGGATTGAGGATTGAGAATTGAGGATTGAGGATTGAGGATTGAAGATTGAGGATTCGGTATTGAGGATTGAAGAATGAGGATTGAGGAGTGAGGACTGAGGATTGAGGATTGCAGTTTGAGTATTGAGGATTGAAGATTGAGGATTGAGGATTGAGGATTGAGGATTGAGGATTGAGGATTGAGAATTGAGGATTGAGGATTGAGGATTGAAGATTGAGGATTGAGGATTGAGGATTGAGGATTGAGGTTTGAGGACTGAGGATTGAGGATTGAGGATTGAGGAATGAAGATTGAGTATTGGGGATTGAAGATTGAGGATTGAGGATTGAGGATTGAGGATTGAGGACTGAAGATTGAATATCGATGATTGAAGGTTGAGGATTGGGTATTGATGGTTGTGGATTGAGGACAAGGACTGAGGGTTGAGTATTGCTGTTTGAGGTCTGAGGATTGAGGATTGAGTATTGAGAATTGAGGGTTGAGGATTGAGGATTGACGATTGTGGATTGGGTGTTGAGGATTGAAGAATGAGGATTGAGGATTGAGGATTGAGGATTGAGTATTGAATACTGAGTATAGAGGATTGAAGATTGAGGATTGAGGATTGAGGATTGAGGATCGAGGATTGAGGATTGAGGATTGAGGATTGAGGATTGAGGAATGAAGATTGAGTATTGAGGATTGAAGATTGAGGATTGAGGATTGAGGATTGAGGATTGAGGATTGAAGATTGAGGATTGGGGATTGTGTATTGACGATTGAGGATTGAGTATTGAGGATTGAGTATTGAGGATTGATTATTGAAGATTGAGTATTGAGGATTGAAGATTGAGGATTGATAATTGAAGATTGAAGATTGAGTGTTGATGATTGAAGGTTGAGGATTGAGGATTCATGTTTGAGGATTGAGGACGGGGACTGACGGTTGAGGATTGAGATTTGAGGATTGAGGATTGAGGATTTAGGACTGAGGATTGAGGATTGAGGGTTGTGGATTGAGGACGAGGACTGAGGGTTGAGTATTGATGTTTGCGGTCTGAGGATTGAGGATTGAGGATTGACAATTGAGGATTGACGATTGAGGATTGAAGATGGAGGATTGGGGATTGAGGATTGACAATTGAGGATTGAGTATTGAGGACTGAGAATTGAGGATTGAGGATTGAAGGTTGAGGATTGCGGATTGAAGATTGAGTATTGATGATTGAAGATTGAGTATTGAGGATTGAAGATTGAGGATTGAGGATTGAGGATTGAGGATTGAGGATTGAAGATTGAGGATTGGGGACGGAGTGTTGAGTGTTGAGAGATGAGAATTGATGTTTGTGGATAGAGATTTGAAGATTGCAGATTGAGTATTGAGTATTGAAAACTGTGAATTGATGATATTCCATTGAGGATTGGGGATTGACAACTGATTGTTGAGGACTGAGGGCTGAAGATTGAGGATTCAGGATTGAGGATTCAGGATTAAGGTTTGAGGACTGAGGATTGAGGATTGAGGATTGAGGATTGAGGATTGAAGATTGAGGATTGGGTATTGCGGATTGAACATTGAGGATTGAGGATTGAGGATTGAGGACTGAGGATCGAGGATTGAGGATTGAGGATTGAGGGTTGAAGATTTAGAATTGGGGACTGAGGATTGAAGATTGAGTATTGAGGATCGAGGACTGAGGATTGAGGATTGAGGATTGAAGGTTCAGTATTGAGGATTGAAGATTGAGAATTGATGATTGAGGATTGAACATTGAGGACTGAGTGTTGAGGGTTGAGTGATGAGAATTGATGTTTGTGGATAGAGGTTCGAAGATTGCAGATTGAGTATTGTGTATTGAAAACTGTGAATTGAGTATATTCTATTGAGGATTGAGGATTGACAACTGATTGTTGAGGACTGAGAGCTGAAGATTGAGGGTTCAGGATTGAGGATTCAGAATTGAGATTTGAGGATTCAGAATTGAGGTTTGAGGACTGAGGATTGAGGATTGAAGATTGAGTATTGAGGATTGAAGATTGAGTATTCAGGATTGGAGATTGGCGATTGAGGATTAAGGACCGAGGATTGAGGATTGAGGATTGAAGATTGAGTATGGATGATTGAAGATTGAGTATTGAGGATTGAAAATTGAGGATTGAGGATTGAGGATTGAGGATTGAGGATTGAGGATTGAAGATTGAGGATTGGGGACGGAGTGTTGAGTGTTGAGTGATGAGAATTGATGTTTGTGGATAGAGATTTGAAGATTGCAGATTGAGTATTGATTATTGAAAACTGTGAATAGATGATATTCCATTGAGGATTGGGGATTGACAACTGATTTTTGAGGACTGAGGGCTGAAGATTGAGGATTCAGTATTGAGGATTCAGGATTAAGGTTTGAGGACTGAGGATTGAGGATTGAGGATTGAAGATTGAGTATTGAGGATTGAAGATTGAGGATTGAGGATTGAGGAATGAGGATTTAGGATTGAAGATTGAGGATTGGGGATTGAGGATTGACGATTGAGTATTGAGCATTGAGGATTGAGAATTGAGGATTGAGGATTGAAGATTGAGTATTGAGGATTGAAGATTGAGGATTGAGGTTTGAGGATTGAAGATTGAGGACTGAGTGTTGAGGGATGCGTGATGAGTATTGATGTTAGTGGATTGAGATTTGAAGATTCAAGAATGGGGATTGAGTATTGAAAGCTGTGAATTGAGGATATTCTATTGAGGATTGAGGATTGACAATTGATTGTTGAGGACTTATGGCTGAAGATTGAGGATTGAGGATTGAGGATTGAGGATTGAGGATTGAGGATTGAGCATTGAAGATTGAGGATTGGGGTTAGAGGATTGAACATTGAGTATTGTGGATTGAGTATTGATGATTGAGGGTTGAGGATTGAAGATTGAATATTGATGATTGAAGATTGAGGATCGAGGATTGAGGGTTGTGAATTGAGGACGAGGACTGAGGGTTGAGTATTGATGTTTGAGGTCTGAGGATTGAGGATTGAGGATTGAGAATTGAGGACTGAGGATTGAGGATTGAAGATTGAGGATTGGGTGTTGAGGATTGAAGAATGTGGATTGAGGATTGAGGATTGAGTATTGAAGATTGAGGATTGGGTATTGCGGATTGAACATTGAGGATTGAAGATTGAGGATTGATGATTCAGAATTGAGGATTGAAGATTGAGGATTGAGGATTGAGGATTGAAGATTGAAGATTGAGTATTGAGGATTGAGGATTGAGGATTGAAGGTTGAGTATTGAGGATTGAAGTCTGAGGATTGAGGATTGAGGATTGAGAATTGAGGATTGAGGATTGAGGATTGAAGACTGAGGATTCGGTATTGAGGATTGAAGAATGAGGATTGAGGAGTGAGGACTGAGGATTGAGGATTGCAGTTTGAGTATTGAGGATTGAAGATTGAGGATTGAGGATTGAGGATTGAGGATTGAGGATTGAGGATTGAGGATTGAAGATTGAGTATTGAGGATTGAAAATTGAGGATTGAGGATTGAGGATTGAGGATTGAGGATTGAAGATTGAGTATTGGGGATTGAGGATTGACGATTGAGGATTGAGAATTGAGGATTGAGGATTGAGGATTGGGGACTGAGTGTTGAGGGTTGAGTGATGAGAATTGATGTTTGTGGATAGAGATTTGAAGATTGCAGGTTGAGTATTGAGTATTGAAACCTTTGAATTGAGGATATTCTATTGAGGATTGAGGATTGACAACTGATTGCTGAGGAGTGAGGGCCGAAGACTGATGATTCAGGTTTGAGGATTCAGGATTGAGGCTTGAGGACTGAGGATTGAGGATTGAGGATTGAGGATTGAGCATTGAGGATTGAGGATTGAAGATTGAGGATTGGGTATTGAGGATTGAACATTGAGGATTGTGGATTGAGTATTGATGATTGAGGATTGAGGATTGAAGATTGAATATTGATGATTGAAGATTGAGGATCGAGGATTGAGGGTTGTGGATTGAGGACGAGGACTGAGGGTTGAGTATTGATGGTTGAGGTCTGAGGATTGAGGATTGAGGATTGAGAATTGAGGACTGAGGATTGAGGATTGAAGATTGATGATTGGGTATTGCGGATTGAACATTGAGGATTGAGGATTGAGGATTGAGGACTGAGGATCGAGGATTGAGGATTGCGGATTGAGGGTTGAAGATTGAGGATTGGAGACTGAGGATTGAAGACTGAGGATTGAGGATTGAGGACTGAGGATTGAGGATTGAGGATTGAAGGTTCAGTATTGAGGATTGAAGATTGAGAATTTATGATTGAGGATTGAACATTGAGGACTGAGTGTTGAGGGTTGAGTGATGAGAATTGATGTTTGTGGGTAGAGATTTGAAGATTGCAGGTTGAGTATTGAGTATTGAAACCTGTGAATTGAGGATATCCTATTGAGGATTGAGGATTGACAACTGATTGTTGAGGACTGAGGGCTGTAGACTGAGGATTCAGGTTTGAGGATTCAGGATTGAGGTTTGAGGACTGAGGATTGAGGATTGAGGGTTGAGGATTGAGGATTGAGGATTGAGGATTGAAGATTGAGGATTGGGTATTGAGGATTGAACATTGAGGATTGAGGATTGAGGATTGAGGATTGAGGATTGAGAATTGAGGATTGAAGATTTAATATTGATGATTGAAGATTGAGGATCGAGGATTGAGGTTTGTGGATTGACGACGAGTACTGAGGGTTGAGTATTGATGTTTGAGGTCTGAGGATTCAGGATTGAGGATTGAGAATAGAGGACTGAGGATTGAGGATTGAAGATTGAGGATTGGGTATTGAGGATTGAACATTGAGGATTGTGGATTGAGTATTGATGATTGAGGATTGAGGATTGAAGATTGAATATTGATGATTGAAGATTGAGGATCGAGGATTGAGGGTTGTGGATTGAGGACGAGGACTGAGGGTTGAGTATTGATGTTTGAGGTCTGAGGATTGAGGATTGAGGATTGAGAATTGAGGACTGAGGATTGAGGATTGAAGATTGAGGATTGGGTATTGCGGATTGAACATTCAGGATTGAGGATTGAGGATTGAGGACTGAGGATCGAGGATTGAGGATTGAGGATTGAGGGTTGAAGATTGAGGATTGGAGACTGAGGATTGAAGACTGAGGATTGAGGATTGAGGACTGAGGATTGAGGATTGAGGATTGAAGGTTCAGTATTGAGGATTGAAGATTGAGAATTTATGATTGAGGATTGAACATTGAGGACTGAGTGTTGAGGGTTGAGTGATGAGAATTGATGTTTGTGGGGAGAGATTTGAAGATTGCAGGTTGAGTATTGAGT
The DNA here is from genome assembly GCF_051401765.1 of Calliopsis andreniformis. Lineage (NCBI taxonomy): Eukaryota > Metazoa > Arthropoda > Insecta > Hymenoptera > Andrenidae > Calliopsis > Calliopsis andreniformis. The sequence goes on from NW_027480447.1 coordinate 2,696,672, forward strand.
ATTGAAACCTGTGAATTGAAGATATCCTATTGAGGATTGAGGATTGACAACTGATTGTTGAGGACTGAGGGCTGTAGACTGAGGATTCAGGTTTGAGGATTCAGGATTGAGGTTTGAGGACTGAGGATTGAGGATTGAGAATTGAGGATTGAGGATTGAGGATTGAAGATTGAGGATTGAGGATTGAGGATTGAGGATTGAGGATTGAAGACTGAGGATTGGGTATTGAGGATCCAACATTGAGGATTGAGGGTTGAGGATTGAGGATTGAGGATTGACGATTGTGGATTGAGAAATGAGAATCGACGGTTGTGGATTGAGGATTGGAGATTGAGGACTGGGCACTGAGGATTGAAGAATGAGGATTGAGGATTGAGGATTGAGTATTGAGGACTGAGAATTGAGGATTGAGGATTGAAGATTGAGGATTGAGGATTGAAGATTGAGTATTGATGATTGAAGATTGAGTATTGAGGATTGAAAATTGAGGATCGAGGATTGAGGATTGAGGATTGAGGATTGAAGATTGAGGATTGGGGACGGAGTGTTGAGTGTTGAGAGATGAGAATTGATGTTTGTGGATAGAGATTTGAAGATTGCAGATTGAGTATTGAGAATTGAAAACTGTGAATTGATTATATTCCATTGAGGATTGGGGATTGACAACTGATTGTTGAGGACTGAGGGCTGAAGATTGAGGATTCAGGATTGAGGATTCAGGATTAAGGTTTGAGGACTGAGGATTGAGGATTGAGGTTTGAGGATTGAGGATTGAGGATTGAAGATTGAGGATTGGGAATTGCGGATTGAACATTGAGGATTGAGGATTGAGGATTGAGGACTGAGGATCGAGGATTGAGGATTGAGGATTGAGGGTTGAAGATTGAGGATTGGGGACTGAGGATTGAAGATTGAGGATTGAGGATTGAGGACCGAGGATTGAGGATTGAGAATTGAATATTCAGTATTGAGGATTGAAGATTGAGAATTAATGATTGAGGATTGAACATTGAGGACTGAGTGTTGAGGGTTGAGTGATGAGAATTGATGTTTGTGGATAGAGATTCGAAGATTGCAGATTGAGTATTGTGTATTGAAAACTGTGAATTGAGTATATTCTATTGAGGATTGAGGATTGACAACTGACTGTTGAGGACTGAGAGCTGAATATTGAGGGTTCAGGATTGAGGATTCAGAATTGAGATTTGAGGATTCAGAATTGAGGTTTGAGGACCGAGGATTGAGGATTGTAGATTGAGTATTGAGGATTGAAGATTGAGTATTCAGGATTGGAGATTGGCGATTGAGGATTAAGGACCGAGGATTGAGGATTGAGGATTGAAGATTGAGTATTGATGATTGAAGATTGAGTATTGAGGATTGAAAATTGAGGAATGAGGATTGAGGATTGAGGATTGAAGATTGAGGATTGGGGACGGAGTGTTGAGTGTTGAGTGATGAGAATTGATGTTTGTGGATAGAGATTTGAAGATTGCAGATTGAGTATTGAGTATTGAAAACTGTGAATTGATGATATTCCATTGAGGATTGGGGATTGACAACTGATTGTTGCGGACTGTGGGCTGAAGATTGAGGATTCAGGATTGAGGATTCAGGATTAAGGTTTGAGGACTGAGGATTGAAGATTGAGGATTGAGGATTGAGGATTGAGGATTGAGGATTGAGGATTGAGGATTGAGGATTGAAGATTGAGGATTGGGTATTGAGGATTGAACATTGAGGATTGAGGATTGAGGATTGAAGACTGAGGATTGGGTATTGAGGATTTAGCATTGGGGATTGAGGGCTGAGGATTGAGTATTGAGGATTGAGGATTGAAGATTGAATATTAATGTTTGAAGATTGAGGATTGAGGATTGAGTGTTGTGGATTGAGGACGAGGTCTGAGGGTTGAGTATTGGTGTTTGAAGTCTGAGGATTGAGGATTGAGGATTGAGAGTTGAGGATTGAGGATTGAGGATTGAAGATTGAGGATTCGGTATTGAGGATTGAAGAATGAGGATTGAGGAGTGAGGATTGAGGGTTGGGGCTTGAGGACTGAGGATTGAGGATTGAGGATTGAGGAATGAAGGTTGAGTATTGAGGATTGAAGATTGAGGATTGAGGTTTGAGGATTGAGGATTGAGGACAGAAGATTTAATATTGATGATTGAATATTGAGGATTGAGTATTGATGGTTGTGGATTGAGGACGAGAACTGAGGTTTGAGTATTGCTGTTTGAGGTCTGAGGACTGAGGATTGAGTATTGATAATTGAGGGTTGAGGATTGAGGATTGAACATTGTGGATTGGGTATTGAGGATTGAAGAATGAGGATTGAGGTTTGAGGATTGAGGATTGAGTATTGAATATTGAGTATTGAGGATTGAAGGTTGAGGATTGAGGATTGAGGATTGAGGATCGAGGATTGAGGATTGAGGATTGAGGATTGAGGATTGAGGAATGAAGATTGAGTATTGAGGATTGAAGATTGAGGATTGAGGATTGAGGATTGAGGATTGAGGATTGAAGATTGAGGATTGGGGATTGAGTATTGACGATTGAGGATTGAGTATTGAGGATTGAGTATTGAGGATTGATTATTGAAGATTCAGTATTGAGGATTGAAGATTGAGGATTGTTAATTGAGGATTGAAGATTGAGTATTGATGATTGAAAGTTGAGGATTGTGGATGCATGTTTGAGGATTGAGGACGGGGACTGACGGTTGAGGATTGAGGTTTGAGGACTGAGGATTGAGGATTGAGGACTGAGGATTGAGAATTGAGGGTTGTGGATTGAGGACGAGGACTGAGGGTTGAGTATTGATGTTTGAGGTCTGAGGATTGAGGATTGAGGATTGAGAATTGAGGATTGAGGAGTGAGGATCGAAGATTGAGGATTGAGGATTGAGGATTGAGGATTGAGGATTGAAGACTGAGGATTGGGTATTGAGGATCCAACATTGAGGATTGAGGGTTGAGGATTGAGGATTGAGGATTGAGGATTGACGATTGGGGATTGAGAAATGAGAATCGAGGATTGAGGATTGAGGATTGAAGATTGCGGACTGGGCACTGAGGATTGAAGAATGAGGATTGAGGATTGAGGATTGAGTTTTGAGGACTGAGAATTGAGGATTGAAGATTGAAGATTGAGTATTGAGGATTGAAGATTGAGGATTGAGGACTGAGAATTGAGGATTGAGGATTGAGGATTGAGGATTGAGGATTGAAGACTGAGGATTGGGTATTGAGGATTTAGCATTGGGGATTGAGGGCTGAGGATTGAGGATTGAGGATTGAGGATTGAAGATTGAATATTAATGTTTGAAGATTGAGGATTGAGGATTGAGTGTTGTGGATTCAGGACGAGGACTGAGGGTTGAGTATTGGTGTTTGAAGTCTGAGGATTGAGGATTGAGGATTGAGAGTTGAGGATTGAGGATTGAGGATTGAAGATTGAGGATTCGGTATTGAGGATTGAAGAATGAGGATTGAGGAGTGAGAATTGAGGATTGAGGCTTGAGGACTGAGGATTGAGGATTGAGGATTGAGGAATGAAGGTTGAGTATTGAGGATTGAAGATTGAGGATTGAGGTTTGAGGATTGAGGATTTCGGACAGAAGATTTAATATTGATGATTGAATATTGAGGATTGAGTATTGATGGTTGTGGATTGAGGACGAGAACTGAGGTTTGAGTATTGCTGTTTGAGGTCTGAGGACTGAGGATTGAGTATTGATAATTGAGGGTTGAGGATTGAGGATTGAACATTGTGGATTGGGTATTGAGGATTGAAGAATGAGGATTGAGGATTGAGGATTGAGGATTGAGTATTGAATATTGAGTATTGAGGATTGAAGATTGAGGATTGAGGATTGAGGATTGAGGATTGACGATTGTGGATTGAGAAATGAGAATCGAGGATTGAGGATTGAGGATTGAAGATTGAGGACTGGGCACTGAGGATTGAAGAATGAGGATTGAGGATTGAGGATTGAGTATTGAGGACTGAGAATTGAGGATTGAGGATTGAAGATTGAGGATTGAGGATTGAAGATTGAGTATTGATGATTGAAGATTGAGTATTGAGGATTGAAAATTGAGGATCGAGGATTGAGGATTGAGGATTGAGGATTGAAGATTGAGGATTGGGGACGGAGTGTTGAGTGTTGAGCGATGAGAATTGATGTTTGTGGATAGAGATTTGAAGATTGCAGATTGAGTATTGAGAATTGAAAACTGTGAATTGATTATATTCCATTGAGGATTGGGGATTGACAACTGATTGTTGAGGACTGAGGGCTGAAGATTGAGGATTCAGGATTGAGGATTCAGGATTAAGGTTTGAGGACTGAGGATTGAGGATTGAGGTTTGAGGATTGAGGATTGAGGATTGAAGATTGAGGATTGGGAATTGCGGATTGAACATTGAGGATTGAGGTTTGAGGATTGAGGACTGAGGATCGAGGATTGAGGATTGAGGATTGAGGGTTGATGATTGAGGATTGGGGACTGAGGATTGAAGATTGAGGATTGAGGATTGAGGACTGAGGATTGAGGATTGAGGATTGAATATTCAGTATTGAGGATTGAAGATTGAGAATTAATGATTGAGGATTGAACATTGAGGACTGAGTTTTGAGGGTTGAGTGATGAGAATTGATGTTTGTGGATAGAGATTCGAAGATTGCAGATTGAGTATTGTGTATTGAAAACTGTGAATTGAGTATATTCTATTGAGGATTGAGGATTGACAACTGACTGTTGAGGACTGAGAGCTGAATATTGAGGGTTCAGGATTGAGGATTCAGAATTGCGATTTGAGGATTCAGAATTGAGGTTTGAGGACCGAGGATTGAGGATTGTAGATTGAGTATTGAGGATTGAAGATTGAGTATTCAGGATTGGAGATTGGCGATTGAGGATTAAGGACCGGGGATTGAGGATTGAGGATTGAAGATTGAGTATTGATGATTGAAGATTGAGTATTGAGGATTGAAAATTGAGGAATGAGGATTGAGGATTGAGGATTGAGGATTGAAGATTGAGGATTGGGGACGGAGTGTTGAGTGTTGAGTGATGAGAATTGATGTTTGTGGATAGAGATTTGAAGATTGCACATTGAGTATTGAGTATTGAAAACTGTGAATTGATGATATTCCATTGAGGATTGGGGATTGACAACTGATTGTTGCGGACTGTGGGCTGAAGATTGAGGATTCAGGATTGAGGATTCAGGATTAAGGTTTGAGGACTGAGGATTGAGGATTGAGGATTGAGGATTGAGGATTGAGGATTGAGGATTGAAGATTGAGGATTGAGGATAGAGGATTGAGGATTTAGGATTGAAGATTGAGGATTGGGGATTGAGAATTGACGATTGAGTATTGAGCATTGAGGATTGAGAATTGAGGATTGAGGATTGAAAATTGAGGATTGAGGATTGAGGATTGAGGATTGAGGATTGAAGATTGAGGATTGGGGACGGAGTGTTGAGTGTTGAGAGATGAGGATTGATGTTTGTGGATAGAGATTTGAAGATTGCAGATTGAGTATTGAGTATTGAAAACTGTGAATTGGTGATATTCCATTGAGGATTGGGGATTGACAACTGATTGTTGAGGACTGAGGGCTGAAGATTGAGGATTCAGGATTGAGGATTCAGGATTAAGGTTTGAGGACTGAGGATTGAGGATTGAGGATTGAAGTTTGAGTATTGATGATTGAAGATTGAGGATTGAGGATTGAGGGTTGAGGTTTGAGGACCAGGACTGACAGTTGAGGATTGAGGTTTGAGGATTGAGGATTGAGGATTGAGGACTGTGGATTGAGGATTGAGGATCGAGCATTGAGGATTTAAGATTGAGGACTGAGGATGGAGGATTGAAGATTGAGTATTGAGGATTGAATATTGAGGATTGAGGATTGAGGATTGAGGATTGAGGATGAGGGCTGAGGGTTGAGGATTGAGGTTTGAGGACTGAGGACTGAGGATTGAGGATTGAGGATTGAGAATTGAGGATTGAGGATTGAGGATTGAAGATTGAGGATTCGGTATTGAGGATTGAAGAATGAGGATTGAGGAGTGAGGACTGAGGATTGAGGATTGCAGTTTGAGTATTGAGGATTGAAGATTGAGGATTCAGGATTGAGGATTGAGGATTGAATATTGAGGATTGAAGATTGAGTATTGAGGATTGAAGATTGACGATTGAGGATTGAGAATTGAGGATTGAGGATTGAGGATTGGGGACTGAGTGTTGAGGGTTGAGTGATGAGAATTGATGTTTGTGGATAGAGATTTGAAGATTACAGGTTGAGTATTGAGTATTGAAACCTGTGAATTGATGATATTCCATTGAGGATTGAGGATTGACAACTGATTGTTGAGGACTGAGGGCTGAAGACTGAGGATTCAGGTTTGAGGATTCAGGATTGAGGTTTGAGGACTGAGGATTGAGGATTGAGGATTGAGGATTGAGGATTGAGGATTGGGGATTGAAGATTGAGGATTGGGTTTAGAGGATTGAACATTGAGGATTGTGGATTGAGTATTGATGATTGAGGATTGAGGATTGAAGATTGAATATTGATGATTGAAGATTGAGGATCGAGGATTGAGGGTTGTGAATTGAGGACGAGGACTGAGGGTTGAGTGTTGATGTTTGAGGTCTGAGGATTGAGGATTGAGGATTGAGGATTGAGGATTGAGGATTGAAGATTGAGTATTGGGGATTGAGGATTGACGATTGAGTATTGAGAATTGAGGATTGAGGATTGAGGATTGGGGACTGAGTGTTGAGGGCTGAGTGATGAGAATTGATGTTTGTGGATAGAGATTTGAAGATTGCAGGTTGAGTATTGAGTATTGAAACCTGTGAATTGAGGATATTCTATTGAGGATTGAGGATTGACAACTGATTGTTGAGGAGTGAGGGCTGAAGACTGAGGATTCAGGTTTGAGGATTCAGGATTGAGGCTTGAGGACTGAGGATTGAGGATTGAGGATTGAGGATTGAGCATTGAGGATTGAGGATTGAAGATTGAGGATTGGGTATTGAGGATTGAACATTGAGGATTGTGGATTGAGTATTGATGATTGAGGATTGAGGATTGAAGATTGAATATTGATGATTGAAGATTGAGGATCGAGGATTGAGGGTTGTGGATTGAGGACGAGGACTGAGGGTTGAGTATTGATTGTTGAGGTCTGAGGATTGAGGATTGAGGATTGAGAATTGAGGACTGAGGATTGAGGATTGAAGATTGAGGATTGGGTATTGCGGATTGAACATTGAGGATTGAGGATTGAGGATTGAGGACTGAGGATCGAGGATTGAGGATTGCGGATTGAGGGTTGAAGATTGAGGATTGGAGACTGAGGATTGAAGACTGAGGATTGAGGATTGAGGACTGAGGATTGAGGATTGAGGATTGAATGTTCAGTATTGAGGATTGAAGATTGAGGATTGAGTATTGAGGATTGAGGATTGAATATTGAGTATTAAGGATTGAAGATTGAGGAATGAGGACTGAGGATTGAGGATTGAGGATTGAGGATTGAGGATTGAGGATTGAAGACTGAGGATTGGGTATTGAGGATTGAGCATTGAGGATTGAGGGTTGAGGTTTGAGGATTGAGGATTGAGGATTGAAGATTGAATATTAATGATTGAAGATTGAGGATTGAGGATTGGGTGTTGAGGATTGAAGATTGAGGATTGAGGATTGAGGATTGAGGATTGAGGATTGAAGATTCAGTATTGAGGACTGAAGATTGAGGATTGAGTATTGAGGATTGAGGATTGAAGATTGAGTATTAAGGATTGAAGATTGAGGAATGAGGACTGAGGATTGAGGATTGAGGATTGAGGATTGAGGATTGAGGATTGAAGACTGAGGATTGGGTATTGAGGATTGAGCATTGAGGATTGAGGGTTGAGGATTGAGGATTGAGGATTGAGGATTGAAGATTGAATATTAATGATTGAAGATTGAGGATTGAGGATTGAGGGTTGTGGATCGAGCACGAGGACTGAGGGTTAAGTATTGGTGTTTGAAGTCTGAGGATTGAGGATTGAGGATTGAGAATAGAGGACTGAGGATTGAGGATTGAAGATTGAGGGTTCGGTATTGAGGATTCAAGAATGAGGATTGAGGATTGAGGATTGAGGATTGAGGATTGAGGATTGAAGATTGAGGATTGGGTATTGAGGATTCAAGAATGAGGATTGAGGATTGAGGATTGAGGATTGAGGATTGAGGATTGAAGACTGAGGATTGAAGATTGAGGATTGAGGATTTGGTATTGCGGATTGAACATTGAGGATTGAAGATTGAGGATTGAAGATTCAGTATTGAGGATTGAAGATTGAGGATTGAGGATTGAGGATTGAATGTTGAAGATTGAGTATTGAGGATTGAAGATTGAGGATTGAGGACTGAGAATTGAGGATTGAGGATTGAGGATTGAGGATTGAGGATTGAAGACTGAGGATTGGGTATTGAGGATTTAGCATTGGGGATTGAGGGCTGAGGATTGAGGATTGAGGATTGAGGATTGAAGATTGAATATTAATGTGTGAAGATTGAGGATTGAGGATTGAGTGTTGTGGATTGAGGACGAGGACTGAGGGTTGAGTATTGATGTTTGAGGTCTGAGGATTCAGGATTGAGGATTGAGAATAGAGGACTGAGGATTGAGGATTGAAGTTTGAGGATTGGGTGTTGAGGATTGAAGAATGTGGATTGAGGATTGAGGATTGAGGATTGAGGATTGAGGATTGAAGATTGAGGATTGGGTATTGCGGATTGAACGTTGAGGATTGATGATTGAGGATTGGGTGTTGAGGATTGAAGAATGAGGATTGAGGATTGAGGATTGAGGATTGAGGATTGAAGATTCAGTATTGAGGACCGAAGATTGAGGATTGAGTATTGAGGATTGAGGATTGAAGATTGAGTATTAAGGATTGAAGATTGAGGAATGAGGACTGAGGATTGAGGATTGAGGATTGAGTGTTGAGGATTGAGGATTGAAGACTGAGGATTGGGTATTGAGGATTGAGCATTGAGGATTGAGGGTTGAGGTTTGAGGATTGAGGATTGAGGATTGAAGATTGAATATTAATGATTGAAGATTGAGGATTGAGGATTGGGTGTTGAGGATTGAAGATTGAGGATTGAGGATTGGGGATTGAGGATTGAGGATTGAAGATTCAGTATTGAGGACTGAAGATTGAGGATTGAGTATTGAGGATTGAGGATTGAAGATTGAGTATTAAGGATTGAAGATTGAGGAATGAGGACTGAGGATTGAGGATTGAGGATTGAGGATTGAGGATTGAGGATTGAAGACTGAGGATTGGGTATTGAGGATTGAGCATTGAGGATTGAGGGTTGAGGATTGAGGATTGAGGATTGAGGATTGAAGATTGAATATTAATGATTGAAGATTGAGGATTGAGGATTGAGGGTTGTGGATCGAGCACGAGGACTGAGGGTTGAGTATTGGTGTTTGAAGTCTGAGGATTGAGGATTGAGGATTGAGAATAGAGGACTGAGGATTGAGGAGTGAAGGTTGAGGATTCGGTATTGAGGATTCAAGAATGAGGATTGAGGATTGAGGATTGAGGATTGAGGATTGAGTATTGAGGACTGAGAATTGAGGATTGAGGATAGAAGATTGAGGATTGAGGATTGAAGATTGAGTATTGATGATTGAAGATTGAGTATTGAGGATTGAAAATTGAGGATCGAGGATTGAGGATTGAGGATTGAGGATTGAAGATTGAGGATTGGGGACGGAGTGTTGAGTGTTGAGAGATGAGAATTGATGTTTGTGGATAGAGACTTGAAGATTGCAGATTGAGTATTGAGAATTGAAAACTGTGAATTGATTATATTCCATTGAGGATTGGGGATTGACAACTGATTGTTGAGGACTGAGGGCTGAAGATTGAGGATTCAGGATTGAGGATTCAGGATTAAGGTTTGAGGACTGAGGATTGAGGATTGAGGTTTGAGGATTGAGGATTGAGGATTGAAGATTGAGGATTGGGAATTGCGGATTGAACATTGAGGATTGAGGATTGAGGATTGAGGACTGAGGATCGAGGATTGAGGATTGAGGATTGAGGGTTGAAGATTGAGGATTGGGGACTGAGGATTGAAGATTGAGGATTGAGGATTGAGGACTGAGGATTGAGGATTGAGGATTGAATATTCAGTATTGAGGACTGAAGATTGAGAATTAATGATTGAGGATTGAACATTGAGGACTGAGTGTTGAGGGTTGAGTGATGAGAATTGATGTTTGTGGATAGAGATTCGAAGATTGCAGATTGAGTATTGTGTATTGAAAACTGTGAATTGAGTATATTCTATTGAGGATTGAGGATTGACAACTGACTGTTGAGGACTGAGAGCTGAATATTGAGGGTTCAGGATTGAGGATTCAGAATTGAGATTTGAGGATTCAGAATTGAGGTTTGAGGACCGAGGATTGAGGATTGTAGATTGAGTATTGAGGATTGAAGATTGAGTATTCAGGATTGGAGATTGGCGATTGAGGATTAAGGACCGAGGATTGAGGATTGAGGATTGAAGATTGAGTATTGATGATTGAAGATTGAGTATTGAGGATTGAAAATTGAGGAATGAGGATTGAGGATTGAGGATTGAGGATTGAAGATTGAGGATTGGGGACGGAGTGTTGAGTGTTGAGTGATGAGAATTGATGTTTGTGGATAGAGATTTGAAGATTGCACATTGAGTATTGAGTATTGAAAACTGTGAATTGATGATATTCCATTGAGGATTGGGGATTGACAACTGATTGTTGCGGACTGTGGGCTGAAGATTGAGGATTCAGGATTGAGGATTCAGGATTAAGGTTTGAGGACTGAGGATTGAGGATTGAGGATTGAGGATTGAGGATTGAGGATTGAGGATTGAAGATTGAGGATTGAGGATAGAGGATTGAGGATTTAGGATTGAAGATTGAGGATTGGGGATTGAGAATTGACGATTGAGTATTGAGCATTGAGGATTGAGAATTGAGGATTGAGGATTGAAAATTGAGGATTGAGGATTGAGGATTGAGGATTGAGGATTGAAGATTGAGGATTGGGGACGGAGTGTTGAGTGTTGAGAGATGAGGATTGATGTTTGTGGATAGAGATTTGAAGATTGCAGATTGAGTATTGAGTATTGAAAACTGTGAATTGGTGATATTCCATTGAGGATTGGGGATTGACAACTGATTGTTGAGGACTGAGGGCTGAAGATTGAGGATTCAGGATTGAGGATTCAGGATTAAGGTTTGAGGACTGAGGATTGAGGATTGAGGATTGAAGTTTGAGTATTGATGATTGAAGATTGAGGATTGAGGATTGAGGGTTGAGGTTTGAGGACCAGGACTGACAGTTGAGGATTGAGGTTTGAGGATTGAGGATTGAGGATTGAGGACTGTGGATTGAGGATTGAGGATCGAGCATTGAGGATTTAAGATTGAGGACTGAGGATGGAGGATTGAAGATTGAGTATTGAGGATTGAATATTGAGGATTGAGGATTGAGGATTGAGGATGAGGGCTGAGGGTTGAGGATTGAGGTTTGAGGACTGAGGACTGAGGATTGAGGATTGAGGATTGAGAATTGAGGATTGAGGATTGAGGATTGAAGATTGAGGATTCGGTATTGAGGATTGAAGAATGAGGATTGAGGAGTGAGGACTGAGGATTGAGGATTGCAGTTTGAGTATTGAGGATTGAAGATTGAGGATTCAGGATTGAGGATTGAGGATTGAATATTGAGGATTGAAGATTGAGTATTGAGGATTGAAGATTGACGATTGAGGATTGAGAATTGAGGATTGAGGATTGAGGATTGGGGACTGAGTGTTGAGGGTTGAGTGATGAGAATTGATGTTTGTGGATAGAGATTTGAAGATTACAGGTTGAGTATTGAGTATTGAAACCTGTGAATTGATGATATTCCATTGAGGATTGAGGATTGACAACTGATTGTTGAGGACTGAGGGCTGAAGACTGAGGATTCAGGTTTGAGGATTCAGGATTGAGGTTTGAGGACTGAGGATTGAGGATTGAGGATTGAGGATTGAGGATTGAGGATTGGGGATTGAAGATTGAGGATTGGGTTTAGAGGATTGAACATTGAGGATTGTGGATTGAGTATTGATGATTGAGGATTGAGGATTGAAGATTGAATATTGATGATTGAAGATTGAGGATCGAGGATTGAGGGTTGTGAATTGAGGACGAGGACTGAGGGTTGAGTGTTGATGTTTGAGGTCTGAGGATTGAGGATTGAGGATTGAGGATTGAGGATTGAGGATTGAAGATTGAGTATTGGGGATTGAGGATTGACGATTGAGTATTGAGAATTGAGGATTGAGGATTGAGGATTGGGGACTGAGTGTTGAGGGCTGAGTGATGAGAATTGATGTTTGTGGATAGAGATTTGAAGATTGCAGGTTGAGTATTGAGTATTGAAACCTGTGAATTGAGGATATTCTATTGAGGATTGAGGATTGACAACTGATTGTTGAGGAGTGAGGGCTGAAGACTGAGGATTCAGGTTTGAGGATTCAGGATTGAGGCTTGAGGACTGAGGATTGAGGATTGAGGATTGAGGATTGAGCATTGAGGATTGAGGATTGAAGATTGAGGATTGGGTATTGAGGATTGAACATTGAGGATTGTGGATTGAGTATTGATGATTGAGGATTGAGGATTGAAGATTGAATATTGATGATTGAAGATTGAGGATCGAGGATTGAGGGTTGTGGATTGAGGACGAGGACTGAGGGTTGAGTATTGATGGTTGAGGTCTGAGGATTGAGGATTGAGGATTGAGAATTGAGGACTGAGGATTGAGGATTGAAGATTGAGGATTGGGTATTGCGGATTGAACATTGAGGATTGAGGATTGAGGATTGAGGACTGAGGATCGAGGATTGAGGATTGCGGATTGAGGGTTGAAGATTGAGGATTGGAGACTGAGGATTGAAGACTGAGGATTGAGGATTGAGGACTGAGGATTGAGGATTGAGGATTGAAGGTTCAGTATTGAGGATTGAAGATTGAGGATTGAGTATTGAGGATTGAGGATTGAATATTGAGTATTAAGGATTGAAGATTGAGGAATGAGGACTGAGGATTGAGGATTGAGGATTGAGGATTGAGGATTGAGGATTGAAGACTGAGGATTGGGTATTGAGGATTGAGCATTGAGGATTGAGGGTTGAGGTTTGAGGATTGAGGATTGAGGATTGAAGATTGAATATTAATGATTGAAGATTGAGGATTGAGGATTGGGTGTTGAGGATTGAAGATTGAGGATTGAGGATTGAGGATTGAGGATTGAGGATTGAAGATTCAGTATTGAGGACTGAAGATTGAGGATTGAGTATTGAGGATTGAGGATTGAAGATTGAGTATTAAGGATTGAAGATTGAGGAATGAGGACTGAGGATTGAGGATTGAGGATTGAGGATTGAGGATTGAGGATTGAAGACTGAGGATTGGGTATTGAGGATTGAGCATTGAGGATTGAGGGTTGAGGATTGAGGATTGAGGATTGAGGATTGAAGATTGAATATTAATGATTGAAGATTGAGGATTGAGGATTGAGGGTTGTGGATCGAGCACGAGGACTGAGGGTTGAGTATTGGTGTTTGAAGTCTGGGGATTGAGGATTGAGGATTGAGAATAGAGGACTGAGGATTGAGGATTGAAGATTGAGGGTTCGGTATTGAGGATTCAAGAATGAGGATTGAGGATTGAGGATTGAGTATTGAGGATTGAGGATTGAAGATTGAGGATTGGGTATTGAGGATTCAAGAATGAGGATTGAGGATTGAGGATTGAGGATTGAGGATTGAGGATTGAAGACTGAGGATTGAAGATTGAGGATTGAGGATTTGGTATTGCGGATTGAACATTGAGGATTGAAGATTGAGGATTGAAGATTCAGTATTGAGGATTGAAGATTGAGGATTGAGGATTGAGGATTGAATGTTGAAGATTGAGTATTGAGGATTGAAGATTGAGGATTGAGGACTGAGAATTGAGGATTGAGGATTGAGGATTGAGGATTGAGGATTGAAGACTGAGGATTGGGTATTGAGGATTTAGCATTGGGGATTGAGGGCTGAGGATTGAGGATTGAGGATTGAGGATTGAAGATTGAATATTAATGTGTGAAGATTGAGGATTGAGGATTGAGTGTTGTGGATTGAGGACGAGGACTGAGGGTTGAGTATTGATGTTTGAGGTCTGAGGATTCAGGATTGAGGATTGAGAATAGAGGACTGAGGATTGAGGATTGAAGTTTGAGGATTGGGTGTTGAGGATTGAAGAATGTGGATTGAGGATTGAGGATTGAGGATTGAGGATTGAGGATTGAAGATTGAGGATTGGGTATTGCGGATTGAACGTTGAGGATTGAAGATTGAGGATTGGGTGTTGAGGATTGAAGAATGAGGATTGAGGATTGAGGATTGAGGATTGAGGATTGAAGATTCAGTATTGAGGACCGAAGATTGAGGATTGAGTATTGAGGATTGAGGATTGAAGATTGAGTATTAAGGATTGAAGATTGAGGAATGAGGACTGAGGATTGAGGATTGAGGATTGAGTGTTGAGGATTGAGGATTGAAGACTGAGGATTGGGTATTGAGGATTGAGCATTGAGGATTGAGGGTTGAGGTTTGAGGATTGAGGATTGAGGATTGAAGATTGAATATTAATGATTGAAGATTGAGGATTGAGGATTGGGTGTTGAGGATTGAAGATTGAGGATTGAGGATTGGGGATTGAGGATTGAGGATTGAAGATTCAGTATTGAGGACTGAAGATTGAGGATTGAGTATTGAGGATTGAGGATTGAAGATTGAGTATTAAGGATTGAAGATTGAGGAATGAGGACTGAGGATTGAGGATTGAGGATTGAGGATTGAGGATTGAGGATTGAAGACTGAGGATTGGGTATTGAGGATTGAGCATTGAGGATTGAGGGTTGAGGATTGAGGATTGAGGATTGAGGATTGAAGATTGAATATTAATGATTGAAGATTGAGGATTGAGGATTGAGGGTTGTGGATCGAGCACGAGGACTGAGGGTTGAGTATTGGTGTTTGAAGTCTGAGGATTGAGGATTGAGGATTGAGAATAGAGGACTGAGGATTGAGGAGTGAAGGTTGAGGATTCGGTATTGAGGATTCAAGAATGAGGATTGAGGATTGAGGATTGAGGATTGAGGATTGAGTATTGAGGACTGAGAATTGAGGATTGAGGATTGAAGATTGAGGATTGAGGATTGAAGATTGAGTATTGATGATTGAAGATTGAGTATTGAGGATTGAAAATTGAGGATCGAGGATTGAGGATTGAGGATTGAGGATTGAAGATTGAGGATTGGGGACGGAGTGTTGAGTGTTGAGAGATGAGAATTGATGTTTGTGGATAGAGACTTGAAGATTGCAGATTGAGTATTGAGAATTGAAAACTGTGAATTGATTATATTCCATTGAGGATTGGGGATTGACAACTGATTGTTGAGGACTGAGGGCTGAAGATTGAGGATTCAGGATTGAGGATTCAGGATTAAGGTTTGAGGACTGAGGATTGAGGATTGAGGTTTGAGGATTGAGGATTGAGGATTGAAGATTGAGGATTGGGAATTGCGGATTGAACATTGAGGATTGAGGATTGAGGATTGAGGACTGAGGATCGAGGATTGAGGATTGAGGATTGAGGGTTGAAGATTGAGGATTGGGGACTGAGGATTGAAGATTGAGGATTGAGGATTGAGGACTGAGGATTGAGGATTGAGGATTGAATATTCAGTATTGAGGATTGAAGATTGAGAATTAATGATTGAGGATTGAACATTGAGGACTGAGTGTTGAGGGTTGAGTGATGAGAATTGATGTTTGTGGATAGAGATTCGAAGATTGCAGATTGAGTATTGTGTATTGAAAACTGTGAATTGAGTATATTCTATTGAGGATTGAGGATTGACAACTGACTGTTGAGGACTGAGAGCTGAATATTGAGGGTTCAGGATTGAGGATTCAGAATTGAGATTTGAGGATTCAGAATTGAGGTTTGAGGACCGAGGATTGAGGATTGTAGATTGAGTATTGAGGATTGAAGATTGAGTATTCAGGATTGGAGATTGGCGATTGAGGATTAAGGACCGAGGATTGAGGATTGAGGATTGAAGATTGAGTATTGATGATTGAAGATTGAGTATTGAGGATTGAAAATTGAGGAATGAGGATTGAGGATTGAGGATTGAGGATTGAAGATTGAGGATTGGGGACGGAGTGTTGAGTGTTGAGTGATGAGAATTGATGTTTGTGGATAGAGATTTGAAGATTGCACATTGAGTATTGAGTATTGAAAACTGTGAATTGATGATATTCCATTGAGGATTGGGGATTGACAACTGATTGTTGCGGACTGTGGGCTGAAGATTGAGGATTCAGGATTGAGGATTCAGGATTAAGGTTTGAGGACTGAGGATTGAGGATTGAGGATTGAGGATTGAGGATTGAGGATTGAGGATTGAAGATTGAGGATTGAGGATAGAGGATTGAGGATTTAGGATTGAAGATTGAGGATTGGGGATTGAGAATTGACGATTGAGTATTGAGCATTGAGGATTGAGAATTGAGGATTGAGGATTGAAAATTGAGGATTGAGGATTGAGGATTGAGGATTGAGGATTGAAGATTGAGGATTGGGGACGGAGTGTTGAGTGTTGAGAGATGAGGATTGATGTTTGTGGATAGAGATTTGAAGATTGCAGATTGAGTATTGAGTATTGAAAACTGTGAATTGGTGATATTCCATTGAGGATTGGGGATTGACAACTGATTGTTGAGGACTGAGGGCTGAAGATTGAGGATTCAGGATTGAGGATTCAGGATTAAGGTTTGAGGACTGAGGATTGAGGATTGAGGATTGAGGTTTGAGGACCAGGACTGACAGTTGAGGATTGAGGTTTGAGGATTGAGGATTGAGGATTGAGGACTGTGGATTGAGGATTGAGGATCGAGCATTGAGGATTTAAGATTGAGGACTGAGGATGGAGGATTGAAGATTGAGTATTGAGGATTGAATATTGAGGATTGAGGATTGAGGATTGAGGATTGAGGATGAGGGCTGAGGGTTGAGGATTGAGGTTTGAGGACTGAGGACTGAGGATTGAGGATTGAGGATTGAGAATTGAGGATTGAGGATTGAGGATTGAAGATTGAGGATTCGGTATTGAGGATTGAAGAATGAGGATTGAGGAGTGAGGACTGAGGATTGAGGATTGCAGTTTGAGTATTGAGGATTGAAGATTGAGGATTCAGGATTGAGGATTGAGGATTGAATATTGAGGATTGAAGATTGAGTATTGAGGATTGAAGATTGACGATTGAGGATTGAGAATTGAGGATTGAGGATTGAGGATTGGGGACTGAGTGTTGAGGGTTGAGTGATGAGAATTGATGTTTGTGGATAGAGATTTGAAGATTACAGGTTGAGTATTGAGTATTGAAACCTGTGAATTGATGATATTCCATTGAGGATTGAGGATTGACAACTGATTGTTGAGGACTGAGGGCTGAAGACTGAGGATTCAGGTTTGAGGATTCAGGATTGAGGTTTGAGGACTGAGGATTGAGGATTGAGGATTGAGGATTGAGGATTGAGGATTGGGGATTGAAGATTGAGGATTGGGTTTAGAGGATTGAACATTGAGGATTGTGGATTGAGTATTGATGATTGAGGATTGAGGATTGAAGATTGAATATTGATGATTGAAGATTGAGGATCGAGGATTGAGGGTTGTGAATTGAGGACGAGGACTGAGGGTTGAGTGTTGATGTTTGAGGTCTGAGGATTGAGGATTGAGGATTGAGGATTGAGGATTGAGGATTGAAGATTGAGTATTGGGGATTGAGGATTGACGATTGAGTATTGAGAATTGAGGATTGAGGATTGAGGATTGGGGACTGAGTGTTGAGGGCTGAGTGATGAGAATTGATGTTTGTGGATAGAGATTTGAAGATTGCAGGTTGAGTATTGAGTATTGAAACCTGTGAATTGAGGATATTCTATTGAGGATTGAGGATTGACAACTGATTGTTGAGGAGTGAGGGCTGAAGACTGAGGATTCAGGTTTGAGGATTCAGGATTGAGGCTTGAGGACTGAGGATTGAGGATTGAGGATTGAGGATTGAGCATTGAGGATTGAGGATTGAAGATTGAGGATTGGGTATTGAGGATTGAACATTGAGGATTGTGGATTGAGTATTGATGATTGAGGATTGAGGATTGAAGATTGAATATTGATGATTGAAGATTGAGGATCGAGGATTGAGGGTTGTGGATTGAGGACGAGGACTGAGGGTTGAGTATTGATGGTTGAGGTCTGAGGATTGAGGATTGAGGATTGAGAATTGAGGACTGAGGATTGAGGATTGAAGATTGAGGATTGGGTATTGCGGATTGAACATTGAGGATTGAGGATTGAGGATTGAGGACTGAGGATCGAGGATTGAGGATTGCGGATTGAGGGTTGAAGATTGAGGATTGGAGACTGAGGATTGAAGACTGAGGATTGAGGATTGAGGACTGAGGATTGAGGATTGAGGATTGAAGGTTCAGTATTGAGGATTGAAGATTGAGGATTGAGTATTGAGGATTGAGGATTGAATATTGAGTATTAAGGATTGAAGATTGAGGAATGAGGACTGAGGATTGAGGATTGAGGATTGAGGATTGAGGATTGAGGATTGAAGACTGAGGATTGGGTATTGAGGATTGAGCATTGAGGATTGAGGGTTGAGGTTTGAGGATTGAGGATTGAGGATTGAAGATTGAATATTAATGATTGAAGATTGAGGATTGAGGATTGGGTGTTGAGGATTGAAGATTGAGGATTGAGGATTGAGGATTGAGGATTGAGGATTGAAGATTCAGTATTGAGGACTGAAGATTGAGGATTGAGTATTGAGGATTGAGGATTGAAGATTGAGTATTAAGGATTGAAGATTGAGGAATGAGGACTGAGGATTGAGGATTGAGGATTGAGGATTGAGGATTGAGGATTGAAGACTGAGGATTGGGTATTGAGGATTGAGCATTGAGGATTGAGGGTTGAGGATTGAGGATTGAGGATTGAGGATTGAAGATTGAATATTAATGATTGAAGATTGAGGATTGAGGATTGAGGGTTGTGGATCGAGCACGAGGACTGAGGGTTGAGTATTGGTGTTTGAAGTCTGAGGATTGAGGATTGAGGATTGAGAATAGAGGACTGAGGATTGAGGATTGAAGATTGAGGGTTCGGTATTGAGGATTCAAGAATGAGGATTGAGGATTGAGGATTGAGTATTGAGGATTGAGGATTGAAGATTGAGGATTGGGTATTGAGGATTCAAGAATGAGGATTGAGGATTGAGGATTGAGGATTGAGGATTGAGGATTGAAGACTGAGGATTGAAGATTGAGGATTGAGGATTTGGTATTGCGGATTGAACATTGAGGATTGAAGATTGAGGATTGAAGATTCAGTATTGAGGATTGAAGATTGAGGATTGAGGATTGAGGATTGAATGTTGAAGATTGAGTATTGAGGATTGAAGATTGAGGATTGAGGACTGAGAATTGAGGATTGAGGATTGAGGATTGAGGATTGAGGATTGAAGACTGAGGATTGGGTATTGAGGATTTAGCATTGGGGATTGAGGGCTGAGGATTGAGGATTGAGGATTGAGGATTGAAGATTGAATATTAATGTGTGAAGATTGAGGATTGAGGATTGAGTGTTGTGGATTGAGGACGAGGACTGAGGGTTGAGTATTGATGTTTGAGGTCTGAGGATTCAGGATTGAGGATTGAGAATAGAGGACTGAGGATTGAGGATTGAAGTTTGAGGATTGGGTGTTGAGGATTGAAGAATGTGGATTGAGGATTGAGGATTGAGGATTGAGGATTGAGGATTGAAGATTGAGGATTGGGTATTGCGGATTGAACGTTGAGGATTGAAGATTGAGGATTGGGTGTTGAGGATTGAAGAATGAGGATTGAGGATTGAGGATTGAGGATTGAGGATTGAAGATTCAGTATTGAGGACCGAAGATTGAGGATTGAGTATTGAGGATTGAGGATTGAAGATTGAGTATTAAGGATTGAAGATTGAGGAATGAGGACTGAGGATTGAGGATTGAGGATTGAGTGTTGAGGATTGAGGATTGAAGACTGAGGATTGGGTATTGAGGATTGAGCATTGAGGATTGAGGGTTGAGGTTTGAGGATTGAGGATTGAGGATTGAAGATTGAATATTAATGATTGAAGATTGAGGATTGAGGATTGGGTGTTGAGGATTGAAGATTGAGGATTGAGGATTGGGGATTGAGGATTGAGGATTGAAGATTCAGTATTGAGGACTGAAGATTGAGGATTGAGTATTGAGGATTGAGGATTGAAGATTGAGTATTAAGGATTGAAGATTGAGGAATGAGGACTGAGGATTGAGGATTGAGGATTGAGGATTGAGGATTGAGGATTGAAGACTGAGGATTGGGTATTGAGGATTGAGCATTGAGGATTGAGGGTTGAGGATTGAGGATTGAGGATTGAGGATTGAAGATTGAATATTAATGATTGAAGATTGAGGATTGAGGATTGAGGGTTGTGGATCGAGCACGAGGACTGAGGGTTGAGTATTGGTGTTTGAAGTCTGAGGATTGAGGATTGAGGATTGAGAATAGAGGACTGAGGATTGAGGAGTGAAGGTTGAGGATTCGGTATTGAGGATTCAAGAATGAGGATTGAGGATTGAGGATTGAGGATTGAGGATTGAGTATTGAGGACTGAGAATTGAGGATTGAGGATTGAAGATTGAGGATTGAGGATTGAAGATTGAGTATTGATGATTGAAGATTGAGTATTGAGGATTGAAAATTGAGGATCGAGGATTGAGGATTGAGGATTGAGGATTGAAGATTGAGGATTGGGGACGGAGTGTTGAGTGTTGAGAGATGAGAATTGATGTTTGTGGATAGAGACTTGAAGATTGCAGATTGAGTATTGAGAATTGAAAACTGTGAATTGATTATATTCCATTGAGGATTGGGGATTGACAACTGATTGTTGAGGACTGAGGGCTGAAGATTGAGGATTCAGGATTGAGGATTCAGGATTAAGGTTTGAGGACTGAGGATTGAGGATTGAGGTTTGAGGATTGAGGATTGAGGATTGAAGATTGAGGATTGGGAATTGCGGATTGAACATTGAGGATTGAGGATTGAGGATTGAGGACTGAGGATCGAGGATTGAGGATTGAGGATTGAGGGTTGAAGATTGAGGATTGGGGACTGAGGATTGAAGATTGAGGATTGAGGATTGAGGACTGAGGATTGAGGATTGAGGATTGAATATTCAGTATTGAGGATTGAAGATTGAGAATTAATGATTGAGGATTGAACATTGAGGACTGAGTGTTGAGGGTTGAGTGATGAGAATTGATGTTTGTGGATAGAGATTCGAAGATTGCAGATTGAGTATTGTGTATTGAAAACTGTGAATTGAGTATATTCTATTGAGGATTGAGGATTGACAACTGACTGTTGAGGACTGAGAGCTGAATATTGAGGGTTCAGGATTGAGGATTCAGAATTGAGATTTGAGGATTCAGAATTGAGGTTTGAGGACCGAGGATTGAGGATTGTAGATTGAGTATTGAGGATT
Organism: Calliopsis andreniformis; assembly: GCF_051401765.1. NCBI lineage: Eukaryota > Metazoa > Arthropoda > Insecta > Hymenoptera > Andrenidae > Calliopsis > Calliopsis andreniformis. Next base: position 2,718,453 of record NW_027480447.1, read on the forward strand.
GAAGATTGAGTATTCAGGATTGGAGATTGGCGATTGAGGATTAAGGACCGAGGATTGAGGATTGAGGATTGAAGATTGAGTATTGATGATTGAAGATTGAGTATTGAGGATTGAAAATTGAGGAATGAGGATTGAGGATTGAGGATTGAGGATTGAAGATTGAGGATTGGGGACGGAGTGTTGAGTGTTGAGTGATGAGAATTGATGTTTGTGGATAGAGATTTGAAGATTGCAGATTGAGTATTGAGTATTGAAAACTGTGAATTGATGATATTCCATTGAGGATTGGGGATGGACAACTGATTGTTGCGGACTGTGGGCTGAAGATTGAGGATTCAGGATTGAGGATTCAGGATTAAGGTTTGAGGACTGAGGATTGAGGATTGAGGATTGAGGATTGAGGATTGAGGATTGAGGATTGAGGATTGAGGATTGAAGATTGAGGATTGGGTATTGAGGATTGGACATTGAGGATTGTGGATTGAGTATTGATGATTGAGGATTCAGGATTGAAGATTGAATATTGATGATTGAAGATTGAGGATCGAGGATTGAGTGTTGTGAATTGAGGACGAGGACTGAGGGTTGAGTATTGATGTTTGAGATCTGAGGATTGAGGATTGAGGATTGAGAATTGAGGACTGAGGATTGAGGATTGAAGATTGAGGATTGGGTGTTGAGGATTGAAGAATGTGGATTGAGGATTGAGGATTGAGTATTGAAGATTGAGGATTGGGTATTGCGGTTTGAACATTGAGGATTGAAGATTGTGGATTGAAGATTCAGTATTGAGGATTGAAGATTGAGGATTGAGTATTGAGGATTGAAGATTGAAGATTGAGGATTGAGGATTGAAGATTGAGTAATGATGATTGAAGATTGAGGATCGAGGATTGAGTGTTGTGAATTGAGGACGAGGACTGAGGGTTGAGTATTGATGTGTGAGCTCTGAGGATTGAGGATTGAGGATTGAGAATTGAGGACTGAGGATAGAGGATTGAAGATTGAGGATTGATAATTGAGGATTGAAGATTGAGTATTGATGATTGAAGGTTGAGGATTGATGATTCATGTTTGAGGATAGAGGACGGGGACTGACGGTTGAGGATTGAGGTTTGAGGATTGAGGACTGAGGATTTAGGACTGAGGATTGAGGATTGAGGGTTGTGGATTGAGGACGAGGACTGAGGGTTGAGTATTGATGTTTGAGGTCTGATGATTGAGGATTGAGGATTGAGAATTGAGGATTGAGGATAGACGATTGAAGATTGAGGATTGACGATTGAGGATTGAGGATTGAGGATTGAAGACTGAGGATTGGGTATTGAGGATTCAACATTGAGGATTGATGGTTGAGGATTGAGGATTGAGGATTGACGATTGAGGATTGAGGAATGAGAATCGAGGATTGAGGATTGAGGATTGAAGATTGAGGACTGGGCACTGAGGACTGAAGAATAAGGATTGAGGATTGAGGATTGAGGATTGAGGATTGCAGATTGAGTATTGAGGATTGAAGATTGAGGGTTGAGGATTGAGGATTGAGGATTGAGCATTGAGGATTGATGATTGAGGATTGAGGATTGAAGATTGAGTATTGAGGATTGAAGATTGAGGATTGAAGATTGAGGATTGAGGATTGAGGATTGAAGATTGAGGATTGGGGATTGAGGATTGACAATTGAGGATTGAGTATTGAGGACTGAGGATTGAGGATTGAGGATTGAAGATTGAGGATTGCGGATTGAAGATTGAGTATTGATGATTGAAGATTCAGTATTGAGGATTGAAAATTGAGGATTGAGGATTGAGGATTGAGGATTGAGGATTGAAGATTGAAGATTGGGGACGGAGTGTTGAGTGTTGAGAGATGAGAATTGATGTTTGTGGATAGAGATTTGAAGATTGCACATTGAGTATTGAGTATTGAAAACTGTGAATTGATGATATTCCATTGAGGACTGGGGATTGACAACTGATTGTTGAGGACTGAAGGCTGAAGATTGAGGATTCAGGATTGAGGATTCAGGATTAAGGTTTGAGGACTGAGGATTGAGGATTGAGGATTGAGGATTGAGGATTGAGGATTGAAGATTGAGGATTGAGGATAGAGGATTGAGGATTTAGGATTGAAGATTGAGGATTGGGTATTGCGGATTGAACGTTGAGGATTGAAGATTGAGGATTGGGTGTTGAGGATTGAAGAATGAGGATTGAGGATTGAGGATTGAGGATTGAGGATTGAAGATTCAGTATTGAGGACCGAAGATTGAGGATTGAGTATTGAGGATTGAGGATTGAAGATTGAGTATTAAGGATTGAAGATTGAAGAATGAGGACTGAGGATTGAGGATTGAGGATTGAGTGTTGAGGATTGAGGATTGAAGACTGAGGATTGGGTATTGAGGATTGAGCATTGAGGATTGAGGGTTGAGGTTTGAGGATTGAGGATTGAGGATTGAAGATTGAATATTAATGATTGAAGATTGAGGATTGAGGATTGGGTGTTGAGGATTGAAGATTGAGGATTGAGGATTGAGGATTGAGGATTGAGGATTGAAGATTCAGTATTGAGGACTGAAGATTGAGGATTGAGTATTGAGGATTGAGGATTGAAGATTGAGTATTAAGGATTGAAGATTGAGGAATGAGGACTGAGGATTGAGGATTGAGGATTGAGGATTGAGGATTGAGGATTGAAGACTGAGGATTGGGTATTGAGGATTGAGCATTGAGGATTGAGGGTTGAGGATTGAGGATTGAGGATTGAGGATTGAAGATTGAATATTAATGATTGAAGATTGAGGATTGAGGATTGAGGGTTGTGGATCGAGCACGAGGACTGAGGGTTGAGTATTGGTGTTTGAAGTCTGAGGATTGAGGATTGAGGATTGAGAATAGAGGACTGAGGACTGAGGATTGAGGAGTGAAGGTTGAGGATTCGGTATTGAGGATTCAAGAATGAGGATTGAGGATTGAGGATTGAGGATTGAGGATTGAGTATTGAGGACTGAGAATTGAGGATTGAGGATTGAAGATTGAGGATTGAGGATTGAAGATTGAGTATTGATGATTGAAGATTGAGTATTGAGGATTGAAAATTGAGGACCGAGGATTGAGGATTGAGGATTGAGGATTGAAGATTGAGGATTGGGGACGGAGTGTTGAGTGTTGAGAGATGAGAATTGTTGTTTGTGGATAGAGACTTGAAGATTGCAGATTGAGTATTGAGAATTGAAAACTGTGAATTGATTATATTCCATTGAGGATTGGGGATTGACAACTGATTGTTGAGGACTGAGGGCTGAAGATTGAGGATTCAGGATTGAGGATTCAGGATTAAGGTTTGAGGACTGAGGATTGAGGATTGAGGTTTGAGGATTGAGGATTGAGGATTGAAGATTGAGGATTGGGAATTGCGGATTGAACATTGAGGATTGAGGATTGAGGATTGAGGACTGAGGATCGAGGATTGAGGATTGAGGATTGAGGGTTGAAGATTGAGGATTGGGGACTGAGGATTGAAGATTGAGGATTGAGGATTGAAGACTGAGGATTGAGGATTGAGGATTGAATATTCAGTATTGAGGATTGAAGATTGAGAATTAATGATTGAGGATTGAACATTGAGGACTGAGTGTTGAGGGTTGAGTGATGAGAATTGATGTTTGTGGATAGAGATTCGAAGATTGCAGATTGAGTATTGTGTATTGAAAACTGTGAATTGAGTATATTCTATTGAGGATTGAGGATTGACAACTGACTGTTGAGGACTGAGAGCTGAATATTGAGGGTTCAGGATTGAGGATTCAGAATTGAGATTTGAGGATTCAGAATTGAGGTTTGAGGACCGAGGATTGAGGATTGTAGATTGAGTATTGAGGATTGAAGATTGAGTATTCAGGATTGGAGATTGGCGATTGAGGATTAAGGACCGAGGATTGAGGATTGAGGATTGAAGATTGAGTATTGATGATTGAAGATTGAGTATTGAGGATTGAAAATTGAGGATTGAGGATTGAGGATTGAGGATTGAGGATTGAAGATTGAGGATTGGGGACGGAGTGTTGAGTGTTGAGTGATGAGAATTGATGTTTGTGGATAGAGATTTGAAGATATCCAGATTGAGTATTGAGTATTGAAAACTGTGAATTGATGATATTCCATTGAGGATTGGGGATTGACAGCTGATTGTTGCGGACTGAGGGCTGAAGATTGAGGATTCAGGATTGAGGATTCAGGATTAAGGTTTGAGGACTGAGGATTGAGGATTGAGGATGGAGGATTGAGGATTGAGGATTGAGGATTGAGGATTGAGGATTGAAGATTGAGGATTGGGTATTGAGGATTGAACATTGAGGATTGTGGATTGAGTATTGATGATTGAGGATTGAGGATTGAAGATTGAATATTGATGATTGAAGATTGAGGATCGAGGATTGAGTGTTGTGAATTGAGGACGAGGACTGAGGGTTGAGTATTGATGTTTGAGATCTGAGGATTGAGGATTGAGGATTGAGAATTGAGGACTGAGGATTGAGGATTGAGGATTGAGAATTGAGGACTGAGGATTGATGATTGAAAATTGAGGATTGATAATTGAGGATCGAAGATTGAGTATTGATGATTGAAGGTTGAGGATTGAGGATTCATGTTTGAGGATAGAGGACGGGGACTGACGGTTGAGGATTGAGGTTTGAGGATTGAGGATTGAGGATTTAGGACTGAGGATTGAGGATTGAGGGTTGTGGATTGAGGACGAGGACTGAGGGTTGAGTATTGATGTATGAGGTCTGATGATTGAGGATTGAGGATTGAGAATTGAGGATTGAGGATAGACGATTGAAGATTGAGGATTGAGGATTGAGGATTGAGGATTGAGGATTGAAGACTGAGGATTGGGTATTGAGGATTCAACATTGAGGATTGAGGGTTGAGGATTGAGGATTGAGGATTGACGATTGAGGATTGAGGAATGAGAATCGAGGATTGAGGATTGAGGATTGAAGATTGAGGACTGGGCACTGAGGATTGAAGAATAAGGATTGAGGATTGAGGATTGAGGATTGAGGATTGCAGATTGAGTATTGAGGATTGAAGATTGAGTGTTGAGGATTGAGGATTGAGGATTGAGCATTGAGGATTGATGATTGAGGATTGAGGATTGAAGATTGAGTATTGAGGATTGAAGATTGAGGATTGAAGATTGAGGATTGAGGATTGAGGATTGAAGATTGAGGATTGGGGATTGAGGATTGACAATTGAGGATTGAGTATTGAGGACTGAGAATTGAGGATTGAGGATTGAAGATTGAGGATTGCGGATTGAAGATTGAGTATTGATGATTGAAGGTTGAGTATTGAGGATTGAAAATTGAGGATTGAGGATTGAGGATTGAGGATTGAGGATTGAGGATTGAGGATTGGGGACGGAGTGTTGAGTGTTGAGAGATGAGAATTGATGTTTGTGGATAGAGATTTGAAGATTGCACATTGAGTATTGAGTATTGAAAACTGTGAATTGATGATATTCCATTGAGGATTGGGGATTGACAACTGATTGTTGAGGACTGAGGGCTGAAGATTGAGGATTCAGGATTGAGGATTCAGGATTAAGGTTTGAGGACTGAGGATTGAGGATTGAGGATTGAGGATTGAGGATTGAGGATTGAAGATTGAGGATTGAGGATAGAGGATTGAGGATTTAGGATTGAAGATTGAGGATTGGGGATTGAGGATTGACGATTGAGTATTGAGCATTGAGGATTGAGAATTGAGGATTGAGGATTGAAAATTGAGGGTTGAGGATTGAGGATTGAGGATTGAGGATTGAAGATTGTGGATTGGGGACGGAGTGTTGAGTGTTGAGAGATGAGAATTGATGTTTGTGGATAGAGATTTGAAGATTGCAGATTGAGTATTGAGTATTGAAAACTGTGAATTGATGATATTCCATTGAGGATTGGGGATTGACAACTGATTGATGAGGACTGAGGGCTGAAGATTGAGGATTCAGGATTGAGGATTCAGGATTAAGGTTTGAGGACTGAGGATTGAGGATTGAGGGTTGAGGATTGAGGATTGAGGATTGAAGATTGAGTATTGGGTATTGAGGATTGAACATTGAGAATTGAGGATTGAGGATTGAGTATTGAAGATTGAGGATTGAGGATTGAAGATTGAATATTGATGATTGAAGATTGAGGATCGAGGATTGAGGTTTGTGGATTGAGGACGAGTACTGAGGGTTGAGTATTGATGTTTGAGGTCTGAGGATTCAGGATTGAGGATTGAGAATAGAGGACTGAGGATTGAGGATTGAAGTTTGAGGATTGGGTGTTGAGGATTGAAGAATGTGGATTGAGGATTGAGGATTGAGGATTGAGGATTGAGGATTGAAGATTGAGGATTGGGTATTGCGGATTGAAAGTTGAGGATTGAAGATTGAGGATTGGGTGTTGAGGATTGAAGAATGAGGATTGAGGATTGAGGATTGAGGATTGAGGATTGAAGATTCAGTATTGAGGACTGAAGATTGAGGATTGAGTATTGAGGATTGAGGATTGAAGATTGAGTATTAAGGATTGAAGATTGAGGAATGAGGACTGAGGATTGAGGATTGAGGATTGAGGATTGAGGATTGAGGATTGAAGACTGAGGATTGGGTATTGAGGATTGAGCATTGAGGATTGAGGGTTGAGGTTTGAGGATTGAGGATTGAGGATTGAAGATTGAATATTAATGATTGAAGATTGAGGATTGAGGATTGGGTGTTGAGGATTGAAGATTGAGGATTGAGGATTGACGATTGAGGATTGAGGATTGAAGATTCAGTATTGAGGACTGAAGATTGAGGATTGAGTATTGAGGATTGAGGATTGAAGATTGAGTATTAAGGATTGAAGATTGAGGAATGAGGACTGAGTATTGAGGATTGAGGATTGAGGATTGAGGATTGAGGATTGAAGACTGAGGATTGGGTATTGAGGATTGAGCATTGAGGATTGAGGGTTGAGGATTGAGGATTGAGGATTGAGGATTGAAGATTGAATATTAATGATTGAAGGTTGAGGATTGAGGATTGAGGGTTGTGGATCGAGCACGAGGACTGAGGGTTGAGTATTGGTGTTTGAAGTCTGAGGATTGAGGATTGAGGATTGAGAATAGAGGACTGAGGATTGAGGATTGAAGATTGAGGATTCGGTATTGAGGATTCAAGAATGAGGATTGAGGATTGAGGATTGAGGATTGAGGATTGAGGATTGAAGATTGAGGATTGGGTATTGAGGATTCAAGAATGAGGATTGAGGATTGAGGATTGAGGATTGAGGATTGAGGATTGAAGACTGAGGATTGAAGATTGAGGATTGAGGATTTGGTATTGCGGATTGAACGTTGAGGATTGAAGATTGAGGATTGAAGATTCAGTATTGAGGATTGAAGAATGAGGATTGAGGAGTGAGGATTGAGGATTGAGGCTTGAGGACTGAGGATTGAGGATTGAGGATTGAGGAATGAAGATTGAGTATTGAGGATTGAAGATTGAGGATTGAGGTTTGAGGATTGAGGATTGAGGACTGAAGATTGAATATTGATGATTGAATATTGAGGATTGAGTATTGATGGTTGTGGATTGAGGACGAGAACTGAGGTTTTAGTATTGCTGTTTGAGGTCTGAGGACTGAGGATTGAGTATTGATAATTGAGGGTTGAGGATTGAGGATCTAACATTGTGGATTTGGTATTGAGGATTGAAGAATGAGGATTGAGGATTGAGGATTGAGGATTGAGTATTGAATATTGAGTATTGAGGATTGAAGATTGAGGATTGAGGATTGAGGATTGAGGATCGAGGATTGAGGATTGAGGATTGAGGATTGAGGATTGAGGAATGAAGATTGAGTATTGAGGATTGAAGATTGAGGATTGAGGATTGAGGATTGAGGATTGAGGATTGAAGATTGAGGATTGGGGATTGAGTATTGACGATTGAGGATTGAGTATTGAGGATTGAGTATTGAGGATTGATTATTGAAGATTGAGTATTGAGGATTGAAGATTGAGGATTGTTAATTGAGGATTGAAGATTGAGTATTGATGATTGAAAGTTAAGGATTGTGGATGCATGTTTGAGGATTGAGGACGGGGACTGACGGTTGAGGATTGAGGTTTGAGGACTGAGGATTGAGGATTGAGGACTGAGGATTGAGAATTGAGGGTTGTGGATTGAGGACGAGGACTGAGGGTTGAGTATTGATGTTTGAGGTCTGAGGATTGAGGATTGAGGATTGAGAATTGAGGATTGAGGATTGAGGATTGAAGATTGAGGTTTGAGGATTGAGGATTGAGGATTGAGGATTGAAGACTGAGGATTGGGTATTGAGGATCCAACATTGAGGATTGAGGGTTGAGGATTGAGGATTGAGGATTGACGATTGTGGATTGAGAAATGAGAATCGAGGATTGAGGATTGAGGATTGAAGATTGAGGACTGGGCACTGAGGATTGAAGAATGAGGATTGAGGATTGAGGATTGAGTATTGTGGACTGAGAATTGAGGATTGAGGATTGAAGATTGAGGATTGAGGATTGAAGATTGAGTATTGATGATTGAAGATTGAGTATTGAGGATTGAAAATTGAGGATCGAGTATTGAGGATTGAGGATTGAGGATTGAAGATTGAGGATTGGGGACGGAGTGTTGAGTGTTGAGAGATGAGACTTGATGTTTGTGGATAGAGATTTGAAGATTGCAGATTGAGTATTGAGAATTGAAAACTGTGAATTGATCATATTCCATTGAGGATTGGGGATTGACAACTGATTGTTGAGGACTGAGGGCTGAAGATTGAGGATTCAGGATTGAGGATTCAGGATTAAGGTTTGAGGACTGAGGATTGAGGATTGAGGTTTGAGGATTGAGGATTGAGGATTGAAGATTGAGGATTGGGTATTGCGGATTGAACATTGAGGATTGAGGATTGAGGATTGAGGACTGAGGATCGAGGATTGAGGATTGAGGATTGAGGGTTGAAGATTGAGGATTGGGGACTGAGGATTGAAGATTGAGGATTGAGGATTGAGGACTGAGGATTGAGGATTGAGGATTGAATGTTCAGTATTGAGGATTGAAGATTGAGAATTGATGATTGAGGATTGAACATTGAGGACTGAGTGTTGAGGGTTGAGTGATGAGAATTGATGTTTGTGGATAGAGATTCGAAGATTGCAGATTGAGTATTGTGTATTGAAAACTGTGAATTGAGTATATTCTATTGAGGATTGAGGATTGACAACTGACTGTTGTGGACTGAGAGCTGAATATTGAGGGTTCAGGATTGAGGATTCAGAATTGAGATTTGAGGATTCAGAATTGAGGTTTGAGGACTGAGGATTAAGGATTGAAGATTGAGTATTGAGGATTGAAGATTGAGTATTCAGGATTGGAGATTGGCGATTGAGGATTAAGGACCGAGGATTGAGGATTGAGGATTGAAGATTGAGTATTGATGATTGAAGATTGAGTATTGAGGATTGAAAATTGAGGATTGAGGATTGAGGATTGAGGATTGAGGATTGAAGATTGAGGATTGGGGACGGAGTGTTGAGTGTTGAGTGATGAGAATTGATGTTTGTGGATAGAGATTTGAAGATATCCAGATTGAGTATTGAGTATTGAAAACTGTGAATTGATGATATTCCATTGAGGATTGGGGATTGACAGCTGATTGTTGCGGACTGAGGGCTGAAGATTGAGGATTCAGGATTGAGGATTCAGGATTAAGGTTTGAGGACTGAGGATTGAGGATTGAGGATGGAGGATTGAGGATTGAGGATTGAGGATTGAGGATTGAGGATTGAAGATTGAGGATTGGGTATTGAGGATTGAACATTGAGGATTGTGGATTGAGTATTGATGATTGAGGATTGAGGATTGAAGATTGAATATTGATGATTGAAGATTGAGGATCGAGGATTGAGTGTTGTGAATTGAGGACGAGGACTGAGGGTTGAGTATTGATGTTTGAGATCTGAGGATTGAGGATTGAGGATTGAGAATTGAGGACTGAGGATTGAGGATTGAGGATTGAGAATTGAGGACTGAGGATTGATGATTGAAAATTGAGGATTGATAATTGAGGATCGAAGATTGAGTATTGATTGAAGGTTGAGGATTGAGGATTCATGTTTGAGGATAGAGGACGGGGACTGACGGTTGAGGATTGAGGTTTGAGGATTGAGGATTGAGGATTTAGGACTGAGGATTGAGGATTGAGGGTTGTGGATTGAGGACGAGGACTGAGGGTTGAGTATTGATGTATGAGGTCTGATGATTGAGGATTGAGGATTGAGAATTGAGGATTGAGGATAGACGATTGAAGATTGAGGATTGAGGATTGAGGATTGAGGATTGAGGATTGAAGACTGAGGATTGGGTATTGAGGATTCAACATTGAGGATTGAGGGTTGAGGATTGAGGATTGAGGATTGACGATTGAGGATTGAGGAATGAGAATCGAGGATTGAGGATTGAGGATTGAAGATTGAGGACTGGGCACTGAGGATTGAAGAATAAGGATTGAGGATTGAGGATTGAGGATTGAGGATTGCAGATTGAGTATTGAGGATTGAAGATTGAGTGTTGAGGATTGAGGATTGAGGATTGAGCATTGAGGATTGATGATTGAGGATTGAGGATTGAAGATTGAGTATTGAGGATTGAAGATTGAGGATTGAAGATTGAGGATTGAGGATTGAGGATTGAAGATTGAGGATTGGGGATTGAGGATTGACAATTGAGGATTGAGTATTGAGGACTGAGAATTGAGGATTGAGGATTGAAGATTGAGGATTGCGGATTGAAGATTGAGTATTGATGATTGAAGATTGAGTATTGAGGATTGAAAATTGAGGATTGAGGATTGAGGATTGAGGATTGAGGATTGAAGATTGAGGATTGGGGACGGAGTGTTGAGTGTTGAGAGATGAGAATTGATGTTTGTGGATAGAGATTTGAAGATTGCACATTGAGTATTGAGTATTGAAAACTGTGAATTGATGATATTCCATTGAGGATTGGGGATTGACAACTGATTGTTGAGGACTGTGGGCTGAAGATTGAGGATTCAGGATTGAGGATTCAGGATTAAGGTTTGAGGACTGAGGATTGAGGATTGAGGATTGAGGATTGAGGATTGAGGATTGAAGATTGAGGATTGAGGATAGAGGATTGAGGATTTATGATTGAAGATTGAGGATTGGGGATTGAGGATTGACGATTGAGTATTGAGCATTGAGGATTGAGAATTGAGGATTGAGGATTGAAAATTGAGGATTGAGGATTGAGGATTGAGGATTGAGGATTGAAGATTGTGGATTGGGGACGGAGTGTTGAGTGTTGAGAGATGAGAATTGATGTTTGTGGATAGAGATTTGAAGATTGCAGATTGAGTATTGAGTATTGAAAACTGTGAATTGATGATATTCCATTGAGGATTGGGGATTGACAACTGATTGATGAGGACTGAGGGCTGAAGATTGAGGATTCAGGATTGAGGATTCAGGATTAAGGTTTGAGGACTGAGGATTGAGGATTGAGGGTTGAGGATTGAGGATTGAAGATTGAGGATTCGGTATTGAGGATTCAAGAATGAGGATTGAGGATTGAGGATTGAGGATTGAGGATTGAGGATTGAAGATTGAGGATTGGGTATTGAGGATTCAAGAATGAGGATTGAGGATTGAGGATTGAGGATTGAGGATTGAGGATTGAAGACTGAGGATTGAAGATTGAGGATTGAGGATTTGGTATTGCGGATTGAACATTGAGGATTGAAGATTGAGGATTGAAGATTCAGTATTGAGGATTGAAGAATGAGGATTGAGGAGTGAGGATTGAGGATTGAGGCTTGAGGACTGAGGATTGAGGATTGAGGATTGAGGAATGAAGATTGAGTATTGAGGATTGAAGATTGAGGATTGAGGTTTGAGGATTGAGGATTGAGGACTGAAGATTGAATATTGATGATTGAATATTGAGGATTGAGTATTGATGGTTGTGGATTGAGGACGAGAACTGAGGTTTTAGTATTGCTGTTTGAGGTCTGAGGACTGAGGATTGAGTATTGATAATTGAGGGTTGAGGATTGAGGATCTAACATTGTGGATTTGGTATTGAGGATTGAAGAATGAGGATTGAGGATTGAGGATTGAGGATTGAGTATTGAATATTGAGTATTGAGGATTGAAGATTGAGGATTGAGGATTGAGGATTGAGGATCGAGGATTGAGGATTGAGGATTGAGGATTGAGGATTGAGGAATGAAGATTGAGTATTGAGGATTGAAGATTGAGGATTGAGGATTGAGGATTGAGGATTGAGGATTGAAGATTGAGGATTGGGGATTGAGTATTGACGATTGAGGATTGAGTATTGAGGATTGAGTATTGAGGATTGATTATTGAAGATTGAGTATTGAGGATTGAAGATTGAGGATTGTTAATTGAGGATTGAAGATTGAGTATTGATGATTGAAAGTTGAGGATTGTGGATGCATGTTTGAGGATTGAGGACGGGGACTGACGGTTGAGGATTGAGGTTTGAGGACTGAGGATTGAGGATTGAGGACTGAGGATTGAGAATTGAGGGTTGTGGATTGAGGACGAGGACTGAGGGTTGAGTATTGATGTTTGAGGTCTGAGGATTGAGGATTGAGGATTGAGAATTGAGGATTGAGGATTGAGGATTGAAGATTGAGGTTTGAGGATTGAGGATTGAGGATTGAGGATTGAAGACTGAGGATTGGGTATTGAGGATCCAACATTGAGGATTGAGGGTTGAGGATTGAGGATTGAGGATTGACGATTGTGGATTGAGAAATGAGAATCGAGGATTGAGGATTGAGGATTGAAGATTGAGGACTGGGCACTGAGGATTGAAGAATGAGGATTGAGGATTGAGGATTGAGTATTGTGGACTGAGAATTGAGGATTGAGGATTGAAGATTGAGGATTGAGGATTGAAGATTGAGTATTGATGATTGAAGATTGAGTATTGAGGATTGAAAATTGAGGATCGAGTATTGAGGATTGAGGATTGAGGATTGAAGATTGAGGATTGGGGACGGAGTGTTGAGTGTTGAGAGATGAGACTTGATGTTTGTGGATAGAGATTTGAAGATTGCAGATTGAGTATTGAGAATTGAAAACTGTGAATTGATCATATTCCATTGAGGATTGGGGATTGACAACTGATTGTTGAGGACTGAGGGCTGAAGATTGAGGATTCAGGATTGAGGATTCAGGATTAAGGTTTGAGGACTGAGGATTGAGGATTGAGGTTTGAGGATTGAGGATTGAGGATTGAAGATTGAGGATTGGGTATTGCGGATTGAACATTGAGGATTGAGGATTGAGGATTGAGGACTGAGGATCGAGGATTGAGGATTGAGGATTGAGGGTTGAAGATTGAGGATTGGGGACTGAGGATTGAAGATTGAGGATTGAGGATTGAGGACTGAGGATTGAGGATTGAGGATTGAATGTTCAGTATTGAGGATTGAAGATTGAGAATTGATGATTGAGGATTGAACATTGAGGACTGAGTGTTGAGGGTTGAGTGATGAGAATTGATGTTTGTGGATAGAGATTCGAAGATTGCAGATTGAGTATTGTGTATTGAAAACTGTGAATTGAGTATATTCTATTGAGGATTGAGGATTGACAACTGACTGTTGAGGACTGAGAGCTGAATATTGAGGGTTCAGGATTGAGGATTCAGAATTGAGATTTGAGGATTCAGAATTGAGGTTTGAGGACTGAGGATTAAGGATTGAAGATTGAGTATTGAGGATTGAAGATTGAGTATTCAGGATTGGAGATTGGCGATTGAGGATTAAGGACCGAGGATTGAGGATTGAGGATTGAAGATTGAGTATTGATGATTGAAGATTGAGTATTGAGGATTGAAAATTGAGGATTGAGGATTGAGGATTGAGGATTGAGGATTGAAGATTGAGGATTGGGGACGGAGTGTTGAGTGTTGAGTGATGAGAATTGATGTTTGTGGATAGAGATTTGAAGATATCCAGATTGAGTATTGAGTATTGAAAACTGTGAATTGATGATATTCCATTGAGGATTGGGGATTGACAGCTGATTGTTGCGGACTGAGGGCTGAAGATTGAGGATTCAGGATTGAGGATTCAGGATTAAGGTTTGAGGACTGAGGATTGAGGATTGAGGATGGAGGATTGAGGATTGAGGATTGAGGATTGAGGATTGAGGATTGAAGATTGAGGATTGGGTATTGAGGATTGAACATTGAGGATTGTGGATTGAGTATTGATGATTGAGGATTGAGGATTGAAGATTGAATATTGATGATTGAAGATTGAGGATCGAGGATTGAGTGTTGTGAATTGAGGACGAGGACTGAGGGTTGAGTATTGATGTTTGAGATCTGAGGATTGAGGATTGAGGATTGAGAATTGAGGACTGAGGATTGAGGATTGAGGATTGAGAATTGAGGACTGAGGATTGATGATTGAAAATTGAGGATTGATAATTGAGGATCGAAGATTGAGTATTGATTGAAGGTTGAGGATTGAGGATTCATGTTTGAGGATAGAGGACGGGGACTGACGGTTGAGGATTGAGGTTTGAGGATTGAGGATTGAGGATTTAGGACTGAGGATTGAGGATTGAGGGTTGTGGATTGAGGACGAGGACTGAGGGTTGAGTATTGATGTATGAGGTCTGATGATTGAGGATTGAGGATTGAGAATTGAGGATTGAGGATAGACGATTGAAGATTGAGGATTGAGGATTGAGGATTGAGGATTGAGGATTGAAGACTGAGGATTGGGTATTGAGGATTCAACATTGAGGATTGAGGGTTGAGGATTGAGGATTGAGGATTGACGATTGAGGATTGAGGAATGAGAATCGAGGATTGAGGATTGAGGATTGAAGATTGAGGACTGGGCACTGAGGATTGAAGAATAAGGATTGAGGATTGAGGATTGAGGATTGAGGATTGCAGATTGAGTATTGAGGATTGAAGATTGAGTGTTGAGGATTGAGGATTGAGGATTGAGCATTGAGGATTGATGATTGAGGATTGAGGATTGAAGATTGAGTATTGAGGATTGAAGATTGAGGATTGAAGATTGAGGATTGAGGATTGAGGATTGAAGATTGAGGATTGGGGATTGAGGATTGACAATTGAGGATTGAGTATTGAGGACTGAGAATTGAGGATTGAGGATTGAAGATTGAGGATTGCGGATTGAAGATTGAGTATTGATGATTGAAGATTGAGTATTGAGGATTGAAAATTGAGGATTGAGGATTGAGGATTGAGGATTGAGGATTGAAGATTGAGGATTGGGGACGGAGTGTTGAGTGTTGAGAGATGAGAATTGATGTTTGTGGATAGAGATTTGAAGATTGCACATTGAGTATTGAGTATTGAAAACTGTGAATTGATGATATTCCATTGAGGATTGGGGATTGACAACTGATTGTTGAGGACTGTGGGCTGAAGATTGAGGATTCAGGATTGAGGATTCAGGATTAAGGTTTGAGGACTGAGGATTGAGGATTGAGGATTGAGGATTGAGGATTGAGGATTGAAGATTGAGGATTGAGGATAGAGGATTGAGGATTTATGATTGAAGATTGAGGATTGGGGATTGAGGATTGACGATTGAGTATTGAGCATTGAGGATTGAGAATTGAGGATTGAGGATTGAAAATTGAGGATTGAGGATTGAGGATTGAGGATTGAGGATTGAAGATTGTGGATTGGGGACGGAGTGTTGAGTGTTGAGAGATGAGAATTGATGTTTGTGGATAGAGATTTGAAGATTGCAGATTGAGTATTGAGTATTGAAAACTGTGAATTGATGATATTCCATTGAGGATTGGGGATTGACAACTGATTGATGAGGACTGAGGGCTGAAGATTGAGGATTCAGGATTGAGGATTCAGGATTAAGGTTTGAGGACTGAGGATTGAGGATTGAGGGTTGAGGATTGAGGATTGAGGATTGAAGATTGAGTATTGGGTATTGAGGATTGAACATTGAGGATTGAGGATTGAGGATTGAGTATTGAAGATTGAGGATTGAGGATTTGGTATTGCGGATTGAACATTGAGGATTGAAGATTGAGGATTGAAGATTCAGTATTGAGGATTGAAGATTGAGGATTGAGGATTGAGGATTGAAGATTGAAGATTGAGTATTGAGGATTGAAGATTGAGGATTGAGGACTGAGAATTGAGGATTGAGGATTGAGGATTGAGGATTGAGGATTAAAGACTGAGGATTGGGTATTGAGGATTTAGCATTGGGGATTGAGGACTGAGGATTGAGGATTGAGGATTGAGGATTGAAGATTGAATATTAATGTTTGAAGGTTGAGGATTGAGGATTGAGTGTTGTGGATTGAGGGCGAGGACTGAGGGTTGAGTATTGATGTTTGAGGTCTGAGGATTCAGGATTGAGGATTGAGAATAGAGGACTGAGGATTGAGGATTGAAGTTTGAGGATTGGGTGTTGAGGATTGAAGAATGTGGATTGAGGATTGAGGATTGAGGATTGATGATTGAGGATTGAAGATTGTGGATTGGGTATTGCGGATTGAACGTTGAGGATTGAAGATTGAGGATTGGGTGTTGAGGATTGAGGAATGAGGATTGAGGATTGAGGATTGAGGATTGAGGATTGAAGATTCAGTATTGAGGACTGAAAATTGAGGATTGAGTATTGAGGATTGAGGATTGAAGATTGAGTATTAAGGATTGAAGATTGAGGAATGAGGACTGAGGATTGAGGATTGAGGATTGAGTATTGAGGATTGAGGATTGAAGACTGAGGATTGGGTATTGAGGATTGAGCAATGAGGATTGAGGGTTGAGGTTTGAGGATTGAGGATTGAGGATTGAAGATTGAATATTAATGATTGAAGATTGAGGATTGAGGATTGGGTGTTGAGGATTGAAGATTGAGGATTGAGGATTGAGGATTGAGGATTGAGGATTGAAGATTCAGTATTGAGGACTGAAGATTGAGGATTGAGTATTGAGGATTGAGGATTGAAGATTGAGTATTAAGGATTGAAGATTGAGGAATGAGGACTGAGGATTGAGGATTGAGGATTGAGGATTGAGGATTGAGGATTGAAGACTGAGGATTGGGTATTGAGGATTGAGCATTGAGGATTGAGGGTTGAGGATTGAGGATTGAGGATTGAGGATTGAGGATTGAAGATTGAATATTAATGATTGAAGATTGAGGATTGAGGATTGAGGGTTGTAGATCGAGCACGAGGACTGAGGGTTGAGTATTGGTGTTTGAAGTCTGAGGATTGAGGATTGAGGATTGAGAATAGAGGACTGAGGATTGAGGATTGAAGATTGAGGATTCGGTATTGAGGATTCAAGAATGAGGATTGAGGATTGAGGATTGAGGATTGAGGATTGAGGATTGAAGATTGAGGATTGGGTATTGAGGATTCAAGAATGAGGATTGAGGATTGAGGATTGAGTATTGAGGATTGAGGATTGAAGACTGAGGAATGAAGATTGAGGATTGAGGATTTGGTATTGCGGATTGAACATTGAGGATTGAAGATTGAGGATTGAAGATTCAGTATTGAGGATTGAAGATTGAATATTAATGATTGAAGATTGAGGATTGAGGATTGAGGGTTGAGGATTGAAGATTGAGGATTGAGGACTGAGAATTGAGGATTGAGGATTGAGGATTGAGGATTGAGGATTGAATATTAATGTTTGAAGATTGAGGATTGAGGATTGAGTGTTGTGGATTGAGGACGAGGACTGAGGGTTGAGTATTGGTGTTTGAAGTCTGAGGATTGAGGATTGAGGATTGAGAGTTGAGGATTGAGGATTGAGGATTGAAGATTGAGGATTCGGTATTGAGGATTGAAGAATGAGGATTGAGGAGTGAGGATTGAGGATTGAGGCTTGAGGACTGAGGATTGAGGATTGAGGATTGAGGAATGAAGGTTGAGTATTGAGGATTGAAGATTGAGGATTGAGGTTTGAGGATTGAGGATTGAGGACAGAAGATTTAATATTGATGATTGAATATTGAGGATTGAGTATTGATGGTTGTGGATTGAGGACGAGAACTGAGGTTTGAGTATTGCTGTTTGAGGTCTGAGGACTGAGGATTGAGTATTGATAATTGAGGGTTGAGGATTGAGGATTGAGGATTGTGGATTGGGTATTGAGGATTGAAGAATGAGGATTGAGGATTGAGGATTGAGGATTGAGTATTGAATATTGAGTATTGAGGATTGAAGATTGAGGATTGAGGATTGAGGATTGAGGATCAAGGATTGAGGATTGAGGATTGAGGATTGAGGATTGAGGAATGAAGATTGAGTATTGAGGATTGAAGATTGAGGATTGAGGATTGAGGATTGAGGATTGAGGATTGAAGATTGAGGATTGGGGATTGAGTATTGACGATTGAGGATTGAGTATTGAGGATTGAGTATTGAGGATTGATTATTGAAGATTCAGTATTGTGGATTGAAGATTGAGGATTGTTAATTGAGGATTGAAGATTGAGTATTGATGATTGAAAGTTGAGGATTGTGGATGCATGTTTGAGGATTGAGGACGGGGACTGACGGTTGAGGATTGAGGTTTGAGGACTGAGGATTGAGGATTGAGGACTGAGGATTGAGAATTGAGGGTTGTGGATTGAGGACGAGGACTGAGGGTTGAGTATTGATGTTTGAGGTCTGAGGATTGAGGATTGAGAATTGAGGATTGAGGATTGAGGATTGAAGATTGAGGATTGAGGATTGAGGATTGAGGATTGAGGATTGAAGACTGAGGATTGGGTATTGAGGATCCAACATTGAGGATTGAGGGTTGAGGATTGAGGATTGAGGATTGACGATTGTGGATTGAGAAATGAGAATCGAGGATTGAGGATTGAGGATTGAAGATTGAGGACTGGGCACTGAGGATTGAAGAATGAGGATTGAGGATTGAGGATTGAGTATTGAGGACTGAGAATTGAGGAATGAGGATTGAAGATCGAGGATTGAGGATTGAGGATTGAGGATTGAAGATTGAGGATTGGGGACGGAGTGTTGAGTGTTGAGAGATGAGAATTGATGTTTGTGGATAGAGATTTGAAGATTGCAGATTGAGTATTGAGAATTGAAAACTGTGAATTGATCATATTCCATTGAGGATTGGGGATTGACAACTGATTGTTGAGGACTGAGGGCTGAAGATTGAGGATTCAGGATTGAGGATTCAGGATTAAGGTTTGAGGACTGAGGATTGAGGATTGAGGTTTGAGGATTGAGGATTGAGGATTGAAGATTGAGGATTGGGTATTGCAGATTGAACATTGAGGATTGAGGATTGAGGACTGAGGACTGAGGATCGAGGATTGAGGATTGAGGATTGAGGGTTGAAGATTGAGGATTGGGGACTGAGGATTGAAGATTGAGGATTGAGGATTGAGGACTGAGGATTGAGGATTGAGGATTGAATGTTCAGAATTGAGGATTGAAGATTGAGAATTGATGATTGAGGATTGAACATTGAGGACTGAGTGTTGAGGGTTGAGTGATGAGAATTGATGTTTGTGGATAGAGATTCGAAGATTGCAGATTGAGTATTGTGTATTGAAAACTGTGAATTGAGTATATTCTATTGAGGAGTGAGGATTGACAACTGACTGTTGAGGACTGAGAGCTGAATATTGAGGGTTCAGGATTGAGGATTCAGAATTGGGATTTGAGGATTCAGAATTGAGGTTTGAGGACCGAGGATTGCGGATTGAAGATTGAGTATTAATGATTGAAGATTGAGTATTGAGGATTGAAGATTGAGGATTGAGGATTGAGGATTGAGGATTGAGGATTGAAGATTGAAGATTGGGGACGGAGTGTTGAGTGTTGAGAGATGAGAATTGATGTTTGTGGATAGAGATTTGAAGATTGCACATTGAGTATTGAGTATTGAAAACTGTGAATTGATGATATTCCATTGAGGATTGGGGATTGACAACTGATTGTTGAGGACTGAAGGCTGAAGATTGAGGATTCAGGATTGAGGATTCAGGATTAAGGTTTGAGGACTGAGGATTGAGGATTGAGGATTGAGGATTGAGGATTGAGGATTGAAGATTGAGGATTGAGGATAGAGGATTGAGGATTTAGGATTGAAGATTGAGGATTGGGGATTGAGGATTGACGATTGAGTATTGAGCATTGAGGATTGAGAATTGAGGACTGAGGATTGGAAATTGAGGATTGAGGATTGAGGATTGAGGATTGAGGATTGAAGATTGAGGATTGGGGACGGAGTGTTGAGTGTTGAGAGATGAGAATTGATGTTTGTGGATAGAGATTTGAAGATTGCAGATTGAGTATTGACTATTGAAAACTGTGAATTGGTGATATTCCATTGAGGATTGGGGATTGACAACTGATTGTTGAGGACTGAGGGCTGAAGATTCAGGATTCAGGATTGAGGATTCAGGATTAAGGTTTGAGGACTGAGGATTGAGGATTGAGGATTGAAGTTTGAGGATTGATGATTGAAGATTGAGGATTGAGGATTGAGGGTTGAGGTTTGAGGACCAGGACTGAGGGTTGAGTATTGATGTTTGAGGTCTGAGGATTGAGGATTGAGGATTGAGAATTGAGGACTGAGGATTGAGGATTGAAGATTGAGGATTGAGGATTGAGGGTTGTGGATTGAGGACGAGGACTGAGGGTTGAGTATTGGTGTTTGAAGTCTGAGGATTGAGGATTGAGGATTGAGAATTGAGGATTGAGGATTGATGATTGAAGATTGAGGATCGAGGATTGAGCATTGAAGATTGAGTATTTGGGACTGAGGATTGAAGATTGAGGATTGAGGATTGAAGATTGACGATTGAGGATTGAGAATTGAGGATTGAGGATTGAGGAATGAGCATTGAAGGTTGAGTATTGAGGATTGAAGGTTGAGGATTGTGGATTGAGTATTGAGGATTGAGGATTGAGGATTGAGGATTGAGGATTGAGGATTGAAGATTGAGGATTCGGTATTGAGGATTGAAGAATGAGGATTGAGGAGTGAGGACTGAGGATTGAGGATTGCAGTTTGAGTATTGAGGATTGAAGATTGAGGATTGAGGATTGAGGATGGAGGATTGAAGAGAGAGGACTGAGTGTTGAGGATTGAGTGTTGAGAATTGATGTTTGAGGACTGAGATTTGATTATTGAATATTGTGGATTGAGTATTGAACCATGAGAATTCAGGATATTCTATTGAGTATTGAGAATTGAGGATTGATGGTTGAGTATTGAGGATTGATGGTTGAGGGTTGTGCGTTGAATATTGAGGATTGAGGATTGAGGATTGAGGATTGAAGTTTGAGTATTGATGATTGAAGGTTGAGGATTGAGGATTCAGGGTTGAGGTTTGAGGACCAGGACTGACAGTTGAGGATTGAGGTTTGAGGATTGACGATTGAGGATTGAGGACTGTGGATTGAGGATTGAGGATTGAGCATTGAGGATTTAAGATTGAGGACTGAGGATGGAGGATTGAAGATTGAGTATTGAGGATTGAATATTGAGGATTGAGGATTGAGGATTGAGGATTGAGGATTGAGGATGAGGGCTGAGGGTTGAGGATTGAGGTTTGAGGACTGAGGACTGAGGATTGAGGATTGAGGATTGAGAATTGAGGATTGAGGATTGAGGATTGAAGACTGAGGATTCGGTATTGAGGATTGAAGAATGAGGATTGAGGAGTGAGGACTGAGTATTGAGGATTGAAGGTTGAGGATTCAGGATTGAGGATTGAGGATTGAATATTGAGGATTGAAGATTGAGTATTGAGGATTGAAGATTGACGATTGAGAATTGAGAATTGAGGATTGAGGATTGAGGATTGGGGACTGAGTGTTGAGGGTTGAGTGATGAGAATTGATGTTTGTGGATAGAGATTTGAAGATTACAGGTTGAGTATTGAGTATTGAAACCTGTGAATTGATGATATTCCATTGAGGATTGAGGATTGACAACTGATTGTTGAGGACTGAGGGCTGAAGACTGAGGATTCAGGTTTGAGGATTCAGGATTGAGGTTTGAGGACTGAGGATTGTGGATTGAGGATTGAGGATTGAGGATTGAGGATTGGGGATTGAAGATTGAGGATTGGGTTTAGAGGATTGAACATTGAGGATTGTGGATTGAGTATTGATGATTGAGGATTGAGGATTGAAGATTGAATATTGATGATTGAAGATTGAGGATCGAGGATTGAGGGTTGTGAATTGAGGACGAGGACTGAGGGTTGAGTATTGATGTTTGAGGTCTGAGGATTGAGGATTGAGGATTGAGAATTGAGGACTGAGGATTGAGGATTGAAGATTGAGGATTGGGTGTTGAGGATTGAGGAATGTGGATTGAGGATTGAGGATTGAGTATTGAAGATTGAGGATTGGGTATTGCGGATTGAACATTGAGGATTGAAGATTGAGGATTGATGATCCAGTATTGAGGATTGAAGATTGAGGATTGAGGATTGAGGATTGAAGATTGAAGATTGAGTATTGAGGATTGAGGATTGAGGATTGAAGGTTGAGTATTGTGGATTGAAGGTTGAGGATTGTGGATTGAGGATTGAGGATTGAGTATTGAAGATTGAGGATTGGGTATTGCGGATTGAACGTCGAGGATTGAAGATTGAGTATTGAAGATTGAGGATTGAGGATTGAGGATTGAAGATCGAAGATTGAGTATTGAGGATTGAAGATTGAGGATTGAGGACTGAGAATTGAGGATTGAGGATTGAGGATTGAGGATTGAGGATTGAAGACTGAGGATTGGGTATTGAGGATTGAGCATTGGGGATTGAGGGTTGAACATTGAGGATTGTGGATTGAGTATTGATGATTGAGTATTGAGGATTGAAGATTGAATATTGATGATTGAAGATTGAGGATCGAGGAATGAGGGTTGTGTATTGAGGACGAGGACTGAGGGTTGAGTATTGATGTTTGAGGTCTGAGGATTGAGGATTGAGGATTGAGAATTGAGGACTGAGGATTGAGGATTGAAGATTGAGGATTGGGTATTGCGGATTGAACATTGAGGATTGAGGATTGAGGATTGAGGACTGAGGATCGAGGATTGAGGATTGAGGATTGAGGATTGAGTATTGAGGGCTGAGAATTGAGGATTGAGGATTGAAGATTGAGGATTGAGGATTGAAGATTGAGTATTGATGATTGAAGATTGAGTATTGAGGATTGAAAATTGAGGATTGAGGATTGAGGATTGAGGATTGAGGATTGAAGATTGAGGATTGGGGACGGAGTGTTGAGTGTTGAGAGATGAGAATTGATGTTTGTGGATAGAGATTTGAAGATTGCAGATTGAGTATTGAGAATTGAAAACTGTGAATTGACCATATTCCATTGAGGATTGGGGATTGACAACTGATTGTTGAGGACTGAGGGCTGAAGATTGAGGATTCAGGATTGAGGATTCAGGATTAAGGTTTGAGGACTGAGGATTGAGGATTGAGGTTTGAGGATTGAGGATTGAGGATTGAAGATTGGGGATTGAAGATTGAGTATTCAGGATTGGAGATTGGCGATTGAGGATTAAGGACCGAGGATTGAGGATTGAGGATTGAAGATTGAGTATTGATGATTGAAGATTGAGTATTGAGGATTGAAAATTGAGGATTGAGGATTGAGGATTGAGGATTGAGGATTGGGGACGGAGTGTTGAGTGTTGAGTGATGAGAATTGATGTTTGTGGATAGAGATTTGAAGATTGCAGATTGAGTATTGAGTATTGAAAACTGTGAATTGATGATATTCCATTGAGGATTGGGGATTGACAACTGATTGTTGCGGACTGAGGGCTGAAGATTGAGGATTCAGGATTGGGGATTCAGTATTAAGGTTTGAGGACTGAGGATTGAGGATTGAGGATTGAGGATTGAGGATTGAGGATTGAGGATAGAGGATTGAGGGTTGAAGATTGAGGATTGGGTATTGAGGATTGAACATTGAGGATTGTGGATTGAGTATTGATGATTGAGGATTGAGGATTGAAGATTGAATATTGATGATTGAAGATTGAGGATCGAGGATTGAGGGTTGTGAATTGAGGACGAGGACTGAGGGTTGAGTATTGATGTTTGGGGTCTGAGGATTGAGGATTGAGGATTGAGAATTGAGGACTGAGGATTGAGGATTGAAGATTGAGGATTGGGTATTGAGGATTGAAGAATGTGGATTGAGGATTGAGGATTAAAGTATTGAAGATTGAGGATTGCGTATTGCGGTTTGAGCATTGAGGATTGAAGATTGTGGATTGAAGATTCAGTATTGAGGATTGAAGATTGAGGATTGAGGATTGAGGATTGAAGATTGAAGATTGAGTATTGAGGATTGAAGATTGAGGATTGAGGACTGAGAATTGAGGATTGAGGATTGAGGATTGAGGATTGAGTTTTGAGGATTGAAGACTGAGGATTGGGTATTGAGGATTTAGCATTGGGGATTGAGGGTTGAGGATTGAGGATTGAGGATTGAGGATTGAAGGTTGAATATTAATGATTGAAGATTGAGGATTGAGGATTGAGGGTTGTGGATTGAGGACGAGGACTGAGGGTTGAGTATTGGTGTTTGAAGTCTGAGGATTGAGGATTGAGGATTGAGAATTGAGGATTGAGGATTGATGATTGAAGATTGAGGATCGAGGATTGAGCATTGAAGATTGAGGATTTGGGACTGAGGATTGAAGATTGAGGATTGAGGATTGAAGATTGACGATTGAGGATTGAGAATTGAGGATTGAGGATTGAGGAATGAGCATTGAAGGTTGAGTATTGAGGATTGAAGGTTGAGGATTGAGGATTGAGGATTAAGGATTGACGATTGAGGATGACGGCTGAGGGTTGAGGATTGAGGTTTGAGGACTGAGGACTGGGGATTGAGGATTTGGAATTGAGGATTGAGGATTGAGGATTGAAGATAGAGGATTGGGTATTGAGGATTGTAGAATGAGGATTGAGGGTTGATGATTGAGGATTGAGGATTAAGGATTGAGGATTGAGGACTGAGGATTGAGGATTGAGTATTGAATATTGAGTATTGATGATTGAAGATTGTGGATTGAGGATTGAGGGTTGAGGATTCAGGACGAGGACTGACGGTTGAGGGTTGAGGTTTGAGGATTGAGGAATGAGGATTGAGGACTGAGGATTGGGGATTGAGGATTGAGGACGAGGACTGACGGTTGAGGATTGAGGTTTGAGGTTTGAGGATTGAGGATTGAGGACTGAGGATTGAGGATTGAGGATTGAGCATTGAGGATTGAAGATTGAGGACTGGGGATTGAGGATTGAAGATTGACGATTGAGGATTGTGGATTGAGGATTGAGGGTTGAGGATTAAAGATTGAATATTGATGATTGAAGATTGAGGATTGAGGATTGAGGGTTGTGGATTGAGGACGAGGACTGAGTGTTGAGAATTGATGTTTGAGGTCTGAGGATTGAGGATTGAGGATTGAGAATTGAGGATTGAGAATTGAGGATTGAAGATTGATGATTGGGTATTGAGGATTGAAGAATGAGGACTGAGGATTTAGGATTGAGGATCGAGGATTGAAGATTGAGTATTGGGGATTGAAGATTGAGGATTGAGGATTATGGATGGAGGATTGAGGATTGAGTATTCAGGATTGAGGATTGAGGATTGTAGATTGAGGATTGAGGATTGATGATTAAAGATTGAGTGTTGAGGATTCAAGATTGAGGATTGATGGTTGGGGATTGAGGATTGAGGATTGAGGATTAAGGATTGAGTATTGAAGGCTGAGGATTGATGATTGAGGATTGAGGATTGAGGATTGAGGATTGAGTATTGAGGACTGAGGGTTGAAGATTGAGGATTGATGATTGAGGATTAAAGATTGAGTATTGAGGATTGAAGATTGAGAATTGAGGATTGAGGATTGAACATTGAGGACTGAGTGTTGAGGGTTGAGTGATGAGAATTGATGTTTGTGGATAGAGATTTGAAGACTGCAGATTGAGTATTGTGTATTGTATACTGTGAATTGAGGATATTTTATTGAGGATTGAGGATTGTCACCTGATTGTTGAGGACTGAGGGCTGAAGATTGAGGATTCAGGATTGAGGATTCAGAATTGAGGTTTGAGGACTGAGGATTGAGGATTGAATATTGATTTTTGAGGATTGAGGATTGAGAATTGAGGATTGTGGATTGAGGATTGAAGATTGAGGATTGGGTCTTGAGGATTGAAGAATGAGGATTGAGGATTGAGGATTGAGGATTGAGGATTGAGGATTGAAGATTGAGTATTGAGGATTGAAGATTGAGGATTGAAGACTGAGGATTGAGGATTGAGTATTGAGGATTGAGGATTGAGGATTAAAGGTTGAGTATTGAGGATTGAAGATTGAGGATTGTGGATTGAAGATTGAGTATTGAGGATTGAGGGTTGAGGATTGAGGATTGAAGATTGAGAATTGACGATGAGGTCTGAGGGTTGAGGATTGAGGTTTGAGGACTGAGGACTGAGGATTGAGGATTGCGAATTGAGGATTGATGATTGAGGATTGAGGATTGAAGATTGAGGTTTGGGTATTGAGGATTGAACATTGAGGATTGAGGATTGAGGATCGAGGATTGCGGATTGAGGATTGAAGATTGAATATTGATGATTGAAGATTGAGGATTGAGGATTGAGGGTTGTGGATTGAGGACGAGGACTGAGTGTTGAGTATTGATGTTTGAGGTCTGATGATTGAGGATTGAGGATTGAGAATTGAGGATTGAGGATTGAGGATTGAAGATTGAGGATTGGGTATTGAGGATTGAAGAATGAGGATCGAGGATTGAGTATTGAGGATTGAGGATTGAAGATTGAGTATTGGGGATTGAAGACTGACGATTGAGGATTTAGGATTGAGGGTTGAGGATTTAGTATTGAGAATTGAGGATTGAGGATTGAGGATTGAAGGTTGAGGATTGGGTATTGAGGACTGAGGACTGAGGATTGAGTATTGAGGATTGAGGATTGAGGATTAAAGATTGAGAATTGAGGATTGAGGATTGAGTATTGAAGTTTGAGTATTGACGATTGAAGATTGAGGATTGAGGATTGAGGATTGAGGATTGAGGATTGAAGATTGAGGATTGGGGACTGAGTGTTGAGGGTTGGGTATTGAGAGTTGATGTTTGTGGATGGAGAATTGAAGATTGAAGATTGAGGATTGAGTATTGAAAGCTGAGAATTCAGGATATTCTATTGAGTATTGAGAATTTTGGATTGATGGTTGAGTATTGAGGGTTGATGGTTGAGGGTTGTGTGTTGAATATTGAGGATTGGCGGATTGAGTATTGAAGATTGAGGACTGAGGACTGAGGATTGAGTATTGAGGATTGAGGAATCAGTATTGAGGATTGAGGATTTAAGAGTATTGATGAGTGAAGATTGCGGATTTATTATTGAGGGTTGAGGTTTGAGGACGAGGACTGAGGGTTGTGGATTGAGGTTTGAGGACAGAAGATTGAGGATTGAGGATTGAGGATTGAGGACTGAGGATTGACGATTGAGTATTGATGATTGAGGATTGATTACAGAGGATTGAGGATTGATGATTGAGGATTGAGTATTGAGGATTGAAGATTGAGGATTGAGGATTGAGGATTGAGGATTGAAGATTGAGTATTCAGGATTGGAGATTGACGATTGAGGATTGAGGACCGAGGATTGAGGATTAAGGATTGAAGATTGAGTATTGAGTATTGAAGATTGAGGATCGAGGATTGAGGATTGAGGATTGAGGATGAGGGCTGAGGGTTGAGGATTGAGGTTTGAGGACTGAGGTCTGAGGATTGAGGATTGAGGATTGAGAATTGAGGATTGAGGATTGAGGATTGAAGATTGAGTATTGGGTATTGAGCATTGAAGAAAGAGGATTGAGGACTGAGGACTGAGGATTGAGGATTGAAGATTGAGTATTGAGGATTGAAGATTGAGGATTGAGGATTGAGTATTGAAGATTGACAATTTGGAACTGAGGATTGAAGATTGAGGATTGAGGATTGAGGATTGAGGATTGAGGATTGAGGATTGAGGATTGATGATTGAGGATTGAGGGTTGAAGATTGAGGATTGGGTATTGAGGATTGAAGAATGAGGATTGAGGATTGAGGATTGAATATTGAGTATTGATGATTGAAGATTGAGGAGTGGGGATTGAGGGTTGACGATTCAGGACGAGGACTGACGGTTGAGGGTTCAGGTTTGAGGATTGAGGATTGAGGATTGAGGACTGAGGATTGGGGATTGAGGATTGAGCATTGAGGATTGAAGATTGAGTACTGGGGATTGAGGATTGAATATTGAGGATTAAGGATTGAGTATTGGGGATTGAGGATATAGGATTGGAGATTGATTATTGAGGATTGAAGATTGAGGGTTGAGGATTGAGGATTGAGAATTGAGAATTGAGGGTGAGGACTGAGGGTTGAGGATTGAGGTTTGAGGAACGAGGATTGAGGATTGAGGATTGAGGACTGAGGATTGACGATTGAGTATTGATGATTGAGGATTGATTACAGAGGATTGAGGATTGAGGATTGAGGATTGAAGATTCAGTATTGAGGATTGAAGGTTGAGAGTTTAGGACTGAGGATTGAACATTGAGGACTGAGCGTCCAGGGTTGAGTGGTGAGAATTGATGTTTCTGGATAGAGATTTGAAGATTGCAGATTGAGTATTGAGCATTGAAGACAGTGAATTGATGATATTCTATTGGGCATTGAGGACTGACAACTGATTGTTGAGGACTGGGGGCTGAAGATTGAGGATGCAGGATTGAGGATTCAGAATTGAGGGTTGAGGACTGAGGATTGAGGATTGAGGATTGAGGATTGAGGATTGAGAATTGAAGATTGAGGATTGAGGATTGAGGGTTGTGGATTGAGGATGAAGGCTGAGGGTTGAGTATTGATGTTTGACGTCAGAGGATTGAGGATTGAGGATTGAGAATTGAGGATTGAGGATTGAGGATTGAAGATTGGGTATTGTGTATTGAGGATTGAGGAAAGAGGATTGAGGACTGAGGATTGAGGATTGAGGATTGAAGATTGAGTGTTGAGGATTGAAGATTGAGGATTGAGGATTGAGTATTGAAGATTGAGTACTTGGGACTGAGGATTGAGGATTGAGGATTGAGGATTGAGGATTGAGGATTGAGGATTGAGGATTGAGGATTGAGGATTGAGGATTGAAGATTGAGGATTGGGTATTGAATATTGAAGAATGAGGATTGAGGATTGAGGATTAAGGATTGACGATTGAGGATGAGGGCTGAGGGTTGAGGATTGAGGTTTGAGGACTGAGGACTGGGGATTGAGGATTGGGAATTGAGGATTGAGGATTGAGGATTGAAGATAGAGGATTGGGTATTGAGGATTGTAGAATGAGGATTGAGGGTTGATGATTGAGGATTGAGGATTAAGGATTGAGGATTGAGGACTGAGGATTGAGGATTGAGTATTGAATATTGAGTATTGATGATTGAAGATTGTGGATTGAGGATTGAGGGTTGAGGATTCAGGACGAGGACTGACGGTTGAGGGTTGAGGTTTGAGGATTGAGGAATGAGGATTGAGGACTGAGGATTGGGGATTGAGGATTGAGGACGAGGACTGACGGTTGAGGATTGAGGATTGAGGATTGAGGATTGAGGATTGAAGATTGAGGATTGGGTATTGAATATTGAAGAATGAGGATTGAGGATTGAGGATTAAGGATTGACGATTGAGGATGAGGGCTGAGGGTTGAGGATTGAGGTTTGAGGACTGAGGACTGGGGATTGAGGATTGGGAATTGAGGATTGAGGATTGAGGATTGAAGATAGAGGATTGGGTATTGAGGATTGTAGAATGAGGATTGAGGGTTGATGATTGAGGATTGAGGATTAAGGATTGAGGATTGAGGACTGAGGATTGAGGATTGAGTATTGAATATTGAGTATTGATGATTGAAGATTGTGGATTGAGGATTGAGGGTTGAGGATTCAGGACGAGGACTGACGGTTGAGGGTTGAGGTTTGAGGATTGAGGAATGAGGATTGAGGACTGAGGATTGGGGATTGAGGATTGAGGACGAGGACTGACGGTTGAGGATTGAGGTTTGAGGTTTGAGGATTGAGGATAGAGGACTGAGGATTGAGGATTGAGGATTGAGCATTGAGGATTGAAGATTGAGGACTGGGGATTGAGGATTGAAGATTGACGATTGAGGATTGTGGATTGAGGATTGAGGGTTGAGGATTAAAGATTGAATATTGATGATTGAAGATTGAGGATTGAGGATTGAGGGTTGTGGATTGAGGACGAGGACTGAGTGTTGAGAATTGATGTTTGAGGTCTGAGGATTGAGGATTGAGGATTGAGAATTGAGGATTGAGAATTGAGGATTGAAGATTGATGATTGGGTATTGAGGATTGAAGAATGAGGACTGAGGATTTAGGATTGAGGATCGAGGATTGAAGATTGAGTATTGGGGATTGAAGATTGAGGATTGAGGATTATGGATGGAGGATTGAGGATTGAGTATTCAGGATTGAGGATTGAGGATTGTAGATTGAGGATTGAGGATTGATGATTAAAGATTGAGTGTTGAGGATTGAAGATTGAGGATTGATGGTTGGGGATTGAGGATTGAGGATTGAGGATTAAGGATTGAGTATTGAAGGCTGAGGATTGATGATTGAGGATTGAGGATTGAGGATTGAGGATTGAGTATTGAGGACTGAGGGTTGAAGATTGAGGATTGATGATTGAGGATTAAAGATTGAGTATTGAGGATTGAAGATTGAGAATTGAGGATTGAGGATTGAACATTGAGGACTGAGTGTTGAGGGTTGAGTGATGAGAATTGATGTTTGTGGATAGAGATTTGAAGACTGCAGATTGAGTATTGTGTATTGTATACTGTGAATTGAGGATATTTTATTGAGGATTGAGGATTGTCACCTGATTGTTGAGGACTGAGGGCTGAAGATTGAGGATTCAGGATTGAGGATTCAGAATTGAGGTTTGAGGACTGAGGATTGAGGATTGAATATTGATTTTTGAGGATTGAGGATTGAGAATTGAGGATTGTGGATTGAGGACTGAAGATTAAGGATTGGGTCTTGAGGATTGAAGAATGAGAATTGAGGATTGAGGATTGAGGATTGAGGATTGAAGATTGAGTATTGAGGATTGAAGATTGAGGATTGAAGACTGAGGATTGAGGATTGAGTATTGAGGATTGAGGATTGAGGATTAAAGGTTGAGTATTGAGTATTGAAGATTGAGGATTGTGGATTGAAGATTGAGTATTGAGGATTGAGGGTTGAGGATTGAGGATTGAAGATTGAGAATTGACGATGAGGTCTGAGGGTTGAGGATTGAGGTTTGAGGACTGAGGACTGAGGATTGAGGATTGCGAATTGAGGATTGAGGATTGAGGATTGAGGATTGAAGATTGAGGTTTGGGTATTGAGGATTGAACATTGAGGATTGAGGATTGAGGATCGAGGATTGCGGATTGAGGATTGAAGATTGAATATTGATGATTGAAGATTGAGGATTGAGGATTGAGGGTTGTGGATTGAGGACGAGGACTGAGTGTTGAGTATTGATGTTTGAGGTCTGATGATTGAGGATTGAGGATTGAGAATTGAGGATTGAGGATTGAGGATTGAAGATTGAGGATTGGGTATTGAGGATTGAAGAATGAGGATCGAGGATTGAGTATTGAGGATTGAGGATTGAAGATTGAGTATTGGGGATTGAAGACTGACGATTGAGGATTTAGGATTGAGGGTTGAGGATTTAGTATTGAGAATTGAGGATTGAGGATTGAGGATTGAAGGTTGAGGATTGGGTATTGAGGACTGAGGACTGAGGATTGAGTATTGAGGATTGAGGATTGAGGATTAAAGATTGAGAATTGAGGATTGAGGATTGAGGATTGAAGTTTGAGTATTGACGATTGAAGATTGAGGATTGAGGATTGAGGATTGAGGATTGAGGATTGAAGATTGAGGATTGGGGACTGAGTGTTGAGGGTTGGGTATTGAGAGTTGATGTTTGTGGATGGAGAATTGAAGATTGAAGATTGAGGATTGAGTATTGAAAGCTGAGAATTCAGGATATTCTATTGAGTATTGAGAATTTTGGATTGATGGTTGAGTATTGAGGGTTGATGGTTGAGGGTTGTGTGTTGAATATTGAGGATTGGCGGATTGAGTATTGAAGATTGAGGACTGAGGACTGAGGATTGAGTATTGAGGATTGAGGAATCAGTATTGAGGATTGAGGATTTAAGAGTATTGATGAGTGAAGATTGCGGATTTATTATTGAGGGTTGAGGTTTGAGGACGAGGACTGAGGGTTGTGGATTGAGGTTTGAGGACAGAAGATTGAGGATTGAGGGTTGAGAATTGATAATTGAAGATTGAGGATTGAAAATTTAGGATTGGGTATTGAGGATTGAGGATTGGGGATTGAGGATTTAGTATTGGAGGTTGATTATTTAGGATTGAAGATAGAGGGTTGAGGATTGAGGATTGAGGATTGAGAATTGAGAATTGAGGATGATGACTGAGGTTTGAGGATTGAGGTTTGAGGAATGAGGATTGAGTATTGAGGCTTGAGGATTGAGGATTGATGATTGAGTATTGAAGGTTGAGGATTGATGACTGAGGATTGAGGATTGAGGATTGAGGATTGAGGATTGAGGATTGAAGATTGAGTGTTGAGGATTGAGTGTTGAGGAGTGAGGATTGAGTGTTGAGGATTGAGGATGAGGGCTGAGGTTTGAGGTTTGAGGTTTGAGTATTGAATCCTGAGAATTCAGGATATTCTATTGAGTATTGAGAATTGAGGATTGATGGTTGAGTATTGAGGATTGAGGATTGAGGATTGAGGAGTGAGTATTGAAGATTGAGGATTGATGATTGAGGATTGAGGATTGAGGATTGAGGATTGAGGATTGAGTATTGAAGATTGAGAATTGAGGATTGAAGGTTGAGGATTGAGGAATGAGGTTTGAGGATTGAGGACGATGGCTGATGGTTGAGGGTTGAGGTTTTAGGACTGAGGACTGAGGATTGAGGATTGAGAATTGAGGATTGAGGATTGAGGATTGAAGATTGGGGATTGGTAATTGAGGATTGAAGAATGAGGATTCAGGATTGAGGATTGATGATTGGGGATTGAAGATTGAGTATTGAGGATTGAAGATTGAGTATTGATGATTGAAGATTGAGGATTGAGGGTTGGGGGTTGAGGGTTGCGGACGAGGACTGACGGTTGAGGATTGAGGTTTGAGGATTGAGGGTTGAGGACTGAGGACTGAGGATAGAGGATTGAGGATGGAGCATTGAGGATTCAAGATTGAGGACTGGGGATTGAGGACTGAAGGTTGAGGATTAAGGATTGAGGATTGGTGATTGAGGATCTAGGACTGAATATTGATTATTGAGGATCAAAGATTGAGGATTGAGGATTGAGGATTGAGAATTGAGAATTGAGGATAAGGACTGAGGGTTGAGGATTGAGGTTTGAGGAATGAGGATTGAGGATTGAGGATTGAGGATTGAAGATTGGGGATTGAGGATTGAGGGTTGTGGATTGAGGACGAGGACTGAGGGTTGAGTATTGATGTTTGAGGTCTGAGGATTGAGGATTGAGGATTGAGAATTGAGGATTGAAGATTGAGTATTGAGGATAGAAGCTTGAGGATTGAGGGTTGAGGATTGAAGATTGAGGACTTAGTGTTGAGGGTTGAGTGATGGGAATTGATGTTTGTGGATTGAGATTTGAAGATTGAAGAATGGGGATTGAGTATTGAAAACTGTGAATTGAGGATATTCTATTGTGGATTGAGTATTGACAATTGATTGTTGAGGACTGAGGGCTAAAGATTGAGGATTCAGGATTGAGGATTCGGGATTGAGGTTTAAGGACAGAGGATTGAGGGTTGAGGATTGAGGATTGAGGATTGAGTATTGAAGGCTGAGGATTGATGATTGATGATTGGGGACTGATGATTGAGGATTGAGGATTGAGTATTGCGGACTGAGGATTGAAGATTGAGGATTGAGGATTGAGGATTAAAGATTGAGTATTGAGGATTGAAGATTGAGAATTGAGGATTGAGGATTGAACATTGAGGACTGAGTGTTGAGGGTTGAGTGATGAGAAGTGATGTTTGTGGATAGAGATTTGAAGATTGCAGATTGAGTATTGTGTATTGAAAACTGTGAATTGAGGATGTTCTATTGAGGATTGAGGATTGTTACCTGATTGTTGAGGACTGAGGGCTGAAGATTGAGGGTTCAGTATTGAGGATTCAGAATTGAGGTTTGAGGACTGAGGATTGAGGATGGAGGATCGAAGATTGAGTATTGGGGATTGAAGATTGAGGACTGAGGATTGAGGATTGAGGATTGGGGATGAGGGCTGAGGGTTGAGGATTGAGATTTAAGGACTGAGGAATGAGGATTGAGGATTGAGAATTGAGGATTGAGGATTGAGGATTGAAGATTGAGGATTTGGTATTGAGGATTGAAGAATGAGGATTGAGGATTGAGGATTGAGGATTGAGGATTAAAGATTGAGTATTGAGGATTGAAGATTGACGATTGAGGAATGTGGATTGAAGATTGAGTATTGAACATTGAGGACTGAGTGTTGAGGGTTCAGCGATGAGAATTGATGTTTGTGGATAGAGGTTTGAAGATTGCAGATTGAGTATTGAGTATTGAAGACTGTGAATGCAGGATATTCTATTGAGGATTGAGGATTGTCAACTGATTGTTGAGCACTGAGGGCTGAAGATTGAGGATTCAGGATTGAGGATTCAGAATTGATGTTTGAGGACTGAGGATTGAGGTTTGAAGATTGATTATTGAGGATTGAGGATTGAGAATTGAGGATTGAGGATTGAGGATTGAAGATTGAGGATTGGGTATTGAGAATTGAAGAATGAGGATTGAGGATTGAGGATTGAGTATTGAGGATTGAAGATTGAGTATTGAGGATTGAAGATTGAGGATTGAGGACTGAGGATTGAGGTTTGAGTATAGAGGATTGAGGATTAAAGATTGACTATTGAGGATTGAAGATTGAGGATTGTGGATTGAAGATTGAGTATTGAGGATTGAAGATTGAGGATTGAGGATTGAGGATTGAGAACTGAAGATGAGGGCTGAGGGTTGAGGATTGAGGTTTGAGGACTGCGGACTGAGGATTGAGGATTGAGAATTGAGGATTCAGGATTGAGGATTGAGGATTGAAGATTGGGGATTGAGGATTGAGGGTTGTGGATTGAGGACGAGGACTGAGGGTTGAGTATTGATGTTTGAGGTCTGAGTATTGAGGATTGAGGATTGAGAATTGAGGATTGAAGATTGAGTATTGAGGATAGAAGGTTGAGGATTGAGGGATGAGGATTGAAGATTGAGGACTTAGTGTTGAGGGTTGAGTGATGGGAATTGATGTTTGTGGATAGAGATTTGAAGATTGCAGATTGAGTATTGTGTATTGAAAACTGTGAATTGAGGATATTCTATTGAGGATTGAGGATTGTCACCTGATTGTTGAGGACTGAGGTCTGAAGATTGAGGATTCAGGATTGAGGATTCAGAATTGAGGTTTGAGGACTGAGGATTGAGGATTGAGGATTGAAGATTGATTATTGAGGATTGAAGATTGAGGATTGAGGATTGAGAATTGAGGATTGAGCATGAGGGCTGAGGGTTGAGGATTGAGGTTTAAGGACTGAGGACAGAGGATTGAGGATTGAGAATTGAGGATTGAGGATTGAGGATTGAAGATTGAGGATTGGGTATCGAGGATTGAAGAATGAGGTTTGAGGATTGAGGATTTATGATAGAGGATTGAAGATTGAGTATTGAGGATTGAAGGTTGACGATTGAGGATTGTGGATTGAAGATTGAGTATTGAACATTGAGGACTGATTGTTGAGAGTTCAGTGATGAGAATAGATGTTTGTGGATAGAGGTTTGAAGATTGCAGATTGAGTATTGAGTATTGAAAACTGTGAATTGAGGATATTCTTTTGAGGATTGGGGATTGTCATCTGATTGTTGAGGACTGAGGGCTGACGATTGAGGATTCAGGATTGAGGATTCAGAATTGAGGTTTGAGGAGTGAGGATTGAGGTTTGAAGATTGATTATTGAGGATTGAGGATTGAGAATTGAGGATTGTGGTTTAAGGATTGAAGATTGACGATTGGGTTTTGAGGATTGAAGAATGAGGATTGAGGATTGAGGATTGAGGATTGAGGATTGAAGATTGAGTATTGAGGATTGAAGATTGAGGATTGAGGACTGAGGATTGAGGATTGAGTATTGAGGATTGAGGGTTGAGGATTAAAGATTGAGTATTGAGGATTGAAGATTGAGGATTGTGGATTGAAGATTGTGTATTGAGGATTGAAGATTGAGGATTGAGGATTGAGGATTGAGAATTGACGATGAGGTCTGAGGGTTGAGGATTGAGGTTTGAGGACTGAGGACTGAGGATTGAGGATTGAGAATTGAGGATTGAGGATTGAGGATTGAGGATTGAAGATTGAGGATTGGGTATTGAGGATTGAACATTGAGGATTGAGGATTGAGGATCGAGGATTGAGTATTGAGGATTGAAGATTGAATATTGATGATTGAAGATTGAGGATTGAGGATTGAGGGTTGTGGATTGAGGACGAAGACTGAATGTTGAGTATTGATGTTTGAGGTCTGATGATTGAGGATTGAGGATTGAGAATTGAGGATTGAGAATTGAGGATTGAGGATTGAGGATTGAAGATTGAGGATTGATGATTGAGGATTAAGGATTGGGTATTGAAGGTTGAGGATTGATGATTGGGGATTGATAATTGAGGATTGAGGATTCAGTATTGAGGACTGAGGATTGAAGATTGAGGATTGAGGATTGAGGATTAAAGATTGAGTATTGAGTATTGAGGATAGAAGATTGAGGACTGAGGATTGAGGATTGAGGATTGGCGATGAGGGCTGAGGGTTGAGGATTGAGATTTACGGACTGAGGACTGGGGATTGAGGATTGAGAATTGAGGATTGCGGATTGAGGATTGAGGATTGAAGAATGAGGATTGAGGATTGAGGATTGAGGATTGAGGATTGAAGATTGAGTATTGAGGATTGAAGATTGACGATTGAGGAATGTGGATTGATGATTGAGTATTGAACATTGAGGACTGAGTGTTGAGGGTCCAGCGATGAGAATTGATGTTTGTGGATAGAGGTTTGAAGATTGCAGATTGAGTATTGAGTATTGAAGACTGTGAATGCAGGATATTCTATTAAGGATTGAGGATTGTCAACTGATTGTTGAGGACTGAGGGCTGAAGATTGAGGATTGAGGATTGAGGATTGAGGACTGAGGATTGAGGATTGAGGATTGAGGGTTGAAGATTGAGGATTGGGTATTGAATATTGAAGAATGAGGATTGAGGATTGAGGATTAAGGATTGACGATTGAGGATGAGGGCTGAGGGTTGAGGATTGAGGTTTGAGGACTGAGGACTGAGGATTGAGGATTGGGAATTGAGGATTGAGGATTGAGGATTGAAGATAGAGGATTGGGTATTGAGGATTGTAGAATGAGGATTGAGGGTTGATGATTGAGGATTGAGGATTGAGGATTGAGGACTGAGGATTGAGGATTGAGTATTGAATATTGAGTATTGATGATTGAAGATTGTGGATTGAGGATTGAGGGTTGAGGATTCAGGACGAGGACTGACGGTTGAGGGTTGAGGTTTGAGGATTGAGGAATGAGGATTGTGGACTGAGGATTGGGGATTGAGGATTGAGCATTGAGGATTGAAGATTGAGTACTGGGGATTGAGGATTGAATATTGAGGATTAAGGATTGAGTATTGGGGATTGAGGATCTAGGATTGGATATTGATTATTCAGGATTGAAGATTGAGGATTGAGGATTGAGGATTGAGAATTCAGAATTGAGGGTGAGGACTGAGGATTGAGGATTGAATATTGAGTATTGAGGATTGAAGATTGTGGATTGAGGATTGAGGATTGAGGATTGATGATGAGGGCTGAGGTTTGAGGATTGATGTTTGAGGACTGAGGTCTGAGGATTGAGGATTGAGGATTGAGAATTGAGGATTGAAGATTGAGTATTGAGGATTGAAGGTTGAGGATTGAGGGTTGAGGATTGAAGATTGAGGACTTAGTGTTGAGGGTTGAGTGATGGGAGTTGATGTTTGTGGATTGAGATTTGAAGATTGAAGAATGGGGACTGAGTATTGAAAACTGTGAATTGAGGATATTCTATTGAGGATTGAGTATTGACAATTGATTGTTGAGGACTGAGGGCTAAAGATTGAGGATTCAGGATTCAGGATTCGGGATTGAGGTTTAAGGACAGAGGATTGAGGGTTGAGGATTGAGGATTGAGGACTGACGCTTGAGGATTGAAGGTTGAGGATGGAGGATTGAAAAGAGTGGACTGAGTGTTGAGGATTGAGTGTTGAGTATTGATGTTTGACGAATGAGATTTGATTATTGAATATTGTGGATTGAGTATTGAACCATGAGAATTCAGGATACTCTATTGAGTATTAGGAATTAAGGATTGATGGTTGAGTATTGAGGATTGGTGGTTGAGGGTTGTGTGTTGAATATTGAGGATTGAGGATTGAGGATTGAGGATTGAAGATTGAGGATTGAATATTGAGTCTTGATGATTGATGATTGAGGATTGAGGATTGAGTGTTGAGGATTGAGGACGAGGACTGACGGTTGAGGATTGAGGTTTGAGGTTTGAGGATTGAGGATTGAGGACTGAGGATTGAGGATTGAGGATTGAGCATTGAGGATTGAAGATTGAGGACTGGGGATTGAGGATTGAAGATTGACGATTGAGGATTGTGGATTGAGGATTGAGGGTTGAGGATTAAAGATTGAATATTGATGATTGAAGATTGAGGATTGAGGATTGAGGGTTGTGGATTGAGGACGAGGACTGAGTGTTGAGAATTGATGTTTGAGGTCTGAGGATTGAGGATTGAGAATTGAGAATTGAGGATTGAGGATTGAGGATTGAAGATTGAGTATTGGGGATTGAAGATTGAGGATTGAGGATTATGGATGGAGGATTGAGGATTAAGTATTCAGGATTGAGGATTGAGGATTGTAGATTGAGGATTGAGGATTGATGATTAAAGATTGAGTGTTGAGGATTGAAGATTGAGGATTGATGATTGGGGATTGAGGATTGAGGATTGAGGATTAAGGAT
Source organism: Calliopsis andreniformis (assembly GCF_051401765.1). Taxonomy (NCBI): domain Eukaryota; kingdom Metazoa; phylum Arthropoda; class Insecta; order Hymenoptera; family Andrenidae; genus Calliopsis; species Calliopsis andreniformis. Next base: position 2,757,890 of record NW_027480447.1, read on the forward strand.
TGAGTATTGAAGGCTGAGGATTGATGATTGAGGATTGAGGATTGAGGATTGAGGATTGAGTATTGAGGACTGAGGGTTGAAGATTGAGGATTGATGATTCAGGATTAAAGATTGAGTATTGAGGATTGAAGATTGAGAATTGAGGATTGAGGATTGAACATTGAGGACTGAGTGTTGAGGGTTGAGTGATGAGAATTGATGTTTGTGGATAGAGATTTGAAGATTGCAGATTGAGTATTGTGTATTGTATACTGTGAATTGAGGATATTTTATTCAGGATTGAGGATTGTCACCTGATTGTTGAGGACTGAGGGCTGAAGATTGAGGATTCAGGATTGAGGATTCAGAATTGAGGTTTGAGGACTGAGGATTGAGGATTGAAGATTGATTATTGAGGATTGAGGATTGAGAATTGAGGATTGTGGATTGAGGATTGAAGATTGAGGATTGGGTCTTGAGGATTGAAGAATGAGGATTGAGGATTGAGGATTGAGGATTGAGGATTGAAGATTGAGTATTGAGGATTGAAGATTGAGGATTGAAGACTGAGGATTGAGGATTGAGTATTGAGGATTGAGGATTGAGGATCAAAGATTGAGTATTGACGATTGAAGATTGATGATTGTGGATTGAAGATTGAGTATTGAGGATTGAGGGTTGAGGATTGAGGATTGAAGATTGAGAATTGACGATGAGGTCTGAGGGTTGAGGATTGAGGTTTGAGGACTGAGAACTGAGGATTGAGGATTGCGAATTGAGGATTGAGGATTGAGGATTGAGGATTGAAGATTGAGGATTGGGTATTGAGGATTGAACATTGAAGATTGAGGATTGAGGATCGAGGATTGCGGATTGAGGATTGAAGATTGAATATTGATGATTGAAGGTTGAGGATTGAGGATTGAGGGTTGTGGATTGAGGACGAGGACTGAGTGTTGAGTATTGATGTTTGAGGTCTGATGATTGAGGATTGAGGATTGAGAATTGAGGATTGAGGATTGAGGATTGAAGATTGAGGATTGGGTATTGAGGATTGAAGATTGAGTATTGGGGATTGAAGACTGACGATTGAGGATTTAGGATTGAGGGTTGAGGATTTAGTATTGAGAATTGAGGATTGAGGATTGAGGATTGAAGGTTGAGGATTGGGTATTGAGGACTGAGGACTGAGGATTGAGTATTGAGGATTGAGGATTGAGGATTAAAGATTGAGTATTGAGGATTGAGGATTGAGGATTGAAGTTTGAGTATTGACGATTGAAGATTGAGGATTGAGGATTGAGGATTGAGGATTGAGGATTGAAGATTGAGGATTGGGGACTGAGTGTTGAGGGTTGAGTAATGAGAATTGATGTTTGTGGATGGAGAATTGAAGATTGAAGATTGAGGATTGAGTATTGAAAGCTGAGAATTCAGGATATTCTATTGAGTATTGAGAATTTTGGGTTGATGGTTGAGTATTGAGGATTGATGGTTGAGGGTTGTGTGTTGAATATTGAGGATTGGCGGATTGAGTATTGAAGATTGAGGACTGAGGACTGAGGATTGAGTATTGAGGATTGAGGAATCAGTATTGAGGATTGAGGATTTAAGAGTATTGATGGGTGAAGATTGCGGATTTATTATTGAGGTTTGAGGTTTGAGGACGAGGACTGAGGGTTGTGGATTGAGGTTTGAGGACAGAAGATTGAGGATTGAGGATTGAGAATTGATAATTGAAGATTGAGGATTGAAAATTTAGGATTGGGTATTGAGGATTGTGGATTGGGGATTGAGGATTGAGGATTGATGATTGAGTATTGAAGGTTGAGGATTGATGACTGAGGATTGAGGATTGAGGATTGAGGATTGAGGATTGAGGATTGAAGATTGAGTGTTGAGGATTGAGTGTTGAGGAGTGAGGATTGAGTGTTGAGGAGTGAGGATTGAGTGTTGAGGATTGAGGATGAGGGCTGAGGTTTGAGGTTTGAGGTTTGAGTATTGAATACTGAGAATTCAGGATATTCTATTGAGTATTGAGAATTGAGGATTGATGGTTGAGTATTGAGGATTGAGGATTGAGGATTGAGGATTGAGTATTGAAGATTGAGGATTGATGATTGAGGATTGAGGATTGAGGATTGAGGATTGAGGATTGAGGATTGAGTATTGAAGATTGAGAATTGAGGATTGAAGATTGAGTATTGAGGATAGAAGGTTGAGGATTGAGGGTTGAGGATTGAAGATTGAGGACTTAGTGTTGAGGGTTGAGTGATGGGAATTGATGTTTGTGGATTGAGATTTGAAGATTGAAGAATGGGGATTGAGTATTGAAAACTGTGAATTGAGGATATTCTATTGTGGATTGAGTATTGACAATTGATTGTTGAGGACTGAGGGCTAAAGATTGAGGATTCAGGATTGAGGATTCGGGATTGAGGTTTAAGGACAGAGGATTGAGGGTTGAGGATAGAGGATTGAGGATTGAGTATTGAAGGCTGAGGATTGATGATTGATGATTGGGGACTGATGATTGAGGATTGAGGATTGAGTATTGCGGACTGAGGATTGAAGACTGAGGATTGAGGATTGAGGATTAAAGATTGAGTATTGAGGATTGAAGATTGAGAATTGAGGATTGAGGATTGAACATTGAGGACTGAGTGTTGAGGGTTGAGTGATGAGAAGTGATGTTTGTGTATAGAGATTTGAGGATTGCAGATTGAGTATTGTGTATTGAAAACTGTGAATTGAGGATGTTCTATTGAGGATTGAGGATTGTTACCTGATTGTTGAGGACTGAGGGCTGAAGATTGAGGATTCAGTATTGAGGATTCAGAATTGAGGTTTGAGGACTGAGGATTGAGGATTGAGGATTGGCGATGAGGGCTGAGGGTTGAGGATTGAGATTTACGGACTGAGGACTGGGGATTGAGGATTGAGAATTGAGGATTGCGGATTGAGGACTGAGGATTGAAGAATGAGGATTGAGGATTGAGGATTGAGGATTGAGGATTGAAGATTGAGTATTGAGGATTGAAGATTGACGATTGAGGAATGTGGATTGATGATTGAGTATTGAACATTGAGGACTGAGTGTTGAGGGTCCAGCGATGAGAATTGATGTTTGTGGATAGAGGTTTGAAGATTGCAGATTGAGTATTGAGTATTGAAGACTGTGAATGCAGGATATTCTATTAAGGATTGAGGATTGTCAACTGATTGTTGAGGACTGAGGGCTGAAGATTGAGGATTGAGGATTGGGGATTGAGGACTGAGGATTGAGGATTGAGGATTGAGGGTTGAAGATTGAGGATTGGGTATTGAATATTGAAGAATGAGGATTGAGGATTGAGGATTAAGGATTGACGATTGAGGATGAGGGCTGAGGGTTGAGGATTGAGGTTTGAGGACTGAGGACTGAGGATTGAGGATTGGGAATTGAGGATTGAGGATTGAGGATTGAAGATAGAGGATTGGGTATTGAGGATTGTAGAATGAGGATTGAGGGTTGATGATTGAGGATTGAGGATTGAGGATTGAGGACTGAGGATTGAGGATTGAGTATTGAATATTGAGTATTGATGATTGAAGATTGTGGATTGAGGATTGAGGGTTGAGGATTCAGGACGAGGACTGACGGTTGAGGGTTGAGGTTTGAGGATTGAGGAATGAGGATTGTGGACTGAGGATTGGGGATTGAGGATTGAGCATTGAGGATTGAAGATTGAGTACTGGGGATTGAGGATTGAATATTGAGGATTAAGGATTGAGTATTGGGGATTGAGGATCTAGGATTGGATATTGATTATTCAGGATTGAAGATTGAGGATTGAGGATTGAGGATTGAGAATTCAGAATTGAGGGTGAGGACTGAGGATTGAGGATTGAATATTGAGTATTGAGGATTGAAGATTGTGGATTGAGGATTGAGGATTGAGGATTGATGATGAGGGCTGAGGTTTGAGGATTGATGTTTGAGGACTGAGGTCTGAGGATTGAGGATTGAGGATTGAGAATTGAGGATTGAAGATTGAGTATTGAGGATTGAAGGTTGAGGATTGAGGGTTGAGGATTGAAGATTGAGGACTTAGTGTTGAGGGTTGAGTGATGGGAGTTGATGTTTGTGGATTGAGATTTGAAGATTGAAGAATGGGGACTGAGTATTGAAAACTGTGAATTGAGGATATTCTATTGAGGATTGAGTATTGACAATTGATTGTTGAGGACTGAGGGCTAAAGATTGAGGATTCAGGATTCAGGATTCGGGATTGAGGTTTAAGGACAGAGGATTGAGGGTTGAGGATTGAGGATTGAGGACTGACGCTTGAGGATTGAAGGTTGAGGATGGAGGATTGAAAAGAGTGGACTGAGTGTTGAGGATTGAGTGTTGAGTATTGATGTTTGACGAATGAGATTTGATTATTGAATATTGTGGATTGAGTATTGAACCATGAGAATTCAGGATACTCTATTGAGTATTAGGAATTAAGGATTGATGGTTGAGTATTGAGGATTGGTGGTTGAGGGTTGTGTGTTGAATATTGAGGATTGAGGATTGAGGATTGAGGATTGAAGATTGAGGATTGAATATTGAGTCTTGATGATTGATGATTGAGGATTGAGGATTGAGTGTTGAGGATTGAGGACGAGGACTGACGGTTGAGGATTGAGGTTTGAGGTTTGAGGATTGAGGATTGAGGACTGAGGATTGAGGATTGAGGATTGAGCATTGAGGATTGAAGATTGAGGACTGGGGATTGAGGATTGAAGATTGACGATTGAGGATTGTGGATTGAGGATTGAGGGTTGAGGATTAAAGATTGAATATTGATGATTGAAGATTGAGGATTGAGGATTGAGGGTTGTGGATTGAGGACGAGGACTGAGTGTTGAGAATTGATGTTTGAGGTCTGAGGATTGAGGATTGAGAATTGAGAATTGAGGATTGAGGATTGAGGATTGAAGATTGAGTATTGGGGATTGAAGATTGAGGATTGAGGATTATGGATGGAGGATTGAGGATTAAGTATTCAGGATTGAGGATTGAGGATTGTAGATTGAGGATTGAGGATTGATGATTAAAGATTGAGTGTTGAGGATTGAAGATTGAGGATTGATGATTGGGGATTGAGGATTGAGGATTGAGGATTAAGGATTGAGTATTGAAGGCTGAGGATTGATGATTGAGGATTGAGGATTGAGGATTGAGGATTGAGTATTGAGGACTGAGGGTTGAAGATTGAGGATTGATGATTCAGGATTAAAGATTGAGTATTGAGGATTGAAGATTGAGAATTGAGGATTGAGGATTGAACATTGAGGACTGAGTGTTGAGGGTTGAGTGATGAGAATTGATGTTTGTGGATAGAGATTTGAAGATTGCAGATTGAGTATTGTGTATTGTATACTGTGAATTGAGGATATTTTATTCAGGATTGAGGATTGTCACCTGATTGTTGAGGACTGAGGGCTGAAGATTGAGGATTCAGGATTGAGGATTCAGAATTGAGGTTTGAGGACTGAGGATTGAGGATTGAAGATTGATTATTGAGGATTGAGGATTGAGAATTGAGGATTGTGGATTGAGGATTGAAGATTGAGGATTGGGTCTTGAGGATTGAAGAATGAGGATTGAGGATTGAGGATTGAGGATTGAGGATTGAAGATTGAGTATTGAGGATTGAAGATTGAGGATTGAAGACTGAGGATTGAGGATTGAGTATTGAGGATTGAGGATTGAGGATCAAAGATTGAGTATTGACGATTGAAGATTGATGATTGTGGATTGAAGATTGAGTATTGAGGATTGAGGGTTGAGGATTGAGGATTGAAGATTGAGAATTGACGATGAGGTCTGAGGGTTGAGGATTGAGGTTTGAGGACTGAGAACTGAGGATTGAGGATTGCGAATTGAGGATTGAGGATTGAGGATTGAGGATTGAAGATTGAGGATTGGGTATTGAGGATTGAACATTGAAGATTGAGGATTGAGGATCGAGGATTGCGGATTGAGGATTGAAGATTGAATATTGATGATTGAAGGTTGAGGATTGAGGATTGAGGGTTGTGGATTGAGGACGAGGACTGAGTGTTGAGTATTGATGTTTGAGGTCTGATGATTGAGGATTGAGGATTGAGAATTGAGGATTGAGGATTGAGGATTGAAGATTGAGGATTGGGTATTGAGGATTGAAGATTGAGTATTGGGGATTGAAGACTGACGATTGAGGATTTAGGATTGAGGGTTGAGGATTTAGTATTGAGAATTGAGGATTGAGGATTGAGGATTGAAGGTTGAGGATTGGGTATTGAGGACTGAGGACTGAGGATTGAGTATTGAGGATTGAGGATTGAGGATTAAAGATTGAGTATTGAGGATTGAGGATTGAGGATTGAAGTTTGAGTATTGACGATTGAAGATTGAGGATTGAGGATTGAGGATTGAGGATTGAGGATTGAAGATTGAGGATTGGGGACTGAGTGTTGAGGGTTGAGTAATGAGAATTGATGTTTGTGGATGGAGAATTGAAGATTGAAGATTGAGGATTGAGTATTGAAAGCTGAGAATTCAGGATATTCTATTGAGTATTGAGAATTTTGGGTTGATGGTTGAGTATTGAGGATTGATGGTTGAGGGTTGTGTGTTGAATATTGAGGATTGGCGGATTGAGTATTGAAGATTGAGGACTGAGGACTGAGGATTGAGTATTGAGGATTGAGGAATCAGTATTGAGGATTGAGGATTTAAGAGTATTGATGGGTGAAGATTGCGGATTTATTATTGAGGTTTGAGGTTTGAGGACGAGGACTGAGGGTTGTGGATTGAGGTTTGAGGACAGAAGATTGAGGATTGAGGATTGAGAATTGATAATTGAAGATTGAGGATTGAAAATTTAGGATTGGGTATTGAGGATTGTGGATTGGGGATTGAGGATTGAGGATTGATGATTGAGTATTGAAGGTTGAGGATTGATGACTGAGGATTGAGGATTGAGGATTGAGGATTGAGGATTGAGGATTGAAGATTGAGTGTTGAGGATTGAGTGTTGAGGAGTGAGGATTGAGTGTTGAGGATTGAGGATGAGGGCTGAGGTTTGAGGTTTGAGGTTTGAGTATTGAATACTGAGAATTCAGGATATTCTATTGAGTATTGAGAATTGAGGATTGATGGTTGAGTATTGAGGATTGAGGATTGAGGATTGAGGATTGAGTATTGAAGATTGAGGATTGATGATTGAGGATTGAGGATTGAGGATTGAGGATTGAGGATTGAGGATTGAGTATTGAAGATTGAGAATTGAGGATTGAAGATTGAGTATTGAGGATAGAAGGTTGAGGATTGAGGGTTGAGGATTGAAGATTGAGGACTTAGTGTTGAGGGTTGAGTGATGGGAATTGATGTTTGTGGATTGAGATTTGAAGATTGAAGAATGGGGATTGAGTATTGAAAACTGTGAATTGAGGATATTCTATTGTGGATTGAGTATTGACAATTGATTGTTGAGGACTGAGGGCTAAAGATTGAGGATTCAGGATTGAGGATTCGGGATTGAGGTTTAAGGACAGAGGATTGAGGGTTGAGGATAGAGGATTGAGGATTGAGTATTGAAGGCTGAGGATTGATGATTGATGATTGGGGACTGATGATTGAGGATTGAGGATTGAGTATTGCGGACTGAGGATTGAAGACTGAGGATTGAGGATTGAGGATTAAAGATTGAGTATTGAGGATTGAAGATTGAGAATTGAGGATTGAGGATTGAACATTGAGGACTGAGTGTTGAGGGTTGAGTGATGAGAAGTGATGTTTGTGTATAGAGATTTGAGGATTGCAGATTGAGTATTGTGTATTGAAAACTGTGAATTGAGGATGTTCTATTGAGGATTGAGGATTGTTACCTGATTGTTGAGGACTGAGGGCTGAAGATTGAGGATTCAGTATTGAGGATTCAGAATTGAGGTTTGAGGACTGAGGATTGAGGATGGAGGATCGAAGATTGGGTATTGGGGATTGAAGATTGAGGACTGAGGATTGAGGATTGAGGATTGGGGATGAGGGCTGAGGGTTGAGGATTGAGATTTAAGGACTGAGGACTGAGGATTGAGGATTGAGAATTGAGGATTGAGGATTGAGGATTGAAGACTGAGGATTTGGTATTGAGGATTGAAGAATGAGGATTGAGGATTGAGGATTGAGGATTGAGGATTAAAGATTGAGTATTGAGGATTGAAGATTGACGATTGAGGAATGTGGATTGAAGATTCAGTATTGAACATTGAGGACTGAGTGTTGAGGGTTCAGCGATGAGAACTGATGTTTGTGGATAGAGGTTTGAAGATTGCAGATTGAGTATTGAGTATTGAAGACTGTGAATGCAGGATATTCTATTGAGGATTGAGGATTGTCAACTGATTGTTGAGCACTGAGGGCTGAAGATTGAGGATTCAGGATTGAGGATTCAGAATTGATGTTTGAGGACTGAGGATTGAGGATTGAAGATTGATCATTGAGGATTGAGGATTGAGAATTGAGGATTGAGGATTGAGGATTCAAGATTGAGGATTGGGTATTGAGAATTGAAGAATGCGGATTGAGTATTGAGGATTGAGTATTGAGGATTGAAGATTGAGTATTGAGGATTGAAGATTGAGGATTGAGGACTGAGGATTGAGGGTTGAGTATTGAGGATTGAGGATTAAAGATTGACTATTGAGGATTGAAGATTGAGGACTGTGGATTGAAGATTGAGTATTGAGGATTGAAGATTGAGGATTGAGGATTGAGGATTGAGAACTGAAGATGAGGGCTGAGGGTTGAGGATTGAGTATTGAAGATTGAAGATTGGGGATTGAGGATTGAGGATTGTGAACTGAAGATGAGGGCTGAGGGTTGAGGATTGAGGTTTGAGGACTGCGGACTGAGGATTGAGGATTGAGAATTGAGGATTGAGGATTGAGGATTGAGGATTGAGGATTGAAGATTGGGGATTGAGGATTGAGGGTTGTGGATTGAGGACGAGGACTGAGGGTTGAGTATTGATGTTTGAGGTCTGAGGATTGAGGATTGAGGATTGAGAATTGAGGATTGAAGATTGAGTATTGAGGATAGAAGGTTGAGGATTGAGGGATGAGGATAGAAGATTGAGGACTTAGTGTTGAGGGTTGAGTGATGGGAACTGATGTTTGTGGATAGAGATTTGAAGATTGCAGATTGAGTATTGTGTATTGAAAACTGTGAATTGAGGATATTCTATTGAGGATTGAGGATTGTCACCTGATTGTTGAGGACTGAGGTCTGAAGATTGAGGATTCAGGATTGAGGATTCAGAATTGAGGTTTGAGGACTGAGGATTGAGGATTGAGGATTGAAGATTGAGTATTGAGGATTGAAGATTGAGGATTGAGGATTGAGAATTGAGGATTGAGGATGAGGGCTGAGGGTTGAGGATTGAGGTTTAAGGACTGAGGACTGAGGATTGAGGATTGAGAATTGAGGATTGAGGATTGAGGATTGAAGATTGAGGAATGGGTATCGAGGATTGAAGAATGAGGTTTGAGGATTGAGGATTGATGATAGAGGATTGAAGATTGAGTATTGAGGATTGAAGGTTGACGATTGAGGATTGTGGATTGAAGATTGAGTATTGAACATTGAGGACTGAGTGTTGAGAGTTCAGTGATGAGAATAGATGTTTGTGGATAGAGGTTTGAAGATTGCAGATTGAGTATTGAGTATTGAAAACTGTGAATTGAGGATATTCTTTTGAGGATTGAGGATTGTCAACTGATTGTTGAGGACTGAGGGCTGACGATTGAGGATTCAGGATTGAGGATTCGGAATTGAGGTTTGAGGAGTGAGGATTGAGGGTTGAAGATTGATTATTGAGGATTGAGGATTGAGAATTGAGGATTGTGGATTAAGGATTGAAGATTGACGATTGGGTTTTGAGGATTGAAGAATGAGGATTGAGGATTGAGGATTGAGGATTGAGGATTGAAGATTGAGTGTTGAGGATTGAAGATTGAGGATTGAGGACTGAGGATTGAGGATTGAGTATTGAGGATTGAGGATTGAGGATTAAAGATTGAGTATTGAGGATTGAAGATTGAGGATTGTGGATTGAAGATTGAGTATTGAGGATTGAAGATTGAGGATTGAGGATTGAGGATTGAGGATTGACGATGGGGTCTGAGGGTTGAGGATTGAGGTTTGAGGCCTGAGGACTGAGGATTGAGGATTGAGAATTGAGGATTGAGGATTGAGGATTGAGGATTGAAGATTGAGGATTGGGTATTGAGGATTGAACATTGAGGATTGAGGATTGAGGATCGAGGATTGAGGATTGAGGATTGAAGATTGAATATAGATGATTGAAGATTGAGGATTGAGGATTGTGGGTTGTGGATTGAGGACGAGGACTGAATGTTGAGTATTGATGTTTGAGGTCTGATGATTGAGGATTGAGGATGGAGAATTGAGGATTGAGAATTGAGGATTGAGGATTGAGGATTGAAGATTGAGGATTGATGATTGAGAATTAAGGATTGGGTATTGAAGGTTGAGGATTGATGATTGGGGATTGATAATTGAGGATAGAGGATTCAGTATTGAGGACTGAGGATTGAAGATTGAGGATTGAGGATTGAGGGTTGTGGATTGAGGACGAGGACTGAATGTTGAGTATTGATGTTTGAGGTCTGATGATTGAGGATTGAGGATTGAGAATTGAGGATTGAGAATTGAGGATTGAAGATTGAGTATTGAGGATAGAAGGTTGAGGATTGAGGGTTGAGGATTGAAGATTGAGGACTTAGTGTTGAGGGTTGAGTGATGGGAATTGATGTTTGTGGATTGAGATTTGAAGATTGAAGAATGGGGATTGAGTATTGAAAACTGTGAATTGAGGATATTCTATTGTGGATTGAGTATTGACAATTGATTGTTGAGGACTGAGGGCTAAAGATTGAGGATTCAGGATTGAGGATTCGGGGTTGAGGTTTAAGGACATAGGATTGAGGGTTGAGGATTGAGGGTTGAGGATTGAGTATTGAAGGCTGAGGATTGATGATTGATGATTGGGGACTGATGATTGAGGATTGAGGATTGAGTATTGCGGACTGAGGATTGAAGATTGAGGATTGAGGATTGAGGATTAAAGATTGAGTATTGAGGATTGATGATTGAGAATTGAGGATTGAGGATTGAACATTGAGGACTGAGTGTTGAGGGTTGAGTGATGAGAAGTGATGTTTGTGGATAGAGATTTGAGGATTGCAGATTGAGTATTGTGTATTGAAAACTGTGAACTGAGGATGTTCTATTGACGATTGAGGATTGTTACCTGATTGTTGAGGACTGAGGGCTGAAGATTGAGGATTCAGTATTGAGGATTCAGAATTGAGGTTTGAGGACTGAGGATTGAGGATGGAGGATCGAAGATTGAGTATTGGTGATTGAAGATTGAGGACTGAGGATTGAGGATTGAGGATTGGGGATGAGGGCTGAGGGTTGAGGATTGAGATTTAAGGACTGAGGACTGAGGATTGAGGATTGAGAATTGAGGATTGAGGATTGAAGATTGAGGATTGTGGATTGAAGATTGAGTATTGAGGATTGAAGATTGAGGATTGAGGATTGAGGATTGAGAATTGACGATGAGGTCTGAGGGTTGAGGATTGAGGTTTGAGGACTGAGGACTGAGGATTGAGGATTGAGAATTGAGGATTGAGGATTGAGGATTGAGGATTGAAGATTGAGGATTGGGTATTGAGGATTGAGGATTGAGGATTGAGGATTGATGACTGAGGATTGAGGATTGAGTATTGAATATTGAGTATTGATGATTGAAGATTGTGGATTGAGGATTGAGGGTTGAGGATTCAGGACGAGGACTGACGGTTGAGGGTTGAGGTTCGAGGATTGAGGAATGAGGATTGAGGACTGAGGATTGGGGATTGAGGATTGAGCATTGAGGATTGAAGATTGAGTACTGGGGATTGAGGATTGAATATTGAGGATTAAGTATTGAGTATTGGGGATTGAGGATCTAGAATTGGATATTGATTATTCAGGATTGAAGATTGAGGATTGAGGATTGAGGATTGAGAATTCAGAATTGAGGGTGAGGACTGAGGATTGAGGATTGAATATTGAGTATTGAGGATTGAAGATTGTGGATTGAGGATTGAGGATTGAGGATTGATGATGAGGGCTGAGGTTTGAGGATTGATGTTTGAGGAATGAGGTCTGAGGATTGAGGATTGAGGATTGAGAATTGAGGATTGAAGATTGAGTATTGAGGATTGAAGGTTGAGGATTGAGGGTTGAGTATTGAAGATTGAGGACTTAGTGTTGAGGGTTGAGTGATGGGAATTGATGTTTGTGGATTGAGATTTGAAGATTGAAGAATGGGGACTGAGTATTGAAAACTGTGAATTGAGGATATTCTATTGAGGATTGAGTATTGACAATTGATTGTTGAGGACTGAGGGCTAAAGATTGAGGATTCAGGATTCAGGATTCGGGATTGAGGTTTAAGGACAGAGGATTGAGGGTTGAGGATTGAGGACTGAGGATTGACGCCTGAGGATTGAAGGTTGAGGATGGAGGATTGAAAAGAGTGGACTGAGTGTTGAGGATTGAGTGTTGAGTATTGATGTTTGAGGAATGAGGTTTGATTATTGAATATTGTGGATTGAGTATTGAACCATGAGAATTCAGGATACTCTATTGAGTATTAGGAATTGAGGATTGATGGTTGAGTATTGAGGATTGGTGGTTGAGGGTTGTGTGTTGAATATTGAGGATTGAGGATTGAGGATTGAGGATTGAAGATTGAGGATTGAATAGTGAGTCTTGATGATTGATGATTGAGGATTGAGGATTCAGTGTTGAGGATTGAGGACGAGGACTGACGGTTGAGGATTGAGGTTTGAGGTTTGAGGATGGAGGATTGAGGACTGAGGATTGAGGATTGAGGATTGAGCATTGAGGATTGAAGATTGAGGACTGGGGATTGAGGATTGAAGATTGACCATTGAGGATTGTGGATTGAGGATTGAGGGTTGAGGATTAAAGATTGAATATTGATGATTGAAGATTGAGGATTGAGGATTGAGGGTTGTGGATTGAGGACGAGGACTGAGTGTTGAGAATTGATGTTTGAGGTCTGAGGATTGAGGATTGAGGATTAAGAATTGAGGATTGAGGATTGAGGATTGAAGATTGATGATTGGGTATTGGGGATTGAAGAATGAGGACTGAGGATTTAGGATTGAGTATCGAGGATTGAAGATTGAGTATTGGGGATTGAAGATTGAGGATTGAGGATTATGGATGGAGGATTGAGGATTGAGTATTCAGGATTGAGGATTGAGGATTGTAGATTGAGGATTGAGGATTGATGATTAAAGATTGAGTGTTGAGGATTGAAGATTGAGGATTGATGATTGGGGATTGAGGATTGAGGATAGAGGATTAAGGATTGAGTATTGAAGGCTGAGGATTGATGATTGAGGATTGAGGATTGAGGATTGAGGATTGAGTATTGAGGACTGAGGGTTGAAGATTGAGGATTGATGATTGAGGATTAAAGATTGAGTATTGAGTATTGAGGATTGAAGGTTGAGGATTGTGGATTGAAGATTGAATACTGAGGATTGAGGGTTGAGGATTGAGGATTGAAGATTGAGAATTGACGATGAGGTCTGAGGCTTGAGGATCGAGGATTGCGGATTGAGGATTGATGATTGAATATTGATGATTGAAGGTTGAGGATTGAGGATTGAGGTTTGTGGATTGAGGACGAGGACTGAGTGTTGAGTATTGATGTTTGAGGTCTGATGATTGAGGATTGAGTATTGAGAATTGAGGATTGAGGATTGAGGATTGAAGATTGAGGATTGGGTATTGAGGATTGAAGAATGAGGATCGAGGATTGAGTATTGAGGATTGAGGATTGAAGATTGAGTATTGGGGATTGAAGACTGACGATTGAGGATTTAGGATTGAGGGTTGAGGATTTAGTATTGAGAATTGAGGATTGAGGATTGAGGATTGAAGGTTGAGGATTGGGTATTGAGGACTTAGGACTGAGGATTGAGTATTGAGGATTGAGGATTGAGGATTAAAGATTGAGTATTGAGGATTGAGGATTGAGGATTGAAGTTTGAGTATTGACGATTGAAGATTGAGGATTGAGGATTGAGGATTGAGGATTGAGGATTGAAGATTGAGGATTGGGGACTGAGTGTTGAGGGTTGAGTAATGAGAATTGATGTTTGTGGATGGAGAATTGAAGATTGAAGATTGAGGATTGAGTATTGAAAGCTGAGAATTCAGGATATTCTATTGAGTATTGAGAATTTTGTATTGATGGTTGAGTATTGAGGATTGATGGTTGAGGGTTGTGTGTTGAATATTGAGGATTGGCGGATTGAGTATTGAAGATTGAGGACTGAGGACTGAGGATTGAGTATTGAGGATTGAGGAATCAGTATTGAGGATTGAGGATTTAAGAGTATTGATGAGTGAAGATTGCGGATTTATTATTGAGGGTTGAGGTTTGAGGACGAGGACTGAGGGTTGTGGATTGAGGTTTGAGGACAGAAGATTGAGGATTGAGGATTGAGAATTGATAATTGAAGATTGAGGATTGAAAATTTAGGATTGGGTATTGAGGATTGAGGATTGGGGATTGAGGATTGAGGATTGATGATTGAGTATTGAAGGTTGAGGATTGATGACTGAGGATTGAGGATTGAGGATTGAGGATTGAGGATTGAGGATTGAAGATTGAGTGTTGAGGATTGAGTGTTGAGGAGTGAGGATTGTGTGTTGAGGATTGAGGATGAGGGCTGAGAATTGAGGTTTGAGGTTAGAGTATTAAATCCTGAGAATTCAGGATATTCTATTGAGTATTGAGAATTGAGGATTGATGGTTGAGTATTGAGGATTGAGGATTGAGGATTGAGGATTGAGTATTGAAGATTGAGGATTGATGATTGAGGATTGAGGATTGAGGATTGAGGATTGAGGATTGAGGATTGAAGATTGGGGATTGGTAATTGAGGATTGAAGAATGAGGATTCAGGATTGAGGATTGATGATTGGGGATTGAAGATTGAGTATTGAGGATTGAAGATTGAGTATTGATGATTGAAGATTGAGGATTGAGGGTTGAGGGTTGAGGGTTGCGGACGACGACTAACGGTTGAGGATTGAGGTTTGAGGATTGAGGGTTGAGGACTGAGGACTGAGGATAGAGGATTGAGGATGGAGCATTGAGGATTCAAGATTGAGGACTGGGGATTGAGGACTGAAGATTGAGGATTAAGGATTGAGTATTGGTGATTGAGGATCTTGGACTGAATATTGATTATTGAGGATCAAAGATTGAGGATTGAGGATTGAGAATTGAGAATTGAGGATAAGGACTGAGGGTTGAGGATTGAGGTTTGAGGAATGAGGATTGAGGATTGAGGATTGAGGATTGAAGATTGGGGATTGAGGATTGAGGGTTGTGGATTGAGGACGAGGACTGAGGGTTGAGTATTGATGTTTGAGGTCTGAGGATTGAGGATTGAGGATTGAGAATTGAGGATTGAAGATTGAGTATTGAGGATAGAAGGTTGAGGATTGAGGGTTGAGGATTGAAGATTGAGGACTTAGTGTTGAGGGTTGAGTGATGGGAATTGATGTTTGTGGATTGAGATTTGAAGATTGAAGAATGGGGATTGAGTATTGAAAACTGTGAATTGAGGATATTCTATTGTGGATTGAGTATTGACAATTGATTGTTGAGGACTGAGGGCTATAGATTGAGGATTCAGGATTGAGGATTCGGGATTGAGGTTTAAGGACAGAGGATTGAGGGTTGAGGATTGAGGATTGAGGATTGAGGATTGAGGATTGAAGATTGAGTATTGCGGATTGAAGATTGAGGATTGAAGACTGAGGATTGAGGATTGAGTATTGAGGATTGAGGATTGAGGATCAAAGATTGAGTATTGACGATTGAAGATTGATGATTGTGGATTGAAGATTGAGTATTGAGGATTGAGGGTTGAGGATTGAGGATTGAAGATTGAGAATTGACGATGAGGTCTGAGGGTTGAGGATTGAGGTTTGAGGACTGAGGACTGAGGATTGAGGATTGCGAATTGAGGATTGAGGATTGAGGATTGAGGATTGAAGATTGAGGATTGGGTATTGAGGATTGAACATTGAAGATTGAGGATTGAGGATCGAGGATTCCGGATTGAGGATTGAAGATTGAATATTGATGATTGAAGGTTGAGGATTGAGGATTGAGGGTTGTGGATTGAGGACGAGGACTGAGTGTTGAGTATTGATGTTTGAGGTCTGATGATTGAGGATTGAGGATTGAGAATTGAGGATTGAGGATTGAGGATTGAAGATTGAGGATTGGGTATTGAGGATTGAAGAATGAGGATCGAGGATTGAGTATTGAGGATTGAGGATTGAAGATTGAGTATTGGGGATTGAAGACTGACGATTGAGGATTTAGGATTGAGGGTTGAGGATTTAGTATTGAGAATTGAGGATTGAGGATTGAGGATTGAAGGTTGAGGATTGGGTATTGAGGACTGAGGACTGAGGATTGAGTATTGAGGATTGAGGATTGAGGATTAAAGATTGAGTATTGAGGATTGAGGATTGAGGATTGAAGTTTGAGTATTGACGATTGAAGATTGAGGATTGAGGATTGAGGATTGAGGATTGAGGATTGAAGATTGAGGATTGGGGACTGAGTGTTGAGGGTTGAGTAATGAGAATTGATGTTTGTGGATGGAGAATTGAAGATTGAAGATTGAGGATTGAGTATTGAAAGCTGAGAATTCAGGATATTCTATTGAGTATTGAGAATTTTGGGTTGATGGTTGAGTATTGAGGATTGATGGTTGAGGGTTGTGTGTTGAATATTGAGGATTGGCGGATTGAGTATTGAAGATTGAGGACTGAGGACTGAGGATTGAGTATTGAGGATTGAGGAATCAGTATTGAGGATTGAGGATTTAAGAGTATTGATGGGTGAAGATTGCGGATTTATTATTGAGGTTTGAGGTTTGAGGACGAGGACTGAGGGTTGTGGATTGAGGTTTGAGGACAGAAGATTGAGGATTGAGGATTGAGAATTGATAATTGAAGATTGAGGATTGAAAATTTAGGATTGGGTATTGAGGATTGTGGATTGGGGATTGAGGATTGAGGATTGATGATTGAGTATTGAAGGTTGAGGATTGATGACTGAGGATTGAGGATTGAGGATTGAGGATTGAGGATTGAGGATTGAAGATTGAGTGTTGAGGATTGAGTGTTGAGGAGTGAGGATTGAGTGTTGAGGATTGAGGATGAGGGCTGCGGTTTGAGGTTTGAGGTTTGAGTATTGAATACTGAGAATTCAGGATATTCTATTGAGTATTGAGAATTGAGGATTGATGGTTGAGTATTGAGGATTGAGGATTGAGGATTGAGGATTGAGTATAGAAGATTGAGGATTGATGATTGAGGATTGAGGATTGAGGATTGAGGATTGAGGATTGAGTATTGAAGATTGAGAATTGAGGATTGAAGATTGAGTATTGAGGATAGAAGGTTGAGGATTGAGGGTTGAGGATTGAAGATTGAGGACTTAGTGTTGAGGGTTGAGTGATGGGAATTGATGTTTGTGGATTGAGATTTGAAGATTGAAGAATGGGGATTGAGTATTGAAAACTGTGAATTGAGGATATTCTATTGTGGATTGAGTATTGACAATTGATTGTTGAGGACTGAGGGCTAAAGATTGAGGATTCAGGATTGAGGATTCGGGATTGAGGTTTAAGGACAGAGGATTGAGGGTTGAGGATTGAGGATTGAGGATTGAGTATTGAAGGCTGAGGATTGATGATTGATGATTGGGGACTGATGATTGAGGAGTGAGGATTGAGTATTGCGGACTAAGGATTGAAGACTGAGGATTGAGGATTGAGGATTAAAGATTGAGTATTGAGGATTGAAGATTGAGAATTGAGGATTGAGGATTGAACATTGAGGACTGAGTGTTGAGGGTTGAGTGATGAGAAGTGATGTTTGTGTATAGAGATTTGAGGATTGCAGATTGAGTATTGTGTATTGAAAACTGTGAATTGAGGATGTTCTATTGAGGATTGAGGATTGTTACCTGATTGTTGAGGACTGAGGGCTGAAGATTGAGGATTCAGTATTGAGGATTCAGAATTGAGGTTTGAGGACTGAGGATTGAGGACGGAGGAGCGAAGATTGAGTATTGGGGATTGAAGATTGAGGACTGAGGATTGAGGATTGAGGATTGGGGATGAGGGCTGAGGGTTGAGGATTGAGATTTAAGGACTGACGACTGAGGATTGAGGATTGAGAATTGAGGATTGAGGATTGAGGATTGAAGACTGAGGATTTGGTATTGAGGATTGAAGAATGAGGATTGAGGATTGAGGATTGAGGATTGAGGATTAAAGATTGAGTATTGAGGATTGAAGATTGACGATTGAGGAATGTGGATTGAAGATTCAGTATTGAACATTGAGGACTGAGTGTTGAGGGTTCAGCGATGAGAACTGATGTTTGTGGATAGAGGTTTGAAGATTGCAGATTGAGTATTGAGTATTGAAGACTGTGAATGCAGGATATTCTATTGAGGATTGAGGATTGTCAACTGATTGTTGAGCACTGAGGGCTGAAGATTGAGGATTCAGGATTGAGGATTCAGAATTGATGTTTGAGGACTGAGGATTGAGGATTGAAGATTGATCGTTGAGGATTGAGGATTGAGAATTGAGGATTGAGGATTGAGGATTGAAGATTGAGGATTGGGTATTGAGAATTGAAGAATGCGGATTGAGGATTGAGGATTGAGTATTGAGGATTGAAGATTGAGTATTGAGGATTGAAGATTGAGGATTGAGGACTGAGGATTGAGGGTTGAGTATTGAGGATTGAGGATTAAAGATTGACTATTGAGGATTGAAGATTGAGGACTGTGGATTGAAGATTGAGTATTGAGGATTGAAGATTGAGGATTGAGGATTGAGGATTGAGAACTGAAGATGAGGGCTGAGGGTTGAGGATTGAGTATTGAAGATTGAAGATTGGGGATTGAGGATTGAGGATTGTGAACTGAAGATGAGGGCTGAGGGTTGAGGATTGAGGATTGAGGATTAAAGATTGAGTATTGAGGATTGAAGATTGAGAATTGAGGATTGAGGATTGAACATTGAGGACTGAGTGTTGAGGGTTGAGTGATGAGAAGTGATGTTTGTGGATAGAGATTTGAGGATTGCAGATTGAGTATTGTGTATTGAAAACTGTGAACTGAGGATGTTCTATTGAGGATTGAGGATTGTTACCTGATTGTTGAGGACTGAGGGCTGAAGATTGAGGATTCAGTATTGAGGATTCAGAATTGAGGTTTGAGGACTGAGGATTGAGGATGGAGGATCGAAGATTGAGTATTGGGGATTGAAGATTGAGGACTGAGGATTGAGGATTGAGGATTGGGGATGAGGGCTGAGGGTTGAGGATTGAGATTTAAGGACTGAGGACTGAGGATTGAGGATTGAGAATTGAGGATTGAGGATTGAGGATTGGGTATTGAGGATTGAACATTGAGGATTGAGGATTGAGGATCGAGGATTGAGGATTGAGGATTGAAGATTGAATATTGATGATTGAAGATTGAGGATTGAGGATTGAGGGTTGTGGATTGAGGACGAGGACTGAATGTTGAGTATTGATGTTTGAGGTCTGATGATTGAGGATTGAGGATTGAGAATTGAGGATTGAGAATTGAGGATTGAGGATTGAGGATTGAAGATTGAGGATTGATGATTGAGAATTAAGGATTGGGTATTGAAGGTTGAGGATTGATGATTGGGGATTGATAATTGAGGATTGAGGATTCAGTATTGAGGACTGAGGATTGAAGATTGAGGATTGAGGATTGAGGGTTGTGGATTGAGGACGAGGACTGAATGTCGAGTATTGATGTTTGAGGTCTGCTGATTGAGGATTGAGGATTGAGGATTGAGGATTGAGGATTGAGGATTGAAGATTGAGTATTGAGGATTGAAGATTGAGGATTGAGGACTGAGGATTGAGGATTGAGTATTGAGGATTGAGGGTTGAGGATTAAAGATTGAGTATTGAGGATTGAAGATTGAGGATTGTGGATTGAAGATTGAGTATTGAGGATTGAAGATTGAGGATTGAGGATTGAGGATTGAGAATTGACGATGAGGTCTGAGGGTTGAGGATTGAGGTTTGAGGACTGAGGACTGAGGATTGAGGATTGAGAATTGAGGATTGAGGATTGAGGATTGAGGATTGAAGATTGAGGATTGGGTATTGAGGATTGAGGATTGAGGATTGAGGATTGAGGACTGAGGATTGAGGATTGAGTATTGAATATTGAGTATTGATGATTGAAGATTGTGGATTGAGGATTGAGGGTTGAGGATTCAGGACGAGGACTGACGGTTGAGGGTTGAGGTTCGAGGATTGAGGAATGAGGATTGAGGACTGAGGATTGGGGATTGAGGATTGAGCATTGAGGATTGAAGATTGAGTACTGGGGATTGAGGATTGAATATTGAGGATTAAGTATTGAGTATTGGGGATTGAGGATCTAGAATTGGATATTGATTATTCAGGATTGAAGATTGAGGATTGAGGATTGAGGATTGAGAATTCAGAATTGAGGGTGAGGACTGAGGATTGAGGATTGAATATTGAGTATTGAGGATTGAAGATTGTGGATTGAGGATTGAGGATTGAGGATTGATGATGAGGGCTGAGGTTTGAGGATTGATGTTTGAGGAATGAGGTCTGAGGATTGAGGATTGAGGATTGAGAATTGAGGATTGAAGATTGAGTATTGAGGATAGAAGGTTGAGGATTGAGGGTTGAGGATTGAAGATTGAGGACTTAGTGTTGAGGGTTGAGTGATGGGAATTGATGTTTGTGGATTGAGATTTGAAGATTGAAGAATGGGGATTGAGTATTGAAAACTGTGAATTGAGGATATTCTATTGTGGATTGAGTATTGACAATTGATTGTTGAGGACTGAGGGCTAAAGATTGAGGATTCAGGATTGAGGATTCGGGGTTGAGGTTTAAGGACATAGGATTGAGGGTTGAGGATTGAGGGTTGAGGATTGAGTATTGAAGGCTGAGGATTGATGATTGATGATTGGGGACTGATGATTGAGGATTGAGGATTGAGTATTGCGGACTGAGGATTGAAGATTGAGGATTGAGGATTGAGGATTAAAGATTGAGTATTGAGGATTGATGATTGAGAATTGAGGATTGAGGATTGAACATTGAGGACTGAGTGTTGAGGGTTGAGTGATGAGAAGTGATGTTTGTGGATAGAGATTTGAGGATTGCAGATTGAGTATTGTGTATTGAAAACTGTGAACTGAGGATGTTCTATTGACGATTGAGGATTGTTACCTGATTGTTGAGGACTGAGGGCTGAAGATTGAGGATTCAGTATTGAGGATTCAGAATTGAGGTTTGAGGACTGAGGATTGAGGATGGAGGATCGAAGATTGAGTATTGGTGATTGAAGATTGAGGACTGAGGATTGAGGATTGAGGATTGGGGATGAGGGCTGAGGGTTGAGGATTGAGATTTAAGGACTGAGGACTGAGGATTGAGGATTGAGAATTGAGGATTGAGGATTGAAGATTGAGGATTGTGGATTGAAGATTGAGTATTGAGGATTGAAGATTGAGGATTGAGGATTGAGGATTGAGAATTGACGATGAGGTCTGAGGGTTGAGGATTGAGGTTTGAGGACTGAGGACTGAGGATTGAGGATTGAGAATTGAGGATTGAGGATTGAGGATTGAGGATTGAAGATTGAGGATTGGGTATTGAGGATTGAGGATTGAGGATTGAGGATTGATGACTGAGGATTGAGGATTGAGTATTGAATATTGAGTATTGATGATTGAAGATTGTGGATTGAGGATTGAGGGTTGAGGATTCAGGACGAGGACTGACGGTTGAGGGTTGAGGTTCGAGGATTGAGGAATGAGGATTGAGGACTGAGGATTGGGGATTGAGGATTGAGCATTGAGGATTGAAGATTGAGTACTGGGGATTGAGGATTGAATATTGAGGATTAAGTATTGAGTATTGGGGATTGAGGATCTAGAATTGGATATTGATTATTCAGGATTGAAGATTGAGGATTGAGGATTGAGGATTGAGAATTCAGAATTGAGGGTGAGGACTGAGGATTGAGGATTGAATATTGAGTATTGAGGATTGAAGATTGTGGATTGAGGATTGAGGATTGAGGATTGATGATGAGGGCTGAGGTTTGAGGATTGATGTTTGAGGAATGAGGTCTGAGGATTGAGGATTGAGGATTGAGAATTGAGGATTGAAGATTGAGTATTGAGGATTGAAGGTTGAGGATTGAGGGTTGAGTATTGAAGATTGAGGACTTAGTGTTGAGGGTTGAGTGATGGGAATTGATGTTTGTGGATTGAGATTTGAAGATTGAAGAATGGGGACTGAGTATTGAAAACTGTGAATTGAGGATATTCTATTGAGGATTGAGTATTGACAATTGATTGTTGAGGACTGAGGGCTAAAGATTGAGGATTCAGGATTCAGGATTCGGGATTGAGGTTTAAGGACAGAGGATTGAGGGTTGAGGATTGAGGACTGAGGATTGACGCCTGAGGATTGAAGGTTGAGGATGGAGGATTGAAAAGAGTGGACTGAGTGTTGAGGATTGAGTGTTGAGTATTGATGTTTGAGGAATGAGGTTTGATTATTGAATATTGTGGATTGAGTATTGAACCATGAGAATTCAGGATACTCTATTGAGTATTAGGAATTGAGGATTGATGGTTGAGTATTGAGGATTGGTGGTTGAGGGTTGTGTGTTGAATATTGAGGATTGAGGATTGAGGATTGAGGATTGAAGATTGAGGATTGAATAGTGAGTCTTGATGATTGATGATTGAGGATTGAGGATTCAGTGTTGAGGATTGAGGACGAGGACTGACGGTTGAGGATTGAGGTTTGAGGTTTGAGGATGGAGGATTGAGGACTGAGGATTGAGGATTGAGGATTGAGCATTGAGGATTGAAGATTGAGGACTGGGGATTGAGGATTGAAGATTGACCATTGAGGATTGTGGATTGAGGATTGAGGGTTGAGGATTAAAGATTGAATATTGATGATTGAAGATTGAGGATTGAGGATTGAGGGTTGTGGATTGAGGACGAGGACTGAGTGTTGAGAATTGATGTTTGAGGTCTGAGGATTGAGGATTGAGGATTAAGAATTGAGGATTGAGGATTGAGGATTGAAGATTGATGATTGGGTATTGGGGATTGAAGAATGAGGACTGAGGATTTAGGATTGAGTATCGAGGATTGAAGATTGAGTATTGGGGATTGAAGATTGAGGATTGAGGATTATGGATGGAGGATTGAGGATTGAGTATTCAGGATTGAGGATTGAGGATTGTAGATTGAGGATTGAGGATTGATGATTAAAGATTGAGTGTTGAGGATTGAAGATTGAGGATTGATGATTGGGGATTGAGGATTGAGGATAGAGGATTAAGGATTGAGTATTGAAGGCTGAGGATTGATGATTGAGGATTGAGGATTGAGGATTGAGGATTGAGTATTGAGGACTGAGGGTTGAAGATTGAGGATTGATGATTGAGGATTAAAGATTGAGTATTGAGTATTGAGGATTGAAGGTTGAGGATTGTGGATTGAAGATTGAATACTGAGGATTGAGGGTTGAGGATTGAGGATTGAAGATTGAGAATTGACGATGAGGTCTGAGGCTTGAGGATCGAGGATTGCGGATTGAGGATTGATGATTGAATATTGATGATTGAAGGTTGAGGATTGAGGATTGAGGTTTGTGGATTGAGGACGAGGACTGAGTGTTGAGTATTGATGTTTGAGGTCTGATGATTGAGGATTGAGTATTGAGAATTGAGGATTGAGGATTGAGGATTGAAGATTGAGGATTGGGTATTGAGGATTGAAGAATGAGGATCGAGGATTGAGTATTGAGGATTGAGGATTGAAGATTGAGTATTGGGGATTGAAGACTGACGATTGAGGATTTAGGATTGAGGGTTGAGGATTTAGTATTGAGAATTGAGGATTGAGGATTGAGGATTGAAGGTTGAGGATTGGGTATTGAGGACTTAGGACTGAGGATTGAGTATTGAGGATTGAGGATTGAGGATTAAAGATTGAGTATTGAGGATTGAGGATTGAGGATTGAAGTTTGAGTATTGACGATTGAAGATTGAGGATTGAGGATTGAGGATTGAGGATTGAGGATTGAAGATTGAGGATTGGGGACTGAGTGTTGAGGGTTGAGTAATGAGAATTGATGTTTGTGGATGGAGAATTGAAGATTGAAGATTGAGGATTGAGTATTGAAAGCTGAGAATTCAGGATATTCTATTGAGTATTGAGAATTTTGTATTGATGGTTGAGTATTGAGGATTGATGGTTGAGGGTTGTGTGTTGAATATTGAGGATTGGCGGATTGAGTATTGAAGATTGAGGACTGAGGACTGAGGATTGAGTATTGAGGATTGAGGAATCAGTATTGAGGATTGAGGATTTAAGAGTATTGATGAGTGAAGATTGCGGATTTATTATTGAGGGTTGAGGTTTGAGGACGAGGACTGAGGGTTGTGGATTGAGGTTTGAGGACAGAAGATTGAGGATTGAGGATTGAGAATTGATAATTGAAGATTGAGGATTGAAAATTTAGGATTGGGTATTGAGGATTGAGGATTGGGGATTGAGGATTGAGGATTGATGATTGAGTATTGAAGGTTGAGGATTGATGACTGAGGATTGAGGATTGAGGATTGAGGATTGAGGATTGAGGATTGAAGATTGAGTGTTGAGGATTGAGTGTTGAGGAGTGAGGATTGTGTGTTGAGGATTGAGGATGAGGGCTGAGAATTGAGGTTTGAGGTTAGAGTATTAAATCCTGAGAATTCAGGATATTCTATTGAGTATTGAGAATTGAGGATTGATGGTTGAGTATTGAGGATTGAGGATTGAGGATTGAGGATTGAGTATTGAAGATTGAGGATTGATGATTGAGGATTGAGGATTGAGGATTGAGGATTGAGGATTGAGGATTGAAGATTGGGGATTGGTAATTGAGGATTGAAGAATGAGGATTCAGGATTGAGGATTGATGATTGGGGATTGAAGATTGAGTATTGAGGATTGAAGATTGAGTATTGATGATTGAAGATTGAGGATTGAGGGTTGAGGGTTGAGGGTTGCGGACGACGACTAACGGTTGAGGATTGAGGTTTGAGGATTGAGGGTTGAGGACTGAGGACTGAGGATAGAGGATTGAGGATGGAGCATTGAGGATTCAAGATTGAGGACTGGGGATTGAGGACTGAAGATTGAGGATTAAGGATTGAGTATTGGTGATTGAGGATCTTGGACTGAATATTGATTATTGAGGATCAAAGATTGAGGATTGAGGATTGAGAATTGAGAATTGAGGATAAGGACTGAGGGTTGAGGATTGAGGTTTGAGGAATGAGGATTGAGGATTGAGGATTGAGGATTGAAGATTGGGGATTGAGGATTGAGGGTTGTGGATTGAGGACGAGGACTGAGGGTTGAGTATTGATGTTTGAGGTCTGAGGATTGAGGATTGAGGATTGAGAATTGAGGATTGAAGATTGAGTATTGAGGATAGAAGGTTGAGGATTGAGGGTTGAGGATTGAAGATTGAGGACTTAGTGTTGAGGGTTGAGTGATGGGAATTGATGTTTGTGGATTGAGATTTGAAGATTGAAGAATGGGGATTGAGTATTGAAAACTGTGAATTGAGGATATTCTATTGTGGATTGAGTATTGACAATTGATTGTTGAGGACTGAGGGCTATAGATTGAGGATTCAGGATTGAGGATTCGGGATTGAGGTTTAAGGACAGAGGATTGAGGGTTGAGGATTGAGGATTGAGGATTGAGGATTGAGGATTGAAGATTGAGTATTGCGGATTGAAGATTGAGGATTGAAGACTGAGGATTGAGGATTGAGTATTGAGGATTGAGGATTGAGGATCAAAGATTGAGTATTGACGATTGAAGATTGATGATTGTGGATTGAAGATTGAGTATTGAGGATTGAGGGTTGAGGATTGAGGATTGAAGATTGAGAATTGACGATGAGGTCTGAGGGTTGAGGATTGAGGTTTGAGGACTGAGGACTGAGGATTGAGGATTGCGAATTGAGGATTGAGGATTGAGGATTGAGGATTGAAGATTGAGGATTGGGTATTGAGGATTGAACATTGAAGATTGAGGATTGAGGATCGAGGATTCCGGATTGAGGATTGAAGATTGAATATTGATGATTGAAGGTTGAGGATTGAGGATTGAGGGTTGTGGATTGAGGACGAGGACTGAGTGTTGAGTATTGATGTTTGAGGTCTGATGATTGAGGATTGAGGATTGAGAATTGAGGATTGAGGATTGAGGATTGAAGATTGAGGATTGGGTATTGAGGATTGAAGAATGAGGATCGAGGATTGAGTATTGAGGATTGAGGATTGAAGATTGAGTATTGGGGATTGAAGACTGACGATTGAGGATTTAGGATTGAGGGTTGAGGATTTAGTATTGAGAATTGAGGATTGAGGATTGAGGATTGAAGGTTGAGGATTGGGTATTGAGGACTGAGGACTGAGGATTGAGTATTGAGGATTGAGGATTGAGGATTAAAGATTGAGTATTGAGGATTGAGGATTGAGGATTGAAGTTTGAGTATTGACGATTGAAGATTGAGGATTGAGGATTGAGGATTGAGGATTGAGGATTGAAGATTGAGGATTGGGGACTGAGTGTTGAGGGTTGAGTAATGAGAATTGATGTTTGTGGATGGAGAATTGAAGATTGAAGATTGAGGATTGAGTATTGAAAGCTGAGAATTCAGGATATTCTATTGAGTATTGAGAATTTTGGGTTGATGGTTGAGTATTGAGGATTGATGGTTGAGGGTTGTGTGTTGAATATTGAGGATTGGCGGATTGAGTATTGAAGATTGAGGACTGAGGACTGAGGATTGAGTATTGAGGATTGAGGAATCAGTATTGAGGATTGAGGATTTAAGAGTATTGATGGGTGAAGATTGCGGATTTATTATTGAGGTTTGAGGTTTGAGGACGAGGACTGAGGGTTGTGGATTGAGGTTTGAGGACAGAAGATTGAGGATTGAGGATTGAGAATTGATAATTGAAGATTGAGGATTGAAAATTTAGGATTGGGTATTGAGGATTGTGGATTGGGGATTGAGGATTGAGGATTGATGATTGAGTATTGAAGGTTGAGGATTGATGACTGAGGATTGAGGATTGAGGATTGAGGATTGAGGATTGAGGATTGAAGATTGAGTGTTGAGGATTGAGTGTTGAGGAGTGAGGATTGAGTGTTGAGGATTGAGGATGAGGGCTGCGGTTTGAGGTTTGAGGTTTGAGTATTGAATACTGAGAATTCAGGATATTCTATTGAGTATTGAGAATTGAGGATTGATGGTTGAGTATTGAGGATTGAGGATTGAGGATTGAGGATTGAGTATAGAAGATTGAGGATTGATGATTGAGGATTGAGGATTGAGGATTGAGGATTGAGGATTGAGTATTGAAGATTGAGAATTGAGGATTGAAGATTGAGTATTGAGGATAGAAGGTTGAGGATTGAGGGTTGAGGATTGAAGATTGAGGACTTAGTGTTGAGGGTTGAGTGATGGGAATTGATGTTTGTGGATTGAGATTTGAAGATTGAAGAATGGGGATTGAGTATTGAAAACTGTGAATTGAGGATATTCTATTGTGGATTGAGTATTGACAATTGATTGTTGAGGACTGAGGGCTAAAGATTGAGGATTCAGGATTGAGGATTCGGGATTGAGGTTTAAGGACAGAGGATTGAGGGTTGAGGATTGAGGATTGAGGATTGAGTATTGAAGGCTGAGGATTGATGATTGATGATTGGGGACTGATGATTGAGGAGTGAGGATTGAGTATTGCGGACTAAGGATTGAAGACTGAGGATTGAGGATTGAGGATTAAAGATTGAGTATTGAGGATTGAAGATTGAGAATTGAGGATTGAGGATTGAACATTGAGGACTGAGTGTTGAGGGTTGAGTGATGAGAAGTGATGTTTGTGTATAGAGATTTGAGGATTGCAGATTGAGTATTGTGTATTGAAAACTGTGAATTGAGGATGTTCTATTGAGGATTGAGGATTGTTACCTGATTGTTGAGGACTGAGGGCTGAAGATTGAGGATTCAGTATTGAGGATTCAGAATTGAGGTTTGAGGACTGAGGATTGAGGACGGAGGAGCGAAGATTGAGTATTGGGGATTGAAGATTGAGGACTGAGGATTGAGGATTGAGGATTGGGGATGAGGGCTGAGGGTTGAGGATTGAGATTTAAGGACTGACGACTGAGGATTGAGGATTGAGAATTGAGGATTGAGGATTGAGGATTGAAGACTGAGGATTTGGTATTGAGGATTGAAGAATGAGGATTGAGGATTGAGGATTGAGGATTGAGGATTAAAGATTGAGTATTGAGGATTGAAGATTGACGATTGAGGAATGTGGATTGAAGATTCAGTATTGAACATTGAGGACTGAGTGTTGAGGGTTCAGCGATGAGAACTGATGTTTGTGGATAGAGGTTTGAAGATTGCAGATTGAGTATTGAGTATTGAAGACTGTGAATGCAGGATATTCTATTGAGGATTGAGGATTGTCAACTGATTGTTGAGCACTGAGGGCTGAAGATTGAGGATTCAGGATTGAGGATTCAGAATTGATGTTTGAGGACTGAGGATTGAGGATTGAAGATTGATCGTTGAGGATTGAGGATTGAGAATTGAGGATTGAGGATTGAGTATTGAAGATTGAGGATTGGGTATTGAGAATTGAAGAATGCGGATTGAGGATTGAGGATTGAGTATTGAGGATTGAAGATTGAGTATTGAGGATTGAAGATTGAGGATTGAGGACTGAGGATTGAGGGTTGAGTATTGAGGATTGAGGATTAAAGATTGACTATTGAGGATTGAAGATTGAGGACTGTGGATTGAAGATTGAGTATTGAGGATTGAAGATTGAGGATTGAGGATTGAGGATTGAGAACTGAAGATGAGGGCTGAGGGTTGAGGATTGAGTATTGAAGATTGAAGATTGGGGATTGAGGATTGAGGATTGTGAACTGAAGATGAGGGCTGAGGGTTGAGGATTGAGGATTGAGGATTAAAGATTGAGTATTGAGGATTGAAGATTGAGAATTGAGGATTGAGGATTGAACATTGAGGACTGAGTGTTGAGGGTTGAATGATGAGAAGTGATGTTTGTGGATAGAGATTTGAGGATTGCAGATTGAGTATTGTGTATTGAAAACTGTGAACTGAGGATGTTCTATTGAGGATTGAGGATTGTTACCTGATTGTTGAGGACTGAGGGCTGAAGATTGAGGATTCAGTATTGAGGATTCAGAATTGAGGTTTGAGGACTGAGGATTGAGGATGGAGGATCGAAGATTGAGTATTGGGGATTGAAGATTGAGGACTGAGGATTGAGGATTGAGGATTGGGGATGAGGGCTGAGGGTTGAGGATTGAGATTTAAGGACTGAGGACTGAGGATTGAGGATTGAGAATTGAGGATTGAGGATTGAGGATTGGGTATTGAGGATTGAACATTGAGGATTGAGGATTGAGGATCGAGGATTGAGGATTGAGGATTGAAGATTGAATATTGATGATTGAAGATTGAGGATTGAGGATTGAGGGTTGTGGATTGAGGACGAGGACTGAATGTTGAGTATTGATGTTTGAGGTCTGATGATTGAGGATTGAGGATTGAGAATTGAGGATTGAGAATTGAGGATTGAGGATTGAGGATTGAAGATTGAGGATTGATGATTGAGAATTAAGGATTGGGTATTGAAGGTTGAGGATTGATGATTGGGGATTGATAATTGAGGATTGAGGATTCAGTATTGAGGACTGAGGATTGAAGATTGAGGATTGAGGATTGAGGGTTGTGGATTGAGGACGAGGACTGAATGTCGAGTATTGATGTTTGAGGTCTGCTGATTGAGGATTGAGGATTGAGGATTGAGGATTGAGGATTGAGGATTGAAGATTGAGTATTGAGGATTGAAGATTGAGGATTGAGGACTGAGGATTGAGGATTGAGTATTGAGGATTGAGGGTTGAGGATTAAAGATTGAGTATTGAGGATTGAAGATTGAGGATTGTGGATTGAAGATTGAGTATTGAGGATTGAAGATTGAGGATTGAGGATTGAGGATTGAGAATTGACGATGAGGTCTGAGGGTTGAGGATTGAGGTTTGAGGACTGAGGACTGAGGATTGAGGATTGAGAATTGAGGATTGAGGATTGAGGATTGAGGATTGAAGATTGAGGATTGGGTATTGAGGATTGAGGATTGAGGATTGAGGATTGAGGACTGAGGATTGAGGATTGAGTATTGAATATTGAGTATTGATGATTGAAGATTGTGGATTGAGGATTGAGGGTTGAGGATTCAGGACGAGGACTGACGGTTGAGGGTTGAGGTTCGAGGATTGAGGAATGAGGATTGAGGACTGAGGATTGGGGATTGAGGATTGAGCATTGAGGATTGAAGATTGAGTACTGGGGATTGAGGATTGAATATTGAGGATTAAGTATTGAGTATTGGGGATTGAGGATCTAGAATTGGATATTGATTATTCAGGATTGAAGATTGAGGATTGAGGATTGAGGATTGAGAATTCAGAATTGAGGGTGAGGACTGAGGATTGAGGATTGAATATTGAGTATTGAGGATTGAAGATTGTGGATTGAGGATTGAGGATTGAGGATTGATGATGAGGGCTGAGGTTTGAGGATTGATGTTTGAGGAATGAGGTCTGAGGATTGAGGATTGAGGATTGAGAATTGAGGATTGAAGATTGAGTATTGAGGATTGAAGGTTGAGGATTGAGGGTTGAGTATTGAAGATTGAGGACTTAGTGTTGAGGGTTGAGTGATGGGAATTGATGTTTGTGGATTGAGATTTGAAGATTGAAGAATGGGGACTGAGTATTGAAAACTGTGAATTGAGGATATTCTATTGAGGATTGAGTATTGACAATTGATTGTTGAGGACTGAGGGCTAAAGATTGAGGATTCAGGATTCAGGATTCGGGATTGAGGTTTAAGGACAGAGGATTGAGGGTTAAGGATTGAGGATTGAGGATTGACGCCTGAGGATTGAAGGTTGAAGATGGAGGATTGAAAAGAGTGGACTGAGTGTTGAGGATTGAGTGTTGAGTATTGATGTTTGAGGAATGAGGTTTGATTATTGAATATTGTGGATTGAGTATTGAACCATGAGAATTCAGGATACTCTATTGAGTATTAGGAATTGAGGATTGATGGTTGAGTATTGAGGATTGGTGGTTGAGGGTTGTGTGTTGAATATTGAGGATTGAGGATTGAGGATTGAGGATTGAAGATTGAGGATTGAATATTGAGTCTTGATGATTGATGATTGAGGATTGAGGATTCAGTGTTGAGGATTGAGGACGAGGACTGACGGTTGAGGATTGAGGTTTGAGGTTTGAGGATTGAGGATTGAGGACTGAGGATTGAGGATTGAGGATTGAGCATTGAGGATTGAAGATTGAGGACTGGGGATTGAGGATTGAAGATTGACCATTGAGGATTGTGGATTGAGGATTGAGGGTTGAGGATTAAAGATTGAATATTGATGATTGAAGATTGAGGATTGAGGATTGAGGGTTGTGGATTGAGGACGAGGACTGAGTGTTGAGAATTGATGTTTGAGGTCTGAGGATTGAGGATTGAGGATTAAGAATTGAGGATTGAGGATTGAGGATTGAAGATTGATGATTGGGTATTGGGGATTGAAGAATGAGGACTGAGGATTTAGGATTGAGTATCGAGGATTGAAGATTGAGTATTGGGGATTGAAGATTGAGGATTGAGGATTATGGATGGAGGATTGAGGATTGAGTATTCAGGATTGAGGATTGAGGATTGTAGATTGAGGATTGAGGATTGATGATTAAAGATTGAGTGTTGAGGATTGAAGATTGAGGATTGATGATTGGGGATTGAGGATTGAGGATAGAGGATTAAGGATTGAGTATTGAAGGCTGAGGATTGATGATTGAGGATTGAGGATTGAGGATTGAGGATTGAGTATTGAGGACTGAGGGTTGAAGATTGAGGATTGATGATTGAGGATTAAAGATTGAGTATTGAGTATTGAGGATTGAAGGTTGAGGATTGTGGATTGAAGATTGAATACTGAGGATTGAGGGTTGAGGATTGAGGATTGAAGATTGAGAATTGACGATGAGGTCTGAGGCTTGAGGATTGAGGTTTGAGGACTGAGGACTGAGGATTGAGGATTGCGAATTGAGGATTGAGGATTGAGGATTGAGGATTGAAGATTGAGGATTGGGTATTGAGGATTGAACATTGAGGATTGATGATTGAGGATCGAGGATTGCGGATTGAGGATTGATGATTGAATATTGATGATTGAAGGTTGAGGATTGAGGATTGAGGGTTGTGGATTGAGGACGAGGACTGAGTGTTGAGTATTGATGTTTGAGGTCTGATGATTGAGGATTGAGTATTGAGAATTGAGGATTGAGGATTGAGGATTGAAGATTGAGGATTGGGTATTGAGGATTGAAGAATGAGGATCGAGGATTGAGTATTGAGGATTGAGGATTGAAGATTGAGTATTGGGGATTGAAGACTGACGATTGAGGATTTAGGATTGAGGGCTGAGGATTTAGTATTGAGAATTGAGGATTGAGGATTGAGGATTGAAGGTTGAGTATTGGGTATTGAGGACTGAGGACTGAGGATTGAGTATTGAGGATTGAGGATTGAGGATTAAAGATTGAGTATTGACGATTGAAGATTGAGGATTGAGGATTGAGAATTGAGGATTGAGGATTGAAGATTGAGGATTGGGGACTGAGTGTTGAGGGTTGAGTAATGAGAATTGATGTTTGTGGATGGAGAATTGAAGATTGAAGATTGAGGATTGAGTATTGAAAGCTGAGAATTCAGGATATTCTATTGAGTATTGAGAATTTTGTATTGATGGTTGAGTATTGAGGATTGATGGTTGAGGGTTGTGTGTTGAATATTGAGGATTGGCGGATTGAGTATTGAAGATTGAGGACTGAGGACTGAGGATTGAGTATTGAGGATTGAGGAACCAGTATTGAGGATTGAGGATTTAAGAGTATTGATGAGTGAAGATTGCGGATTTATTATTGAGGGTTGAGGTTTGAGGACGAGGACTGAGGGTTGTGGATTGAGGTTTGAGGACAGAAGATTGAGGATTGAGGATTGAGAATTGATAATTGAAGATTGAGGATTGAAAATTTAGGATTGGGTATTGAGGATTGAGGATTGGGGATTGAGGATTGAGGATTGATGATTGAGTATTGAAGGTTGAGGATTGATGACTGAGGATTGAGGATTGAGGATTGAGGATTGAGGATTGAGGATTGAAGATTGAGTGTTGAGGATTGAGTGTTGAGGAGTGAGGATTGTGTGTTGAGGATTGAGGATGAGGGCTGAGGTTTGAGGTTTGAGGTTTGAGTATTGAATCCTGAGAATTCAGGATATTCTATTGAGTATTGAGAACTGAGGATTGATGGTTGAGTATTGAGGATTGAGGATTGAGGATTGAGGATTGAGTATTGAAGATTGAGGATTGATGATTGAGGATTGAGGATTGAGGATTGAGGATTGAGGATTGAAGATTGGGGATTGGTAATTGAGGATTGAAGAATGAGGATTCAGGATTGAGGATTGATGATTGGGGATTGAAGATTGAGTATTGAGGATTGAAGATTGAGTATTGATGATTGAAGATTGAGGATTGAGGGTTGAGGGTTGAGGGTTGCGGACGAGGACTAACGGTTGAGGATTGAGGTTTGAGGATTGAGGGTTGAGGACTGAGGACTGAGGATAGAGGATTGAGGATGGAGCATTGAGGATTCAAGATTGAGGACTGGGGATTGAGGACTGAAGATTGAGGATTAAGGATTGAGTATTGGTGATTGAGGATCTTGGACTGAATATTGATTATTGAGGATCAAAGATTGAGGATTGAGGATTGAGAATTGAGAATTGAGGATAAGGACTGAGGGTTGAGGATTGAGGTTTGAGGAATGAGGATTGAGGATTGAGGATTGAGGATTGAAGATTGGGGATTGAGGATTTAGGGTTGTGGATTGAGGACGAGGACTGAGGGTTGAGTATTGATGTTTGAGGTCTGAGGATTGAGGATTGAGGATTGAGAATTGAGGATTGAAGATTGAGTATTGAGGATAGAAGGTTGAGGATTGAGGGTTGAGGATTGAAGATTGAGGACTTAGTGTTGAGGGTTGAGTGATGGGAATTGATGTTTGTGGATTGAGATTTGAAGATTGAAGAATGGGGATTGAGTATTGAAAACTGTGAATTGAGGATATTCTATTGTGGATTGAGTATTGACAATTGATTGTTGAGGACTGAGGGCTATAGATTGAGGATTCAGGATTGAGGATTCGGGATTGAGGTTTAAGGACAGAGGATTGAGGGTTGAGGATTGAGGATTGAGGATTGAGCATTGAAGGCTGAGGATTGATGATTGATGATTGGGGACTGATGATTGAGGATTGAGGATTGAGATTTAAGGACTGAGGACTGAGGATTGAGGATTGAGAATTGAGGATTGAGGATTGAGGATTGAAGATTGAGGATTTGGTATTGAGGATTGAAGAATGAGGATTGAGGATTGAGGATTGAGGATTGAGGATTAAAGATTGAGTATTGAGGATTGAAGATTGACGATTGAGGAATGTGGATTGAAGATTGAGTATTGAACATTGAGGACTGAGTGTTGAGGGTTCAGCGATGAGAATTGATGTTTGTGGATAGAGGTTTGAAGATTGCAGATTGAGTATTGAGTATTGAAGACTGTGAATGCAGGATATTCAGTTGAGGATTGAGGATTGTCAACTGATTGTTGAGCACTGAGGGCTGAAGATTGAGGATTCAGGATTGAGGATTCAGAATTGATGTTTGAGGACTGAGGATTGAGGATTGAAGATTGATTATTGAGGATTGAGGATTGAGAATTGAGGATTGAGGATTGAGGATTGAAGATTGAGGATTGGGTATTGAGAATTGAAGAATGAGGATTGAGGATTGAGGATTGAGTATTGAGGATTGAAGATTGAGTATTGAGGATTGAAGATTGAGGATTGAGGCCTGAGGATTGAGGGTTGAGTATTGAGGATTGAGGATTAAAGATTGACTATTGAGGATTGAAGATTGATGATTGTGGATTGAAGATTGAGTATTGACGATTGAAGATTGTGGATTGAGGATTGAGGATTGAGAACTGAAGATGAGGGCTGAGGGTTGAGGATTGAGTATTGAAGATTGAAGATTGGGGATTGGTAATTGAGGATTGAAGAATGAGGATTCAGGATTGAGGATTGATGATTGGGGATTGAAGATTGAGTATTGAGGATTGAAGGTTGAATATTGATGATTGAAGATTGAGGATTGAGGATTGAGGGTTGTGGATTGAGGACGAGGACTGAGTGTTGAGAATTGATGTTTGAGGTCTGAGGATTGAGGATTGAGGATTGAGAATTGAGGATTGAGGATTGAGGATTGAAGATTGATGATTGGGTATTGGGGATTGAAGAATGAGGACTGAGGATTTAGGATTGAGGATCGAGGATTGAGGATTGAGTATTGGGGATTGAAGATTGAGGATTGAGGATTATGGATGGAGGATTGAGGATTGAGTATTCAGGATTGAGGATTGAGGATTGTAGATTGAGGATTGAGGATTGATGATTAAAGATTGAGTGTTGAGGATTGAAGATTGAGGATTGATGATTGGGGATTGAGGATTGAGGATAGAGGATTAAGGATTGAGTATTGAAGGCTGAGGATTGATGATTGAGGATTGAGGATTGAGGATTGAGGATTGAGTATTGAGGACTGAGGGTTGAAGATTGAGGATTGATGATTGAGGATTAAAGATTGAGTATTGAGTATTGAGGATTGAAGATTGAGGATTGTGGATTGAAGATTGAGTACTGAGGATTGAGGGTTGAGGATTGAGGATTGAAGATTGAGAATTGACGATGAGGTCTGAGGGTTGAGGATTGAGGTTTGAGGACTGAGGACTGAGGATTGAGGATTGCGAATTGAGGATTGAGGATTGAGGATTGAGGATTGAAGATTGAGGATTGGGTATTGAGGATTGAACATTGAGGATTGAGGATTGAGGGTCGAGGATTGCGGATTGAGGATTGATGATTGAATATTGATGATTGAAGGTTGAGGATTGAGGATTGAGGGTTGTGGATTGAGGACGAGGACTGAGTGTTGAGTATTGATGTTGGAGGTCTGATGATTGAGGATTGAGTATTGAGAATTGAGGATTGAGGATTGAGGATTGAAGATTGAGGATTGGGTATTGAGGATTGAAGAATGAGGATCGAGGATTGAGTATTGAGGATTGAGGATTGAAGATTGAGTATTGGGGATTGAAGACTGACGATTGAGGATTTAGGATTGAGGGTTGAGGAATTAGTATTGAGAATTGAGGATTGAGGATAGAGGATTGAAGGTTGAGGATTGGGTATTGAGGACTGAGGACTGAGGATTGAGTATTGAGGATTGAGGATTGAGGATTAAAGATTGAGTATTGAGGATTGAGGATTGAGGATTGAAGTTTGAGTATTGACGATTGAAGATTGAGGATTGAGGATTGAGGATTGAGGATTGAGGATTGAAGATTGAGGATTGGGGACTGAGTGTTGAGGGTTGAGTAATGAGAATTGATTTTTGTGGATGGAGAATTGAAGATTGAAGATTGAGGATTGAGTATTGAAAGCTGAGAATTCAGGATATTCTATTGAGTATTGAGAATTTTGGATTGATGGTTGAGTAGTGAGGATTGATGGTTGAGGGTTGTGTGTTGAATATTGAGGATTGGCGGATTGAGTATTGAAGATTGAGGACTGAGGACTGAGGATTGAGTATTGAGGATTGAGGAATCAGTATCGAGGATTGAGGATTTAAGAGTATTGATGAGTGAAGATTGCGGATTTATTATTGAGGGTTGAGGTTTGAGGACGAGGACTGAGGGTTGTGGATTGAGGTTTGAGGACAGAAGATTGAGGATTGAGGATTGAGAATTGATAATTGAAGATTGAGGATTGAAAATTTAGGATTGGGTATTGAGGATTGAGGATTGGGGATTGAGGATTGAGGATTGATGATTGAGTATTGAAGGTTGAGGATTGATGACTGAGGATTGAGGATTGAGGATTGAGGATTGAGGATTGAGGATTGAGGATTGAGTGTTGAGGATTGAGTGTTGAGGAGTGAGGATTGTGTGTTGAGGATTGAGGATGAGGGCTGAGGTTTGAGGTTTGAGGTTTGAGTATTGAATCCTGAGAATTCAGGATATTCTATTGAGTATTGAGAATTGAGGATTGATGGTTGAGTATTGAGGATTGAGGATTGAGGATTGAGGATTGAGTATTGAAGATTGAGGATTGATGATTGAGGATTGAGGATTGAGGATTGAGGATTGAGGATTGAGGATTGAAGATTGGGGATTGGTAATTGAGGATTGAAGAATGAGGATTCAGGATTGAGGATTGATGATTGGGGATTGAAGATTGAGTATTGAGGATTGAAGATTGAGTATTGATGATTGAAGATTGAGGATTGAGGGTTGAGGGTTGAGGGTTGCGGACGAGGACTAACGGTTGAGGATTGAGGTTTGAGGATTGAGGGTTGAGGACTGAGGACTGAGGATAGAGGATTGAGGATGGAGCATTGAGGATTCAAGATTGAGGACTGGGGATTGAGGACTGAAGATTGAGGATTAAGGATTGAGGATTGGTGATTGAGGATCTTGGACTGAATATTGATTATTGAGGATCGAAGATTGAGGATTGAGGATTGAGAATTGAGAATTGAGGATAAGGACTGAGGGTTGAGGATTGAGGTTTGAGGAATGAGGATTGAGGATTGAGGATTGAGGATTGAAGATTGGGGATTGAGGATTGAGGGTTGTGGATTGAGGACGAGGACTGAGGGTTGAGTATTGATGTTTGAGGTCTGAGGATTGAGGATTTGAGGATTGAGAATTGAGGATTGAAGATTGAGTATTGAGGATAGAAGGTTGAGGATTGAGGGTTGAGGATTGAAGATTGAGGACTTAGTGTTGAGGGTTGAGTGATGGGAATTGATGTTTGTGGATTGAGATTTGAAGATTGAAGAATGGGGATTGAGTATTGAAAACTGTGAATTGAGGATATTCTATTGTGGATTGAGTATTGACAATTGATTGTTGAGGACTGAGGGCTAAAGATTGAGGATTCAGGATTGAGGATTCGGGATTGAGGTCTAAGGACAGAGGATTGAGGGTTGAGGATTGAGGATTGAGGATTGAACATTGAAGGCTGAGGATTGATGATTGATGATTGGGGACTGATGATTGAGGATTGAGGATTGAGTATTGCGGACTGAGGATTGAAGATTGAGGATTGAGGATTGAGGATTAAAGATTGAGTATTGAGGATTGAAGATTGAGAATTGAGGATTGAGGATGGAACATTGAGGACTGAGTGCTGAGGGTTGAGTGATGAGAAGTGATGTTTGTGGATAGAGATTTGAGGATTGCAGATTGAGTATTGTGTATTGAAAACTGTGAATTGAGGATGTTCTATTGTGGATTGAGTATTGTTACCTGATTGTTGAGGACTGAGGGCTGAAGATTGAGGATTCAGTATTGAGGATTCAGAATTGAGGTTTGAGGACTGAGGATTGAGGATGGAGGATCGAAGATTGAGTATTGGGGATTGAAGATTGAGGACTGAGGATTGAGGATTGAGGATTGGGGATGAGGGCTGAGGGTTGAGGATTGAGATTTAAGGACTGAGGACTGAGGATTGAGGATTGAGAATTGAGGATTGAGGATTGAGGATTGAAGATTGAGGATTTGGTATTGAGGATTGAAGAATGAGGATTGAGGATTGAGGATTGAGGATTGAGGATTAAAGATTGAGTATTGAGGATTGAAGATTGACGATTGAGGAATGTGGATTGAAGATTGAGTATTGAACATTGAGGACTGAGTGTTGAGGGTTCAGCGATGAGAATTGATGTTTGTGGATAGAGGTTTGAAGATTGCAGATTGAGTATTGAGTATTGAAGACTGTGAATGCAGGATATTCTGTTGAGGATTGAGGATTGTCAACTGATTGTTGAGCACTGAGGGCTGAAGATTGAGGATTCAGGATTGAGGATTCAGAATTGATGTTTGAGGACTGAGGATTGAGGATTGAAGATTGATTATTGAGGATTGAGGATTGAGAATTGAGGATTGAGGATTGAGGATTGAAGATTGAGGATTGGGTATTGAGAATTGAAGAATGAGGATTGAGGATTGAGGATTGAGTATTGAGGATTGAAGATTGGGTATTGAGGATTGAAGATTGAGGATTGAGGACTGAGGATTGAGGGTTGAGTATTGAGGATTGAGGATTAAAGATTGACTATTGAGGATTGAAGATTGCGGATTGTGGATTGAAGATTGAGTATTGACGATTGAAGATTGAGGATTGAGGATTGAGGATTGTGAACTGAAGATGAGGGCTGAGGGTTGAGGATTGAGGTTTGAGGACTGCGGACTGAGGATTGAGGATTGAGAATTGAGGATTGAGGATTGAGGATTGAGGATTGAAGATTGGGGATTGAGGATTGAGGGTTGTGGATTGAGGACGAGGACTGAGGGTTGAGTATTGATGTTTGAGGTCTGAGGATTGAGGATTGAGGATTGAGAATTGAGGATTGAAGATTGAGTATTGAGGATAGAAGGTTGAGGATTGAGGGATGAGGATTGAAGATTGAGGACTTAGTGTTGAGGGTTGAGTGATGGGAATTGATGTTTGTGGATAGAGATTTGAAGATTGCAGATTGAGTATTGTGTATTGAAAACTGTGAATTGAGGATATTCTATTGAGGATTGAGGATTGTCACCTGATTGTTGAGGACTGAGGTCTGAAGATTGAGGATTCAGGATTGAGGATTCAGAATTGAGGTTTGAGGACTGAGGATTGAGGATTGAGGATTGAAGATTGAGTATTGAGGATTGAAGATTGAGGATTGAGGATTGAGAATTGAGGATTGAGGATGAGGGCTGAGGGTTGAGGATTGAGGTTTAAGGACTGAGGACTGAGGATTGAGGATTGAGAATTGAGGATTGAGGATTGAGGATTGAAGATTGAGGATTGGGTATCGAGGATTGAAGAATGAGGTTTGAGGATTGAGGATTGATGATAGAGGATTGAAGATTGAGTATTGAGGATTGAAGGTTGACGATTGAGGATTGTGGATTGAAGATTGAGTATTGAACATTGAGGACTGAGTGTTGAGAGTTCAGTGATGAGAATAGATGTTTGTGGATAGAGGTTTGAAGATTGCAGACTGAGTATTGAGTATTGAAAACTGTGAATTGAGGATATTCTTTTGAGGATTGAGGATTGTCAACTGATTGTTGAGGACTGAGGGCTGACGATTGAGGATTCAGGATTGAGGATTCAGAATTGAGGTTTGAGGAGTGAGGATTGAGGGTTGAAGATTGATTATTGAGGATTGAGGATTGAGAATTGAGGATTGTGGATTAAGGATTGAAGATTGACGATTGGGTTTTGAGGATTGAAGAATGAGGATTGAGGATTGAGGATTGAGGATTGAGGATTGAAGATTGAGTATTGAGGATTGAAGATTGAGGATTGGGGACTGAGGATTGAGGATTGAGTATTGAGGATTGAGGATTGAGGATTAAAGATTGAGTATTGAGGATTGAAGGTTGAGGATTGTGGATTGAAGATTGAGTATTGAGGATTGAACATTGAGGATTGAGGATTGAGGATCGAGGATTGAGGATTGAGGATTGAAGATTGAATATTGATGATTGAAGATTGAGGATTGAGGATTGAGGGTTGTGGATTGAGGACGAGGACTGAATGTTCAGTATTGATGTTTGAGGTCTGATGATTGAGGATTGAGGATTGAGAATTGAGGATTGAGAATTGAGGATTGAGGATTGAGGATTGAAGATTGAGGATTGATGATTGAGGATTAAGGATTGGGTATTGAAGGTTGAGGATTGATGATTGGGGATTGATAATTGAGGATTGAGGATTCAGTATTGAGGACTGAGGATTGAAGATTGAGGATTAAAGATTGAGTATTGAGTATTGAGGATAGAAGATTGAGGACTGAGGATTGAGGATTGAGGATTGGCGATGAGGGCTGAGGGCTGAGGATTGAGATTTAAGGACTGAGGACTGGGGATTGAGGATTGAGAATTGAGGATTGAGGATTGAGGATTGAGGATTGAAGAATGAGGATTGAGGATTGAGGA
Organism: Calliopsis andreniformis; assembly: GCF_051401765.1. Classification (NCBI taxonomy): domain Eukaryota; kingdom Metazoa; phylum Arthropoda; class Insecta; order Hymenoptera; family Andrenidae; genus Calliopsis; species Calliopsis andreniformis. Next base: position 2,799,469 of record NW_027480447.1, read on the forward strand.
TTGAGGATTGAGGATTGAAGATTGAGTATTGAGGATTGAAGATTGACGATTGAGGAATGTGGATTGAAGATTGAGTATTGAACATTGAGGACTGAGTGTTGAGGGTCCAGCGATGAGAATTGATGTTTGTGGATAGAGGTTTGAAGATTGCAGATTGAGTATTGAGTATTGAAGACTGTGAATGCAGGATATTCTATTGAGGATTGAGGATTGTCAACTGATTGTTGAGGACTGAGGGCTGAAGATTGAGGATTCAGGATTGAGGATTCAGAATTGATGTTTGAGGACTGAGGATTGAGGATTGAAGATTGATTATTGAGGATTGAGGATTGAGAATTGAGGATTGAGGATTGAGGATTGAAGATTGAGGATTGGGTATTGAGAATTGAAGAATGAGGATTGAGGATTGAGTATTGAGGATTGAAGATTGAGTATTGAGGATTGTAGATTGAGGATTGAGGACTGAGAATTGAGGGTTGAGTATTGAGGATTGAGGATTGAGGATTAAAGATTGACTATTGAGGATTGAAGATTGAGGATTGTGGATTGAAGACTGAGTATTGAGGATTGAAGATTGAGGATTGAGGATTGAGGATTGAGAATTGAAGATGAGGGCTGAGGGTTGAGGATTGAGATTTGAGGACTGCGGACTGAGGATTGAGGATTGAGAATTGAGGAATGAGGATTGAGGATTGAGGATTCAAGATTGGGAATTGAGGATTGAGGGTTGTGGATTGAGGACGAGGACTGAGGCTTGAGTATTGATGTTTGAGGTCTGAGGATTGAGGATTGAGGATTGAGAATTGAGGATTGAAGATTGAGTATTGAGGATTGAATGTTGAGGATTGAGGGTTGAGGATTGAAGATTGAGGACTTAGTGTTGAGGGTTGAGCGATGGGAATTGATGTTTGTGGATTGAGATTTGAAGATTGAAGAATGGGGACTGAGTATTGAAAACTGTGAATTGAGGATATTCTATTGAGGATTGAGTATTGACAATTGATTGTTGAGGACTGAGGGCTAAAGATTGAGGATTCAGGATTCAGGATTCGGGATTGAGGATTAAGGACAGAGGATTGAGGGTTGAGGATTGAGGATTGAGGATTGACGCTTGAGGATTGAAGGTTGAGTATGGAGGATTGAAAAGAGTGGACTGAGTGTTGAGGATTGAGTGTTGAGAATTGATGTTTGAGGAATGAGATTTGATTATTGAATATTGTGTATTGAGTATTGAACCATGAGAATTCAGGATACTCTATTGAGTATTAGGAATTGAGGATTGATGGTTGAGTATTGAGGATTGGTGGTTGAGGGTTGTGTGTTGCATGTTGAGGATTGAGGATTGAGGATTGAGGATTGAAGATTGAGGATCGAATATTGAGTCTTGATGATTGATGATTGAGGATTGAGGATTGAGTGTTGAGGATTGAGGACGAGGACTGACGGTTGAGGATTGAGGTTTGAGGTTTGAGGATTGAGGATTGAGGACTGAGGATTGAGGATTGAGGATTGAGCATTGAGGATTGAAGATTGAGGACTGGGGATTGAGGATTGAAGATTGACGAATGAGGATTGTGGATTGAGGATTGAGGGTTCAGGATTAAAGATTGAATATTGATGATTGAAGATTGAGCATTGAGGATTGAGGGTTGTGGATTGAGGACGAGGACTGAGTGTTGAGAATTGATGTTTGAGGTCTGAGGATTGAGTATTGAGGATTGAAGATTGAGAATTGAGGATTGAGGATTGAACATTGAGGACTGAGTGTTGAGGGTTGAGTGATGAGAATTGATGTTTGTGGATAGAGATTTGAAGATTGCAGATTGAGTATTGTGTATTGTAAACTGTGAATTGAGGATATTTTATTGAGGATTGAGGATTGTCACCTGATTGTTGAGGACTGAGGGCTGAAGATTGAGGATTCAGGATTGAGGATTCAGAATTGAGGTTTGAGGACTGAGGATTGAGGATTGAAGATTGATTATTGAGGATTGAGGATTGAGAATGGAGGATTGTGGGTTGAGGATTGAAGTTTGAGGATTGGGTCTTGAGGATTGAAGAATGAGGATTGAGGATTGAGGATTGAGGATTGAGGATTGAAGATTGAGTATTGAGGATTGAAGATTGAGGATTGAAGACTGAGGATTGAGGATTGCGTATTGAGGATTGGGGATTGAGGATTAAAGATTGAGTATTGAGGATTGAAGATTGAGGATTGTGGATTGAAGATTGAGTATTGAGGATTGAGGGTTGAGGATTGAGGAATGAAGATTGAGAATTGACGATGAGGTTTGAGGACTGAGGACTGAGGATTGAGGATTGAGAATTGAGGATTGAGGATTGAGGATTGAGGATTGAAGATTGAGGATTGGGTATTGAGGACTGAACATTGAGGATTGAGGATTGAGGATCGAGGATTGCGGATTGAGGATTGACGATTGAATATTGATGATTGAAGATTGAGGATTGAGGATTGAGGGTTGTGGATTGAGGACGAGGACTGAGTGTTGAGTATTGATGTTTGAGGTCTGATGATTGAGGATTGAGGATTGAGAATTGAGGATTGAGGATTGAGGATTGAAGATTGAGGATTGGGTATTGAGGATTGAAGAATGAGGATCGAGGATTGAGTATTGAGGATTGAGGATTGAGGATTGAAGATTGAGTATTGGGGATTGAAGACTGACGATTGAGGATTTAGGATTGATGGTTGAGGATTTAGTATTGAGAATTGAGGATTGAGGATTGAGGATTGAATGTTGAGGATTGGGTATTGAGGACTGAGGACTGAGGATTGAGTATTGAGGATTGAGGATTGAGGATTAAAGATTGAGTATTGAGGATTGAGGATTGAGGATTGAAGTTTGAGTATTGAGGATTGAAGATTGAGGATTGAGGATTGAGGATTGAGGATTGAGGATTGAAGATTGAGGATTGGGGACTGAGTGTTGAGGGTTGAGTAATGAGAATTGATGTTTGTGGATGGAGATTTGAAGATTGAAGATTGAGGATTGAGTATTGAAAGCTGAAAATTCAGGATATTCTATTGAGTATTGAGAATTGTGGATTGATGGTTGAGTATTGAGGATTGATGGTTGAGGGTTGTGTGTTGAATATTGAGGATTGGCGGATTGAGTATTGAAGATTGAGGACTGAGGTCTGAGGATTGAGTATTGAGGATTGAGGATTCAGTATTGAGGATTGAGGATTTAAGAGTATTGATGAGTGAAGATTGCGGATTTATTATTGACGGTTGAGGTTTGAGGACGAGGACTGAGGGTTGTGGATTGAGGTTTAAGGACAGAAGATTGAGGATTGAGGATTGAGAATTGATAATTGAAGATTGAGGATTGAAAATTTAGGATTGGGTATTGAGGATTGAGGATTGGGGATTGAGGATTTAGTATTGGAGGTTGATTATTTAGGATTGAAGATAGAGGGTTGAGGATTGAGGATTGAGGATTGAGAATTGAGAATTGAGGATGATGACTGAGGTTTGAGGATTGAGGTTTGAGGAATGAGGACTGAGGACTGAGGATAGAGGATTGAGGATGGAGCATTGAGGATTGAAGATTGAGGACTGGGGATTGAGGACTGAAGATTGAGGATTAAGGATTGAGGATTGGTGATTGAGGATCTAGAACTGAATATTGATTATTGAGGATTAAAGATTGAGGATTGAGGATTGAGGATTGAGAATTGAGAATTGAGGATAAGGACTGAGGGTTGAGGATTGAGGTTTGAGGAATGAGGATTGAGGATTGAGGATTGAGGATTGAAGATTGAGTATTGATGATCGAAGATTGAGGATTGAGGATTGAGGGTTGAGGATTGAGGACGAGGACTGACGGTTGAGGATTGTGGTTTGAGGATTGAGGATTGAGGATTGAGTATTGAGGGTGAGGACTGGGGTTTGAGGATTGAGGTTTGAAGAATGAGGATTGAGGATTGAGGATTGAGGACTGAGGATTGAGGATTGAGTATTGAAGGTTGAGGATTGATGACTGAGGATTGAGGATTGCGGATTGACGATTGAGGATTGAGGATTGAGCGTTGAAGGTTGAGTGTTGAGGATTGAAGGTTGAGGATTGACGATTGAGGATTGAGGACTGAGGATGATGGCATAGGTTTGAGGTTTGAGGTTTGAGGTTTGAGGTTTGAGTATTGAACCCTGAGAATTCAGGATGTTTATTGAGTATTGAGAATTGAGGATTGATGGTTTAGTATTGAGGATTCAGGATTGAGGATTGAGGATTGAGTATTGAAGATTGAGGAATGAGGACTGGGGATTGAGTATTGAGGATTGAGGATTCAGTATTGAGGATTGATGATTGAAGATTGAGTATTGATGATTGAAGAATGCGGATTGATTATTGAGGGTTGAGGATTGATGACGAGGACTGAGGGTTGAGGATTGAGGACTGAGGATTGAGGATGGAGGATTGGGTATTGAGGATTGAAGATTGAGGATTGAGGATTGAGGATTGAGGATTGAGGATTGAGGATTGAGGACTGAGAATTGAGAATTGAGGATAAGGACTGAGCGTTGAGGATTGAGGTTTGAGGAATGAGGATTGAGGATTGAGGATTGAGGATTGAAGATTGAGTATTGATGATTGAAGATTGAGGATTGAGGATTGAGGGTTGAGGATTGCGGTCGAGGACTGACGGTTGAGGATTGTGGTTTGAGGATTGAGGATTGAGGATTGAGTATTGAGGGTGAGGACTGGGGTTTGAGGATTGAGGTTTGAGGAATGAGGATTGAGGATTGAGGATTGAGGACTGAGGATTGACGATTGAGGATTGAGGATTGAGGGTTGAAGGTTGAGTGTTGAGGATTGAAGGTTGAGGATTGACGATTGAGGAAAGAGGATTGAGGATGATGGCATAGGTTTGAGGTTTGATGTTTGAGGTTTGAGTATTGAATCCTGAGAATTCAGGATGTTCTATTGGGTATTGAGAATTGAGGATTGATGGTTTAGTATTGAGGATTCAGAATTGAGGATTGAGGATTGAGTATTGAAGATTGAGGATTGATGGTTGAGGATTTAGAATTGAGGATTGAGGATTGGGGATTGAGGATTAAAATTGAGTATTGAGGATTGAAGATTGAGGACTGAGGAATAAAGATTGAGGATTGAGGATGAGGGCTGAGGGTTGAGGATTGAGGCTTGAGGACTGAGAACTGAGGATTGAGGATTGAGAATTGAGGATAGAGGATTGAGGATTGAAGATTGAGGATTGGGTATTGAGGATTGAAGAATGAGGATTGAGGATTGAGGATTGAGTATTGAGGATTGAAGATTGAGTATTGAGGATTGAGGATTGAGGATTGAGTATTGATGGTTGAGTATTGAGGATTGAGGATTGAGGATTGAGGATTGAGTATTGAAGATTGAGGATTGATGATTCAGGATTGAGGATTGAGGATTGAGGATTGAGGATTGAGTATTGAAGATTGAGAATTGAGGATTGAAGGTTGAGGATTGAGGAATGAGGTTTGAGGATTGAGGACGATGGCTGATGGTTGAAGGTTGAGGTTTTAGGACTGAGGACTGAGGATTGAGGATTGAGAATTGAGGATTGAGGATTGAGGATTGAAGATTGGGGATTGGTAATTGAGGATTGAAGAATGAGGATTCAGGATTGAGGATTGGTGATTGAGGATCTAGGACTGAATATTGATTATTGAGGATTAAAGATTGAGGATTGAGGATTGAGGATTGAGAATTGAGAATTGAGGATAAGAACTGAGGGTTGAGGATTGAGGTTTGAGGAATGAGGATTGAGGATTGAGGATTGAGGATTGAAGATTGAGTATTGATGATTGAAGATTGAGGATTGAGGATTGAGGGTTGAGGATTGAGGACGAGGACTGACGGTTGAGGATTGTGGTTTGAGGATTGAGGATTGAGGATTGAGTATTGAGGATGGGGACTGGGGTTTGAGGATTGAGGTTTGAGGAATGAGGATTGAGGATTGAGGATTGAGGATTGAGGATTGACGATTGAGTATTGAAGGTTGTGGCTTGATGACTGAGGATTGAGGATTGCGGATTGACGATTGAGGATTCAGGATTGAGGGTTGAAGGTTGAGTGTTGAGGATTGAAGGTTGAGGATTGACGATTGAGGATTGAGGATTGAGGATGAAGGCTGAGGTTTGAGGTTTGAGGTTTGAGGTTTGAGTATTGAATCCTGAGAATTCAGGATGTTCTATTGAGTATTGAGAATTGAGGATTGATGGTTTAGTATTGAGGATTCAGGATTGAGGATTGAGGATTGAGTATTGAAGATTGAGGATTGATGGTTGAGGATTTAGAATTGAGGATTGAGGATTGAGGATTGAGGATTGAAAATTGAGTATTGAGGATTGAAGATTGAGGACTGAGGAATAAAGATTGAGGATTGAGGATGAGGGCTGAGGGTTGAGGATTGAGGCTTGAGGACTGAGGGTTGAAGATTGAGGATTGATGATTGAGGATTAAAGATTGAGTATTGAGGATTGAAGATTGAGAATTGAGGATTGAGGATTGAACATTGAGGACTGAGTGTTGAGTGTTGAGTGATGAGAACTGATGTTTCTGTATAGAGATTTGAAGATTGCAGATTGAGTATTGTGTATTGAAAACTGTGAATTGAGCATATTCTATTGAGGATTGAGGATTGTCACCTGATTGTTGAGGACTGAGGGGTGAAGATTGAGGATTCAGGATTGAGGATTCAGAATTGAGGTTTGAGGACTGAGGATTGAGGATTGAGGATTGAAGATTGAGTATTGAGGATTGAAGATTGAGGATTGAGGACTGAGAATTGAGGATTGAGGATGAGGGCAGAGGGTTGAGGATTGAGGTTTAAGGACTGAGGACTGAGGATTGAGGATTGAGAATTGAGGATTGAGGATTGAGGATTGAAGATTGAGGATTGGGTATTGAGGATTGAAGAATGAGGATTGAGGATTGAGGATTGAGGATAGAGGATTGAGGATTGAAGATTGAGGATTGGGTTTTGAGGATTGAGGATTGAGGATTGAGTATTGAAGGCTGAGGATTGATGATTGAGGATTGAGGATTGAGGATTGAGGATTGAGTATTGAGGACTGAGGGTTGAAGATTGAGGATTGATGATTGAGGATTAAAGATTGAGTATTGAGGATTGAAGATTGAGAATTGAGGATTGAGGATTGAACATTGAGGACTGAGTGTTGAGGGTTGAGTGATGAGAATGGATGTTTGAGGATAGAGATTTGAAGATTGCAGATTGAGTATTGTGTATTGAAAACTGTGAATTGAGGATATTCTATTGAGGATTGAGGATTGTCACCTGATTGTTGAGGACTGAGGGCTGAAGATTGAGGATTCAGGATTGAGGATTCAGAATTGAGGTTTGGGGACTGAGGATTGAGTATTGAGGATTGAAGATTGAGTATTGAGGATTGAAGATTGAGGATTGAGGATTGAGAATTGAGGATTGAGGATGAGGGCTGAGGGTTGAGGATTGAGGTTTAAGGACTGAGGACTGAGGATTGAGGATTGAGAATTGAGGATTGAGGATTGAGGATTGAAGATTGAGGATTGGGTATTGAGGATTGAAGAATGAGGATTGAGGATTGAGGATTGAGGATAGAGGATTGAAGATTGAGTATTGAGGATTGAAGATTGACGATTGAGGATTGTGGATTGAAGATTGAGTATTGAACATTGAGGACTGAGTGTTGAGTGTTCAGTGATGAGAATTGATGTTTGTGGATAGAGGTTTGAAGATTGCAGATTGAGTATTGAGCATTGAAAACTGTGAATTGAGGATATTCTATTGAGGATTGAGGATTGTCAACTGATTGGTGAGGACTGAGGGCTGACGATTGAGGATTCAGGGTTGAGGATTCAGAATTGAGGTTTGAGGACTGAGGATTGAGGATTGAAGATTGATTATTGAGGATTGAGGATTGAGAATTGAGGATTGTGGATTGAAGATTGAAGATTGAGGATTGGGTTTTGAGGATTGAAGAATGAGGATTGAGGATTCAGTATTGAAGATTGAGAATTGAGGATTGAAGGTTGAGGATTGAGGAATGAGGTTTGAGGATTGAGGACGATGGCTGATGGTTGAAGGTTGAGGTTTTAGGACTGAGGACTGAGGATTGAGGATTGAGAATTGAGGATTGAGGATTGAGGATTGAAGATTGGGGATTGGTAATTGAGGATTGAAGAATGAGGATTCAGGATTGAGGATTGGTGATTGAGGATTTCGGACTGAATATTGATTATTGAGGATTAAAGATTGAGGATTGAGGATTGAGGATTGAGAATTGAGAATTGAGGATAAGGACTGCGGGTTGAGGATTGAGGTTTGAGGAATGAGGATTGAGGATTGAGGATTGAGGATTGAAGATTGAGTATTGATGATTGAAGATTGAGGATTGAGGATTGAGGGTTGAGGATTGAGGATTGAGGATTGATGATTGGGGATAGAAGATTGAGTATTGAGGATTGAAGATTGAGTATTGATGATTGAAGATTGAGGATTGAGGGTTGAGGGTTGAGGTTTGCGTACGAGGACTGACGGTTGAGGATTGAGGTTTGAGGATTGAGGGTTGAGGACTGAGGACTGAGGATAGAGGATTGAGGATGGAGCATTGAGGATTGAAGATTGAGGACTGGGGATTGAGGACTGAAGATTGAGGATTAAGGATTGAGGATTGGTGATTGAGGATCTAGGACCGAATATTGATTATTGAGGATTAAAGATTGAGGATTGAGGATTGAGAATTGAGAATTGAGAATTGAGGATAAGGACTGAGGGTTGAGGATTGAGGTTTGAGGAATGAGGATTGAGGATTGAGGATTGAGGATTGAAGATTGAGTATTGATGATTGAAGATTGAGGATGGAGGATTGAGGGTTGAGGATTGAGGACGAGGACTGACGGTTGAGGATTGTAGTTTGAGGATTGAGGATTGAGGATTGAGAATTGAGGATTGTGGATTGAAGATTGAAGATTGAGGATTGGGTTTTGAGGATTGAAGGATGAGGATTGAGGATTGAGGATTGAGGATTGAGGATTGAAGATTGAGTATTGAGGATTGAAGATTGAGGATTGAGGACTGAGGATTGAGGGTTGAGTATTGAGGATTGAGGATTGAGGATTAAAGATTGACTATTGAGGATTGAAGATTGAGGATTGTGGATTGAAGATTGAGTATTGAGGATTGAAGATTGAGGATTGAGGATTGAGGATTGAGAATTGAAGATGAGGGCTGAGGGTTGAGGATTGAGGTTTGAGGACTGCGGACTGAGGATTGAGGATTGAGAATTGAGGAATGAGGATTGAGGATTGAGGATTGAAGATTGGGGATTGAGGATTGAGGGTTGTGGATTGAGGACGAGGACTGAGGGTTGAGTATTGATGTTTGAGGTCTGAGGATTGAGGATTGAGGATTGACAATTGAGGATTGAAGATTGAGTATTGAGGATTGAAGGTTGAGGATTGAGGGTTGAGGATTGAAGATTGAGGACTTAGTGTTGAGGGTTGAGTGATGGGAATTGATGTTTGTGGATTGAGATTTGAAGATTGAAGAATGGGGATTGAGTATTGAAAACTGTGAATTGAGGATATTCTATTGAGGATTGAGTATTCACAATTGATTGTTGAGGACTGAGGGCTAAAGATTGAGGATTCAGGATTCAGGATTCGGGATTGAGGTTTAAGGACAGAGGATTGAGGGTTGAGGATTGAGGATTGAGGATTGACGCTTGAGGATTGAAGGTTGAGGATGGAGGATTGAAAAGAGTGGACTGAGTGTTGAGGATTGAGTGTTGAGAATTCATGTTTGAGGATTGAGATTTGATTATTGAATATTGTGGATTGAGTATTGAACCATGAGAATTCAGGATACTCTATTGAGTATTAGGAATTGAGGATTGATTGTTGAGTATTGAAGATTGGTGGTTGAGGGTTGTGTGTTGAATATTGAGGATTGAGGATTGAGGATTGAGGATTGAAGATTGAGGATTGAATATTGAGTCTTGATGATTGATGATTGAGGATTGAGGATTGAGTGTTGAGGATTGAGGACGAGGACTGACGGTTGAGGATTGAGGTTTGAGGTTTGAGGATTGAGGATTGAGGACTGAGGATTGAGGATTGAGGATTGAGCATTGAGGATTGAAGATTGAGGACTGGGGATGGAGGATTGAAGATTGACGATTGAGGATTGTGGATTGAGGATTGAGGGTTGAGGATTAAAGATTGAATATTGATGAATGAAGATTGAGGATTGAGGATTGAGGGTTGTGGATTGAGGACGAGGACTGAGTGTTGAGAATTGATGTTTGAGGTCTGAGGATTGAGGATTGAGGATTGAGAATTGTGGATTGAGGATTGAGGATTGAAGATTGAGGATTGGGTATTGAGGATTGAAGAATGAGGACTGAGGATTTAGGATTGAGGATCGAGGAATGAAGATTGAGTATTGGGGATTGAAGACTGAGGATTGAGGATTGTGGATTGAGGTTTGAGGATTGAGTATTCAGGATTGAGGATTGAGGATTGTAGATAGAGTATTGAGGATTGGTGATTAAAGATTGAGTGTTGAGGATTGAAGATTGAGGATTGATGATTGGGGATTGAGAATTGAAGATGAGGGCTGAGGGTTGAGGATTGAGGTTTGAGGACTTCGGACTGAGGATTGAGGATTGAGAATTGAGGAATGAGGATTGAGGATTGAGGATTGAGAATTGAGGATTGAAGATTGAGTATTGAGGATTGAAGGTTGAGGATTGAGGGTTGAGGATTGAAGATTGAGGACTTAGTGTTGAGGGTTGAGTGATGGGAATTGATGTTTGTGGATTGAGATTTGAAGATTGAAGAATGGGGATTGAGTATTGAAAACTGTGAATTGAGGATATTCTATTGAGGATTGAGTATTCACAATTGATTGTTGAGGACTGAGGGCTAAAGATTGAGGATTCAGGATTCAGGATTCGGGATTGAGGTTTAAGGACAGAGGATTGAGGGTTGAGGATTGAGGGTTGAGGATTGACGCTTGAGGATTGAAGGTTGAGGATGGAGGATTGAAAAGAGTGGACTGAGTGTTGAGGATTGAGTGTTGAGAATTGATGTTTGAGGATTGAGATTTGATTATTGAATATTGTGGATTGAGTATTGAACCATGAGAATTCAGGATACTCTATTGAGTATTAGGAATTGAGGATTGATGGTTGAGTATTGAAGATTGGTGGTTGAGGGTTGTGTGTTGAATATTGAGGATTGAGGATTGAGGATTGAGGATTGAAGATTGAGGATTGAATATTGAGTCTTGATGATTGATGATTGAGGATTGAGGATTGAGTGTTGTGGATTGAGGACGAGGACTGAGTGTTGAAAATTGATGTTTGAGGTCTGAGGATTGTGGATTGAGGATTGAGGATTGAGTATTCAGGATTGAGGATTGAGGATTGTAGATTGAGGATTGAGGATTGGTGATTAAAGATTGAGTGTTGAGGATTGAAGATTGAGGATTGATGATTGGGGATTGAGGATTGAGGATTGAGGATTGAGCATTGAGTATTGAAGGCTGAGAATTGATGATTGAGGATTGAGGATTGAGGATTGAGGATTGAGTATTGAGGACTGAGGGTTGAAGATTGAGGATTGACGATTGAGGTTTAAAGATTGAGTATTGAGGATTGAAGATTGAAGATTGAGAATTGAGGATTGAGGATTGAACATTGAGGACTGAGTGTTGAGGGTTGAGTGATGAGAATTGATGTTTGTGGATAGAGATTTGAAGATTGCAGATTGAGTAATGTGTATTGTAAACTGTGAATTGAGGATATTCTATTGAGGATTGGGGATTGTCACCTGATTGTTGAGGACTGAGGGCTGAAGATTGAGGATTCAGGATTGAGGATTCAGAATTGAGGTTTGAGGACTGAGGATTGAGGATTGAAAATTGATTATTGAGGATTGAGGATTGAGAATTGAGAATTGAGGATTGTGGATTGAGGATTGAAGATTGAGGATTGGGTTTTGAGGATTGAAGAATGAGGATTGAGGATTGAGGATTGAGGATTGAGGATTGAAGATTGAGTATTGAGGAATGAAGATTGAGGATTGAGGATTGAGGATTGAGAATTGACGATGAGGTCTGAGGGTTGAGGATTGAGGTTTGAGGACTGAGGACTGAGGATTGAGGATTGAGAATTGAGGATTGAGGATTGAGGATTGAGGATTGAAGATTGAGGATTGGGTATTGAGGATTGAATATTGAGGATTGAGGATTGAGGATCGAGGATTGCGGATTGAGGATTGAAGGTTGAATATTGATGATTGAAGATTGAGGATTGAGGATTGAGTGTTGTGGATTGAGGACGAGGACTGAGTGTTGAGTATTGATGTTTGAGGTCTGATGATTGAGGATTGAGGATTGAGAATTGAGGATTGAGGATTGAGGGTTGAGGATTGAGGATTGAGGATTGAAGATTGAGGATTGGGTATTGAGGACTGAGGACTGAGGATTGAGTATTGAGGATTGAGGATTGAGGATTAAAGATTGAGTATTGAGGATTGAGGATTGAGGATTGAAGTTTGAGTATTGAGGATTGAAGATTGAGGACTGAGGATTGAGGATTGAGGATAGAGGATTGAAGATTGAGGATTGGGGACTGAGTGTTGAGGGTTGAGTGATGAGAATTGATGTTTGTGGATGGAGATTTGAAAATTGAAGATTGAGGGTTGAGTATTGAAAGCTGAGAATTCAGGATATTCTATTGAGTATTGAGAATTTTGGATTGATGGTTGAGTATTGAGGATTGATGGTTGAGGGTTGTGTGTTGAATATTGAGGATTGGCGGATTGAGTATTGAAGATTGAGGACTGAGGGCTGAGGATTGAGTATTGAGGATTGAGGATTCAGTATTGAGGGTTGAGGATTTAAGAGTATTGATGAGTGAAGATTGCGGATTTATTATTGAGGGTTGAGGTTTGAGGACGAGGACTGAGGGTTGTGGATTGAGGTTTGAGGGCAGAAGATTGAGGATTGAGGATTGAGAATTGATAATTGAAGATTGAGGATTGAAAATTTAGGATTGGGTATTGAGGATTGAGGATTGGGGATTGAGGATTTAGTATTGGAGATTGATTATTTAGGATTGAAGATAGAGGGTTGAGGATTGAGGATTGAGGATTGAGAATTGAGAATTGAGGATGATGACTGAGGTTTGAGGATTGAGGTTTGAGGAATGAGGATTGAGGATTGAAGATTGGGGATTGGTAACTGAGGATTGAAGAATGAGGATTCAGGATTGAGGATTGATGATTGGGGATTGAAGATTGAGTATTGAGGATTGAAGATTGAGTATTGGTGATTGAAGATTGAGGATTGAGGGTTGAGGGTTGAGGGTTGCGGACGAGGACTGACGGTTGAGGATTGAGGTGTGAGGATTGAGGGTTGAGGACTGAGGACTGAGGATAGAGGATTGAGGATGGAGCATTGAGGATTGAAGATTGAGGACTGGGGATTGAGGACTGAAGATTGAGGATTAAGGATTGAGGATTGGTGATTGAGGATCTAGTGTTGAATATTGATTATTGAGGATTAAAGATTGAGGATTGAGGATTGAGGAATGAGAATTGAGAATTGAGGATAAGGAATGAGGGTTGAGGATTGAGGTTTGAGGAATGAGGATTGAGGATTGAGGATTGAGGATTGATGATTGAGTATTGATGATTGAAGATTGAGGATTGAGGATTGAGGGTTGAGGATTGAGGACGATGACTGACGGTTGAGGATTGTGGTTTGAGGATTGAGGATTGAGGATTGAGTATTGAGGATGAGGACTGGGGTTTGAGGATTGAGGTTTGAGGAATGAGGATTGAGGATTGAGGATTGAGAATTGAGGATTGAGGATTGAGGATTGAAGATTGAGGATTTGGTATTAAGGATTGAAGAATGAGGATTGAGGATTGAGGATTCAGAATTGATGTTTGAGGACTGAGGATTGAGGATTGAAGATTGATTATTGAGGATTGAGGATTGAGAATTGAAGATTGAAGATTGAGGATTGAAGATTGAGGATTGGGTATTGAGAATTGAAGAATGAGGATTGAGGATTGAGGATTGAGTATTGAGGATTGAAGATTGAGTATTGAGGATTGAAGATTGAGGATTGAGGACTGAGGATTGAGGGTTGAGTATTGAGTATTGAGGATTGAAGATTGAGAATTGAGGATTGAGGATTGAACATTGAGGACTGAGAGTTGAGGGTTGAGTGATGAGAATTGATGTTTGTGGATAGAGATTTGAAGATTGCAGATTGAGTATTGTGTATTGAAAACTGTGAATTGAGAATCTTCTATTGAGGATTGAGGATTGTCACCTGATTGTTGAGGACTGAGGGCTGAAGATTGAGGATTCAGTATTGAGGATACAGAATTGAGGTTTGAGGACTGAGGATTGAGGATGGAGGATCGAAGATTGAGTATCGAGGGTTGAAGATTGAGGATTGAGGATTGAGTATGAGGGCTGAGGGTTGAGGACTGAGATTTAAGGACTGAGGACTGAGGATTGAGGATTGAGAATTGAGGATTGAGGATTGAGGATTGAAGATTGAGGATTTGGTATTAAGGATTGAAGAAAGAGGATTGAGGATTGAGGATTGAGTATTCAGAATTGATGTTTGAGGGCTGAGGATTGAGGATTGAAGATTGATTATTGAGGATTGAGGATTGAGAATTGAGGATTGAAGATTGAGGATTGAGGATTGAGGATTGAGGATTGAGGATTGAAGATTGGGGATTGAGGATTGAGGGTTGTGGATTGAGGACGAGGACTGAGGGTTGAGTATTGAGGATTGAGGATTGAGGATTGAAGTTTGAGTATTGAGGATTGAAGATTGAGGATTGAGGATTGAGGATTGAGGATAGAGGATTGAAGATTGAGGATTGGGGACTGAGTGTTGAGGGTTGAGTAATGAGAATTGATGTTTGTGGATGGAGATTTGAAAATTGATGATTGAGGGTTGAGTATTGAAAGCTGAGAATTCAGGATATTCTATTGAGTATTGAGAATTTTGGATTGATGGTTGAGTATTGAGGATTGATGGTTGAGGGTTGTGTGTTGAATATTGAGGATTGGCGGATTGACTATTGAAGATTGAGGACTGAGGGCTGAGGATTGAGTATTGAGGATTGAGGATTCAGTGTTGAGGGTTGAGGATTTAAGAGTATTGATGAGTGAAGATTGCGGATTTATTATTGAGGGTTGAGGTTTGAGGACGAGGACTGAGGGTTGTGGATTGAGGATTGAGGACAGAAGATGGAGGATTGAGGATTGAGAATTGATAATTGAAGATTGAGGATTGAAAATTTAGGATTGGGTATTGAGGATTGAGGATTGAGGATTGAGGATTGAGTATTGAAGGTTCAGGATTGATGACTGAGGATTGAGGATTGCGGATTGACGATTGAGGATTGAGGATTGAGGGTTGAAGGTTGAGTGTTGAGGATTGAAGGTTGAGGATTGACGATTGAGGATTGAGGATTGTGGATGATGGCTGAGGTTTGAGGTTTGAGGTTTGAGGTTTGAGTATTGAATCCTGAGAATTCAGGATGTTCTATTGAGTATTGAGAAATGAGGATTGATGGTTTAGTATTGAGCATTCAGGATTGAGGATTGAGGATTAAGTATTGAAGATTGAGGATTGATCGTTGAGGATTTAGAATTGAGGATTGAGGATTCAGGATTGAGGATTGAAAATTGAGTATTGAGGGTTGAATATTGAGGACTGAGGAATAAGTATTGAGGATTGAGGATTGAGGATTGAAGATTGAGGATTGGGTATTGAGGATTGAAGAATGAGGATTGAGGAATGAGGATTGAGGATTGAGGATTGAAGATTGAGTATTGAGGGTTGAAGATTGAGGATTGAGGATTGAGGATAGAGGATTGAGGATTGAGGATTGAGGATTGAAGATTGAGGATTGGGGACTGAGTGTTGAGGGTTGAGTGATGAGAATTAATGTTTGTGGATAGAGATTTGAAGATTGCAGATTGAGTATCGAGTATTGAAAACTGTGAATTGAGGATATTCTATTGAGGAATGAGGATTGACAATTGATTGTCGAGGACTGAGGGCTGAAGATTGAGGATTAAGGATTGAGGATGCAGAATTGAGGTTTGAGGACTGAGGATTGAGGATTGAAGATTGAGTATTGAGGATTGAAGATTGAGGATTGAGGACTGAGGATGGAGGATTGAAGAGAGAGGACTGAGTGTTGAGGATTGAGTGTTGAGAATTGATGTTTGAGGGTTGAGATTTGATTATTAATTTTTGTGGATTGAGTATTGAACGATGAGAATTCAGGGTATTCTATTGAGTATTGAGAATTGAGGATTAATTGTTGAATATTGAGGATTGATGGTTGAGGGTTTTGTGATGAATATTGAGGATTGAGATTTAAGGACTGAGGGCTGAGGATTGAGGATGGAGGATCGAAGATTGAGTATTGAGGGTTGAAGATTGAGGATTGAGGATTGAGGATGAGGGCTGAGGGTTGAGGATTGAGATTTAAGGACTGAGGACTGAGGATTGAGGATTGAGAATTGAGGATTGAGAATTGAGGATTGAAGATTGAGGATTGAGGATTGAGGATTGAGGATTGAGGATTGAAGATTGGGGATTGAGGATTGAGGGTTGTGGATTGAGGACGAGGTCTGAGGGTTGAGTATTGATGTTTGAGGTCTGAGGATTGAGGATTGAGGATTGAGAATTGAAGGATTGAAGATTGGGGATTGGTAATTGAGGATTGAAGAATGAGGATTCAGGATTGAGGATTGATGATTGGGGATTGAAGATTGAGTATTGAGGATTGAAGATTGAGTATTGATGATTGAAGATTGAGGATTGAGGATTGAGGATTGAGGATTGAAGATTGAGTATTGAGGATTGAAGATTGAGGATTGAGGACTGAGGATTGAGGATTGAGTATTGAGGATTGAGGATTGAGGATTAAAGATTGAGTATTGAGGATTGAAGATTGAGGATTGTGGATTGAAGATTGAGTATTGAGGATTGAAGATTGAGGATTGAGGATTGAGGATTGAGAATTGACGATGAGGTCTGAGGGTTGAGGATTGAGGTTTGAGGACTGAGGACTGAGGACTGAGGATTGAGGATTGAGAATTGAGGATTGAGGATTGAGGATTGAGGATTGAAGATTGAGGATTGGGTATTGAGGATTGAACATTGAGGATTGAGAATTGAGTATCGAGGATTGCGGATTGAGGATTGAAGATTGAATATTGATGATTGAAGATTGAGGATTGAGGATTGAGGTTTGTGGATTGGGGACGAGGACTGAGTGCTGAGTATTGATGTTTGAGGTCTGATGATTGAGGATTGAGGATTGAGAATTGAGGATTGAGGATTGAGGGTTGAGGATTGAGGATTGAGGATTGAAGATTGAGGATTGGGTATTGAGGACTGAGGACTGAGGATTGAGTATTGAGGATTGAGGATTGAGGATTAAAGATTGAGTATTGAGGATTGAAGATTGAGGATTGAGGGTTGAGGGTTGAGGGTTGCGGACGAGGACTGACGGTTGAGGATTGAGGTGTGAGGATTGAGGGTTGAGGACTGAGGACTGAGGATAGAGGATTGAGGATGGAGCATTGAGGATTGAAGACTGAGGACTGGGGATTGAGGACTGAAGATTGAGGATTAAGGATTGAGGATTGGTGATTGAGGATCTAGGGCTGAATATTGATTATTGAGGATTAAAGATTGAGGATTGAGGATTGAGGATTGAGAATTGAGAATTGAGGATAAGGAATGAGGGTTGAGGATTGAGGTTTGAGGAATGAGGATTGAGGATTGAGGATTGAGGATTGAGGATTGATGATTGAGTATTGATGATTGAAGATTGAGGATTGAGTATTGAGGGTTGAGGATTGAGGACGATGACTGACGGTTGAGGATTGTGGTTTGAGGATTGAGGATTGAGGATTGAGTATTGAGGATGAGGACTGGGGTTTGAGGATTGAGGTTTGAGGAATGAGGATTGAGGATTGAGGATTGAGAATTGAGGATTGACGATTGAGGATTGAAGATTGAGGATTTGGTATTAAGGATTGAAGAATGAGGAATGAGGATTGAGGATTCAGAATTGATGTTTGAGGACTGAGGATTGAGGATTGAAGATTGATTATTGAGGATTGAGGATTGAGAATTGAGGATTGAAGATTGAGGATTGAAGATTGAGGATTGGGTATTGAGAATTGAAGAATGAGGATTGAGGATTGAGGATTGAGTATTGAGGATTGAAGATTGAGTATTGAGGATTGAAGATTGAGGATTGAGGACTGAGGATTGAGGGTTGAGTATTGAGGATTCAGGATTGAGGATTAAAGATTGACTATTGAGGATTGAAGATTGAGGATTGTGGATTGAGATTGAGTATTGAGGATTGAAGATTGAGAATTGAGGATTGAGGATTGAACATTGATGACTGAGTGTTGAGGGTTGAGTGATGAGAATTGATGTTTGTGAATGGAGATTTGAAGATTGCAGATTGAGTATTGTGTATTGAAATCTGTGAATTGAGGATATTCTATTGAGGATTGAGGATTGTCACCTGATTGTTGAGGACTGAGGGCTGAAGATTGAGGATTCAGTATTGAGGATACAGAATTGAGGTTTGAGGGCTGAGGATTGAGGATGGAGGATCGAAGATTGAGTATTGAGGGTTGAAGATTGAGGATTGAGGATTGAGGGTGAGGGCTGAGGGTTGAGGATTGAGATTTAAGGACTGAGGACTGAGGATTGAGGATTGAGAATTGAGGATTGAGAATTGAGGATTGAAGATTGAGGATTGAGGATTGAGGATTGAGGATTGAGGATTGAAGATTGGGGATTGAGGATTGAGGGTTGTGGATTGAGGACGAGGTCTGAGGGTTGAGTATTGATGTTTGAGGTCTGAGGATTGAGGATTGAGGATTGAGAATTGAAGGATTGAAGATTGGGGATTGGTAATTGAGGATTGAAGAATGAGGATTCAGGATTGCGGATTGATGATTGGGGATTGAAGATTGAGTATTGAGGATTGAAGATTGAGTATTGATGATTGAAGATTGAGGATTGAGGATTGAGGATTGAGGATTGAAGATTGAGTATTGAGGATTGAAGATTGAGGATTGAGGACTGAGGATTGAGGATTGAGTATTGAGGATTGAGGATTGAGGATTAAAGATTGAGTATTGAGGATTGAAGATTGAGGATTGTGGATTGAAGATTGAGTATTGAGGATTGAAGATTGAGGATTGAGGATTGAGGATTGAGAATTGACGATGAGGTCTGAGGGTTGAGGATTGAGGTTTGAGGACTGAGGACTGAGGACTGAGGATTGAGGATTGAGAATTGAGGATTGAGGATTGAGGATTGAGGATTGAAGATTGAGGATTGGGTATTGAGGATTGAACATTGAGGATTGAGAATTGAGGATCGAGGATTGCGGATTGAGGATTGAAGATTGAATATTGATGATTGAAGATTGAGGATTGAGGATTGAGGTTTGTGGATTGGGGACGAGGACTGAGTGCTGCGTATTGATGTTTGAGGTCTGATGATTGAGGATTGAGGATTGAGAATTGAGGATTGAGGATTGAGGGTTGAGGATTGAGGATTGAGGATTGAAGATTGAGGATTGGGTATTGAGGACTGAGGACTGAGGATTGAGTATTGAGGATTGAGGATTGAGGATTAAAGATTGAGTATTGAGGATTGAAGATTGAGGATTGAGGGTTGAGGGTTGAGGGTTGCGGACGAGGACTGACGGTTGAGGATTGAGGTGTGAGGATTGAGGGTTGAGGACTGAGGACTGAGGATAGAGGATTGAGGATGGAGCATTGAGGATTGAAGACTGAGGACTGGGGATTGAGGACTGAAGATTGAGGATTAAGGATTGAGGATTGGTGATTGAGGATCTAGGGTTGAATATTGATTATTGAGGATTAAAGATTGAGGATTGAGGATTGAGGATTGAGAATTGAGAATTGAGGATAAGGAATGAGGGTTGAGGATTGAGGTTTGAGGAATGAGGATTGAGGATTGAGGATTGAGGATTGAGGATTGATGATTGAGTATTGATGATTGAAGATTGAGGATTGAGTATTGAGGGTTGAGGATTGAGGACGATGACTGACGGTTGAGGATTGTGGTTTGAGGATTGAGGATTGAGGATTGAGTATTGAGGATGAGGACTGGGGTTTGAGGATTGAGGTTTGAGGAATGAGGATTGAGGATTGAGGATTGAGAATTGAGGATTGACGATTGAGGATTGAAGATTGAGGATTTGGTATTAAGGATTGAAGAATGAGGAATGAGGATTGAGGATTCAGAATTGATGTTTGAGGACTGAGGATTGAGGATTGAAGATTGATTATTGAGGATTGAGGATTGAGAATTGAGGATTGAAGATTGAGGATTGAAGATTGAGGATTGGGTATTGAGAATTGAAGAATGAGGATTGAGGATTGAGGATTGAGTATTGAGGATTGAAGATTGAGTATTGAGGATTGAAGATTGAGGATTGAGGACTGAGGATTGAGGGTTGAGTATTGAGGATTCAGGATTGAGGATTAAAGATTGACTATTGAGGATTGAAGATTGAGGATTGTGGATTGAGATTGAGTATTGAGGATTGAAGATTGAGAATTGAGGATTGAGGATTGAACATTGATGACTGAGTGTTGAGGGTTGAGTGATGAGAATTGATGTTTGTGGATGGAGATTTGAAGATTGCAGATTGAGTATTGTGTATTGAAATCTGTGAATTGAGGATATTCTATTGAGGATTGAGGATTGTCACCTGATTGTTGAGGACTGAGGGCTGAAGATTGAGGATTCAGTATTGAGGATACAGAATTGAGGTTTGAGGGCTGAGGATTGAGGATGGAGGATCGAAGATTGAGTATTGAGGGTTGAAGATTGAGGATTGAGGATTGAGGATGAGGGCTGAGGGTTGAGGATTGAGATTTAAGGACTGAGGACTGAGGATTGGGGATTGAGAATTGAGGATTGAGAATTGAGGATTGAAGATTGAGGATTGAGGATTGAGGATTGAGGATTGAGGATTGAGGATTGAAGATTGGGGATTGAGGATTGAGGGTTGTGGATTGAGGACGAGGTCTGAGGGTTGAGTATTGATGTTTGAGGTCTGAGGATTGAGGATTGAGGATTGAGAATTGAAGGATTGAAGATTGGGGATTGGTAATTGAGGATTGAAGAATGAGGATTCAGGATTGAGGATTGATGATTGGGGATTGAAGATTGAGTATTGAGGATTGAAGATTGAGTATTGATGATTGAAGATTGAGGATTGAGGGTTGAGGGTTGAGGGTTGCGGACGAGGACTGACGGTTGAGGATTGAGGTTTGAGGATTGAGGGTTGAGGACTGAGGACTGAGGATAGAGTATTGAGGATGGAGCATTGAGGATTGAAGATTGAGGACTGGGGATTGAGGACTGAAGATTGAGGATTAAGGATTGAGGATTGGTGATTGAGGATCTAGGACTGAATATTGATTATTGAGGATTAAAGATTGAGGATTGAGGATTGAGGACTGAGAATTGAGGATAAGGACTGAGGGTTGAGGATTGAGGTTTGAGGAAGGAGGATTGAGGATTGAGGATTGAGTATTGAGGATTGAAGATTGAGGATTGAGGACTGAGGATTGAGGGTTGAGTATTGAGGATTGAGGATTGAGGATTAAAGATTGACTATTGAGGATTGAAGATTGAGGATTGTGGATTGAAGATTGAGCATTGAGGATTGAAGATTGAGGATTGAGGATTGAAGATTGAGGATTGGGTATTGAGGATTGAACATTGAGGATTGAGAATTGAGGATCGGGGATTGCGGATTGAGAATTGAAGATTGAATATTGATGATTGAAGATTGAGGATTGAGGATTGAGGGTTGTGGATTGAGGACGAGGACTGAGTGCTGAGTATTGATGTTTGAGGTCTGATGATTGAGGATTGAGGATTGAGAATTGAGGATTGAGGATTGAGGGTTGAGGATTGGGGATTGAGGATTGAAGATTGAGGATTGGGTATTGAGGACTGAGGACTGAGGATTGAGTATTGAGGATTGAGGATTGAGGATTAAAGATTGAGTATTGAGGATTGAGGATTGAGGATTGAAGTTTGAGTATTGAGGATTGAAGATTGAGGATTGAAGATTGAGGATTGAGGATAGAGGATTGAAGATTGAGGATTGGGGACTGAGTGTTGAGGGTTGAGTAATGAGAATTGATGTTTGTGGATGGAGATTTGAAAATTGAAGATTGAGGGTTGAGTATTGAAAGCTGAGAATTCAGGATATTCTGTTGAGTATTGAGAATTTTGGATTGATGGTTGAGTATTGAGGATTGATGGTTGAGGGTTGTGTGTTGAATATTGAGGATTGGCGGATTGAGTATTGAAGATCGAGGACTGAGGGCTGAGGATTGCGTATTGAGGATTGAGGATTCAGTATTGAGGGTTCAGGATTTAAGAGTATTGATGGGTGAAGATTGCGGATTTATTATTGAGGGTTGAGGTTTGAGGACGAGGACTGAGGGTTGTGGATTGAGGTTTGAGGACAGAAGATTGAGGATTGAGGATTGAGAATTGATAATTGAAGATTGAGGATTGAAAATTTAGGATTGGGTATTGAGGATTGAGGATTGGGGATTGAGGATTTAGTATTGGAGATTGATTATTTAGGATTGAAGATAGAGGGTTGAGGATTGAGGATTGAGGATTGAGAATTGAGAATTGAGGATGATGACTGAGGTTTGAGGATTGAGGTGTGAGGATTGAGGGTTGAGGACTGAGGACTGAGGATAGAGGATTGAGGATGGAGCATTGAGGATTGAAGATTGAGGACTGGGGATTGAGGACTGAAGATTGAGGATTAAGGATTGAGGATTGGTGATTGAGGATCTAGGACTGAATATTGATTATTGAGGATTAAAGATTGAGGATTGAGGATTGTGGATTGAGAATTGAGAATTGAGGATAAGGAATGAGGGTTGAGGATTGAGGTTTGAGGAATGCGGATTGAGGATTGTGGATTGAGTATTGAGGATTCAAGATTGAGGATTGAGGACTGAGGATTGAGGGTTGAGTATTGAGGATTGAGGATTGAGGATTAAAGATTGACTATTGAGGATTGAAGATTGAGGATTGTGGATTGAAGATTGCGTATTGAGGATTGAAGATTGAGGATCGAGGATTGAGGATTGAGAATTGAAGATGAGGGCTGAGGGTTGAGGATTGAGGTTTGAGGACTGCGGACTGAGGATTGAGGATTGAGAATTGAGGAATGAGGATTGAGGACTGAGGATTGAAGATTGGGGATTGAGGATTGAGGGTTGTGGATTGAGGACGAGGACTGAGGGTTGCGTATTGATGTTTGAGGTCTGAGGATTGAGGATTGAGGATTGAGAATTGAGGATTGAAGATTGAGTATTGAGGATTGAAGGTTGAGGATTGAGGGTTGAGGATTGAAGATTGAGGACTTAGTGTTGAGGGTTGAGTGATGGGAATTGATGTTTGTGGATTGAGATTTGAAGATTGAAGAATGGGGATTGAGTATTGAAAACTGTGAATTGAGGATATTCTATTGAGGATTGAGTATTGACAATTGATTGTTGAGGACTGATGGCTAAAGATTGAGGATTCAGGGTTCAGGATTCGCGATTGAGGTTTAAGGACAGAGGATTGAGGGTTGAGGATTGAGGATTGAGGATTGACGCGTGAGGATTGAAGGTTGAGGATGGAGGATTGAAAAGAGTGGACTGAGTGTTGAGGATTGAGTGTTGAGAATTGATGTTTGAGGATTGAGATTTGATTATTGAATATTGTGGATTGAGTATTGAACCATGAGAATTTAGGATACTCTATTGAGTATTAGGAATTGAGGATTGATGGTTGAGTATTGAAGATTGGTGGTTGAGGGTTGTGTGTTGAATATTGAGGATTGAGGATTGAGGATTGAGGATTGAATATTGAGTCTTGATGATTGATGATTGAGGATTGAGGATTGAGTGTTGAGGATTGAGGACGAGGACTGACGGTTGAGGATTGAGGTTTGAGGTTTGAGGATTGAGGATTGAGGACTGAGGATTGAGGATTGAGGATTGAGCATTGAGGATTGAAGATTGAGGACTGGGGATTGAGGATTGAAGATTGACGATTGAGGATTGTGGATTGAGGATTGAGGGTTGAGGATTAAAGATTGAATATTGATGATTGAAGATTGAGGATTGAGGATTGAGGGTTGTGGATTGAGGACGAGGACTGAGTGTTGAGAATTGATGTTTGAGGTCTGAGGATTGAAGATTGAGGATTGAGAATTGAGGATTGAGGATTGAAGATTGAAGATTGAGGATTGGGTATTGAGGATTGAAGAATGAGGACTGAGGATTTAGGATTGAGGACGAGGAATGAAGATTGAGTATTGGGGATTGAAGATTGAGGATTGACGATTGTGGATTGAGGATTGAGGATTGAGTATTCATGATTGAGGATTGAGGATTGTAGATTGAGGATTGAGGATTGATGATTAAAGATTGAGTGTTGAGGATTGAAGATTGAGGATTGATGATTGGGGATTGAGGATTGAGGATTGAGGATTGAGGATTGAGTATTGAAGGCTGAGGATTGATGATTGAGGATTGAGGATTGAGTATTGAGGATTGAGTATTGAGGACTGAGGGTTGAAGATTGAGGATTGATGATTGAGGATTAAAGATTGAGTATTGAGGATTGAAGATTGAGAATTGAGGATTGAGGATTGAACATTGAGGACTGAGTGTTGAGGGTTGAGTGATGAGAATTGATGTTTGTGGATAGAGATTTGAAGATAGCAGATTGAGTGTTGTGTATTGTAAACTGTGAATTGAAGATATTTTATTGAGGATTGAGGATTGTCACCTGATTGTTGAGGACTGAGGGCTGAAGATTGAGGACTCAGGATTGAGGATTCAGAATTGAGGTTTGAGGACTGAGGATTGAGGATTGAAGATTGATTATTGAGGATTGAGGATTGAGAATTGAGGATTGTGGATTGATGATTGAAGATTGAGGATTGAAGATTGAATATTGATGATTGAAGATTGAGGATTGAGGATTGAGGGTTGTGGATTGAGGACGAGGACTGAGTGCTGAGTATTGATGTTTGAGGTCTGATGATTGAGGATTGAGGATTGAGAATTGAGGATTGAGGATTGAGGGTTGCGGATTGAGGATTGAGGATTGAAGATTGAGGATTGGGTATTGAGGACTGAGGACTGAGGATTGAGTATTGAGGATAGAGGATTGAGGATTAAAGATTGAGTATTGAGGATTGAGGATTGAGGATTGAAGTTTGAGTATTGAGGATTGAAGATTGAGGATTGAGGATTGAGGATTGAGGATAGAGGATTGAAGATTGAGGATTGGGGACTGAGTGTTGAGGGTTGAGTAATGAGAATTGATGTTTGTGGATGGAGATTTGAAAATTGAAGATTGAGTGTTGAGTATTGAAAGCTGAGAATTCAGGATATTCTATTGAGTATTGAGAATTTTGGATTGATGGTTGAGTATTGAGGATTGATGGTTGAGGGTTGTGTGTTGAATATTGAGGATTGGCGGATTGAGTATTGAAGATTGAGGACTGAGGGCTGAGGATTGAGTATTGAGGATTGAGGATTCAGTATTGAGGGTTGAGGATTTAAGAGTATTGATGGGTGAAGATTGCGGATTTATTATTGAGGGTTGAGGTTTGAGGACGAGGACTGAGGGTTGTGGATTGAGGTTTGAGGACAGAAGATTGAGGATTGAGGATTGAGAATTGATAATTGAAGATTGAGGATTGAAAATTTAGAATTGGGTATTGAGGATTGAGGATTGGGGATTGAGGATTTAGTATTGGAGATTGATTATTTAGGATTGAAGATAGAGGGTTGAGGATTGAGGATTGAGGATTGAGAATTGAGAATTGAGGATGATGACTGAGGTTTGAGGATTGAGGTTTGAGGAATGAGGATTGAGGATTGAAGATTGGGGATTGGTAATTGAGAATTGAAGAATGAGGATTCAGGATTGAGGATTGATGATTGGGGATTGAAGATTGAGTATTGAGGATTGAAGATTGAGTATTGATGATTGAAGATTGAGGATTGAGCGTTGAGGGTTGAGGGTTGCGGACGAGGACTGGCGGTTGAGGATTGAGGTGTGAGGATTGAGGGTTGAGGACTGAGGACTGAGGATAGAGGATTGAGGATGGAGCATTGAGGATTGAAGATTGAGGACTGGGGATTGAGGACTGAAGATTGAGGATTAAGGATTGAGGATTGGTGATTGAGGATCTAGGGTTGAATATTGATTATTGAGGATTAAAGATTGAGGATTGAGGATTGAGGATTGAGAATTGAGAATTGAGGATAAGGAATGAGGGTTGAGGATTGAGGTTTGAGGAATGAGGATTGAGGATTGAGGATTGAGGATTGATGATTGAGTATTGATGATTGAAGATTGAGGATTGAGTATTGAGGGTTGAGGATTGAGGACGATGACTGACGGTTGAGGATTGTGGTTTGAGGATTGAGGATTGAGGATTGAGTATTGAGGATGAGGACTGGGGTTTGAGGATTGAGGTTTGAGGAATGAGGATTGAGGATTGAGGATTGAGAATTGAGGATTGAGGATTGAGGATTGAAGATTGAGGATTTGGTATTAAGGATTGAAGAATGAGGATTGAGGATTGAGGATTCAGAATTGATGTTTGAGGACTGAGGATTGAGGATTGAAGATTGATTATTGAGGATTGAGGATTGAGAATTGAGGATTGAAGATTGAGGATTGAAGATTGAGGATTGGGTATTGAGAATTGAAGAATGAGGATTGAGGATTGAGAATTGAGTATTGAGGATTGAAGATTGAGTATTGAGGATTGAAGATTGAGGATTGAGGACTGAGGATTGAGGGTTTAGTATTGAGGATTGAGGATTGAGGATTAAAGATTGACTATTGAGGATTGAAGATTGAGGATTGTGGATTGAGATTGAGTATTGAGGATTGAAGATTGAGAATTGAGGATTGAGGATTGAACATTGAGGACTGAGTGTTGAGGGTTGAGAGATGAGAATTGGTGTTTGTGGATAGAGATTTGAAGATTGCAGATTGAGTATTGTGTATTGAAAACTGTGAATTGAGGATATTCTATTGAGGATTGAGGATTGTCACCTGATTGTTGAGGACTGAGGGCTGAAGATTGAGGATTCAGTGTTGAGGTTACAGAATTGAGGTTTGAGGACAGAGGATTGAGGATGGAGGATCGAAGATTGAGTATTGAGGGTTGAAGATTGAGGATTGAGGATTGAGGATGAGGGCTGAGGGTTGAGGATTGAGATTTAAGGACTGAGGACTGAGGATTGAGGATTGAGAATTGAGGATTGAGGATTGAGGATTGAGGATTGAGGATTGAAGATTGAGTATTGAGGATTGAAGATTGAGTATTGAGGATTGAGGATTGAGGATTGAGGACTGAGGATTGAGGATTCAGGATTGAGAATTGAAGATTGACGAATGAGGACTGGGGATTGAGTATTGAGGATTGAGGATTCAGTATTGGGGATTGATGATTGAAGATTGAGTATTGATGATTGAAGGTTGCGGATTGATTATTGAGGGTTGAGGATTGATGACGAGGACTGAGGGTTGAGGATTGAGGACTGAGGATTGAGGATGGAGGATTGGGCATTGAGGATTGAAGATTGAGGATTGAGGATTGAGGATTGAGTATTGAGGATTGAGGATTGAGGATTGAGGATTGAGGATTGAGTATTGAAGATTGAGGTCTGAAGACTGGGGATTGAGTATAGAGGATTGAGTATTCAGAATTGAGGATTGAGGATTGAAGATCGAGTATTGATGATTGAAGATTGCGGATTGATTATTGAGGGTTGAGGATTGATGACGAGGTCTGAGGGTTGAGGATTGAGTACTCAGGATTGAGGATGGAGGTTTGGGCATTGAGGATTGAAGATTGAGGACTGGGGATTGAGGATTGAATATTGAGGATTAAGGATTGAGCATTGGGGATAGGGGATCTAGGATTGGAGATTGATTATTGAGGATTGAAGATTGAGTGTTGAGGATTGAGGATTGAGAATTGAGGATAAAGACTGAGCGTTGAGGATTGAGGTTTGAGGAATGAGGATTGGGGATTGAAGATTGAGGGTTGAGGATTGAGGATTGAGAATTGAGAATTGAGGATGAGGACTGAGGGTTGAAGAATGAGGATTGAGGATTGAGGATTGAGGATTCAGGATTGAGGATTGAAGATTGAGTATTGAGGATTGAAGACTGATGACTGAGGATTGAGGATTGAGGATTGTGGATTGAGAATTGAGGATTGAGGATTAAAGATTGAGTATTGAGGAATGAGGATTGAGTGTTGTGGATTGAAGATTGAGTATTGAGGATTGAGGGTTGAGGATTGAGGATTGAAGATTGAGAATTGACGATGAGGTCTGAGGGTTGAGGATTGAGGTTTGAGGACTGAGGACTGAGGATTGAGGATCGAGAATTGAGGATTGAGGATTGAGGATTGAGGATTGAAGATTGAGGATTGGGTATTGAGGATTGAACATTGAGGATTGAGGATTGAGGATCGAGGATTGCGGATTGAGGATTGAAGATTGAATATTGATGATTGAAGATTGAGGATTGAGGATTGAGGGTTGTGGATTGAGGACGAGGACTGAGTGTTGAGTATTGATGTTTGAGGTCTGATGATTGAGGATTGAGGATTGAGAATTGAGGATTGAGGATTGAGGATTGAAGATTGAGGATTGGGTATTGAGGATTGAAGAATGAGGATCGAGGATTGAGTATTGAGGATTGAGGATTGAAGATTGAGTATTGGGGATTGAAGACTGACGATTGAGTATTTAGGATTGAGGGTTGAGGATTTAGTATTGAGAATTGAGGATTGAGGATTGAGGATTGAAGGTTGAGGATTGGGTATTGAGGACTGAGGACTGAGGATTGAGTATTGAGGATTGAGGATTGAGGATTAAAGATTGAGTATTGAGGATTGAGGATTGAGGATTGGTGATTGAGGATCTAGGGTTGAATATTGATTATTGAGGATTAAAGATTGAGGATTGAGGATTGAGGATTGAGAATTGAGAATTGAGGATAAGGAATGAGGGTTGAGGATTGAGGTTTGAGGAATGAGGATTGAGGATTGAGGATTGAGGATTGATGATTGAGTATTGATGATTGAAGATTGAGGATTGAGTATTGAGGGTTGAGGATTGAGGACGATGACTGACGGTTGAGGATTGTGGTTTGAGGATTGAGGATTGAGGATTGAGTATTGAGGATGAGGACTGGGGTTTGAGGATTGAGGTTTGAGGAATGAGGATTGAGGATTGAGGATTGAGAATTGAGGATTGAGGATTGAGGATTGAAGATTGAGGATTTGGTATTAAGGATTGAAGAATGAGGATTGAGGATTGAGGATTCAGAATTGATGTTTGAGGACTGAGGATTGAGGATTGAAGATTGATTATTGAGGATTGAGGATTGAGAATTGAGGATTGAAGATTGAGGATTGAAGATTGGGGATTGGGTATTGAGAATTGAAGAATGAGGATTGAGGATTGAGGATTGAGTATTGAGGATTGAAGATTGAGTATTGAGGATTGAAGATTGAGGATTGAGGACTGAGGATTGAGGGTTGAGTATTGAGGATTGAGGATTGAGGATTAAAGATTGACTATTGAGGATTGAAGATTGAGGATTGTGGATTGAGATTGAGTATTGAGGATTGAAGATTGAGAATTGAGGATTGAGGATTGAACATTGAGGACTGAGTGTTGAGGGTTGAGAGATGAGAATTGGTGTTTGTGGATAGAGATTTGAAGATTGCAGATTGAGTATTGTGTATTGAAAACTGTGAATTGAGGATATTCTATTGAGGATTGAGGATTGTCACCTGATTGTTGAGGACTGAGGGCTGAAGATTGAGGATTCAGTGTTGAGGTTACAGAATTGAGGTTTGAGGACAGAGGATTGAGGATGGAGGATCGAAGATTGAGTATTGAGGGTTGAAGATTGAGGATTGAGGATTGAGGATGAGGGCTGAGGGTTGAGGATTGAGATTTAAGGACTGAGGACTGAGGATTGAGGATTGAGAATTGAGGATTGAGGATTGAGGATTGGGGATTGAGGATTGAAGATTGAGTATTGAGGATTGAAGATTGAGTATTGAGGATTGAGGATTGAGGATTGAGGACTGAGGATTGAGGATTCAGGATTGAGAATTGAAGATTGACGAATGAGGACTGGGGATTGAGTATTGAGGATTGAGGATTCAGTATTGGGGATTGATGATTGAAGATTGAGTATTGATGATTGAAGGTTGCGGATTGATTATTGAGGGTTGAGGATTGATGACGAGGACTGAGGGTTGAGGATTGAGGATGGAGGATTGGGCATTGAGGATTGAAGATTGAGGATTGAGGATTGAGGATTGAGTATTGAGGATTGAGGATTGAGGATTGAGGATTGAGGATTGAGTATTGAAGATTGAGGTCTGAAGACTGGGGATTGAGTATAGAGGATTGAGTATTCAGAATTGAGGATTGAGGATTGAAGATCGAGTATTGATGATTGAAGATTGCGGATTGATTATTGAGGGTTGAGGATTGATGACGAGGTCTGAGGGTTGAGGATTGAGTACTCAGGATTGAGGATGGAGGTTTGGGCATTGAGGATTGAAGATTGAGGACTGGGGATTGAGGATTGAATATTGAGGATTAAGGATTGAGCATTGGGGATAGGGGATCTAGGATTGGAGATTGATTATTGAGGATTGAAGATTGAGTGTTGAGGATTGAGGATTGAGAATTGAGGATAAGGACTGAGGGTTGAGGATTGAGGTTTGAGGAATGAGGATTGGGGATTGAAGATTGAGGGTTGAGGATTGAGGATTGAGAATTGAGAATTGAGGATGAGGACTGAGGGTTGAAGAATGAGGATTGAGGATTGAGGATTGAGGATTCAGGATTGAGGATTGAAGATTGAGTATTGAGGATTGAAGACTGATGACTGAGGATTGAGGATTGAGGATTGTGGATTGAGAATTGAGGATTGAGGATTAAAGATTGAGTATTGAGGAATGAGGATTGAGTGTTGTGGATTGAAGATTGAGTATTGAGGATTGAGGGTTGAGGATTGAGGATTGAAGATTGAGAATTGACGATGAGGTCTGAGGGTTGAGGATTGAGGTTTGAGGACTGAGGACTGAGGATTGAGGATTGAGAATTGAGGATTGAGGATTGAGGATTGAGGATTGAAGATTGAGGATTGGGTATTGAGGATTGAACATTGAGGATTGAGGATTGAGGATCGAGGATTGCGGATTGAGGATTGAAGATTGAATATTGATGATTGAAGATTGAGGATTGAGGATTGAGGGTTGTGGATTGAGGACGAGGACTGAGTGTTGAGTATTGATGTTTGAGGTCTGATGATTGAGGATTGAGGATTGAGAATTGAGGATTGAGGATTGAGGATTGAAGATTGAGGATTGGGTATTGAGGATTGAAGAATGAGGATCGAGGATTGAGTATTGAGGATTGAGGATTGAAGATTGAGTATTGGGGATTGAAGACTGACGATTGAGTATTTAGGATTGAGGGTTGAGGATTTAGTATTGAGAATTGAGGATTGAGGATTGAGGATTGAGGATTGAAGGTTGAGGATTGGGTATTGAGGACTGAGGACTGAGGATTGAGTATTGAGGATTGAGGATTGAGGATTAAAGATTGAGTATTGAGGATTGAGGATTGAAGTTTGAGTATTGAGGATTGAAGATTGAGGATTGAGGATTGAGGATTGAGGATTGAGGATTGAGGATTGAGGATTGAAGATTGAGGATTGGGGACTGAGTGTTGAGGGTTGAGTAATGAGAATTGATGTTTGTGGATGGAGATTTGAAGATTGAAGATTGAGGATTGAGTATTGAAAGCAGAGAATTCAGGATATTCTATTGAGTATTGAGAATTTTGGATTGATGGTTGAGTATTGAGGATTGATGGTTGAGGGTTGTGTGTTGAATATTGAGGATTGGCGGATTGAGTATTGAAGATTGAGGACTGAGGACTGAGGATTGAGTATTGAGGATTGAGGATTCAGTATTGAGGATTGAGGATTTAAGAGTATTGATGAGTGAAGATTGCGGATTTATTATTGAGGGTTGAGGTTTGAGGACGAGGACTGAGGGTTGTGGATTGAGGTTTGAGGACAGAAGATTGAGGATTGAGGATTGAGAATTGATAATTGAAGATTGAGGATTGAAAATTTAGGATTGGGTATTGAGGACTGAGGATTGGGGATTGAGGATTTAGTATTGGAGGTTGATTATTTAGGATTGAAGATAGAGGGTTGAGGATTGACGATTGAGGATTGAGAATTGAGAATTGAGGATGATGACTGAGGTTTGAGGATTGAGGTTTGAGGAATGAGGATTGAGGATTGAGGATTGAGGATTGAGGATTGATGATTGAGTATTGAAGGTTGAGTATTGTGGACTGAAGATTGAGGATTGAGGATTGACGATTGAGGATTGAGGATTGAGGTTTGAGGAATGACGATGAGGATTGAAGGTTGAGGATTGGGTATTGAGGACTGAGGACTGAGGATTGAGTATTGAGGATTGAGGATTGAGGATTAAAGATTGAGTATTGAGGATTGAGGATTGAAGTTTGAGTATTGAGGATTGAAGATTGAGGATTGAGGATTGAGGATTGAGGATTGAGGATTGAAGATTGAGGATTGGGGACTGAGTGTTGAGGGTTGAGTAATGAGAATTGATGTTTGTGGATGGAGATTTGAAGATTGAAGATTGAGGATTGAGTATTGAAAGCAGAGAATTCAGGATATTCTATTGAGTATTGAGAATTTTGGATTGATGGTTGAGTATTGAGGATTGATGGTTGAGGGTTGTGTGTTGAATATTGAGGATTGGCGGATTGAGTATTGAAGATTGAGGACTGAGGACTGAGGATTGAGTATTGAGGATTGAGGATTCAGTATTGAGGATTGAGGATTTAAGAGTATTGATGAGTGAAGATTGCGGATTTATTATTGAGGGTTGAGGTTTGAGGACGAGGACTGAGGGTTGTGGATTGAGGTTTGAGGACAGAAGATTGAGGATTGAGGATTGAGAATTGATAATTGAAGATTGAGGATTGAAAATTTAGGATTGGGTATTGAGGACTGAGGATTGGGGATTGAGGATTTAGTATTGGAGGTTGATTATTTAGGATTGAAGATAGAGGGTTGAGGATTGACGATTGAGGATTGAGAATTGAGAATTGAGGATGATGACTGAGGTTTGAGGATTGAGGTTTGAGGAATGAGGATTGAGGATTGAGGATTGAGGATTGAGGATTGATGATTGAGTATTGAAGGTTGAGTATTGTGGACTGAAGATTGAGGATTGAGGATTGACGATTGAGGATTGAGGATTGAGGTTTGAGGAATGACGATGAGGGCTGAGGGTTGAGGATTGAGGTTTGAGGTCTGAGGACTGAGGATTGAGGATTGAGAATTGAGGATTGAGGATTGAGGATTGAAGATTGAGGATTGAGTATTGAGGATTGAAGGATGAGGATTGAGGATTAAGGATTGAGGATTGGGGACTGAGGATTGAATATTCAGGATTGAGGATTGAGGATTGAGGATTGAGGATTGAGGATTGAAGATGCAGTATTGAGGATCGAAGATTGAGAATTGAGGATTGAGGATTGAACATTGAGGACTGAGTGTTGAGGGTTGAGTGATGAGAATTGATATTTGTGGATAGAGATTTGAAGATTGCAGATTGGGTATTGAGTATTGAAAACTGTGAATTGAGGATATTATACTGAGGATTGAGGATTGACAACTGATTGTTGAGGACTGAGGGCTGAAGATTGAGGATTCAGGGTTGAGGATTCAGAATTGAGGTTTGAGGACTGAGGATTGAGGATTGAAGATTGAGTATTGAGGATTGAAGATTGAGGATTGAGGATTGAGCATTGAGGATTGAGGATTGAAGATTGAGGATTGGGGACTGAGTGTTGAGGGTTGTGTGATGAGAATTGATGTTTGTGGATAGAGATTCGAAGATTGCAGATTGAGAATTTAGTATTGAAAACTGTGAATTGATGATATTCTGTTGAGGATTGAGGATTGACAACTGATTGTTGAGGTCTGAAGTCTGAAGGTTGAGGACTGAGGATTGAGGATTCAGGATTGAGGTTTGAGGACTGAGGATTGAGGATTGAGGATTGAGGCTTGAGGATTGAGGATTGAGGATTGAAGATTGAGGATTGAGGATCCAGGATGAGGGCTGAAGGTTGAGGATTGAGGTTTGAGGACTGAGGACTGAGGATTGAGGGTTGAGAATTAAGGATTGAGGATTGAGGATTGAAGATTGAGGATTGGGTATTGAGGATTGAAGAATGAGGATTGAGGATTGAGTATTGAGGATTGAGGATTGAAGATTGAGTATTGAGGATTGAAGACTGACGATTGAGTATTGAGGATTGAGGATTGAATATTGAGTATTGAGGATTGATGACTGACGATTGAGGATTGAGGATTGAGGGTTGAGGATTTAGGATTGAGAATTGAGGATTGAGGAGTGAGGATTAAAGAGTGGGGATTGAGGATCCAGGATGAGGGCTGAAGGTTGAGGACTGAGGTTTGAGGACTGAGGTCTGAGGATTGAGGGGTGAGAATTAAGGATAGAGGATTGAGGATTGAAGATTGAGCATTGATAATTGAGTATTGAGGATTGAAGGTGGAGGACTGAGGAATAAGGATTGAGGATTGAGGATGAGGGCTGTGGGTTGAGAATTGAGGTTTGAGGAGTGAGGACCGAGGATTGAGGATTGAGAATTGAGGATTGAGGATTGAGGATTGATGATTGAGGATTGGGTATTGAGGATTGAAGAATGAGGATTGAGGAATGAGGATTGAATATTCAGGATTGAGGATTGAGGATTGAGGATTGAGGATTGAGGATTGAAGATACAGTATTGAGGATCGAAGATTGAGAATGGAGGATTGAGTATTGAACATTGAGGACTGAGTGTTGAGGGTTGAGTGATGAGAATTGATGTCTGTGGATAGAGATTTGAAGATTGCAGGTTGGGTATTGAGTATTGAAAACTGTGAATTGAGGATATTATACTGAGGATTGAGGATTGACAACTGATTGTTGAGGACAGAGGGCTGAAGATTGAGGATTCAGGGTTGAGGATTCAGAATTGAGGTTTGAGGACTGATGATTGAGGATTGAAGATTGAGTATTGAGGATTGAAGATTGAGGATTGAGGATTGAGGATTGAGGATTGAGGATTGAAGATTGAGGATTGAGGTTGAGGGCTGAGTGTTGAGGATTGATGTTTGAGGTGTGAGGACCGAGCATTGAGGATTGAGAATTGAGGATTGAGGATTTAGGATTGAACATTGAGGATTGGGTATTGAGGATTGAAGAATGAGGATTGAGGAATGAGGATTGAGGATTGAGGATTGAAGATTGAGTATTGAGGATTGAAGATTGAGGATTGAGGATTGAGGATTGAGGATTGAGGATTGAGGATTGAGGATTGAAGATTGAGGATTGGGGACTGAGTGTTCAGGGTTGAGTGCTGAGAATTAATGTTTGTGGATAGAGATTTGAAGATTGCAGATTGAGTATCGAGTATTGAAAACTGTGAATTGAGGATATTCTATTGAGGATTGAGGATTGACAATTGATTGTCGAGGACTGAGAGCTGAAGATTAAGGATTAAGGATAGAGGATTCAGAATTGAGGTTTGAGGACTGAGGATTGAGGGTTGAAGATTGAGTATTGAGGATTGAAGATTGAGGATTGAGGACTGAGGATGGAGGATTGAAGAGAGAGGACTGAGTGTTGACGATTGAGTGTTGAGAATTGATGTTTGAGGGTTGAGATTTGATTATTAATTTTTGTGGATTGAGTATTGAACGATGAGTATTCAGGGTATTCTATTGAGTATTGAGAATTGAGGATTGATTGTTGAATATTGAGGATTGATGGTTGAGGGTTTTGTGTTGAATATTGAGGATTGAGGATTGAGGATTGAGGATTGAGGATTGAGGATTGCGGATTGAGTATTGAGGACTGAGGGTTGAAGATTGAGGATTGATGATTGAGGATTAAAGATTGAGTATTAAGGATTGAAGATTGAGAATTGAGGATTGAGGATTGAACATTGAGGACTGAGTGTTGAGGGTTGAGTGATGAGAATTGATGTTTGAGGATAGAGATTTGAAGATTGCAGATTGAGTATTGTGTATTGAAAACTGTGAATTGAGGATATTCTATTGAGGATTGAGGATTGTCACCTGATTGTTGAGGACTGAGGGCTGAAGATTGAGGATTCAGGATTGAGGATTCAGAATTGAGGTTTGAGGACTGAGGATTGAGGATTGAGGATTGCAGATTGAGTATTGAGGATTGAAGATTGAGGATTGAGGATTGAGAATTGAGGATTGTGGATTGAGGATTGAAGATTGAGGATTGGGTTTTGAGGTTTGAAGAATGAGGATTGAGGATTGAGGATTGAGGATTGAGGATTGAAGATTGAGTATTGAGGATTGAAGATTGAGGATTGAGGACTGAGGATTGAGGATTGAGTATTGAGGATTGAGGATTGAGGATTAAACATTGAGTATTGAGGATTGAAGATTGAGGATTGTGGATTGAAGATTGAGTATTGAGGATTGAAGATTGAGGATTGAGGATTGAGGATTGAGAATTGACGATGAGGTCTGAGGGTTGAGGATTGAGGTTTGAGGACTGAGGACTGAGGATTGAGGATTGAGAATTGAGGGTTGAGGATTGAGGATTGAGGATTGAAAATTGACGATTGGGTATTGAGGATTGAACATTGAGGATTGAGGATTGAGGATCGAGGATTGCGGATTGAGGATTGAAGATTGAATATTGATGATTGAAGATTGAGGATTGAGGATTGAGGGTTGTGGATTGAGGACGAGGACTGAGTGTTGAGTATTGATGTTTGAGGTCTGATGATTGAGGATTGAGGATTGAGAATTGAGGATTGAGGATTGAGGATTGAGGATTGAGGATTGAGGATTGAAGATTGAGGATTGGGTATTGAGGACTGAGGACTGAGGATTGAGTATTGAGGATTGAGGATTGAGGATTAAAGATTGAGTATTGAGGATTGAGGATTGAGGATAGAAGTTTGAGTATTGAGGATTGAAGATTGAGGATTGAGGATTGAGGATTGAGGATTGAGGATTGAAGATTGAGTATTGGGGACTGAGTGTTGAGGGTTGAGTAATGAGAATTGATGTTTGTGGATGGAGATTTGAAAATTGAAGATTGAGGATTGAGTATTGAAAGCTGAGAATTCAGGATGTTCTATTGAGTATTGAGAATTTTGGATTGATGGTTGAGTATTGAGGATTGATGGTTGAGGGTTGTGTGTTGAATATTGAGGATTGGCGGATTGAGTATTGAAGATTGAGGACTGAGGACTGAGGATTGAGTATTGAGGATTGAGGATTCAGTATTGAGGATTGAGGATTTAAGAGTATTGATGAGTGAAGATTGCGGATTTATTATTGAGGGTTGAGGTTTGAGGACTAGGACTGAGGGTTGTGCATTGAGGTTTGAGGACAGAAGATTAAGGATTGAGGATTGAGAATTGATAATTGAAGATTGAGGATTGAAAAGTTAGGATTGGGTATTGAGGATTGAGGATTGGGTATTGAGGATTTAGTATTGGAGATTGATTATTTAGGATTGAAGATAGAGGGTTGAGGATTGAGGATTATGGATTGAGAATTGAGAATTCAGGATGATGACTGAGGTTTGAGGATTGAGGTTTGAGGAATGAGGATTGAGGATTGAGGATTGAGGATTGAGGATTGATGATTGAGTATTGAAGGTTGAGGATTGATGACTGAGGATTGAGGATTGAGTATTGAAGGCTGAGGATTGATGACTGAGGATTGAGGATTGCGGATTGACGATTGAGGATTCAGGATTGAGTATTGAAGGCTGAGGATTGATGACTGAGGATTGAGGATTGCGGATTGACGATTGAGGATTCAGGATTGAGGGTTGAAGGTTGAGTGTTGAGGATTGAAGGTTGAGGATTGACGATTGAGGATTGAGGATTGCGGATGATGCCTGAGGTTTGAGGTTTGAGGTTTGAGGTTTGAGTATTGAATCCTGAGAGTTCAGGATGTTCTATTGAGTATTGAGAATTGAGGATTGATGGTTTAGTATTGAGGATTCAGGATTGAGGATTGAGGATTAAGTATTGAAGATTGAGGATTGATGGTTGAGGATTTAGAATTGAGGATTGAGGATTGAGGATTGGGGATTGAAAATTGAGTATTGAGGATTGAAGATTGAGGACTGAGGAATAAAGATTGAGGATTGAGGATGAGGGCTGAGGGTTGAGGATTGAGGCTTGAGGACTGAGGACTGAGGATTGAGGATTGAGAATTGAGGATAGAGGATTGAGGATTGAAGATTGAGGATTGGGTATTGAGGATTGAAGAATGAGGATTGAGGATTGAGGATTGAGGATTGCGGATTGAAGATTGAGTATTGAGGATTGAAGGTTGAGTATTGAGGATTGAGGATTGAGGATTGAGGACTGAGGATTGAGGATTGAGGATTGAGAATTGAAGATTGAGGACTGAGGACAGGGGATTAAAGATTGAGTGTTGAGGATTGAAGATTGAGGATTGATGATTGGGGATTGAGGATTGAGGATTGAGGATTGAGGATTGAGTATTGAAGGCTGAGGATTGATGATCGAGGATTGAGGATTGAGGATTGAGGATTGAGAATTGAGGACTGAGGGTTGAAGATTGAGGATTGAGGACTGAGGATTGAGGATTGAGTATTGAGGATTGAGGATTGAGGATTAAAGATTGAGTATTGAGGATTGAAGATTGAGGATTGTGGATTGAAGATTGAGTATTGAGGATTGAAGATTGAGGATTGAGGATTGAGGATTGAGAATTGGCGATGAGGTCTGAGGGTTGAGGATTGAGGTTTGAGGACTGAGGACTGAGGATTGAGGATTGAGAATTGAGGATTGAGGATTGAGGATTGAGGATTGAAGATTGAGGATTGGGTATTGAGGATTGAACATTGAGGATTGAGGATTGAGTATCGAGGATTGAGGATTGAGGATTGAAGATTGAAGATTGAATATTGATGATTGAAGATTGAGGATTGAGGATTGAGGGTTGTGGATTGAGGACGAGGACTGAGTGTTGAGTATTGATGTTTGAGGTCTGATGATTGAGGATTGAGGATTGAGAATTGAGGATAGAGGATTGAGGATTGAAGATTGAGGATTGGGTATTGAGGATTGAAGAATGAGGATTGAGGATTGAATATTGAGGATTGGGGATAGAAGATTGAGTATTGGGGATTGAAGACTGACGATTGAGGATTGAGGTTTGAGGATTGAGGGTTGAGGACTGAGGACTGAGGATAGAGGATTGAGGATGGAGCATTGAGGATTGAAGATTGAGGACTGGGGATTGAGGACTGAAGATTGAGGATTAAGGATTGAGGATTGGTGATTGAGGATCTAGGACTGAATATTGATTATTGAGGATTAAAGATTGAGGATTGAGGATTGAGAATTGAGAATTGAGAATTGAGGATAAGGACTGAGGGTTGAGGATTGAGGTTTGAGGAATGAGGATTGAGGATTGAGGATTGAGGATTGAAGATTGAGTATTGATGATGGAAGATTGAGGATTGAGGATTGAGGGTTGAGGATTGAGGACGAGGACTGACGGTTGAGGATTGTAGTTTGAGGATTGAGGATTGAGGATTGTGTATTGAGGATGGGGACTGGGGTTTGAGGATTGAGGTTTGAGGAATGAGGATTGAGGATTGAGGATTGAGGATTGAGGATTGAGGATTGAGTATTGAAGGTTGAGGATTGATGACTGAGGATTGAGGATTGCGGGTTGACGATTGAGGATTGAGGATTGAGGGTTGAAGGTTGAGTGTTGAGGATTGAAGGTAGAGGATTGACGATTGAGGATTGAGGATTGAGGATGATGGCATATGTTTGAGGTTTGAGGTTTGAGGTTTGAGTATTGAATCCTGAGAATTCAGGACGTTCTATTGAGTATTGAGAATTGAGGATTGATGGTTTAGTATTGAGGATTCAGGATTGAGGATTGAGGATTGAGTATTGAAGATTGAGGATTGATGGTTGAGGATTTAGAATTGAGGATTGAGGATTGAGGATTGAGGATTGAAGATTGAGAATTGAGGATTGAAGACTGAGGACTGAGGAATAAAGATTGAGGATTGAGGATGAGGGCTGAGGGTTGAGGATTGAGGCTTAAGGACTGAGGACTGAGGATTGAGGATTGAGAATTGAGGATTGGGTATTGAGGATTGAAGAATGAGGAATGAGAATTGAGGATAGAGGATTGAGGATTGAAGATTGAGGATTGGGTATTGAGGATTGAAGAGTGAGGATTGAGGATTGAGGATTGAGGATTGAGGATTGAAGATTGAGTATTGAGTATTGAAGATTGAGTATTGAGGATTGAGGATTGAGGATTGAGGACTGAGGGTTGAGGATTGAGGATTGAGAATTGAAGATTGAGGAATGAGGACTGGGGATTGAGTATTGAGGATTGAGGATTGAAGATTGAGGATTGAGGATTGGGGACCGAGTGTTGGGGGCTGTGTGATGAGAATTGATATTTGTGGATAGATATTTGAATATAGCAGATTGAGCATTGAGTATTGAAAGCTGTGAATTGATGATATTCTATTGTGGATTGAGAATTGACAACTGACTGTTGAGGGCTGAGGGCTGAAGATTGCGGATTCAGGATTGAGAATTCAGAATTGATGATTGAGGACTGAGGACTGAGGATTGAAGATTGAGTATTGATGATTGAAGATTGCGGATTGATTATTGATGGTTGAGGATTGACGACGAGGGCTGAGGGTTGAGGATTGAGGACTGAGGATCGAGGATTGAGGACTGGGCATTGAGGATTGAAGATTGAGGACTGGGGATTGAGGATTGAAGATTGAGGATTAAGGATTGAGGATTGGGGATTGGGGATCTAGGATTGGAGATTGATTATTGAGGATTGAAGCTTGTGGGTTGAGGATTGAGGATTGAGGACTGAGAATTGAGGATGAGGCCTGAGGGTTGAGGATTGAGGTTTGAGGTACGAGGATTGAGGATTGAGGATTGAGGGTTGTGGATTGAGGACGAGGACTGAGTGTTGAGAATTGATGTTTGAGGTCTGAGGATTGAGGATTGAGGATTGAGAATTGAGGATTGAGGATTGAGGATTGAAGATTGAGGATTGGGTGTTGAGGATTGAAGAATGAGGACTGAGGATTTAGGATTGAGGATCGAGGGTTGAAGATTGAGTATTGAGGATTGAAGATTGAGGATTGAGTATTGAGGATTGAGGATTGAGGATTGAGTATTCAGGATTGAGGATTGAGGATTGTAGATTGAGGATTGAGTATTGATGATTAAATATTGAGTGTTGAGGATTGAAGATTGAGGATTGATGATTGGGGATTGAGGATTGAGGATTGAGGATTGAGGATTGAGTATTGAAGGCTGAGGATTGATGATTGAGTATTGAGGATCGAGGATTGAGTATTCAGGA
Organism: Calliopsis andreniformis; assembly: GCF_051401765.1. NCBI lineage: Eukaryota > Metazoa > Arthropoda > Insecta > Hymenoptera > Andrenidae > Calliopsis > Calliopsis andreniformis. The sequence goes on from NW_027480447.1 coordinate 2,841,251, forward strand.
TTGAGGATTGAGGATTGTAGATTGAGGATTGAGTATTGATGATTAAATATTGAGTGTTGAGGATTGAAGATTGAGGATTGATGATTGGGGATTGAGGATTGAGGATTGAGGATTGAGGACTGAGTATTGAAGGCTGAGGATTGATGATTGAGGATTGAGGATCGAGGATTGAGGATTGAGTATTGAGGACTGAGGGTTGAAGATTGAGGATTGATGATTGAGGATTGAAGATTGAGAATTGAGGATTGAGTATTGAACATTGAGGACTGAGTGTTGAGGGTTCAGTGATGAGAATTGATGTTTGTGGATAGAGATTTGAAGATTGCAGATTGAGTATTGTGTATTGAAAACTGTGAATTGAGGATATTCTATTGAGGATTGAGGATTGTCACCTGATTGTTGAGGACTGAGGGCTGAAGATTGAGGATTCAGGATTGAGGATTCAGAATTGAGGTTTGAGGACTGAGGATTGAGGATTGAGGATTGAAGATTGAGTATTGAGGATTGAAGATTGAGGATTGAGGACTGAGAATTGAGGATTGAGGATTGAGGGTTGAAGGTTGAGTGTTGAGGATTGAAGGTAGAGGATTGACGATTGAGGATTGAGGATTGAGGATGAGGGCAGAGGGTTGAGGATTGTGGTTTAAGGACTGAGGACTGAGGATTGAGGATTGAGAATTGAGGATTGAGGATTGAGGATTGAAGATTGAGGATTGGGTATTGAGGATTGATGAATGAGGATTGAGGATTGAGGATTGAGGATAGAGGATTGAAGATTGAGTATTGAGGATTGAAGATTGACGATTGAGGATTGTGGATAGAAGATTGAGTATTGAACATTGAGGACTGAGTGTTGAGGGTTCAGTGATGAGAATTGATGTTTGTGGATAGAGGTTTGAAGATTGCAGATTGAGTATTGAGTATTGAAAGCTGTGAATTGAGGATATTCTATTGAGGATTGAGGATTGTCAACTGATTGTTGAGGACTGAGGGCTGACGATTGAGGATTCAGGATTGAGGATTCAGAATTGAGGTTTGAGGACTGAGAATTGAGGATTGAAGATTGATTATTGAGGATTGAGGATTGAGAATTGAGGATTGTGGATTGAGGATTGAAGATTGAGGATTGGGTTTTGAGGATTGAAGAATGAGGATTGAGGATTGAGGCTTGAGGATTGAGGATTGAAGATTGAGTATTGAGGATTGAAGATTGAGGATTGAGGATTGAGAATTGAGAATTGAGAATTGAGGATAAGGACTGAGGGTTGAGGATTGAGGTTTGAGGAATGAGGATTGAGGATTGAGGATTGAGTATTGAAGGTTGAGGATTGATGACTGAGGATTGAGGATTGCGGGTTGACGATTGAGGATTGAGGATTGAGGGTTGAAGGTTGAGTGTTGAGGATTGAAGGTAGAGGATTGACGATTGAGGATTGAGGATTGAGGATGATGGCATAGGTTTGAGGTTTGAGGTTTGAGGTTTGAGTATTGAATCCTGAGAATTCAGGACGTTCTATTGAGTATTGAGAATTGAGGATTGATGGTTTAGTATTGAGGATTCAGGATTGAGGATTGAGGATTGAGTATTGAAGATTGAGGATTGATGGTTGAGGATTTAGAATTGAGGATTGAGGATTGAGGATTGAGGATTGAAGATTCAGAATTGAGGATTGAAGACTGAGGACTGAGGAATAAAGATTGAAGATTGAGGATGAGGGCTGAGGGTTGAGGATTGAGGCTTGAGGACTGAGGACTGAGGATTGAGGATTGAGAATTGAGGATTGGGTATTGAGGATTGAAGAATGAGGATTGAGAATTGAGGATAGACGATTGAGGATTGAAGATTGAGGATTGGGTATTGAGGATTGAAGAATGAGGATTGAGGATTGAGGATTGAGGATTGAGGATTGAAGATTGAGTATTGAGTATTGAAGATTGAGTATTGAGGATTGAGGATTGAGGATTGAGGACTGAGGATTGAGGATTGAGGATTGAGAATTGAAGATTGAGGAATGAGGACTGGGGATTGAGTATTGAGGATTGAGGATTGAAGATTGAGGATTGAGGATTGGGGACTGAGTGTTGGGGGCTGTGTGATGAGAATTGATATTTGTGGATAGATATTTGAATATAGCAGGTTGAGCATTGAGTATTGAAAGCTGTGAATTGATGATATTCTATTGTGGATTGAGAATTGACAACTGACAGTTGAGGGCTGAGGGCTGAAGATTGCGGATTCAGGATTGAGAATTCAGAATTGATGATTGAGGACTGAGGACTGAGGATTGAAGATTGAGTATTGATGATTGAAGATTGCGGATTGATTATTGATGGTTGAGGATTGACGACGAGGGCTGAGGGTTGAGGATTGAGGACTGAGGATTGAGGATTGAGGACTGGGCATTGAGGATTGAAGATTGAGGACTGGGGATTGAGGATTGAAGATTGAGGATTAAGGATTGAGGATTGGGGATTGGGGATCTAGGATTGGAGATTGATTATTGAGGATTGAAGCTTGTGGGTTGGGGATTGAGGATTGAGGACTGAGAATTGAGGATGAGGCCTGAGGGTTGAGGATTGAGGTTTGAGGTACGAGGATTGAGGATTGAGGATTGAGGGTTGTGGATTGAGGACGAGGACTGAGTGTTGAGAATTGATGTTTGAGGTCTGAGGATTGAGGATTGAGGACTGAGAATTGAGGATTGAGGATTGAGGATTGAAGATTGAGGATTGGGTATTGAGGATTGAGGATTGGGGATTGAGGATCTAGTATTGGAGATTGATTATTTAGGATTGAAGATAGAGGGTTGAGGATTGAGGATAGAGGATTGAGAATTGAGAATTGAGGATGATGACTGAGGTTTGAGGATTGAGGTTTGAGGAATGAGGATTGAGGATTGAGGATTGAGGATTGAGGATTGAAGATTGAGTATTGATGATTGAAGATTGAGGATTGAGGATTGAGGGTTGAGGATTGAGGACGAGGACTGACGGTTGAGGATTGTGGTTTGAGGATTGAGGATTGAGGATTGAGTATTGAGGATGAGGACTGGGGTTTGAGGATTGAGGTTTGAGGAATGAGGATTGAGGATTGAGGATTGAGGATTGAGGATTGAGTATTGAAGGTTCAGGATTGATGACTGAGGATTGAGGATTGCGGATTGACGATTCAGGATTGAGGATTGAGGGTTGAAGGTTGAGTGTTGAGGATTGAAGGTTGAGGATTGACGATTGAGGATTGAGGATTGAGGATGATGGCATAGGTTTGAGGTTTGAGGTTTGAGGTTTGAGTATTGAATCCTGAGAATTCAGGATGTTCTATTGAGTATTGAGGATTGAGGATTGATGGTTTAGAATTGAGGATTCAGGATTGAGGATTGAGGATTGAGTATTCAAGATTGAGGATTGATGGTTGAGGATTTAGAATTGAGGATTGAGGATTGAGGATTGAGGATTGAAAATTGAGTATTGAGGATTGAAGATTGAGGACTGAGGAATAAAGATTGAGGATTGAGGATGAGGGCTGAGTGTTGAGGATTGAGGCTTGAGGACTGAGAACTGAGGATTGAGGATTGAGAATTGAGGATAGAGGATTGAGGATTGAAGATTGAGGATTGGGTATTGAGGATTGAGGAATGAGGATTGAGGACTGAGGATTGAGGATTGAGGATTGAAGATTGAGTATTGAGGATTGAAGATTGAGTATTGAGGAATGAGGATTGAGGATTGAGGACTGAGGATTGAAGATTGAGGACTGAGGATTGATGATTGAGGATTGAGCATTGAGGATTGAAGATTGGGGACTGGGGATTGAGGATTGAAGATTGAGGATTAAGGATTGAGGATTGGGGATTGGAGATCTAGGATTGGAGATTGATTATTGAGGATTGATGATTGAGGTTTGAGGATTCAGAATTGAGAATTCAGGATGAGGACTGAGGGTTGAGGATTGAGGTTTGAGGTACGAGGATTGAGGATTGAGGATTGAGGACTGAGGATTGAGGATTGACTATTGAGGATTGAGGATTGAGTATTGAAGATTGAGTATTGAGGATTGAAGATTGAGGATTGTGCAATGAAGATTGAGTATTGAGGGTTGAAGATTGAGGATTGAGGATTGAGGATTGAGAATTGACGATGAGGGCTGAGGGTTGAGGATTGAGGTTTGAGGACTGAGGACTGAGGATTGAGGATTGAGGATTGAGGATTGAGGATTGAGGGTTGAGGATTGAGTATTGAAGATTGAGGACTGAGGATTGATGATTAAAGATTGAGTATTGAGGATTGAAGATTGAGGATTGATGATTGAGTATTGAGGAATGAGGATTGAGGATTGAGGATTGATGATTGAGGATTGAGGAATGAGGATTGAGGATTGAGGATTGAGGATTGAGTATTGAAGATTGAGAATTGATGATTGAGGATTGAGGATTGAGGATTGAGGATTGAGTATTGAGGACTGAGGATTGAAGATTGAGGATTGAGGATTGAGGATTAAAGATTGAGTACTGAGGATTGAGGATTGAGTATTGAGGATTGAGGATTGAGGATTGATGATTGAGGATTGAGGATTGAAGATTGAGGATTGTGGATTGAAGATTGAGTATTGATGATTGAAGATTGAGGATTGAGGATTGAGGATTGAGAATTGACGATGAGGGCTGAGGGTTGAGGATTCAGGTTTGAAGACAGAAGACTGAGGATTGAGGATTGAGATTTCAGGATTGAGGATTGAGGATTGAGGATTGAAGATTGAGGATTGGGTATTGAGGATTGAACATTGAGGATTGAGGATTGAGGATCGAGGTTTGAGGATTGAGGATTGAAGATTGAATATTGATTATTGTAGATTGAGGATTGAGGATTGAGTGTTGTGGATTGAGGACGAGGACTGAGGGATGAGTATTGATGTTTGAGGTCTGAGGATTGAGGATTGAGGATTGAGAATTGAGGATTGATGATTGAGGATTGAAGATTGAGGATTGGGTATTGAGGATTGAAGAATGAGGACTGAGGATTGAGGATTGAGGATTGAAGATTGAGGATTGGGTATTGCGGATTGAACATGAGGATTGAGGACTGAGGATTGAGGATTGAGGATTGAGGATTGAAGATTGAGTATTGAGGATTGAAGATTGAGGATTGAGGACTGAGGATTGAGGATTGAGTATTGAGGATTGAGGATTGAGGATTGATGATTGAGGATTGAGGATTGAAGATTGAGGATTGTGGATTGAAGATTGAGTATTGATGATTGAAGATTGAGGATTGAGGATTGAGGATTGAGAATTGACGATGAGGGCTGAGGGTTGAGGATTCAGGTTTGAAGACAGAGGACTGAGGGTTGAGGATTGAGATTTCAGGATTGAGGATTGAGGATTGAGGATTCAAGATTGAGGATTGGGTATTGAGGATTGAACATTGAGGATTGAGGATTGAGGATCGAGGATTGAGGATTGAGGATTGAAGATTGAATACTGATTATTGTAGATTGAGGATTGAGGATTGAGTGTTGTGGATTGAGGACGAGGACTGAGGGATGAGTATTGATGTTTGAGGTCTGAGGATTGAGGATTGAGGATTGAGAATTGAGGATTGATGATTGAGGATTGAAGATTGAGGATTGGGTATTGAGGATTGAAGAATGAGGACTGAGGATTTAGGATTGAGGATTGAGGATGAGGGCTGAGGGTTGAGGATTGAGGTTTAAGGACTGAGGACTGAGGATTGAGGATTGAGAATTGCGGATTGAGTATTGAGGACTGAGGGTTGAAGATTGAGGATTGATGATTGAGGATTAAAGATTGAGTATTAAGGATTGAAGATTGAGAATTGAGGATTGAGGATTGAACATTGAGGACTGAGTGTTGAGGGTTGAGTGATGAGAATTGATGTTTGAGGATAGAGATTTGAAGATTGCAGATTGAGTATTGTGTATTGAAAACTGTGAATTGAGGATATTCTATTGAGGATTGAGGATTGTCACCTGATTGTTGAGGACTGAGGGCTGAAGATTGAGGATTCAGGATTGAGGATTCAGAATTGAGGTTTGAGGACTGAGGATTGAGGATTGAGGATTGCAGATTGAGTATTGAGGATTGAAGATTGAGGATTGAGGATTGAGAATTGAGGATTGTGGATTGAGGATTGAAGATTGAGGATTGGGTTTTGAGGTTTGAAGAATGAGGATTGAGGATTGAGGATTGAGGATTGAGGATTGAAGATTGAGTATTGAGGATTGAAGATTGAGGATTGAGGACTGAGGATTGAGGATTGAGTATTGAGGATTGAGGATTGAGGATTAAACATTGAGTATTGAGGATTGAAGATTGAGGATTGTGGATTGAAGATTGAGTATTGAGGATTGAAGATTGAGGATTGAGGATTGAGGATTGAGAATTGACGATGAGGTCTGAGGGTTGAGGATTGAGGTTTGAGGACTGAGGACTGAGGATTGAGGATTGAGAATTGAGGGTTGAGGATTGAGGATTGAGGATTGAAAATTGACGATTGGGTATTGAGGATTGAACATTGAGGATTGAGGATTGAGGATCGAGGATTGCGGATTGAGGATTGAAGATTGAATATTGATGATTGAAGATTGAGGATTGAGGATTGAGGGTTGTGGATTGAGGACGAGGACTGAGTGTTGAGTATTGATGTTTGAGGTCTGATGATTGAGGATTGAGGATTGAGAATTGAGGATTGAGGATTGAGGATTGAGGATTGAGGATTGAGGATTGAAGATTGAGGATTGGGTATTGAGGACTGAGGACTGAGGATTGAGTATTGAGGATTGAGGATTGAGGATTAAAGATTGAGTATTGAGGATTGAGGATTGAGGATAGAAGTTTGAGTATTGAGGATTGAAGATTGAGGATTGAGGATTGAGGATTGAGGATTGAGGATTGAAGATTGAGTATTGGGGACTGAGTGTTGAGGGTTGAGTAATGAGAATTGATGTTTGTGGATGGAGATTTGAAAATTGAAGATTGAGGATTGAGTATTGAAAGCTGAGAATTCAGGATGTTCTATTGAGTATTGAGAATTTTGGATTGATGGTTGAGTATTGAGGATTGATGGTTGAGGGTTGTGTGTTGAATATTGAGGATTGGCGGATTGAGTATTGAAGATTGAGGACTGAGGACTGAGGATTGAGTATTGAGGATTGAGGATTCAGTATTGAGGATTGAGGATTTAAGAGTATTGATGAGTGAAGATTGCGGATTTATTATTGAGGGTTGAGGTTTGAGGACTAGGACTGAGGGTTGTGCATTGAGGTTTGAGGACAGAAGATTAAGGATTGAGGATTGAGAATTGATAATTGAAGATTGAGGATTGAAAAGTTAGGATTGGGTATTGAGGATTGAGGATTGGGTATTGAGGATTTAGTATTGGAGATTGATTATTTAGGATTGAAGATAGAGGGTTGAGGATTGAGGATTATGGATTGAGAATTGAGAATTCAGGATGATGACTGAGGTTTGAGGATTGAGGTTTGAGGAATGAGGATTGAGGATTGAGGATTGAGGATTGAGGATTGATGATTGAGTATTGAAGGTTGAGGATTGATGACTGAGGATTGAGGATTGAGTATTGAAGGCTGAGGATTGATGACTGAGGATTGAGGATTGCGGATTGACGATTGAGGATTCAGGATTGAGTATTGAAGGCTGAGGATTGATGACTGAGGATTGAGGATTGCGGATTGACGATTGAGGATTCAGGATTGAGGGTTGAAGGTTGAGTGTTGAGGATTGAAGGTTGAGGATTGACGATTGAGGATTGAGGATTGCGGATGATGCCTGAGGTTTGAGGTTTGAGGTTTGAGGTTTGAGTATTGAATCCTGAGAATTCAGGATGTTCTATTGAGTATTGAGAATTGAGGATTGATGGTTTAGTATTGAGGATTCAGGATTGAGGATTGAGGATTAAGTATTGAAGATTGAGGATTGATGGTTGAGGATTTAGAATTGAGGATTGAGGATTGAGGATTGGGGATTGAAAATTGAGTATTGAGGATTGAAGATTGAGGACTGAGGAATAAAGATTGAGGATTGAGGATGAGGGCTGAGGGTTGAGGATTGAGGCTTGAGGACTGAGGACTGAGGATTGAGGATTGAGAATTGAGGATAGAGGATTGAGGATTGAAGATTGAGGATTGGGTATTGAGGATTGAAGAATGAGGATTGAGGATTGAGGATTGAGGATTGCGGATTGAAGATTGAGTATTGAGAATTGAAGGTTGAGTATTGAGGATTGAGGATTGAGGATTGAGGACTGAGGATTGAGGATTGAGGATTGAGAATTGAAGATTGAGGACTGAGGACAGGGGATTAAAGATTGAGTGTTGAGGATTGAAGATTGAGGATTGATGATTGGGGATTGAGGATTGAGGATTGAGGATTGAGGATTGAGTATTGAAGGCTGAGGATTGATGATCGAGGATTGAGGATTGAGGATTGAGGATTGAGAATTGAGGACTGAGGGTTGAAGATTGAGGATTGAGGACTGAGGATTGAGGATTGAGTATTGAGGATTGAGGATTGAGGATTAAAGATTGAGTATTGAGGATTGAAGATTGAGGATTGTGGATTGAAGATTGAGTATTGAGGATTGAAGATTGAGGATTGAGGATTGAGGATTGAGAATTGGCGATGAGGTCTGAGGGTTGAGGATTGAGGTTTGAGGACTGAGGACTGAGGATTGAGGATTGAGAATTGAGGATTGAGGATTGAGGATTGAGGATTGAAGATTGAGGATTGGGTATTGAGGATTGAACATTGAGGATTGAGGATTGAGTATCGAGGATTGAGGATTGAGGATTGAAGATTGAAGATTGAATATTGATGATTGAAGATTGAGGATTGAGGATTGAGGGTTGTGGATTGAGGACGAGGACTGAGTGTTGAGTATTGATGTTTGAGGTCTGATGATTGAGGATTGAGGATTGAGAATTGAGGATAGAGGATTGAGGATTGAAGATTGAGGATTGGGTATTGAGGATTGAAGAATGAGGATTGAGGATTGAATATTGAGGATTGAGGATAGAAGATTGAGTATTGGGGATTGAAGACTGACGATTGAGGATTGAGGTTTGAGGATTGAGGGTTGAGGACTGAGGACTGAGGATAGAGGATTGAGGATGGAGCATTGAGGATTGAAGATTGAGGACTGGGGATTGAGGACTGAAGATTGAGGATTAAGGATTGAGGATTGGTGATTGAGGATCTAGGACTGAATATTGATTATTGAGGATTAAAGATTGAGGATTGAGGATTGAGAATTGAGAATTGAGAATTGAGGATAAGGACTGAGGGTTGAGGATTGAGGTTTGAGGAATGAGGATTGAGGATTGAGGATTGAGGATTGAAGATTGAGTATTGATGATGGAAGATTGAGGATTGAGGATTGAGGGTTGAGGATTGAGGACGAGGACTGACGGTTGAGGATTGTAGTTTGAGGATTGAGGATTGAGGATTGTGTATTGAGGATGGGGACTGGGGTTTGAGGATTGAGGTTTGAGGAATGAGGATTGAGGATTGAGGATTGAGGATTGAGGATTGAGGATTGAGTATTGAAGGTTGAGGATTGATGACTGAGGATTGAGGATTGCGGGTTGACGATTGAGGATTGAGGATTGAGGGTTGAAGGTTGAGTGTTGAGGATTGAAGGTAGAGGATTGACGATTGAGGATTGAGGATTGAGGATGATGGCATATGTTTGAGGTTTGAGGTTTGAGGTTTGAGTATTGAATCCTGAGAATTCAGGACGTTCTATTGAGTATTGAGAATTGAGGATTGATGGTTTAGTATTGAGGATTCAGGATTGAGGATTGAGGATTGAGTATTGAAGATTGAGGATTGATGGTTGAGGATTTAGAATTGAGGATTGAGGATTGAGGATTGAGGATTGAAGATTGAGAATTGAGGATTGAAGACTGAGGACTGAGGAATAAAGATTGAGGATTGAGGATGAGGGCTGAGGGTTGAGGATTGAGGCTTAAGGACTGAGGACTGAGGATTGAGGATTGAGAATTGAGGATTGGGTATTGAGGATTGAAGAATGAGGATTGAGAATTGAGGATAGAGGATTGAGGATTGAAGATTGAGGATTGGGTATTGAGGATTGAAGAGTGAGGATTGAGGATTGAGGATTGAGGATTGAGGATTGAAGATTGAGTATTGAGTATTGAAGATTGAGTATTGAGGATTGAGGATTGAGGATTGAGGACTGAGGGTTGAGGATTGAGGATTGAGAATTGAAGATTGAGGAATGAGGACTGGGGATTGAGTATTGAGGATTGAGGATTGAAGATTGAGGATTGAGGATTGGGGACCGAGTGTTGGGGGCTGTGTGATGAGAATTGATATTTGTGGATAGATATTTGAATATAGCAGATTGAGCATTGAGTATTGAAAGCTGTGAATTGATGATATTCTATTGTGGATTGAGAATTGACAACTGACTGTTGAGGGCTGAGGGCTGAAGATTGCGGATTCAGGATTGAGAATTCAGAATTGATGATTGAGGACTGAGGACTGAGGATTGAAGATTGAGTATTGATGATTGAAGATTGCGGATTGATTATTGATGGTTGAGGATTGACGACGAGGGCTGAGGGTTGAGGATTGAGGACTGAGGATCGAGGATTGAGGACTGGGCATTGAGGATTGAAGATTGAGGACTGGGGATTGAGGATTGAAGATTGAGGATTAAGGATTGAGGATTGGGGATTGGGGATCTAGGATTGGAGATTGATTATTGAGGATTGAAGCTTGTGGGTTGAGGATTGAGGATTGAGGACTGAGAATTGAGGATGAGGCCTGAGGGTTGAGGATTGAGGTTTGAGGTACGAGGATTGAGGATTGAGGATTGAGGGTTGTGGATTGAGGACGAGGACTGAGTGTTGAGAATTGATGTTTGAGGTCTGAGGATTGAGGATTGAGGATTGAGAATTGAGGATTGAGGATTGAGGATTGAAGATTGAGGATTGGGTGTTGAGGATTGAAGAATGAGGACTGAGGATTTAGGATTGAGGATCGAGGGTTGAAGATTGAGTATTGAGGATTGAAGATTGAGGATTGAGTATTGAGGATTGAGGATTGAGGATTGAGTATTCAGGATTGAGGATTGAGGATTGTAGATTGAGGATTGAGTATTGATGATTAAATATTGAGTGTTGAGGATTGAAGATTGAGGATTGATGATTGGGGATTGAGGATTGAGGATTGAGGATTGAGGATTGAGTATTGAAGGCTGAGGATTGATGATTGAGGATTGAGGATCGAGGATTGAGTATTCAGGATTGAGGATTGAGGATTGTAGATTGAGGATTGAGTATTGATGATTAAATATTGAGTGTTGAGGATTGAAGATTGAGGATTGATGATTGGGGATTGAGGATTGAGGATTGAGGATTGAGGACTGAGTATTGAAGGCTGAGGATTGATGATTGAGGATTGAGGATCGAGGATTGAGGATTGAGTATTGAGGACTGAGGGTTGAAGATTGAGGATTGATGATTGAGGATTGAAGATTGAGAATTGAGGATTGAGTATTGAACATTGAGGACTGAGTGTTGAGGGTTCAGTGATGAGAATTGATGTTTGTGGATAGAGATTTGAAGATTGCAGATTGAGTATTGTGTATTGAAAACTGTGAATTGAGGATATTCTATTGAGGATTGAGGATTGTCACCTGATTGTTGAGGACTGAGGGCTGAAGATTGAGGATTCAGGATTGAGGATTCAGAATTGAGGTTTGAGGACTGAGGATTGAGGATTGAGGATTGAAGATTGAGTATTGAGGATTGAAGATTGAGGATTGAGGACTGAGAATTGAGGATTGAGGATTGAGGGTTGAAGGTTGAGTGTTGAGGATTGAAGGTAGAGGATTGACGATTGAGGATTGAGGATTGAGGATGAGGGCAGAGGGTTGAGGATTGTGGTTTAAGGACTGAGGACTGAGGATTGAGGATTGAGAATTGAGGATTGAGGATTGAGGATTGAAGATTGAGGATTGGGTATTGAGGATTGATGAATGAGGATTGAGGATTGAGGATTGAGGATAGAGGATTGAAGATTGAGTATTGAGGATTGAAGATTGACGATTGAGGATTGTGGATAGAAGATTGAGTATTGAACATTGAGGACTGAGTGTTGAGGGTTCAGTGATGAGAATTGATGTTTGTGGATAGAGGTTTGAAGATTGCAGATTGAGTATTGAGTATTGAAAGCTGTGAATTGAGGATATTCTATTGAGGATTGAGGATTGTCAACTGATTGTTGAGGACTGAGGGCTGACGATTGAGGATTCAGGATTGAGGATTCAGAATTGAGGTTTGAGGACTGAGAATTGAGGATTGAAGATTGATTATTGAGGATTGAGGATTGAGAATTGAGGATTGTGGATTGAGGATTGAAGATTGAGGATTGGGTTTTGAGGATTGAAGAATGAGGATTGAGGATTGAGGCTTGAGGATTGAGGATTGAAGATTGAGTATTGAGGATTGAAGATTGAGGATTGAGGATTGAGAATTGAGAATTGAGAATTGAGGATAAGGACTGAGGGTTGAGGATTGAGGTTTGAGGAATGAGGATTGAGGATTGAGGATTGAGTATTGAAGGTTGAGGATTGATGACTGAGGATTGAGGATTGCGGGTTGACGATTGAGGATTGAGGATTGAGGGTTGAAGGTTGAGTGTTGAGGATTGAAGGTAGAGGATTGACGATTGAGGATTGAGGATTGAGGATGATGGCATAGGTTTGAGGTTTGAGGTTTGAGGTTTGAGTATTGAATCCTGAGAATTCAGGACGTTCTATTGAGTATTGAGAATTGAGGATTGATGGTTTAGTATTGAGGATTCAGGATTGAGGATTGAGGATTGAGTATTGAAGATTGAGGATTGATGGTTGAGGATTTAGAATTGAGGATTGAGGATTGAGGATTGAGGATTGAAGATTCAGAATTGAGGATTGAAGACTGAGGACTGAGGAATAAAGATTGAAGATTGAGGATGAGGGCTGAGGGTTGAGGATTGAGGCTTGAGGACTGAGGACTGAGGATTGAGGATTGAGAATTGAGGATTGGGTATTGAGGATTGAAGAATGAGGATTGAGAATTGAGGATAGACGATTGAGGATTGAAGATTGAGGATTGGGTATTGAGGATTGAAGAATGAGGATTGAGGATTGAGGATTGAGGATTGAGGATTGAAGATTGAGTATTGAGTATTGAAGATTGAGTATTGAGGATTGAGGATTGAGGATTGAGGACTGAGGATTGAGGATTGAGGATTGAGAATTGAAGATTGAGGAATGAGGACTGGGGATTGAGTATTGAGGATTGAGGATTGAAGATTGAGGATTGAGGATTGGGGACTGAGTGTTGGGGGCTGTGTGATGAGAATTGATATTTGTGGATAGATATTTGAATATAGCAGGTTGAGCATTGAGTATTGAAAGCTGTGAATTGATGATATTCTATTGTGGATTGAGAATTGACAACTGACAGTTGAGGGCTGAGGGCTGAAGATTGCGGATTCAGGATTGAGAATTCAGAATTGATGATTGAGGACTGAGGACTAAGGATTGAAGATTGAGTATTGATGATTGAAGATTGCGGATTGATTATTGATGGTTGAGGATTGACGACGAGGGCTGAGGGTTGAGGATTGAGGACTGAGGATTGAGGATTGAGGACTGGGCATTGAGGATTGAAGATTGAGGACTGGGGATTGAGGATTGAAGATTGAGGATTAAGGATTGAGGATTGGGGATTGGGGATCTAGGATTGGAGATTGATTATTGAGGATTGAAGCTTGTGGGTTGGGGATTGAGGATTGAGGACTGAGAATTGAGGATGAGGCCTGAGGGTTGAGGATTGAGGTTTGAGGTACGAGGATTGAGGATTGAGGATTGAGGGTTGTGGATTGAGGACGAGGACTGAGTGTTGAGAATTGATGTTTGAGGTCTGAGGATTGAGGATTGAGGACTGAGAATTGAGGATTGAGGATTGAGGATTGAAGATTGAGGATTGGGTATTGAGGATTGAGGATTGGGGATTGAGGATCTAGTATTGGAGATTGATTATTTAGGATTGAAGATAGAGGGTTGAGGATTGAGGATAGAGGATTGAGAATTGAGAATTGAGGATGATGACTGAGGTTTGAGGATTGAGGTTTGAGGAATGAGGATTGAGGATTGAGGATTGAGGATTGAAGATTGAGTATTGATGATTGAAGATTGAGGATTGAGGATTGAGGGTTGAGGATTGAGGACGAGGACTGACGGTTGAGGATTGTGGTTTGAGGATTGAGGATTGAGGATTGAGTATTGAGGATGAGGACTGGGGTTTGAGGATTGAGGTTTGAGGAATGAGGATTGAGGATTGAGGATTGAGGATTGAGGATTGAGTATTGAAGGTTCAGGATTGATGACTGAGGATTGAGGATTGCGGATTGACGATTCAGGATTGAGGATTGAGGGTTGAAGGTTGAGTGTTGAGGATTGAAGGTTGAGGATTGACGATTGAGGATTGAGGATTGAGGATGATGGCATAGGTTTGAGGTTTGAGGTTTGAGGTTTGAGTATTGAATCCTGAGAATTCAGGATGTTCTATTGAGTATTGAGGATTGAGGATTGATGGTTTAGAATTGAGGATTCAGGATTGAGGATTGAGGATTGAGTATTCAAGATTGAGGATTGATGGTTGAGGATTTAGAATTGAGGATTGAGGATTGAGGATTGAGGATTGAAAATTGAGTATTGAGGATTGAAGATTGAGGACTGAGGAATAAAGATTGAGGATTGAGGATGAGGGCTGAGTGTTGAGGATTGAGGCTTGAGGACTGAGAACTGAGGATTGAGGATTGAGAATTGAGGATAGAGGATTGAGGATTGAAGATTGAGGATTGGGTATTGAGGATTGAGGAATGAGGATTGAGGACTGAGGATTGAGGATTGAGGATTGAAGATTGAGTATTGAGGATTGAAGATTGAGTATTGAGGAATGAGGATTGAGGATTGAGGACTGAGGATTGAAGATTGAGGACTGAGGATTGATGATTGAGGATTGAGCATTGAGGATTGAAGATTGGGGACTGGGGATTGAGGATTGAAGATTGAGGATTAAGGATTGAGGATTGGGGATTGGAGATCTAGGATTGGAGATTGATTATTGAGGATTGATGATTGAGGTTTGAGGATTCAGAATTGAGAATTCAGGATGAGGACTGAGGGTTGAGGATTGAGGTTTGAGGTACGAGGATTGAGGATTGAGGATTGAGGACTGAGGATTGAGGATTGACTATTGAGGATTGAGGATTGAGTATTGAAGATTGAGTATTGAGGATTGAAGATTGAGGATTGTGCAATGAAGATTGAGTATTGAGGGTTGAAGATTGAGGATTGAGGATTGAGGATTGAGAATTGACGATGAGGGCTGAGGGTTGAGGATTGAGGTTTGAGGACTGAGGACTGAGGATTGAGGATTGAGGATTGAGGATTGAGGATTGAGGGTTGAGGATTGAGTATTGAAGATTGAGGACTGAGGATTGATGATTAAAGATTGAGTATTGAGGATTGAAGATTGAGGATTGATGATTGAGTATTGAGGAATGAGGATTGAGGATTGAGGATTGATGATTGAGGATTGAGGAATGAGGATTGAGGATTGAGGATTGAGGATTGAGTATTGAAGATTGAGAATTGATGATTGAGGATTGAGGATTGAGGATTGAGGATTGAGTATTGAGGACTGAGGATTGAAGATTGAGGATTGAGGATTGAGGATTAAAGATTGAGTACTGAGGATTGAGGATTGAGTATTGAGGATTGAGGATTGAGGATTGATGATTGAGGATTGAGGATTGAAGATTGAGGATTGTGGATTGAAGATTGAGTATTGATGATTGAAGATTGAGGATTGAGGATTGAGGATTGAGAATTGACGATGAGGGCTGAGGGTTGAGGATTCAGGTTTGAAGACAGAAGACTGAGGATTGAGGATTGAGATTTCAGGATTGAGGATTGAGGATTGAGGATTGAAGATTGAGGATTGGGTATTGAGGATTGAACATTGAGGATTGAGGATTGAGGATCGAGGATTGAGGATTGAGGATTGAAGATTGAATATTGATTATTGTAGATTGAGAATTGAGGATTGAGTGTTGTGGATTGAGGACGAGGACTGAGGGATGAGTATTGATGTTTGAGGTCTGAGGATTGAGGATTGAGGATTGAGAATTGAGGATTGATGATTGAGGATTGAAGATTGAGGATTGGGTATTGAGGATTGAAGAATGAGGACTGAGGATTGAGGATTGAGGATTGAAGATTGAGGATTGGGTATTGCGGATTGAACATGAGGATTGAGGACTGAGGATTGAGGATTGAGGATTGAGGATTGAAGATTGAGTATTGAGGATTGAAGATTGAGGATTGAGGACTGAGGATTGAGGATTGAGTATTGAGGATTGAGGATTGAGGATTGATGATTGAGGATTGAGGATTGAAGATTGAGGATTGTGGATTGAAGATTGAGTATTGATGATTGAAGATTGAGGATTGAGGATTGAGGATTGAGAATTGACGATGAGGGCTGAGGGTTGAGGATTCAGGTTTGAAGACAGAGGACTGAGGGTTGAGGATTGAGATTTCAGGATTGAGGATTGAGGATTGAGGATTCAAGATTGAGGATTGGGTATTGAGGATTGAACATTGAGGATTGAGGATTGAGGATCGAGGATTGAGGATTGAGGATTGAAGATTGAATACTGATTATTGTAGATTGAGGATTGAGGATTGAGTGTTGTGGATTGAGGACGAGGACTGAGGGATGAGTATTGATGTTTGAGGTCTGAGGATTGAGGATTGAGGATTGAGAATTGAGGATTGATGATTGAGGATTGAAGATTGAGGATTGGGTATTGAGGATTGAAGAATGAGGACTGAGGATTTAGGATTGAGGATTGAGGATGAGGGCTGAGGGTTGAGGATTGAGGTTTAAGGACTGAGGACTGAGGATTGAGGATTGAGAATTGAGGATTGAGGATTGAGGAGTGAAGATTGAGGATTTGGTATTGAGGATTCAAGAATGAGGATTGAGGATTGAGGATTGAGGATTGAGGATTGAGGATTGAGGATTGAAGATTGAGGATTGGGTATTGAGGATTGAAGAATGAGGATTGAGGATTGAGGATTGAGGATTGAGGATTGAAAGTTGAGTATTGAGGATTGAAGATTGAGGATTGAGGATTGAGGATTGAGGTTTGAGTATTGAGGATTGAGGATTGAGTATTGAATGTTGAGTATTGATGACTGAGGATTGAGGATTGAAGATTGAGGATTGAGGACTGAGGACTGAGGATTGAGGATTGAGGATTGAGGATTGAGGATTGAGGGTTGAGGATTGAGTATTGAAGATTGAGGACTGAGGATTGATGATTAAAGATTGAGTATTGAGGATTGAAGATTGAGGATTGATGATTGAGGTTTGAGGATTGAGTATTGAGGATTGAGGATTGAGGATTAAAGACTGAGTATTGAGGATTGAAGATTGAGGATTGTGGATTGAAGATTGAGTATTGAGGTTTGAAGATTGAGGATTGAGGATTGAGGATTGAGAATTGACGATGAGGTCTGAGGGTTGAGGATTGAGGTTTGAGGACTGAGGACTGAGGATTGAGGATTGAGAATTGAGGATTGAGGATTGAGGATTGAAGATTGAGGATTGGGTATTGAGGACTGAGGATTGAGGATTGAGTATAGAGGATTGAGGATTGAGGATTGAGGATTGAAGCTTGAGTATTGAGGATTGAAGATTGAGGATTGAGGATTGAGGATTGAGGATTGAGGATTGAAGATTGAGGATTGGGGACTGAGTGTTGAGGGTTGTGTGATGAGAATTGATGTTTGTGGATAGATATTTGAAGATTGCAGATTGAGAATTGAGTATTGAAAACTGTGAATTGATGATATTCTATTGAGGATTGAGAATTGACAACTGATTGTTGAGGACTGAGGGCTGAAGATTGAGGATTCAGGATTGAGAGTTCAGAATTGATGATTGAGGACTGAGGACTGAGGAATGAAGATTGAGTATTGAGGATTGAAGATTGAGGATTAAGGATTGAGGATTTGGGATTGAGGATCTAGGATTGAAAATTGATTATTGAGGATTGAAGATTGAGTGTTGAGGATTGAGAATTGAGAATTGAGGATAAGGACTGAGGGTTGAGGATTGAGGTTTGAGGAATGAGGATTGAGGATTGAAGATTGACGGTTGAGGATTGAGGATTGAGAATTGAGAATTGAGGATGAGGACTGAGGGTTGAAGAATGAGGATTGAGGATTGAGGATTCAGGATTGAGGATTGAAGATTGATGATTGACGATTGAGTATTGAGGATTGAGGATTGACGACTGAGGATTGAGGATTGAGGATTGATGATTGCGGATTGAGTATTGAAAATTGAGTATTGAGGATTGAATATTGAGGATTGAAGATTGGGGATTGAGGATTGAGGATTGAAGATTGAGGATTGGGTATTGAGGATTGAAGAATGAGGATTGAGGATTGAGGATTGAGGATAGGGGACTGAGGATTGAAGATTCAGGATTGAGGATTGAGGATTGAGGATTGAGGATTGAGGATTGAAGATTCACTATTGAGGATCGAGGATTGAGAATTGAGGATTGACGATTGAACATTGAGGACTGAGTGTTGAGGGTTGAGTGATGAGAATTGATGACTGTGGATAGAGATTTGAAGATTGCAGATTGAGTATTGAGTATTGAAAACTGTGAATTGAGAATATTATACTGAGGATTGAGGATTGACAACTGATTGTTGAGGACTGAGGGCTGAAGGTTGAGGATTCAGGATTGAGGATTCAGAATTGAGGTTTGAGGACTGAGGATTGAGGATTGAAGATTGAGTATTGAGGATTGAAGGTTGAGGATTGAGGTTGAGGATTGAGGATTGAGGATGAGGGCTGAGGGTTGAGGATTGATGTTTGAGGACTGAGGTCTGAGGATTGAGTATTGAGAATTGAGGATTGAGGATTGAGTATTGAAGATTGAGGATTGGGTATTGAGGATTGAAGAATGAGGATTGAGGATTGAGGATTCAGGATTGTGGATTGAATATTGAGTATTGAGGATTGAAGACTGACGATTGAGTATTGAGGATTGAGGATTGAGGATTGAGAATTGAGGACTGATGATTGAGTATTGATGGTTGAAGATTGAGGATTGAGGATTGAGGATTGAGGATTGAGGATTGAAGATTGAGGATTGTGGACTGAGTGTTGAGGGTTGTGTGATGAGAATTGATGTTTGCGGATAGATATTTGAAGATTGCAGATTGAGCATTGAGTATTGAAAACTGTGAATTGATGATATTCTATTGAGGATTGAGAATTGACAGCTGATTGTTGAGGACTGAGGGCTGAAGATTGAGGATTCAGGATTGAGAATTCAGAATTGAGGGTTGAGGACTGAGGACTGAGGATTGAAGACTGAGTATTGAGGATTGAAGATTGAGGATTAAGGATTGAGGATTGGGGATTGAGGATCTAGGATAGGAAATTGATTATAGAGGATCGAAGGTTGAGGATTGAGGATTGAGGATTGAGAATTGAGAATTGAGGATAAGGACTGAGGGTTGAGGATTGAGGTTTGAGGAATGAGGATTGAGGATTGAGGGTTGAGGATTGAAGATTGAGTATTGATGATTGAAGATTGAGGATTGAGGATTGAGGGTTGAGGATTGTGGACGAGGACTGACAGTTGAGGATGGTGGTTTGAGGATTGAGGGTTGAGGATTGAGAATTGAGGATGAGAACTGAGGTTTGATGATTGAGGTTTGAGGAATGAGGATTGAGGATTGAGGATTGAGGATTGAGGATTGAGGATTGAGTATTGAAGGTTGAGGATTGATGACTGAGGATTGAGGATTGCGGATTGACGATTGAGGATTGAGGATTGAGGGTTGAAGTTTGAGGATTGAGGGTTGAGGGTTGAGGATTGAAGATTGAATATTGAGGATTGAAGATTGAGGATTCAGAATTGAGGTTTGAGGACTGAGGATTGAGGATTGAAGATTGAGTATTGAGGATTGAAGATTGAGGATTGAGGATTGAGGATGGAGGATTGAAGAGAGAGGACTGAGTGTTGAGGATTGAGTGTTGAGAATTGATGTTTGAGGGTTGAGATTTGATTATTGATTTTTGTGGATTGAGTATTGAACGATGAGAATTCAGGGTATTCTATTGAGTATTGAGAATTGAGTATTGATTGTTGAGTATTGAGGATTGATGGTTGAGGGTTTTGTGTTGAATATTGAGGATTGAGGATTGAGGATTGAGGATTGAGGATTGAGGATTGAGGATTGAGGATTGAAGATTGAGTATTGAGAATTGAAGGTTGAGGACTGAGGATTGAGGATTGAGGATTGAGGATTGAAGATTGAGGATTGGGGATTGAGGATTGACGATTGAGGATTGAGTATTGATGATCGAGAATTGAGGATTGAGGATTGGAGATTGAGTATTGAGGATTGAAGATTGAGGATTGAGGATTGGGGATTGAAGATTGAGGACTGAGGATTGAGGATTGAGGATTGAGCATTGAGGATTGAAGATTGGGGACTGGGGATTGAGGATTGAAGATTGAGGATTAAGGATTGAGGATTGGGGATTGGAGATCTAGGATTGGAGATTGATTATTGAGGATTGATGATTGAGGTTTGAGGATTCAGAATTGAGAATTCAGGATGAGGACTGAGGGTTGAGGATTGAGGTTTGAGGTACGAGGATTGAGGATTGAGGATTGAGGACTGAGGATTGAGGATTGACTATTGAGGATTGAGGATTGAGTATTGAAGATTGAGTATTGAGGATTGAAGATTGAGGATTGTGCAATGAAGATTGAGTATTGAGGGTTGCAGATTGAGGATTGAGGATTGAGGATTGAGAATTGACGATGAGGGCTGAGGGTTGAGGATTGAGGTTTGAGGGCTGAGGACTGAGGATTGAGGATTGAGGATTGAGGATTGAGGATTGAGGGTTGAGGATTGAGTATTGAAGATTGAGGACTGAGGATTGATGATTAAAGATTGAGTATTGAGGATTGAAGATTGAGGATTGATGATTGAGTATTGAGGAATGAGGATTGAGGATTGAGGATTGATGATTGAGGATTGAGGAATGAGGATTGAGGATTGAGGATTGAGGATTGAGTATTGAAGATTGAGAATTGATGATTGAGGATTGAGGATTGAGGATTGAGGATTGAGTATTGAGGACTGAGGATTGAAGATTGAGGATTGAGGATTGAGGATTAAAGATTGAGTACTGAGGATTGAGGATTGAGTATTGAGGATTGAGGATTGAGGATTGATGATTGAGGATTGAGGATTGAAGATTGAGGATTGTGGATTGAAGATTGAGTATTGATGATTGAAGATTGAGGATTGAGGATTGAGGATTGAGAATTGACGATGAGGGCTGAGGGTTGAGGATTCAGGTTTGAAGACAGAGGACTGAGGATTGAGGATTGAGATTTCAGGATTGAGGATTGAGGGTTGAGGATTGAGTATTGAAGATTGAGGACTGAGGATTGATGATTAAAGATTGAGTATTGAGGATTGAAGATTGAGGATTGATGATTGAGGATTGAGGAATGAGGATTGAGGATTGAGGATTGATGATTGTGGATTGAGGATTGAGGATTGAGAATTGAAGATTGAGGAATGAGGACTGGGGATTGAGTATTGAGGATTGAGGATTGAAGATTGAGGATTGAGGATTGGGGACTGAGTGTTGGGGGCTGTGTGATGAGAATTGATATTTGTGGATAGATATTTGAATATAGCAGGTTGAGCATTGAGTATTGAAAGCTGTGAATTGATGATATTCTATTGTGGATTGAGAATTGACAACTGACAGTTGAGGGCTGAGGGCTGAAGATTGCGGATTCAGGATTGAGAATTCAGAATTGA
Organism: Calliopsis andreniformis; assembly: GCF_051401765.1. NCBI lineage: Eukaryota > Metazoa > Arthropoda > Insecta > Hymenoptera > Andrenidae > Calliopsis > Calliopsis andreniformis. Next base: position 2,863,256 of record NW_027480447.1, read on the forward strand.
TGATTGAGGACTGAGGACTGAGGATTGAAGATTGAGTATTGATGATTGAAGATTGCGGATTGATTATTGATGGTTGAGGATTGACGACGAGGGCTGAGGGTTGAGGATTGAGGACTGAGGATTGAGGATTGAGGACTGGGCATTGAGGATTGAAGATTGAGGACTGGGGATTGAGGATTGAAGATTGAGGATTAAGGATTGAGGATTGGGGATTGGGGATCTAGGATTGGAGATTGATTATTGAGGATTGAAGCTTGTGGGTTGGGGATTGAGGATTGAGGACTGAGAATTGAGGATGAGGCCTGAGGGTTGAGGATTGAGGTTTGAGGTACGAGGATTGAGGATTGAGGATTGAGGGTTGTGGATTGAGGACGAGGACTGAGTGTTGAGAATTGATGTTTGAGGTCTGAGGATTGAGGATTGAGGACTGAGAATTGAGGATTGAGGATTGAGGATTGAAGATTGAGGATTGGGTATTGAGGATTGAAGAATGAGGACTGAGGATTTAGGATTGAGGATCGAGGATTGAAGATTGAGTATTGAGGATTGAAGATTGAGGATTGAGTATTGAGGATTGAGGATTGAGGATTGAGTATTCAGGATTGAGGATTGAGGATTGTAGATTGAGGATTGAGTATTGATGATTAAATATTGAGTGTTGAGGATTGAAGATTAAGGATTGATGATTGGGGATTGAGGATTGAGGATTGAGGATTGAGGATTGAGTATTGAAGGCTGAGGATTGATGATTGAGGATTGAGGATTGAGGATTGAGGATTGAGTATTGAGGACTGAGGGTTGAAGATTGAGGATTGATGATTGAGGATTGAAGATTGAGAATTGAGGATTGGGGATTGAATATTGAGGACTGAGTGTTGAGGATTGAGTGATGAGAATTGATGTTTGAGGATAGAGATTTGAAGATTGCAGATTGAGTATGGTGTATTGAAAACTGTGAATTGAGGATATTCTATTGAGGATTGAGGATTGTCACCTGATTGTTGAGGACTGAGGGCTGAAGATTGAGGATTCAGGATTGAGGATTCAGAATTGAGGTTTGAGGACTGAGGATTGAGGATAGAGGATTGAAGATTGAGTATTGAGGATTGAAGATTGAGGATTGAGGATTGAGAATTGAGGATTGAGGATGAGGTCTGAGGGTTGAGGATTGAGGTTTAAGGACTGAGGACTGAGGATTGAGGATTGAGAATTGAGGATTGAGGATTGAGGATTGAAGATTGAGGATTGGGTATTGAGGGTTGAAGAATGAGGATTGAGGATTGAGGATTGAGGTTAGAGGATTGAAGATTGAGTATTGAGGATTGAAGATTGACGATTGAGGATTGTGGATTGAAGATTGAGTATTGAAGATTGAGGACTGAGTATTGAGGGATCAGTGATGAGAATTGATGTTTGTGGACAGAGGTTTGAAGATTGCAGATTGAGTATTGAGCATTGAAAACTGTGAATTGAGGATATTCTATTGAGGATTGAGGATTGTCAACTGATTGTTGAGGACTGAGGGCTGACGATTGAGGATTCAGGATTGAGGATTCAGAATTGAGGTTTGAGGACTGAGGATTGAGGATTGAAGATTGATTATTGAGGATTGAGGATTGAGAATTGAGGATTGTGGATTGATGATTGAAGGTTGAGGATTGGGTTTTGAGGATTGAAGAATGAGGATTGAGGATTTAGGATTGAGGATTGAGGATTGAAGATTGAGTATTGAGGATTGAAGATTGAGGATTGAGGACTGAGGATTGAGGATTGAGTATTGAGGATTGAGGATTGAGGATTAAAGATTGAGTATTGAGGATTGAAGATTGAGGATTGTGGATTGAAGATTGAGTATTGAGGATTGAAGATTGAGGATTGGGGATTGAGGATTGAGAATTGACGATGAGGTCTGAGGGTTGAGGATTGAGGTTTGAGGACTGAGGACTGAGGATTGAGGATTGAGAATTGAGGATTGGGGATTGAGGATTGAGGATTGAAGATTGAGGATTGGGTATTGAGGATTGAACATTGAGGATTGAGGATTGAGGATCGAGGATTGAGGATTGAGGATTGAGGATTGAAGATTGAGTATTGGGGATTGAAGACTGACGATTGAGGATTGAGGATTGAGGGTTGAGCATTTAGTATTGAGAATTGAGGATTGAGGATTGAGGATTGAAGATTGAGGATTGGGTATTGAGGACTGAGGACTGAGGATTGAGTATTGAGGATTGAGGATTGAGGATTAAAGATTGAGTATTGAGGATTGAGGATTGAGGATTGAAGTTTGAGTACTGAGGATTGAAGATTGAGGATTGAGGATTGAGGATTGAGGATTGAGGAATGAAGATTGAGGATTGGGGACTGAGTGCTGAGGGTTGAGTAATGAGAATTGATGTTTGTGGATGGAGATTTGAAGATTGAATATTGAGGATTGAGTATTGAAAGCTGAGAATTCAGGATATTCTATTGAGTATTGAGAATTTTGGATTGATGGTTGAGTATTGAGGATTGACGGTTGAGGGTTGTGTGTTGAATATTGAGGATTGGCGGACTGAGTATTGAAGATTGAGGACTGAGGACTAAGGATTGAGTATTGAGGATTGAGGATTCAGTATTGAGGATTGAGGATTTAAGAGTATTGATGAGTGAAGATTGCGGATTTATTATTGAGGGTTGAGGTTTGAGGACGAGGACTGAGGGTTGTGGATTGAGGTTTGAGGACAGAAGATGGAGGACTGAGGATTGAGAATTGATAATTGAAGATTGAGGATTGAAAATTTAGGATTGGGTATTGAGGATTGAGGATTGGGGATTGAGAATCTAGTATTGGAGATTGATTATTTAGGATTGAAGATAGAGGGTTGAGGATTGAGGATAGAGGATTGAGAATTGAGAATTGAGGATGATGACTGAGGTTTGAGGATTGAGGTTTGAGGAATGAGGATTGAGGATTGAGGATTGAGGATTGAAGATTGAGTATTGATGATTGAAGATTGAGGATTGAGGATTGAGGGTTGAGGATTGAGGACGAGGACTGACGGTTGAGGATTGTGGTTTGAGGATTGAGGATTGAGGATTGAGTATTGAGGATGAGGACTGGGGTTTGAGGATTGAGGTTTGAGGAATGAGGATTGAGGATTGAGGATTGAGGATTGAGGATTGAGTATTGAAGGTTCAGGATTGATGACTGAGGATTGAGGATTGCGGATTGACGATTCAGGATTGAGGATTGAGGGTTGAATGTTGAGTGTTGAGGATTGAAGGTTGAGGATTGACGATTGAGGATTGAGGATTGAGGATGATGGCATAGGTTTGAGGTTTGAGGTTTGAGGTTTGAGTATTGAATCCTGAGAATTCAGGATGTTCTATTGAGTATTGAGGATTGAGGATTGAGGATTGAAGTTTGAGTACTGAGGATTGAGGATTGAGGATTGAGGATTGAGGATTGAGGATTGAGGAATGAAGATTGAGGATTGGGGACTGAGTGCTGAGGGTTGAGTAATGAGAATTGATGTTTGTGGATGGAGATTTGAAGATTGAATATTGAGGATTGAGTATTGAAAGCTGAGAATTCAGGATATTCTATTGAGTATTGAGAATTTTGGATTGATGGTTGAGTATTGAGGATTGATGGTTGAGGGTTGTGTGTTGAATATTGAGGATTGGCGGACTGAGTATTGAAGATTGAGGACTGAGGACTAAGGATTGAGTATTGAGGATTGAGGATTCAGTATTGAGGATTGAGGATTTAAGAGTATTGATGAGTGAAGATTGCGGATTTATTATTGAGGGTTGAGGTTTGAGGACGAGGACTGAGGGTTGTGGATTGAGGTTTGAGGACAGAAGATGGAGGACTGAGGATTGAGAATTGATAATTGAAGATTGAGGATTGAAAATTTAGGATTGGGTATTGAGGATTGAGGATTGGGGATTGAGGATCTAGTATTGGAGATTGATTATTTAGGATTGAAGATAGAGGGTTGAGGATTGAGGATAGAGGATTGAGAATTGAGAATTGAGGATGATGACTGAGGTTTGAGGATTGAGGTTTGAGGAATGAGGATTGAGGATTGAGGATTGAGGATTGAAGATTGAGTATTGATGATTGAAGATTGAGGATTGAGGATTGAGGGTTGAGGATTGAGGACGAGGACTGACGGTTGAGGATTGTGGTTTGAGGATTGAGGATTGAGGATTGAGTATTGAGGATGAGGACTGGGGTTTGAGGATTGAGGTTTGAGGAATGAGGATTGAGGATTGAGGATTGAGGATTGAGGATTGAGTATTGAAGGTTCAGGATTGATGACTGAGGATTGAGGATTGCGGATTGACGATTCAGGATTGAGGATTGAGGGTTGAAGGTTGAGTGTTGAGGATTGAAGGTTGAGGATTGACGATTGAGGATTGAGGATTGAGGATGATGGCATAGGTTTGAGGTTTGAGGTTTGAGGTTTGAGTATTGAATCCTGAGAATTCAGGATGTTCTATTGAGTATTGAGGATTGAGGATTGATGGTTTAGAATTGAGGATTCAGGATTGAGGATTGAGGATTGAGTATTCAAGATTGAGGATTGATGGTTGAGGATTTAGAATTGAGGATTGAGGATTGAGGATTGAGGATTGAAAATTGAGTATTGAGGATTGAAGATTGAGGGCTGAGGAATAAAGATTGAGGATTGAGGATGAGGGCTGAGTGTTGAGGATTGAGGCTTGAGGACTGAGAACTGAGGATTGAGGATTGAGAATTGAGGATAGAGGATTGAGGATTGAAGATTGAGGATTGGGTATTGAGGATTGAGGAATGAGGATTGAGGACTGAGGATTGAGGATTGAGGATTGAAGATTGAGTATTGAGGATTGAAGATTGAGTATTGAGGAATGAGGATTGAGGATTGAGGACTGAGGATTGAAGATTGAGGACTGAGGATTGAGGATTGAGGGTTGAGCATTGAGGATTGAAGATTGGGGACTGGGGATTGAGGATTGAAGATTGAGGATTAAGGATTGAGGATTGGGGATTGGAGATCTAGGATTGGAGATTGATTATTGAGGATTGATGATTGAGGTTTGAGGATTCAGAATTGAGAATTCAGGATGAGGACTGAGGGTTGAGGATTGAGGTTTGAGGTACGAGGATTGAGGATTGAGGATTGAGGACTGAGGATTGAGGATTGACTATTGAGGATTGAGGATTGAGTATTGAAGATTGAGTATTGAGGATTGAAGATTGAGGATTGTGCAATGAAGATTGAGTATTGAGGGTTGAAGATTGAGGATTGAGGATTGAGGATTGAGAATTGACGATGAGGGCTGAGGGTTGAGGATTGAGGTTTGAGGACTGAGGACTGAGGATTGAGGATTGAGGATTGAGGATTGAGGATTGAGGGTTGAGGATTGAGTATTGAAGATTGAGGACTGAGGATTGATGATTAAAGATTGAGTATTGAGGATTGAAGAATGAGGATTGATGATTGAGTATTGAGGAATGAGGATTGAGGATTGAGGATTGATGATTGAGGATTGAGGAATGAGGATTGAGGATTGAGGATTGAGGATTGAGTATTGAAGATTGAGAATTGATGATTGAGGATTGAGGATTGAGGATTGAGGATTGAGTATTGAGGACTGAGGATTGAAGGTTGAGGATTGAGGATTGAGGATTAAAGATTGAGTACTGAGGATTGAGGATTGAGTATTGAGGATTGAGGATTGAGGATTGATGATTGAGGATTGAGGATTGAAGATTGAGGATTGTGGATTGAAGATTGAGTATTGATGATTGAAGATTGAGGATTGAGGATTGAGGATTGAGAATTGACGATGAGGGCTGAGGGTTGAGGATTCAGGTTTGAAGACAGAAGACTGAGGATTGAGGATTGAGATTTCAGGATTGAGGATTGAGGATTGAGGATTGAAGATTGAGGATTGGGTATTGAGGATTGAACATTGAGGATTGAGGATTGAGGATCGAGGATTGAGGATTGAGGATTGAAGATTGAATATTGATTATTGTAGATTGAGGATTGAGGATTGAGTGTTGTGGATTGAGGACGAGGACTGAGGGATGAGTATTGATGTTTGAGGTCTGAGGATTGAGGATTGAGGATTGAGAATTGAGGATTGATGATTGAGGATTGAAGATTGAGGATTGGGTATTGAGGATTGAAGAATGAGGACTGAGGATTGAGGATTGAGGATTGAAGATTGAGGATTGGGTATTGCGGATTGAACATGAGGATTGAGGACTGAGGATTGAGGATTGAGGATTGAGGATTGAAGATTGAGTATTGAGGATTGAAGATTGAGGATTGAGGACTGAGGATTGAGGATTGAGTATTGAGGATTGAGGATTGAGGATTGATGATTGAGGATTGGGGATTGAAGATTGAGGATTGTGGATTGAAGATTGAGTATTGATGATTGAAGATTGAGGATTGAGGATTGAGGATTGAGAATTGACGATGAGGGCTGAGGGTTGAGGATTCAGGTTTGAAGACAGAGGACTGAGGATTGAGGATTGAGATTTCAGGATTGAGGATTGAGGATTGAGGATTCAAGATTGAGGATTGGGTATTGAGGATTGAACATTGAGGATTGAGGATTGAGGATCGAGGATTGAGGATTGAGGATTGAAGATTGAATACTGATTATTGTAGATTGAGGATTGAGGATTGAGTGTTGTGGATTGAGGACGAGGACTGAGGGATGAGTATTGATGTTTGAGGTCTGAGGATTGAGGATTGAGGATTGAGAATTGAGGATTGATGATTGAGGATTGAAGATTGAGGATTGGGTATTGAGGATTGAAGAATGAGGACTGAGGATTTAGGATTGAGGATTGAGGATGAGGGCTGAGGGTTGAGGATTGAGGTTTAAGGACTGAGGACTGAGGATTGAGGATTGAGAATTGAGGATTGAGGATTGAGGAGTGAAGATTGAGGATTTGGTATTGAGGATTCAAGAATGAGGATTGAGGATTGAGGATTGAGGATTGAGGATTGAGGATTGAGGATTGAAGATTGAGGATTGGGTATTGAGGATTGAAGAATGAGGATTGAGGATTGAGGATTGAGGATTGAGGATTGAAAGTTGAGTATTGAGGATTGAAGATTGAGGATTGAGGATTGAGGATTGAGGTTTGAGTATTGAGGATTGAGGATTGAGTATTGAAGGTTGAGTATTGATGACTGAGGATTGAGGATTGAGGATTGAGGATTGAGGACTGAGGACTGAGGATTGAGGATTGAGGATTGAGGATTGAGGATTGAGGGTTGAGGATTGAGTATTGAAGATTGAGGACTGAGGATTGATGATTAAAGATTGAGTATTGAGGATTGAAGATTGAGGATTGATGATTGAGGATTGAGGATTGAGTATTGAGGATTGAGGATTGAGGATTAAAGACTGAGTATTGAGGATTGAAGATTGAGGATTGTGGATTGAAGATTGAGTATTGAGGTTTGAAGATTGAGGATTGAGGATTGAGGATTGAGAATTGACGATGAGGTCTGAGGGTTGAGGATTGAGGTTTGAGGACTGAGGACTGAGGATTGAGGATTGAGAATTGAGGATTGAGGATTGAGGATTGAAGATTGAGGATTGGGTATTGAGGACTGAGGATTGAGGATTGAGTATAGAGGATTGAGGATTGAGGATTGAGGATTGAAGTTTGAGTATTGAGGATTGAAGATTGAGGATTGAGGATTGAGGATTGAGGATTGAGGATTGAAGATTGAGGATTGGGGACTGAGTGTTGAGGGTTGTGTGATGAGAATTGACGTTTGTGGATAGATATTTCAAGATTGCAGATTGAGAATTGAGTATTGAAAACTGTGAATTGATGATATTCTATTGAGGATTGAGAATTGACAACTGATTGTTGAGGACTGAGGGCTGAAGATTGAGGATTCAGGATTGAGAGTTCAGAATTGATGATTGAGGACTGAGGACTGAGGAATGAAGATTGAGTATTGAGGATTGAAGATTGAGGATTAAGGATTGAGGATTTGGGATTGAGGATCTAGGATTGAAAATTGATTATTGAGGATTGAAGATTGAGTGTTGAGGATTGAGAATTGAGAATTGAGGATAAGGACTGAGGGTTGAGGATTGAGGTTTGAGGAATGAGGATTGAGGATTGAAGATTGAGGGTTGAGGATTGAGGATTGAGAATTGAGAATTGAGGATGAGGACTGAGGGTTGAAGAATGAGGATTGAGGATTGAGGATTCAGGATTGAGGATTGAAGATTGATGATTGACGATTGAGTATTGAGGACTGAGGATTGACGACTGAGGATTGAGGATTGAGGATTGAGGGTTGAGGATTGAGTATTGAAGATTGAGGACTGAGGATTGATGATTAAAGATTGAGTATTGAGGATTGAAGATTGAGGATTGATGATTGAGGATTGAGGATTGAGTATTGAGGATTGAGGATTGAGGATTAAAGACTGAGTATTGAGGATTGAAGATTGAGGATTGTGGATTGAAGATTGAGTATTGAGGTTTGAAGATTGAGGATTGAGGATTGAGGATTGAGAATTGACGATGAGGTCTGAGGGTTGAGGATTGAGGTTTGAGGACTGAGGACTGAGGATTGAGGATTGAGAATTGAGGATTGAGGATTGAGGATTGAAGATTGAGGATTGGGTATTGAGGACTGAGGATTGAGGATTGAGTATAGAGGATTGAGGATTGAGGATTGAGGATTGAAGTTTGAGTATTGAGGATTGAAGATTGAGGATTGAGGATTGAGGATTGAGGATTGAGGATTGAAGATTGAGGATTGGGGACTGAGTGTTGAGGGTTGTGTGATGAGAATTGATGTTTGTGGATAGATATTTGAAGATTGCAGATTGAGAATTGAGCATTGAAAACTGTGAATTGACGATATTCTATTGAGGATTGAGAATTGACAACTGATTGTTGAGGACTGAGGGCTGAAGATTGAGGATTCAGGATTGAGAGTTCAGAATTGATGATTGAGGACTGAGGACTGAGGAATGAAGATTGAGTATTGAGGATTGAAGATTGAGGATTAAGGATTGAGGATTTGGGATTGAGGATCTAGGATTGAAAATTGATTATTGAGGATTGAAGATTGAGTGTTGAGGATTGAGAATTGAGAATTGAGGATAAGGACTGAGGGTTGAGGATTGAGGTTTGAGGAATGAGGATTGAGGATTGAAGATTGAGGGTTGAGGATTGAGGATTGAGAATTGAGAATTGAGGATGAGGACTGAGGGTTGAAGAATGAGGATTGAGGATTGAGGATTCAGGATTGAGGATTGAAGATTGATGATTGACGATTGAGTATTGAGGATTGAGGATTGACGACTGAGGATTGAGGATTGAGGATTGATGATTGCGGATTGAGTATTGAAAATTGAGTATTGAGGATTGAATATTGAGTATTGAAGATTGGGGATTGAGGATTGAGGATTGAAGATTGAGGATTGGGTATTGAGGATTGAAGAATGAGGATTGAGGATTGAGGATTGAGGATAGGGGACTGAGGATTGAAGATTCAGGATTGAGGATTGAGGATTGAGGATTGAGGATTGAGGATTGAAGATTCACTATTGAGGATCGAGGATTGAGAATTGAGGATTGACGATTGAACATTGAGGACTGAGTGTTGAGGGTTGAGTGATGAGAATTGATGACTGTGGATAGAGATTTGAAGATTGCAGATTGAGTATTGAGTATTGAAAACTGTGAATTGAGAATATTATACTGAGGATTGAGGATTGACAACTGATTGTTGAGGACTGAGGGCTGAAGGTTGAGGATTCAGGATTGAGGATTCAGAATTGAGGTTTGAGGACTGAGGATTGAGGATTGAAGATTGAGTATTGAGGATTGAAGGTTCAGGATTGAGGTTGAGGATTGAGGATTGAGGATGAGGGCTGAGGGTTGAGGATTGATGTTTGAGGACTGAGGTCTGAGGATTGAGTATTGAGAATTGAGGATTGAGGATTGAGTATTGAAGATTGAGGATTGGGTATTGAGGATTGAAGAATGAGGATTGAGGATTGAGGATTCAGGATTGTGGATTGAATATTGAGTATTGAGGATTGAAGACTGACGATTGAGTATTGAGGATTGAGGATTGAGGATTGAGAATTGAGGACTGATGATTGAGTATTGATGGTTGAAGATTGAGGATTGAGGATTGAGGATTGAGGATTGAGGATTGAAGATTGAGGATTGTGGACTGAGTGTTGAGGGTTGTGTGATGAGAATTGATGTTTGCGGATAGATATTTGAAGATTGCAGATTGAGCATTGAGTATTGAAAACTGTGAATTGATGATATTCTATTGAGGATTGAGAATTGACAGCTGATTGTTGAGGACTGAGGGCCGAAGATTGAGGATTCAGGATTGAGAATTCAGAATTGAGGGTTGAGGACTGAGGACTGAGGATTGAAGACTGAGTATTGAGGATTGAAGATTGAGGATTAAGGATTGAGGATTGGGGATTGAGGATCTAGGATAGAAAATTGATTATAGAGGATCGAAGGTTGAGGATTGAGGATTGAGGATTGAGAATTGAGAATTGAGGATAAGGACTGAGGGTTGAGGATTGAGGTTTGAGGAATGAGGATTGAGGATTGAGGGTTGAGGATTGAAGATTGAGTATTGATGATTGAAGATTGAGGATTGAGGATTGAGGGTTGAGGATTGAGGACGAGGACTGACAGTTGAGGATTGTGGTTTGAGGATTGAGGGTTGAGGATTGAGAATTGAGGATGAGAACTGAGGTTCGATGATTGAGGTTTGAGGAATGAGGATTGAGGATTGAGGATTGAGGATTGAGGATTGAGGATTGAGTATTGAAGGTTGAGGATTGATGACTGAGGATTGAGGATTGCGGATTGACGATTGGGGATTGAGGATTGAGGGTTGAAGTTTGAGGATTGAGGGTTGAGGGTTGAGGATTGAAGATTGAATATTGAGGATTGAAGATTGAGGATTCAGAATTGAGGTTTGAGGACTGAGGATTGAAGATTGAGGATTGAGGATTGAGGATGGAGGATTGAAGAGAGAGGACTGAGTGTTGAGGATTGAGTGTTGAGAATTGATGTTTGAGGGTTGAGATTTGATTATTGATTTTTGTGGATTGAGTATTGAACGATGAGAATTCAGGGTATTCTATTGAGTATTGAGAATTGAGTATTGATTGTTGAGTATTGAGGATTGATGGTTGAGGGTTTTGTGTTGAATATTGAGGATTGAGGATTGAGGATTGAGGATTGAGGATTGAGGATTGAGGATTGAAGATTGAGTATTGAGAATTGAAGGTTGAGGACTGAGGATTGAGGATTGAGGATTGAGGATTGAAGATTGAGGATTGGGGATTGAGGATTGACGATTGAGGATTGAGTATTGATGATCGAGAATTGAGGATTGAGGATTGGAGATTGAGTATTGAGGATTGAAGATTGAGGATTGAGGATTGGGGATTGAAGATTGAGGACTGAGGATTGAGGATTGAGGATTGAGCATTGAGGATTGAAGATTGGGGACTGGGGATTGAGGATTGAAGATTGAGGATTAAGGATTGAGGATTGGGGATTGGAGATCTAGGATTGGAGATTGATTATTGAGGATTGATGATTGAGGTTTGAGGATTCAGAATTGAGAATTCAGGTTGAGGACTGAGGGTTGAGGATTGAGGTTTGAGGTACGAGGATTGAGGATTGAGGATTGAGGACTGAGGATTGAGGATTGACTATTGAGGATTGAGGATTGAGTATTGAAGATTGAGTATTGAGGATTGAAGATTGAGGATTGTGCAATGAAGATTGAGTATTGAGGGTTGAAGATTGAGGATTGAGGATTGAGGATTGAGAATTGACGATGAGGGCTGAGGGTTGAGGATTGAGGTTTGAGGACTGAGGACTGAGGATTGAGGATTGAGGATTGAGGATTGAGGATTGAGGGTTGAGGATTGAGTATTGAAGATTGAGGACTGAGGATTGATGATTAAAGATTGAGTATTGAGGATTGAAGATTGAGGATTGATGATTGAGTATTGAGGAATGAGGATTGAGGATTGAGGATTGATGATTGAGGATTGAGGAATGAGGATTGAGGATTGAGGATTGAGGATTGAGTATTGAAGATTGAGAATTGATGATTGAGGATTGAGGATTGAGGATTGAGGATTGAGTATTGAGGACTGAGGATTGAAGATTGAGGATTGAGGATTGAGGATTAAAGATTGAGTACTGAGGATTGAGGATTGAGTATTGAGGATTGAGGATTGAGGATTGATGATTGAGGATTGAGGATTGAAGATTGAGGATTGTGGATTGAAGATTGAGTATTGATGATTGAAGATTGAGGATTGAGGATTGAGGATTGAGAATTGACGATGAGGGCTGAGGGTTGAGGATTCAGGTTTGAAGACAGAGGACTGAGGATTGAGGATTGAGATTTCAGGATTGAGGATTGAGGGTTGAGGATTGAGTATTGAAGATTGAGGACTGAGGATTGATGATTAAAGATTGAGTATTGAGGATTGAAGATTGAGGATTGATGATTGAGGATTGAGGAATGAGGATTGAGGATTGAGGATTGATGATTGTGGATTGAGGAATGAGGATTGAGGATTGAGGATTGAGGATTGAAGATTGAGGATTGAGGATTGAGGATTAAAGATTGAGTACTGAGGATTGAAGATTGAGAACTGAGGATTGAGGATTGAACATTGAGGACTGAGTGTTGAGGGTTGAGTGATGAGAATTGATGTTTGTGGATAGAGATTTGAAGATTCCAGATTGAGTATTGTGTATTGAAAACTGTGAATTGAGGATATTCTATTGAGGATTGAGGATTGTCACCTGATTGTTGAGGACTGAGGGCTGAAGATTGAGGATACAGGATTGGGGATTCAGAATTGAGGTTTGAGGACTGAGGATTGAGGATTGAGGATTGAAGATTGAGTATTGAGGATTGGAGATTGAGGATTGAGGATTGAGGATTGAGGATTGAGGATTGAGGATGAGGGCTGAGGGTTGAGAATTGAGGTTTAAGGGCTGAGGACTGAGGATTGAGGATTGAGAATTGAGGATTGAGTATTGAGGATTGAAGATTGAGGATTTGGTATTGAGGATTGAAGAATGAGGTTTGAGGATTGAGGATTGAAGATTGAGTATTGAATATTGAAGATTGACGATTGAGGATTGTGGATTGAAGATTGAGGATTGAACATTGAGGACTGAGTGTTAAGGGTTGAGTGATGAGAATTGATGCTTGTGGATAGAGGTTTGAAGATTGCAGATTGAGTATTGAGTATTGAAAGCTGTGAATTGAGGATATTCTATTGAGGACTCAGGATTGTCAACTGATTGTTGAGTACTGAGGGCTGAAGATTGAGGATTCAGTATTGGGGATTCAGAATTGAGGTTTGAGGACTGAGGATTGAGGACTGAGGATTGAAGATTGAGTATTGAGGATTGAGGATTGAGGATTGAGGATTGAGGATTGAAGATTGAGGATTGAATATTGAGTATTGACGATTGAAGATTGAGGATTGAGGATTGAGTGTTGAGGATTGAGGACGAGGACTGACGGTTGAGGATTGACGTTTGAGGATTGAGGATTGAGGATTGATGACTGAGGATTGAGGATTGAGGATTGAGCACTGAGGATTGAAGATTGAGGACTGGAGATTGAGGATTGAAATTGACGATTGAGGATTGTGGATTGAGGATTGAGGATTGAACATTGAGGACTGAGTGTTGAGGGTTGAGTGATGAGAAATGATGTTTGTGGATAGAGGTTTGAAGATTGCAGATTGAGTATTGAGTTTTGAAAACTGTGAATTGAGGATATTCTATTGAGGATTCAGGGTTGACATCTGATGGTTGAGGACTGAGGGCTTGAGATTGAGGATGCAGGGTTGAGGATTGAGGATTGAGGTTTGAGGACTGAGGATTGAGGATTGAAGATTGAGGATTGAGGATTGAGGATTGAGGATTGAAGATTGAGGATTGGGTATTGCGGATTGAACATTGAGGATTGAGGACTGAGGATTGAGGATTGAGGATTGAGGATTGAAGATTGAGTATTGAGGATTGAAGATTGAGGATTGAACATTGAGGATTGAGGATTGAGGATCGAGGATTGAGGATTGAGGATTGAAGATTGAATATTGATTATTGCAGGTTGAGGATTGAGGATTGAGTGTTGTGGATTGAGGACGAGGACTGAGGGATGAGTATTGATGTTTGAGGTCTGAGGATTGAGGATTGAGGATTGAGAATTGAGGATTGATGATTGAGGATTGAAGATTGAGGATTGGGTATTGAGGATTGAAGAATGAGGACTGAGGATTTAGGATTGAGGATTGAGGATGAGGGCTGAGGTTTGAGGATTGAGGTTTAAGGACTGAGGACTGAGGATTGAGGATTGAGAATTGAGTATTGAGGATTGAGGAGTGAAGATTGAGGATTTGGTATTGAGGATTCAAGAATGAGGATTGAGGATTGAGGATTGAGGATTGAGGATTGAGGATTGAGGATTGAAGATTGAGGATTGGGTATTGAGGATTGAAGAATGAGGATTGAGGATTGAGGATTGAGGATTGAGGATTGAAAGTTGAGTATTGAGGATTGAAGATTGAGGATTGAGGATTGAGGATTCAGGTTTGAGTATTGAGGATTGAGGATTGAGTATTGAAGGTTGAGTATTGATGACTGAGGATTGAGGATTGAGGATTGAGGATTGAGGATTGAGTATTGAGGATTGAGGATGAGGGCTGAGGTTTGAGGTTTGAGGTTTGAGTATTGAATCCTGAGAATTCAGGATATTCTACTGAGTATTGAGAATTGAGGGTTGATGGTTGAGTATTGAGGATTGAGGATTCAGGATTGAGGATTGAGTATTGAAGATTGAGGATTGATGATTGAATATTGGGGACTGGGGATTGAGGATTGAAGATTGAGTATTAAGGATTGAGGATTGGGGTTGGGGATCTAGGATTGGAGATTGATTATTGAGGATTGAAGATTGAGGGTTGAGGTTTGAGGATTGAGAATTGAGAATTGAGGATGAGGACTGAGGGCTCAGGATTGAGGTTTGAGGTACGAGGATTGAGGATTGAGGATTGAGGACTGAGGATTGAGGATTGAGAATTGAAGATTGAGGAATGAGGACTGGGGATTGAGTATTGAGGATTGAGGATTGAAGATTGAGGATTGAGGATTGGGGACTGAGTGTTGGGGGCTGTGTAATGAGAATTGATATTTGTGGATAGATATTTGAATATAGCAGGTTGAGCATTGAGTATTGAAAGCTGTGAATTGATGATATTCTATTGTGGATTGAGAATTGACAACTGACAGTTGAGGGCTGAGGGCTGAAGATTGCGGATTCAGGATTGAGAATTCAGAATTGATGATTGAGGACTGAGGACTGAGGATTGAAGATTGAGTATTGATGATTGAAGATTGCGGATTGATTATTGATGGTTGAGGATTGACGACGAGGGCTGAGGGTTGAGGATTGAGGACTGAGGATTGAGGATTGAGGACTGGGCATTGAGGATTGAAGATTGAGGACTGGGGATTGAGGATTGAAGATTGAGGATTAAGGATTGAGGATTGGGGATTGGGGATCTAGGATTGGAGATTGATTATTGAGGATTGAAGCTTGTGGGTTGGGGATTGAGGATTGAGGACTGAGAATTGAGGATGAGGCCTGAGGGTTGAGGATTGAGGTTTGAGGTACGAGGATTGAGGATTGAGGATTGAGGGTTGTGGATTGAGGACGAGGACTGAGTGTTGAGAATTGATGTTTGAGGTCTGAGGATTGAGGATTGAGGACTGAGAATTGAGGATTGAGGATTGAGGATTGAAGATTGAGGATTGGGTATTGAGGATTGAAGAATGAGGACTGAGGATTTAGGATTGAGGATCGAGGATTGAAGATTGAGTATTGAGGATTGAAGATTGAGGATTGAGTATTGAGGATTGAGGATTGAGGATTGAGTATTCAGGATTGAGGATTGAGGATTGTAGATTGAGGATTGAGTATTGATGATTAAATATTGAGTGTTGAGGATTGAAGATTAAGGATTGATGATTGGGGATTGAGGATTGAGGATTGAGGATTGAGGATTGAGTATTGAAGGCTGAGGATTGATGATTGAGGATTGAGGATTGAGGATTGAGGATTGAGTATTGAGGACTGAGGGTTGAAGATTGAGGATTGATGATTGAGGATTGAAGATTGAGAATTGAGGATTGGGGATTGAACATTGAGGACTGAGTGTTGAGGATTGAGTGATGAGAATTGATGTTTGAGGATAGAGATTTGAAGATTGCAGATTGAGTATTGTGTATTGAAAACTGTGAATTGAGGATATTCTATTGAGGATTGAGGATTGTCACCTGATTGTTGAGGACTGAGGGCTGAAGATTGAGGATTCAGGATTGAGGATTCAGAATTGAGGTTTGAGGACTGAGGATTGAGGATAGAGGATTGAAGATTGAGTATTGAGGATTGAAGATTGAGGATTGAGGATTGATAATTGAGGATTGAGAATGAGGTCTGAGGGTTGAGGATTGAGGTTTAAGGACTGAGGACTGAGGATTGAGGATTGTGAATTGAGGATTGAGGATTGAGGATTGAAGATTGAGGATTGGGTATTGAGGGTTGAAGAATGAGGATTGAGGATTGAGGATTGAGGATAGAGGATTGAAGATTGAGTATTGAGGATTGAAGATTGACGATTGAGGATTGTGGATTGAAGATTGAGTATTGAAGATTGAGGACTGAGTGTTGAGGGATCAGTGATGAGAATTGATGTTTGTGGATAGAGGTTTGAAGATTGCAGATTGAGTATTGAGCATTGAAAACTGTGAATTGAGGATATTCTATTGAGGATTGAGGATTGTCAACTGATTGTTGAGGACTGAGGTCTGACGATTGAGGATTCAGGATTGAGGATTCAGAATTGAGGTTTGAGGACTGAGGATTGAGGATTGAAGATTGATTATTGAGGATTGAGGATTGAGAATTGAGGATTGTGGATTGATGATTGAAGGTTGAGGATTGGGTTTTGAGGATTGAAGAATGAGGATTGAGGATTTAGGATTGAGGATTGAGGATTGAAGATTGAGTATTGAGGATTGAAGATTGAGGATTGAGGACTGAGGATTGAGGATTGAGTATTGAGGATTGAGGATTGAGGATTAAAGATTGAGTATTGAGGATTGAAGATTGAGGATTGTGGATTGAAGATTGAGTATTGAGGATTGAAGATTGAGGATTGGGGATTGAGGATTGAAAATTGACGATGAGGTCTGAGGGTTGAGGATTGAGGTTTGAGGACTGAGGACTGAGGATTGAGGATTGAGAATTGAGGATTGAGGATTGAGGATTGAGGATTGAAGATTGAGGATTGGGTATTGAGGATTGAACATTGAGGATTGAGGATTGAGGATCGAGGATTGAGGATTGAGGATTGAGGATTGAAGATTGAGTATTGGGGATTGAAGACTGACGATTGAGGATTGAGGATTGAGGGTTGAGCATTTAGTATTGAGAATTGAGGATTGAGGATTGAGGATTGAAGATTGAGGATTGGGTATTGAGGACTGAGGACTGAGGATTGAGTATTGAGGATTGAGGATTGAGGATTAAAGATTGAGTATTGAGGATTGAGGATTGAGGATTGAAGTTTGAGTACTGAGGATTGAAGATTGAGGATTGAGGATTGAGGATTGAGGATTGAGGAATGAAGATTGAGGATTGGGGACTGAGTGCTGAGGGTTGAGTAATGAGAATTGATGTTTGTGGATGGAGATTTGAAGATTGAATATTGAGGATTGAGTATTGAAAGCTGAGAATTCAGGATATTCTATTGAGTATTGAGAATTTTGGATTGATGGTTGAGTATTGAGGATTGATGGTTGAGGGTTGTGTGTTGAATATTGAGGATTGGCGGACTGAGTATTGAAGATTGAGGACTGAGGACTAAGGATTGAGTATTGAGGATTGAGGATTCAGTATTGAGGATTGAGGATTTAAGAGTATTGATGAGTGAAGATTGCGGATTTATTATTGAGGGTTGAGGTTTGAGGACGAGGACTGAGGGTTGTGGATTGAGGTTTGAGGACAGAAGATGGAGGACTGAGGATTGAGAATTGATAATTGAAGATTGAGGATTGAAAATTTAGGATTGGGTATTGAGGATTGAGGATTGGGGATTGAGGATCTAGTATTGGAGATTGATTATTTAGGATTGAAGATAGAGGGTTGAGGATTGAGGATAGAGGATTGAGAATTGAGAATTGAGGATGATGACTGAGGTTTGAGGATTGAGGTTTGAGGAATGAGGATTGAGGATTGAGGATTGAGGATTGAAGATTGAGTATTGATGATTGAAGATTGAGGATTGAGGATTGAGGCTTGATGATTGAGGACGAGGACTGACGGTTGAGGATTGTGGTTTGAGGATTGAGGATTGAGGATTGAGTATTGAGGATGAGGACTGGGGTTTGAGGATTGAGGTTTGAGGAATGAGGATTGAGGATTGAGGATTGAGGATTGAGGATTGAGGATTGAGTATTGAAGGTTCAGGATTGATGACTGAGGATTGAGGATTGCGGATTGACGATTCAGGATTGAGGATTGAGGGTTGAAGGTTGAGTGTTGAGGATTGAAGGTTGAGGATTGACGATTGAGGATTGAGGATTGAGGATGATGGCATAGGTTTGAGGTTTGAGGTTTGAGGTTTGAGTATTGAATCCTGAGAATTCAGGATGTTCTATTGAGTATTGAGGATTGAGGATTGATGGTTTAGAATTGAGGATTCAGGATTGAGGATTGAGGATTGAGTATTGAAGATTGAGGATTGATGGTTGAGGATTTAGAATTGAGGATTGAGGATTGAGGATTGAGGATTGAAAATTGAGTATTGAGGATTGAAGATTGAGGACTGAGGAATAAAGATTGAGGATTGAGGATGAGGGCTGAGTGTTGAGGA
This sequence comes from Calliopsis andreniformis, assembly GCF_051401765.1. Lineage (NCBI taxonomy): Eukaryota > Metazoa > Arthropoda > Insecta > Hymenoptera > Andrenidae > Calliopsis > Calliopsis andreniformis. The sequence goes on from NW_027480447.1 coordinate 2,882,261, forward strand.
TTGAGGCTTGAGGACTGAGAACTGAGGATTGAGGATTGAGAATTGAGGATAGAGGATTGAGGATTGAAGATTGAGGATTGGGTATTGAGGATTGAGGAATGAGGATTGAGGACTGAGGATTGAGGATTGAGGATTGAAGATTGAGTATTGAGGATTGAAGATTGAGTATTGAGGATTGAGGATTGAGGATTGAGGACTGAGGATTGAGGATTGAGGATTGAGAATTGAAGATTGAGGAATGAGGACTGGGGATTGAGTATTGAGGATTGAGGATTGAAGATTGAGGATTGAGGATTGAGGATTGAGGATTGAGGATTGAGGATTGAGGATTGAGGATTGAGGATTGAGGATTGAGGATTGTGGATTGAGGATTGAAGATTGAGGATTGGGGACTGAGTGTTGAGGGCTGCGTGATGAGAATTGATATTTGTGGATAGATATTTCAATATAGCAGATTGAGCATTGAGTATTGAAAGCTGTGAATTGAGGATATTCTATTGAGGATTGAGGATTGTCAACTGATTGTTGAGGATTGAGGGCTGACGATTGAGGATACAGGATTGAGGATTCAGAATTGAGGTTTGAGGACTGAGGATTGAGGATTGAAGATTGATTATTGAGGATTGACGATTGAGGATTGAGAATTGAGGATTGTGGATTGAGGATTGAAGATTGAGGATTGGGTTTTGAGGATTGAAGTATGAGGATTGAGGATTGAGGATTGAGGATTGAGGATTGAAGATTGAGTATTGAGGATTGAAGATTGAGGATTGAGGACTGAGGATTGAGGATTGAGTATTGAGGATTGAGGATTGAGGATTAAAGACTGAGTATTGAGGATTGAAGATTGAGGATTGTGGATTGAAGATTGAGTATTGAGGTTTGAAGATTGAGGATTGAGGATTGAGGATTGAGAATTGACGATGAGGTCTGAGGGTTGAGGATTGAGGTTTGAGGACTGAGGACTGAGGATTGAGGATTGAGAATTGAGGATTGAGGATTGAGGATTGAAGATTGAGGATTGGGTATTGAGGACTGCGGATTGAGGATTGAGTATAGAGGATTGAGGATTGAGGATTAAAGATTGAGTATTGAGGATTGAGGATTGAGGATTGAAGTTTGAGTATTGAGGATTCAAGATTGAGGATTGAGGATTGAGGATTGAGGATTGAGGATTGAAGATTGAGGATTGGGGACTGAGTGTTGAGGGTTGTGTGATGAGAATTGATGTTTGTGGATAGATATTTGAAGATTGCAGATTGAGCATTGAGTATTGAAAACTGTGAATTGATGATATTCTATTGAGGATTGAGAATTGACAACTGATTGTTGAGGACTGAGGGCTGAAGATTGAGGATTCAGGATTGAGAGTTCAGAATTGATGATTGAGGACTGAGGACTGAGGATTGAAGATTGAGTATTGAGGATTGAAGATTGAGTATTAAGGATTGAGGATTTGGGATTGAGGATCTAGGATTGAAAATTGATTATTGAGGATTGAAGATTGAGTGTTGAGGATTGAGAATTGAGAATTGAGGATAAGGACTGAGGGTTGAGGATTGAGGTTTGAGGAATGAGGATTGAGGATTGAAGATTGAGGGTTGAGGATTGAGGATTGAGAATTGAGAATTGAGGATGAGGACTGAGGGTTGAAGAATGAGGATTGAGGATTGAGGATTCAGGATTGAGGATTGAAGATTGAGGATTGACGATTGAGTATTGAGGATTGAGGATTGACGACTGAGGATTGAGGATTGAGGATTGAAGATTGCGGATTGAGTATTGAAAATTGAGTATTGAGGATAGAGGATTGAGGATTGAAGATTGAGGATTGGGTATTGAGGATTGAGGAATGAGGATTGAGGACTGAGGATTGAGGATTGAGGATTGAAGATTGAGTATTGAGGATTGAAGATTGAGTATTGAGGATTGAGGATTGAGGATTGAGGACTGAGGATTGAGGATTGAGGATTGAGAATTGAAGATTGAGGAATGAGGACTGGGGATTGAGTATTGAGGATTGAGGATTGAAGATTGAGGATTGAGGATTGAGGACTGAGGATTGAGGATTGAGGATTGAGGATTGAGGATTGAGGGTTGAGGATTGAGTATTGAAGATTGAGGACTGAGGATTGATGATTAAAGATTGAGTATTGAGGATTGAAGATTGAGGATTGATGATTGAGTATTGAGGAATGAGGATTGAGGATTGAGGATTGATGATTGAGGATTGAGGAATGAGGATTGAGGATTGAGGATTGAGGATTGAGTATTGAAGATTGAGAATTGATGATTGAGGATTGAGGATTGAGGATTGAGGATTGAGTATTGAGGACTGAGGATTGAAGATTGAGGATTGAGGATTGAGGATTAAAGATTGAGTACTGAGGATTGAGGATTGAGTATTGAGGATTGAGGATTGAGGATTGATGATTGAGGATTGAGGATTGAAGATTGAGGATTGTGGATTGAAGATTGAGTATTGATGATTGAAGATTGAGGATTGAGGATTGAGGATTGAGAATTGACGATGAGGGCTGAGGGTTGAGGATTCAGGTTTGAAGACAGAAGACTGAGGATTGAGGATTGAGATTTCAGGATTGAGGATTGAGGATTGAGGATTGAAGATTGAGGATTGGGTATTGAGGATTGAACATTGAGGATTGAGGATTGAGGATCGAGGATTGAGGATTGAGGATTGAAGATTGAATATTGATTATTGTAGATTGAGGATTGAGGATTGAGTGTTGTGGATTGAGGACGAGGACTGAGGGATGAGTATTGATGTTTGAGGTCTGAGGATTGAGGATTGAGGATTGAGAATTGAGGATTGATGATTGAGGATTGAAGATTGAGGATTGGGTATTGAGGATTGAAGAATGAGGACTGAGGATTGAGGATTGAGGATTGAAGATTGAGGATTGGGTATTGCGGATTGAACATTGAGGATTGAGGACTGAGGATTGAGGATTGAGGATTGAGGATTGAAGATTGAGTATTGAGGATTGAAGATTGAGGATTGAGGACTGAGGATTGAGGATTGAGTATTGACGATTGAGGATTGAGGATTGATGATTGAGGATTGAGGATTGAAGATTGAGGATTGTGGATTGAAGATTGAGTATTGATGATTGAATATTGAGGATTGAGGATTGAGGATTGAGAATTGACGATGAGAGCTGAGGGTTGAGGATTCAGGTTTGAAGACAGAGGACTGAGGATTGAGGATTGAGATTTCAGGATTGAGGATTGAGGATTGAGGATTGAAGATTGAGGATTGGGTATTGAGGATTGAACATTGAGGATTGAGGATTGAGGATCGAGGATTGAGGATTGAGGATTGAAGATTGAATACTGATTATTGTAGATTGAGGATTGAGGATTGAGTGTTGTGGATTGAGGACGAGGACTGAGGGATGAGTATTGATATTTGAGGTCTGAGGATTGAGGATTGAGGATTGAGAATTGAGGATTGATGATTGAGGATTGAAGATTGAGGATTGGGTATTGAGGATTGAAGTATGAGGACTGAGGATTTAGGATTGAGGATTGAGGATGAGGGCTGAGGGTTGAGGATTGAGGTTTAAGGACTGAGGACTGAGGATTGAGGATTGAGAATTGAGGATTGAGGATTGAGGAGTGAAGATTGAGGATTTGGTATTGAGGATTCAAGAATGAGGATTGAGGATTGAGGATTGAGGATTGAGGATTGAGGATTGAGGATTGAAGATTGAGGATTGGGTATTGAGGATTGAAGAATGAGGATTGAGGATTGAGGATTGAGGATTGAGGATTGAAAGTTGAGTATTGAGGATTGAAGATTGAGGATTGAGGATTGAGGATTGAGGTTTGAGTATTGAGGATTGAGGATTGAGTATTGAAGGTTGAGTATTGATGACTGAGGATTGAGGATTGAGGATTGAGGATTGAGGACTGAGGACTGAGGATTGAGGATTGAGGATTGAGGATTGAGGATTGAGGGTTGAGGATTGAGTATTGAAGATTGAGGACTGAGGATTGATGATTAAAGATTGAGTATTGAGGATTGAAGATTGAGGATTGATGATTGAGGATTGAGGATTGAGTATTGAGGATTGAGGATTGAGGATTAAAGACTGAGTATTGAGGATTGAAGATTGAGGATTGTGGATTGAAGATTGAGTATTGAGGTTTGAAGATTGAGGATTGAGGATTGAGGATTGAGAATTGACGATGAGGTCTGAGGGTTGAGGATTGAGGTTTGAGGACTGAGGACTGAGGATTGAGGATTGAGAATTGAGGATTGAGGATTGAGGATTGAAGATTGAGGATTGGGTATTGAGGACTGAGGATTGAGGATTGAGTATAGAGGATTGAGGATTGAGGATTAAAGATTGAGTATTGAGGATTGAGGATTGAGGAGTGAAGTTTGAGTATTGAGGATTGAAGATTGAGGATTGAGGATTGAGGATTGAGGATTGAGGATTGAAGATTGAGGATTGGGGACTGAGTGTTGAGGGTTGTGTGATGAGAATTGATGTTTGTGGATAGATATTTGAAGATTGCAGATTGAGAATTGAGTATTGAAAACTGTGAATTGATGATATTCTATTGAGGATTGAGAATTGACAACTGATTGTTGAGGACTGAGGGCTGAAGATTGAGGATTCAGGATTGAGAGTTCAGAATTGATGATTGAGGACTGAGGACTGAGGAATGAAGATTGAGTATTGAGGATTGAAGATTGAGGATTAAGGATTGAGGATTTGGGATTGAGGATCTAGGATTGAAAATTGATTATTGAGGATTGAAGATTGAGTGTTGAGGATTGAGAATTGAGAATTGAGAATTGAGGATGAGGACTGAGGGTTGAAGAATGAGGATTGAGGATTGAGGATTCAGGATTGAGGATTGAAGATTGATGATTGACGATTGAGTATTGAGGATTGAGGATTGACGACTGAGGATTGAGGATTGAGGATTGATGATTGCGGATTGAGTATTGAAAATTGGGTATTGAGGATTGAATATTGAGGATTGAAGATTGGGGATTGAGGATTGAGGATTGAAGATTGAGGATTGGGTATTGAGGATTGAAGAATGAGGATTGAGGATTGAGGATTGAGGATAGGGGACTGAGGATTGAAGATTCAGGATTGAGGATTGAGGATTGAGGATTGAGGATTGAGGATTGAAGATTCACTATTGAGGATCGAGGATTGAGAATTGAGGATTGACGATTGAACATTGAGGACTGAGTGTTGAGGGTTGAGTGATGAGAATTGATGACTGTGGATAGAGATTTGAAGATTGCAGATTGAGTATTGAGTATTGAAAACTGTGAATTGAGAATATTATACTGAGGATTGAGGATTGACAACTGATTGTTGAGGACTGAGGGCTGAAGGTTGAGGATTCAGGATTGAGGATTCAGAATTGAGGTTTGAGGACTGAGGATTGAGGATTGAAGATTGAGTATTGAGGATTGAAGGTTGAGGATTGAGGTTGAGGATTGAGGATTGAGGATGAGGGCTGAGGGTTGAGGATTGATGTTTGAGGACTGAGGTCTGAGGATTGAGTATTGAGAATTGAGGATTGAGGATTGAGTATTGAAGATTGAGGATTGGGTATTGAGGATTGAAGAATGAGGATTGAGGATTGAGGATTCAGGATTGTGGATTGAATATTGAGTATTGAGGATTGAAGACTGACGATTGAGTATTGAGGATTGAGGATTGAGGATTGAGAATTGAGGACTGATGATTGAGTATTGATGGTTGAAGATTGGGGATTGAGGATTGAGGATTGAGGATTGAGGATTGAAGATTGAGGATTGTGGACTGAGTGTTGAGGGTTGTGTGATGAGAATTGATGTTTGCGGATAGATATTTGAAGATTGCAGATTGAGCATTGAGTATTGAAAACTGTGAATTGATGATATTCTATTGAGGATTGAGAATTGACAGCTGATTGTTGAGGACTGAGGGCTGAAGATTGAGGATTCAGGATTGAGAATTCAGAATTGAGGGTTGAGGACTGAGGACTGAGGATTGAAGACTGAGTATTGAGGATTGAAGATTGAGGATTAAGGATTGAGGATTGGGGATTGAGGATCTAGGATAGAAAATTGATTATAGAGGATCGAAGGTTGAGGATTGAGGATTGAGGATTGAGAATTGAGAATTGAGGATAAGGACTGAGGGTTGAGGATTGAGGTTTGAGGAATGAGGATTGAGGATTGAGGGTTGAGGATTGAAGATTGAGTATTGATGATTGAAGATTGAGGATTGAGGATTGAGGGTTGAGGATTGAGGACGAGGACTGACAGTTGAGGATTGTGGTTTGAGGATTGAGGGTTGAGGATTGAGAATTGAGGATGAGAACTGAGGTTTGATGATTGAGGTTTGAGGAATGAGGATTGAGGATTGAGGATTGAGGATTGAGGATTGAGGATTGAGTATTGAAGGTTCAGGATTGATGACTGAGGATTGATGATTGCGGATTGACGATTGAGGATTGAGGATTGAGGGTTGAAGTTTGAGGATTGAGGGTTGAGGGTTGAGGATTGAAGATTGAATATTGAGGATTGAAGATTGAGGATTCAGAATTGAGGTTTGAGGACTGAGGATTGATGATTGAAGATTGAGTATTGAGGATTGGATATTGAGGATTGAGGATTGAGGATGGAGGATTGAAGAGAGAGGACTGAGTGTTGAGGATTGAGTGTTGAGAATTGATGTTTGAGGGTTGAGATTTGATTATTGATTTTTGTGGATTGAGTATTGAACGATGAGAATTCAGGGTATTCTATTGAGTATTGAGAATTGAGTATTGATTGTTGAGTATTGAGGATTGATGGTTGAGGGTTTTGTGTTGAATATTGAGGATTGAGGATTGAGGATTGAGGATTGAGGATTGAGGATTGAGGATTGAAGATTGAGTATTGAGAATTGAAGGTTGAGGACTGAGGATTGAGGATTGAGGATTGAGGATTGAAGATTGAGGATTGGGGATTGAGGATTGACGATTGAGGATTGAGTATTGATGATCGAGAATTGAGGATTGAGGATTGGAGATTGAGTATTGAGGATTGAAGATTGAGGATTGAGGATTGGGGATTGAAGATTGAGGACTGAGGATTGAGGATTGAGGATTGAGCATTGAGGATTGAAGATTGGGGACTGGGGATTGAGGATTGAAGATTGAGGATTAAGGATTGAGGATTGGGGATTGGAGATCTAGGATTGGAGATTGATTATTGAGGATTGATGATTGAGGTTTGAGGATTCAGAATTGAGAATTCAGGATGAGGACTGAGGATTGAGGATTGAGGTTTGAGGTACGAGGATTGAGGATTGAGGATTGAGGACTGAGGATTGAGGATTGACTATTGAGGATTGAGGATTGAGTATTGAAGATTGAGTATTGAGGATTGAAGATTGAGGATTGTGCAATGAAGATTGAGTATTGAGGGTTGAAGATTGAGGATTGAGGATTGAGGATTGAGAATTGACGATGAGGGCTGAGGGTTGAGGATTGAGGTTTGAGGACTGAGGACTGAGGATTGAGGATTGAGGATTGAGGATTGAGGATTGAGGGTTGAGGATTGAGTATTGAAGATTGAGGACTGAGGATTGATGATTAAAGATTGAGTATTGAGGATTGAAGATTGAGGATTGATGATTGAGTATTGAGGAATGAGGATTGAGGATTGAGGATTGATGATTAAGGATTGAGGAATGAGGATTGAGGATTGAGGATTGAGGATTGAGTATTGAAGATTGAGAATTGATGATTGAGGATTGAGGATTGAGGATTGAGGATTGAGTATTGAGGACTGAGGATTGAAGATTGAGGATTGAGGATTGAGGATTAAAGATTGAGTACTGAGGATTGAGGATTGAGTATTGAGGATTGAGGATTGAGGATTGATGATTGAGGATTGAGGATTGAAGATTGAGGATTGTGGATTGAAGATTGAGTATTGACGATTGAAGATTGAGGATTGAGGATTGAGGATTGGGAATTGACGATGAGGGCTGAGGGTTGAGGATTCAGGTTTGAAGACAGAGGACTGAGGATTGAGGATTGAGATTTCAGGATTGAGGATTGAGGGTTGAGGATTGAGTATTGAAGATTGAGGACTGAGGATTGATGATTAAAGATTGAGTATTGAGGATTGAAGATTGAGGATTGATGATTGAGGATTGAGGAATGAGGATTGAGGATTGAGGATTGATGATTGTGGATTGAGGAATGAGGATTGAGGATTGAGGATTGAGGATTGAACATTGAGGATTGAGGATTGAGGATTAAAGATTGAGTACTGAGGATTGAAGATTGAGAACTGACGATTGAGGATTGAACATTGAGGACTGAGTGTTGAGGGTTGAGTGATGAGAATTGATGTTTGTGGATAGAGATTTGAAGATTCCAGATTGAGTATTGTGTATTGAAAACTGTGAATTGAGGATATTCTATTGAGGATTGAGGATTGTCACCTGATTGTTGAGGACTGAGGGCTGAAGATTGAGGATTCAGGATTGGGGATTCAGAATTGAGGTTTGAGGACTGAGGATTGAGGATTGAGGATTGAAGATTGAGTATTGAGGATTGGAGATTGAGGATTGAGGATTGAGGATTGAGGATTGAGGATTGAGGATGAGGGCTGAGGGTTGAGAATTGAGGTTTAAGGGCTGAAGACTGAGGATTGAGGATTGAGAATTGAGGATTGAGTATTGAGGATTGAAGATTGAGGATTTGGTATTGAGGATTGAAGAATGAGGTTTGAGGATTGAGGATTGAAGATTGAGTATTGAATATTGAAGATTGACGATTGAGGATTGTGGATTGAAGATTGAGGATTGAACATTGAGGACTGAGTGTTAAGGGTTGAGTGATGAGAATTGATGCTTGTGGATAGAGGTTTGAATATTGCAGATTGAGTATTGAGTATTGAAAGCTGTGAATTGAGGATATTCTATTGAGGACTCAGGATTGTCAACTGATTGTTGAGTACTGAGGGCTGAAGATTGAGGATTCAGTATTGGGGATTCAGAATTGAGGTTTGAGGACTGAGGATTGAGGACTGAGGATTGAAGATTGAGTATTGAGGATTGAGGATTGAGGATTGAGGATTGAGGATTGAGGATTGAAGATTGAGGATTGAATATTGAGTATTGACGATTGAAGATTGAGGATTGAAGATTGAGGACTGTGCATTGAAGATTGAGAACTGAGGATTGAAGATTGAGAATTGAGGATTGAGCATTGAACATTGAGGACTGAGTGTTGAGGGTTGAGTGATGACAATTGATGTTTGTGAATAGAGATTTGAAGATTCCAGATTGAGTATTGTGTATTGAAAGCTGTGAAGTGAGGATATTCTATTGAGGATTGAGGATTGTCACCTGATTGTTGAGGACTGAGTGCTGAAGATTGAGGATTCAGGATTGGGGATTCAGAATTGAGGTTTGAGGACTGAGGATTGAGGATCGAGGATTGAAGATTGAGTATTGAGGATTGAAGATTGAGGATTGAGGATTGAGGATTGAGGATTGAGGATGAGGGCTGAGGGTTGAGGATTGAGGTTTAAGGACTGAGGACTGAGGATTGAGGATTGAGAATTGAGGATTGAGGACTGAGGATTGAAGATTGAGGATTTGGTATTGAGGATTGAAGAATGAGGATTGAGGATTGAGGATTGAAGATTGAGTATTGAGTATTGAAGATTGACGATTGAGGATTGTGGATTGAAGATTGAGGATTGAACATTGAGGACTGAGTGTTAAGGGTTGAGTGTTTAGAATTGATGCTTGTGGATAGAGGTTTGAAGATTGCAGATTGAGTATTGAGTATTGAAAGCTGTGAATTGAGGATATTCTATTGAGGATTCAGGATTGTCAACTGATTGTTGAGTACTGAGGGCTGAAGATTGAGGATTCAGGATTGAGGATTCAGAATTGAGGTTTGATTACAGAGGATTGAGGACTGAAGATTGATTATTGAGGATTGAAGATTGAGGATTGAGGATTGAGGATTGAGGATTGAGGATTGAGGATGAGAGCTGTGCGTTGAGGATTGAGGTTTGAGGGCTGAGGACTGAGGAATGAGGATTGAGAATTGGCGATTGAGGATTGAGTATTGAAGATTGAGGATTGGGTATTGAGGATTGAAGGATGATGCTTGAGGATTGAGGATTGAGGATTGAGGATTGAAGATTGAGTATTGAGGTTTGAAGAGTGACGCTTGAGGGTAGAGGATTGAGGATTGAGGATTGAGGATTGATGATTGAGTATTGAGGACTGAAGATTGAGGATTGAGGTTTGAGGATTGAGGATTGAGGATTGAGGATTGAAGATTGAGGATTGGGGACTGAGTGTTGAGGGTTGAGTTGTGAGAATTGATGTCTGTGGATAGATATTTGAAGATTGCAGATTGAGCATTGAGTATTGAAAACTGTGAATTGATGATATTCTATTGAGGATTGAGAATTGACAACTGATTGTTGAGGACTGAGGGCTGAAGATTGAGGATTCAGGATTGGGAATTCAGAATTGATGATTGAGGGCTGAGGGCTGAGGGTTGAAGATCGAGTATTGAGGATTGAAGATTGAGGATTGAGGTTTGAGGATTGAGGATTGAGGATTGAGGATTGAAGATTGAGGATTGGGGACTGAGTGTCGAGGGTTGAGTTATGAGAATTGATGTTTGTGGATAGATATTTGAAGATTGCAGATTGAGCATTGAGTATTGAAAACTGTGAATTGATGATATTCTATTGAGGATTGAGAATTGACAACTGATTGTTGAGGACTGAGGGCTGAAGATTGAGGATTCAGGATTGGGAATTCAGAATTGATGATTGAGGACTGAGGACTGAGGGTTGAAGATAGAGTATTGAGGATTGAAGATTGAGGATTAAGGATTGAGGATTGGGGATTGAGGATCTGGGACTGAAAATTGATTATTGAGGGTTGAAGATTGAGGATTGAGGATTTAGGATTGAGAATTGAGAATTGAGGATAAGGACTGAGGGTTGAGGATTGAGGTTTGAGGAATGAGGATTGAGGATTGAGGATTGAGGATTGAAGATTGAGTATTGAGGATTGAAGATTGAGGATTGAGGACTGAGGATTGAGGATTGAGTATTGAGGATTGATGATTGAGTATTGAGGACTGAAGATTGAGGATTGAGGTTTGAGGATTGAGGATTGAGGATTGATGACTGAGGATTGAGGATTGAGGATTGAGCACTGAGAATTGAAGTTTGAGGACTGGAGATTGAGTATTGGAATTGACGATTGAGGATTGTGGATTGAGGATTGAGGATTGAACATTGAGGACTGAGTGTTGAGGGTTGAGTGATGAGAATTGATGTTTGTGGATAGAGGTTTGAAGATTGCAGATCGAGTATTGAGTTTTGAAAACTGTGAATTGAGGATATTCTATTGAGGATTCAGGGTTGACATCTGATTGTTGAGGACTGAGGGCTTGCGATTGAGGATGCAGGGTTGAGGATTCAGGATTGAGGTTTGAGGACTGAGGATTGAGGATTGAAGATTGAGGATTGAGGATTGAGGATTGAGGATTGAAGATTGAGGATTGGGTATTGCGGATTGAACATTGAGGATTGAGGATTGAGGTTTGAGGATTGAGGATTGAGGACTGAAGATTGAATATTGATGATTGAAGATTGAGGATTGAGGAATGATGGTTGTGGATTGAGGACGAGGACTGGTGGTTGAGTATTGCTGTTTGAGGTCTGAAGATTGAGGATTGAGGATTGAGAATTGAGGATTGAGGATTGAGGATTGAGGATTGAAGATTGAGAATTGGGTGTTGAGGATTGAAGAATGAGGATTGAAGATTGAGGATTGAGGATTGAGGATTGAAGACTGAGTATTGAGGATTGAGTATTGAGTATTGAAGGTCTAGGGCTGAGGATTGAGGATTGAGGATTGAGGATTGAAGATTGAGGATTGTGGATTGAGGATTGACGATTGAGGATTGAGGATTGTGGATTGAGGACTGAGGATTGAGGATTGAGGATTGAGCGTTGAGGACTGAAGATTGAGTATTGAGGATTGAAAATTGAGGATTGAGGATTGAGGATTGAGGATTGAGGATTGAAGATTGAGGACTGGGGACGGAGTGTTGAGTGTTGAGTGATGAGAATTGTTGTTTGTGGATAGAGATTTGAAGATTGCAGATTGAGTATTGAGCATTGAAATCTGTGAATTGATGATATTCCATTGAGGATTAGGGATTGACAACTGAATGTTGAGGACTGAGTGCTGAAGATTGAGGATTCAGGATTGAGGATTCAGGATTAAGGTTTGAGGACTGAGGATTGAGGGTTGAGGATTGGGGATTGAGGATTGAGGATTGAGGATTGAAGATTGAGGATTGGGTATTGAGGATTGAACATTGAGGATTGAGGATTGAGTATTGAAGACTGAGGATCGAGGATTGAGTGTTGTGGATTGAGGACGAGGACTGAGGGTTGAGTATTGATGTTTGAGGTCTGAGGATTGAGGATTGAGGATTGAGAATTGAGGCTTGAGGATTGAGGATTGAAGATTGAGGATTGGGTGTTGAGGATTGAAGAATGAGGATTGAGGATTGAGGATTGAGTGTTGAGGGTTGAAGATTGAGTATTGAGGATTGAAGATTGAGGATTGAGGGTTGATGATTGAGGATTGAAGAATGAGGATTGGGGATTGAGTACTGAGGATTGAGGATTGAATATTGAGTATTGAGGATTGAATATTGAGGATTGAGTATTGGTGATTGAGGATTGAGGATTGAGGATTGAAGATTGAGGATTGGGTATTGCGGAATGAATATTGAGGATTGAAGATTGAGGTTTTAGGATTGAGGATTGAGGACTGAAGATTAAATATTGATGATTGAAGATTGAGGATTGGGGATTGATGGTTGTGGATTGAGGACGAGGACTGAGGGTTCAGTATTGCTGTTTGAAGTCTGAGGATTGAGGGTTGAGGATTGAGAATTGAGGATTGAGGATTGAGGATTGAAGATTGAGGATTGGGTATTGAGGATTGAAGAATGAGGATTGAGGATTGGGGGTTGAGGATTGAGGATTGAGGATTGAAGGTTCAGTATTGAGGATTGAAGATTGAGAATTGCGGATTGAGAATTGAACATTGAGGACTGAGTGTTGAGGGTTGAGTGATGAGAATTGATGTTTGTGGATAGAGATTTGAAGATTGCAGATTGAGTATTGAGTATTGAAAACTGTGAATTGAGCATATTCTATTGAGGATTGGGGATTGACAACTGATTGTTGAGGACTTAGGGCTGAAGATTGATGGTTCCGGATTGAGGATTCAGAATTGAAATTTGAGGACTGAGCATTGAGGTTTGAAGTTTGAGTATTGAGGATTGAAGATTGAGAATTGAGGATTGAGGATTGAGGATTGAGGATGAGAACTGAGGGTTTAGGATTGAGGTTTGAGGATGAGAACTGAGGGTTTAGGATTGAGGTTTGAGGACTGAGGACTGACGATTGAGGATTGAGAATTGAGGATTGAGGATTGAGCGTTGAAGATTGAGGATTGGGTATTGAGGATTGAAGAATGAGGATTGAGGATTGAGGATTGAGGATTGAGGATTGAAGATTGAGTATTGAAGATGGAAGGTTGACGATCGAGGATTGAGAATTGAGGATTGATTGTTGAGTAGTGAGGATTGATGGTTGAGGGTTTTGTGTTGAATATTGAGGATTGAGGATTGAGGATTGAGGATTGAGGATTGAGGATTGAAGATTGAAGATTGAGTATCGAGAATTGAAGGTTGAGGGTTGAGGATTGAGGATTGAGGATTGAGGATTGAAGATTGAGGATTGGGGATTGAGGACTGACGATTGAGGATTGAGTATTGATGATCGAGAATTGAGGATTGAGGATTGAAGATTGAGTATTGAGGATTGAAGATTGAGGATTGAGGATTGGGGATTGAAGATTGAGGACTGAGGATTGAGGATTGAGGATTGAGTATTGAGGATTGAAGATTGGGGACTGGGGATTGAGGATTGAAGATTGAGGATTAAGGAATGAGGATTGGGGATTGGAGATCTAGGATTGGAGATTGATTATTGAGGATTGAAGATTGAGGGTTGAGGTTTGAGGATTGAGAATTGAGAATTCAGGATGAGGACTGGGGGTTGAGGATTGAGGTTTGAGGTACGAGGATTGAGGATTGAGGTTTGAGGACTGAGGATTGAGGATTGACTACTGAGGATTGAGGATTGAGGATTGAAGATTGAGTATTGAGGATTGAAGATTGAGGATTGCGCATTGAAGATTGAGTATTGAGGGTTGAAGATTGAGGATTGAGGATTGAGGGTTGAGAATTGACGATGAGGGCTGAGGGTTGAGGATTGAGGTTTGAGGACTGAGGACTGAGGATTGAGGATTGAGAATTGAGGACTGTAGATTGAGGATTGAGGATTGAAGATTGAGGATTGGGTATTGAGTATTGAACATTGAGTATTGAGGATTGAGGATCGAGGATTGAGGATTGAGGATTGAAGATTGAATATTGATGATTGTAGATTGAGGATTGAGGATTGAGCGTTGTGGATTGTGGATTGAAGATTGAATATTGATGATTGTAGATTGAGGCTTGAGGATTGAGCGTTGTGGATTGAGGACGAGGACTGAGGGTTGAGTATTGATGTTTGAGGTCTGAGGATTGAGGATTGAGGATTGAGAATTGAGGATTGAGGATTGAGGATTGAAGATTGAGGATTGGGTATTGAGGATTGAAGAATGAGGACTGAGGATTTAGGATTGAGGATTGAGGATTGAAGATTGAGTATTGAGGATTGAAGATTGAGTATTGAGGATTGAAGATTGAGGACTGTGCATTGAAGATTGAGTATTGAGGATTGAAGATTGAGGATTGAGGATTGAGGATTGAGAATTGACGATGAAGGCTGAGGGTTGAGGATTGAGGTTTGAGGACTGAGGGCTGAGGATTGAGGATTGAGGATTGAGGATTGAGGATTGAGGGTTGAGGATTGAGGATTGAAGATTGGGGACTGAGGATTGATGATTAAAGATTGAGTATTGAGGATTGAAGATTGAGGATTGATGATTGAGGATTGAGGAATGAGGATTGAGGATTGGGGATTGATGATTGAGGATTGAGGAATGAGGATTGAGGATTGAGGATTGAGGATTGAGTATTGAAGATTGAGAATTGATGATTGAGGATTGAGGATTGAGGATTGAGGATTGAGTATTGAGGACTGAGGATTGAAGATTGAGGATTGAGGATTGAGGATTAAAGATTGAGTGCTGAGGATTGAAGATTGAGAATTGAGGATTGAGGATTGAACATTGAGGACTGAGTGTTGAGGGTTGAGTGATGAGAATTGATGTTTGTGGATAGAGATTTGAAGATTCCAGATTGAGTATTGTGTATTGAAAATTGTGAATTGAGGATATTCTATTGAGGATTGAGGATTGTCACCTGATTGTTGAGGACTGAGTGCTGAAGATTGAGGATTCAGGATTGGGGATTCAGAATTGAGGTTTGAGGACTGAGGATTGAGGATTGAGGATTGAAGATTGAGTATTGAGGAATGAAGATTGAGGATTGAGGATTGAGGATTGAGGATTGAGGATGAGGGCTGAGGGTTGAGGATTGTGGTTTAAGGACTGAGGACTGAGGATTGAGGATTGAGAATAGAGGATTGAGGATTGAGGATTGAAGATTGAGGATTTGGTATTGAGGATTGAAGAATGAGGATTGAGGATTGAGGATTGAAGATTGAGTATTGAGAATTGAAGACTGACGATTGAGGATTGTGGATTGAAGATTGAGGATTGAACATTGAGGACTGAGTGTTAAGGGTTGAGTGATGAGAATTGATGCTTGTTGATAGAGGTTTGAGGATTGCAGATTGAGTATTCAGTATTGAAAGCTGTGAATTTAGGATATTCTATTGAGGATTCAGGATTGTCAACTGATTGTTGAGTACTGAGAGCTGAAGATAGAGGATTCAGCATTGAGGATTCAGAATTGAGGTTTGAGGACTGAGGATTGAGGACTGAAGATTGATTATTGAGGATTGAAGATTGAGGATTGAGGATTGAGGATTGAGGATTGAGGATTGAGGATGAGAGCTTTGCGTTGAGGATTGAGGTTTGAGGGCTGAGGACTGAGGAATGAGGATTGAGAATTGGGGATTGAGGATTGAGTATTGAAGATTGAGGATTGGGTATTGAGGATTGAAGGATGAGGCTTGAGGATTGAGGATTGAGGATTGAGGATTGAAGATTGAGTATTGAGGTTTGAAGACTGACGATTGAGGGTAGAGGATTGAGGATTGAGGATTGAGGATTGATGATTGAGTATTGAGGACTGAAGATTGAGGTTTGAGGTTTGAGGATTGAGGATTGAGGATTGAGGATTGAGGATTGAGGGTTGAGGATTGAGGATTGAAGATTGGGGACTGAGGATTGATGATTAAAGATTGAGTATTGAGGATTGAAGATTGAGGATTGATGATTGACGATTGAGGAATGAGGATTGAGGATTGGGGATTGATGATTGAGGATTGAGGAATGAGGATTGAGGATTGAGGATTGAGGATTGAGTATTGAAGATTGAGAATTGATGATTGAGGATTGAGGATTGAGGATTGAGGATTGAGTATTGAGGACTGAGGATTGAAGATTGAGGACTGAGGATTGAGGATTAAAGATTGAGTGCTGAGGATTGAAGATTGAGAATTGAGGATTGAGGATTGAACATTGAGGACTGAGTGTTGAGGGTTGAGTGATGAGAATTGATGTTTGTGGATAGAGATTTGAAGATTCCAGATTGAGTATTGTGTATTGAAAATTGTGAATTGAGGATATTCTATTGAGGATTGAGGATTGTCACCTGATTGTTGAGGACTGAGTGCTGAAGATTGAGGATTCAGGATTGGGGATTCAGAATTGAGGTTTGAGGACTGAGGATTGAGGATTGAGGATTGAAGATTGAGTATTGAGGATTGAAGATTGAGGATTGAGGATTGAGGATTGAGGATTGAGGATGAGGGCTGAGGGTTGAGGATTGTGGTTTAAGGACTGAGGACTGAGGATTGAGGATTGAGAATAGAGGATTGAGGATTGAGGATTGAAGATTGAGGATTTGGTATTGAGGATTGAAGAATGAGGATTCAGGATTGAGGATTGAAGATTGAGTATTGAGTATTGAAGACTGACGATTGAGGATTGTGGATTGAAGATTGAGGATTGAACATTGAGGACTGAGTGTTAAGGGTTGAGTGATGAGAATTGATGCTTGTTGATAGAGGTTTGAGGATTGCAGATTGAGTATTGAGTATTGAAAGCTGTGAATTTAGGATATTCTATTGAGGATTCAGGATTGTCAACTGATTGTTGAGTACTGAGAGCTGAAGATTGAGGATTCAGGATTGAGGATTCAGAATTGAGGTTTGAGGACTGAGGATTGAGGACTGAAGATTGATTATTGATGATTGAAGATTGAGGATTGGGGATTGATGGTTGTGGATTGAGGACGAGGACTGAGGGTTCAGTATTGCTGTTTGAAGTCTGAGGATTGAGGGTTGAGGATTGAGAATTGAGGATTGAGGATTGAGGATTGAAGATTGAGGATTGGGTATTGAGGATTGAAGAATGAGGATTGAGGATTGGGGGTTGAGGATTGAGGATTGAGGATTGAAGGTTCAGTATTGAGGATTGAAGATTGAGAATTGCGGATTGAGAATTGAACATTGAGGACTGAGTGTTGAGGGTTGAGTGATGAGAATTGATGTTTGTGGATAGAGATTTGAAGATTGCAGATTGAGTATTGAGTATTGAAAACTGTGAATTGAGCATATTCTATTGAGGATTGGGGATTGACAACTGATTGTTGAGGACTTAGGGCTGAAGATTGATGGTTCCGGATTGAGGATTCAGAATTGAAATTTGAGGACTGAGCATTGAGGTTTGAAGTTTGAGTATTGAGGATTGAAGATTGAGAATTGAGGATTGAGGATTGAGGATTGAGGATGAGAACTGAGGGTTTAGGATTGAGGTTTGAGGACTGAGGACTGACGATTGAGGATTGAGAATTGAGGATTGAGGATTGAGCGTTGAAGATTGAGGATTGGGTATTGAGGATTGAAGAATGAGGATTGAGGATTGAGGATTGAGGATTGAGGATTGAAGACTGAGTATTGAGGATTGAGTATTGAGTATTGAAGGTCTAGGGTTGACGATTGAGGATTGAGGATTGAGGATTGAGGATTGAGGATTGAGGATTGAAGATTGAGGATTGGGTATTGCGGAATGAACATTGAGGATTGAGGATTGAGGATTGAGGATTGAGAATTGAGGATTGAGGATTGAGGATTGAAGATTGAGGATTGGGTGTTGAGGATTGAAGAATGAGGATTGAGGATTGAGGATTGAGGGTTGAGGGTTGAAGATTGAGTATTGAGGATTGAAGATTGAGGATTGAGGATTGATGATTGAGGATTGAGGATTGAGGATTGAAGATTGAGGATTGGGTATTGCGGAATGAACATTGAGGATTGAGGATTGAGGATTTAGGATTGAGGATTGAGGACTGAAGATTAAATATTGATGATTGAAGATTGAGGATTGAGGATTGATGGTTGTGGATTGAGGACGAGGACTGAGGGTTCAGTATTGCTGTTTGAAGTCTGAGGATTGAGGGTTGAGGATTGAGAATTGAGGAATGAGGATTGAGGATTGAAGATTGAGGATTGGGTATTGAGGATTGAAGAATGAGGATTGAGGATTGAGGGTTGAGGATTGAGGATTGAGGATTCAAGGTTCAGTATTGAGGATTGAAGATTGAGAATTGAGGACTGAGAAGTGAACATTGAGGACTGACTGTTGAGGGTTGAGTGATGAGTATTGATGTTTGTGGATAGAGATTTGAAGATTGCAGATTGAGTATTGAGTATTGAAAACTGTGAATTGAGTATCTTCTATTGAGGATTGGGGATTGACAACTGATTGTTGAGGACTTAGGGCTGAAGATTGAGGGTTCCGGATTGAGGATTCAGAATTGAAATTTGAGGACTGAGCATTGAGGTTTGAAGATTGAGTATTGAGGATTGAAGATTGAGAATTGAGGATTGAGGATTGAGGATTGAGGATGAGAACTGAGGGTTGAGGATAGAGGTTTGAGGACTGAGGACTGACGATTGAGGATTGAGAATTGAGGATTGAGGATTGAGGGTTGAAGATTGAGGATTGGGTATTGAGGATTGAAGAATGAGGATTGAGGATTGAGGATTGAGGATTGAGGATTGAAGATTGAGTATTGAAGATTGAAGATTGGCGATCGAGGATTGAGAATTGAGGATTGAGTATTGAGGATTGAGCATTGAAGATTGAGTATAGAGGATTGAAGGTTGAGGATTGTGGATTGAGGATTGAGGATTGAGGATTGAATATTGAGGATTGGGGACTGAGTGTTGAGGGTTGAATGATGATAATTGATGTTTGTGGATAGAGGTTTGAAGATTGCAGATTGAGTATTGAGTATTGAAAACTGTGAATTGATAATATTCTATTGAAGATTGAGGGTTGACAACTGATTGTTGAGGACTGAGGGCTGAAGCTTGAGGATTCAGGATTGAGGATTCAGGATTGAGGTTTTAGGAGAGATGACTGAGGATTGAGGATTGAGGATTGAGAATTGAGGATTGAGGATTGAGGATTGAAGATTGAGGATTGGCTGTTGAGGATTGAACATCGAGGACTGAGGATTGAGGATTGAGGATTGAGGATTGAGGATTGAATGTTGAATATTGATGAATGAAGATTGAGGATTGAGGATTGAGGGTTGTGGATTGAGAACGAGGACTGAGGGTTGAGTGTTGATGCCTGAGGTCTGAGGACTGAGGATTGAGGATTGCGAACTGAGGATTGAGGATTGGGGATTGAAGATTGAGGATTGGGTATTGAGGATTGAAGAATGAGGATTGAAGAATGAGGATTGGGGATTGAGTACTGAGGATTGAGGATTGAATATTGAGTATTGAGGATTGAATATTGAGGATTGAGGATTGAGGATTGAGGATTGAGGATTGAAGATTGAGTATTGAGGATTGAAGATTGAGGATTGAGGATTGAGGATTGAGGATTGAGGATTGAGGATGGAGGATTGAAGATTGTGTGTTGTGGATTGAGAACGAGGACTGAGGGTTGAGTATTGATGTTTGAGGTCTGAGCATTGAGGACTGAGGATTGAGAATTGAGGATTGATGATTGAGGATTGAAGATTGAGGATTGGGTACTGAGGATTTAAGAATGAGTGTTGAGTGTTGAGGATTG
This sequence comes from Calliopsis andreniformis, assembly GCF_051401765.1. Lineage (NCBI taxonomy): Eukaryota > Metazoa > Arthropoda > Insecta > Hymenoptera > Andrenidae > Calliopsis > Calliopsis andreniformis. The sequence goes on from NW_027480447.1 coordinate 2,902,600, forward strand.
AGGATTGAGGATTGAAGACTGAGTGTTGAGTGTTGAGTGATGAGAATTGATGTTTGTGGATTGAGATTTGAAGATTGAAGAATGCGGATTGAGTATTGAAAACTGTGAATTGAGGATATTCTATTGAGGATTGAGGATTGACAACTGATTGTTGAGGACTGAGGGCTGAAGATTGAGGATTCAGGATTGAGGATTCAGAATTGAAATTTGAGGACTGAGCATTGAGGATTGAAGATTGAGTATTGAGGATTGAAGATTGAGAATTGAGGATTGAGGATTGAGGATTGAGGATGAGGGCTGAGGGTTGAGGATTGAAGTTTGAGGACCGAGGACTGAGGATTGAGGATTGAGAATTGAGGATTGAGGATTGAGGGTTGAAGACTGAGGATTGGGTATTGAGGATTGAAGAATGAGGATTGAGGATTGAGGATTGAGTATTGAGGATTGAAGATTGACGATCGAGTAATGAGAATTGAGGATTGAGTATTGAGGATTGAGGATTGAAGATTGAGTATTGAGGATTGAAGGTTGAGGATTGTGGATTGAGGATTGAGGATTGAATATTGAGGATTGGGGACTGAGTGTTGAGGGTTGAATGATGATAATTGATGTTTGTGGATAGAGGTTTGAAGATTGCAGATTGAGTATTGAGTATTGAAAACTGTGAATTGAGCATATTCTATTGAGGATTGGGGATTGACAACTGATTGTTGAGGACTTAGGGCTGAAGATTGATGGTTCCGGATTGAGGATTCAGAATTGAAATTTGAGGACTGAGCATTGAGGTTTGAAGTTTGAGTATTGAGGATTGAAGATTGAGAATTGAGGATTGAGGATTGAGGATTGAGGATGAGAACTGAGGGTTTAGGATTGAGGTTTGAGGACTGAGGACTGACGATTGAGGATTGAGAATTGAGGATTGAGGATTGAGCGTTGAAGATTGAGGATTGGGTATTGAGGATTGAAGAATGAGGATTGAGGATTGAGGATTGAGGATTGAGGATTGAAGACTGAGTATTGAGGATTGAGTATTGAGTATTGAAGGTCTAGGGTTGACGGTTGAGGATTGAGGATTGAGGATTGAGGATTGAGGATTGAGGATTGAAGATTGAGGATTGGGTATTGCGGAATGAACATTGAGGATTGAGGATTGAGGATTGAGGATTGAGAATTGAGGATTGAGGATTGAGGATTGAAGATTGAGGATTGGGTGTTGAGGATTGAAGAATGAGGATTGAGGATTGAGGATTGAGGGTTGAGGGTTGAAGATTGAGTATTGAGGATTGAAGATTGAGGATTGAGGATTGATGATTGAGGATTGAGGATTGAGGATTGAAGATTGAGGATTGGGTATTGCGGAATGAACATTGAGGATTGAGGATTGAGGATTTAGGATTGAGGATTGAGGACTGAAGATTAAATATTGATGATTGAAGATTGAGGATTGAGGATTGATGGTTGTGGATTGAGGACGAGGACTGAGGGTTCAGTATTGCTGTTTGAAGTCTGAGGATTGAGGGTTGAGGATTGAGAATTGAGGAATGAGGATTGAGGATTGAAGATTGAGGATTGGGTATTGAGGATTGAAGAATGAGGATTGAGGATTGAGGGTTGAGGATTGAGGATTGAGGATTCAAGGTTCAGTATTGAGGATTGAAGATTGAGAATTGAGGACTGAGAAGTGAACATTGAGGACTGACTGTTGAGGGTTGAGTGATGAGTATTGATGTTTGTGGATAGAGATTTGAAGATTGCAGATTGAGTATTGAGTATTGAAAACTGTGAATTGAGTATCTTCTATTGAGGATTGGGGATTGACAACTGATTGTTGAGGACTTAGGGCTGAAGATTGAGGGTTCCGGATTGAGGATTCAGAATTGAAATTTGAGGACTGAGCATTGAGGTTTGAAGATTGAGTATTGAGGATTGAAGATTGAGAATTGAGGATTGAGGATTGAGGATTGAGGATGAGAACTGAGGGTTGAGGATAGAGGTTTGAGGACTGAGGACTGACGATTGAGGATTGAGAATTGAGGATTGAGGATTGAGGGTTGAAGATTGAGGATTGGGTATTGAGGATTGAAGAATGAGGATTGAGGATTGAGGATTGAGGATTGAGGATTGAAGATTGAGTATTGAAGATTGAAGATTGGCGATCGAGGATTGAGAATTGAGGATTGAGTATTGAGGATTGAGCATTGAAGATTGAGTATAGAGGATTGAAGGTTGAGGATTGTGGATTGAGGATTGAGGATTGAGGATTGAATATTGAGGATTGGGGACTGAGTGTTGAGGGTTGAATGATGATAATTGATGTTTGTGGATAGAGGTTTGAAGATTGCAGATTGAGTATTGAGTATTGAAAACTGTGAATTGATAATATTCTATTGAAGATTGAGGGTTGACAACTGATTGTTGAGGACTGAGGGCTGAAGCTTGAGGATTCAGGATTGAGGATTCAGGATTGAGGTTTTAGGAGAGATGACTGAGGATTGAGGATTGAGGATTGAGAATTGAGGATTGAGGATTGAGGATTGAAGATTGAGGATTGGCTGTTGAGGATTGAACATCGAGGACTGAGGATTGAGGATTGAGGATTGAGGATTGAGGATTGAATGTTGAATATTGATGAATGAAGATTGAGGATTGAGGATTGAGGGTTGTGGATTGAGAACGAGGACTGAGGGTTGAGTGTTGATGCCTGAGGTCTGAGGACTGAGGATTGAGGATTGCGAACTGAGGATTGAGGATTGGGGATTGAAGATTGAGGATTGGGTATTGAGGATTGAAGAATGAGGATTGAAGAATGAGGATTGGGGATTGAGTACTGAGGATTGAGGATTGAATATTGAGTATTGAGGATTGAATATTGAGGATTGAGGATTGAGGATTGAGGATTGAGGATTGAAGATTGAGTATTGAGGATTGAAGATTGAGGATTGAGGATTGAGGATTGAGGATTGAGGATTGAGGATGGAGGATTGAAGATTGAGTGTTGTGGATTGAGAACGAGGACTGAGGGTTGAGTATTGATGTTTGAGGTCTGAGCATTGAGGACTGAGGATTGAGAATTGAGGATTGATGATTGAGGATTGAAGATTGAGGATTGGGTACTGAGGATTTAAGAATGAGTGTTGAGTGTTGAGGATTGAGGATTGAGGATTGAAGACTGAGTGTTGAGTGTTGAGTGATGAGAATTGATGTTTGTGGATTGAGATTTGAAGATTGAAGAATGCGGATTGAGTATTGAAAACTGTGAATTGAGGATATTCTATTGAGGATTGAGGATTGACAACTGATTGTTGAGGACTGAGGGCTGAAGATTGAGGATTCAGGATTGAGGATTCAGAATTGAAATTTGAGGACTGAGCATTGAGGATTGAAGATTGAGTATTGAGGATTGAAGATTGAGAATTGAGGATTGAGGATTGAGGATTGAGGATGAGGGCTGAGGGTTGAGGATTGAGGTTTGAGGACCGAGGACTGAGGATTGAGGATTGAGAATTGAGGATTGAGGATTGAGGGTTGAAGACTGAGGATTGGGTATTGAGGATTGAAGAATGAGGATTGAGGATTGAGGATTGAGTATTGAGGATTGAAGATTGACGATCGAGTAATGAGAATTGAGGATTGAGTATTGAGGATTGAGGATTGAAGATTGAGTATTGAGGATTGAAGGTTGAGGATTGTGGATTGAGGATTGAGGATTGAGGATTGAAAATTGAGGATTGGGGACTGAATGTTGAGGGTTGAATGATGAGAATTGATGTTTGTGGATAGAGATTTGAAGATTGCAGGTTGAGTATTGAGTATTGAAAACTGTGAAATCATGATATTCTATTGAGGATTGAGGATGGACCACTGACTGTTGAGGACTGAGGGCTGAAGATTGAGGATTCAGGATTGAGGTTTGAGGACTGAGGATTGAGGATTGAGGATTGAGGATTGAGGATTGAGTATTGAGGATTGAAGATTGACGATCGAGTAATGAGAATTGAGGATTGAGTATTGAGGATTGAGGATTGAAGATTGAGTATTGAGGATTGAAGGTTGAGGATTGTGGATTGAGGGTTGAGGATTGAGGATTGAAAATTGAGGATTGGGGACTGAATGTTGAGGGTTGAATGATGAGAATTGATGTTTGTGGATAGAGATTTGAAGATTGCAGGTTGAGTATTGAGTATTGAAAACTGTGAAATCATGATATTCTATTGAGGATTGAGGATGGACCACTGACTGTTGAGGACTGAGGGCTGAAGATTGAGGATTCAGGATTGTGGATTCAGGATTGAGGTTTGAGGACTGAGGATTGAGGATTGCGAATTGAGGATTGAGGATTTAAGATTGAGGATTGGGTATTGAGGATTGAAGATTGAGCATTGAGGATTGAGGACAGAGGATTGAGGATTGAAGATTGAGTATTGAGGATTGAAGATTGACGATTGGGGATTGGGTATTGAGGATTGAAGATTGAGCATTGAGGATTGAGGACAAAGGATTGAGGATTGAAGATTGAGTATTGAGGATTGAAGATTGACGATTGAGGATTGAGGATTGAGGATTGAGGATAGAGGATTGAGGATTGAGGATTGAAGATTGAGTATTGAAGATTGAAGATTGAGGATTGAGGATTGAGGATTCAGGATTGAGGATTGAAGATTGAGTACTGAAGATTGAAGATTGAGGATTGAGGATTGAGGATTGAGGATTGAGGATTGAGGATTGAGGATTGAAGATTGAGTATTGGGGATTGAAGATTGAGGATTGAGGATTGAGCATTGAGGATTGAGGATTGAAGATTGAGTACTGAGGATTGAAGATTGACGATTGAGGATTGAGGATTGAGGATTGAGGATAGAGGATTGAGGATTGAGGATTGAAGATTGAGTATTGAGGATTGAAGATTGAGGATTGAGGATTGAGGGTTCAGGATTGAGGATTGAAGATTGAGTACTGAAGATTGAAGATTGGGGATTGAGGATTGACGATTGAGGATTGAGGATTGAGGATTGAAGATTGAGTATTGCGGATTGAAGATTGAGGATTGAGGATTGAGGATTGAACATTGAGGACTGAGTGTTGAGGGTTGAGTGATGAGAATTGATGTTTGTGGATAGAGATTTGAAGATTGCAGATTGAGTATGGAGTATTGAAAACTGTGAATTGAGTATATTCTATTGAGGATTGAGGATTGACAACTGATTGTTGAGGACTGAGGGCTGAAGGTTGAGGGTTCCGGATTGAGGATTCAGAATTGAAATTTGAGGACTGAGCATTGAGGATTGAAGATTGAGTATTGAGGATTGAAGATTGAGAATTGAGGATTGAGGATTGAGGATTGAGGATGAGGGCTGAGGGTTGAGGATTGAGGTTTGAGGACCGAGGACTGAGGATTGAGGATTGAGAATTGAGGATTGAGGATTGAGGGTTGAAGACTGAGGATTGGGTATTGAGGATTGAAGAATGAGGTTTGAGGATTGAAGATTGAGGATTGAGGATTGAGGATTCAGGATTGAGGATTGAAGATTGAGTACTGAAGATTGAAGATTGAGGATTGAGGATTGAGGATTGAGGATTGAGGATAGAGGATTGAGGATTGAGGATTGAAGATTGAGTATTGAGGATTGAAGTTTGAGGATTGAGGATTGAGGATTCAGGATTGAGGATTGAAGATTGAGTACTGAGGATTGAAGATTAAGATTGAGGATTGAGGATTGAGGATTGAGCATTGAGGATTGAGGATTGAAGATTGAGTACTGAGGATTGAAGATTGACGATTGAGGATTGAGGATTGAGGATTGAGGATTGAGGATAGAGGATTGAGGATTGAGGATTGAAGATTGAGTATTGAGGATTGAAGATTGAGGATTGAGGATTGAGGATTCAGGATTGAGGATTGAAGATTGAGTACTGAGGATTGAAGATTAAGATTGAGGATTGAGGATTGAGGACTGAGGATTGAGGATTGAGGATTGAAGGTTCAGTATTGAGGATTGAAGGTTGAGAATTGAGGATTGAGGATTGAACATTGAGGACTGAGTGTTGAGGGTTGAGTGATGAGAATTGATGTTTGTGGATAGAGATTTGAAGATTGCAGATTGAGTATGGAGTATTGAAAACAATGAATTGAGTATATTCTATTGAGGATTGAGGATTGACAACTGATTGTTGAGGACTGAGGGCTGAAGGTTGAGGGTTCCGGATTGAGGATTCAGAATTGAAATTTGAGGACTGAGCATGGAGGATTGAAGATTGAGTATTGAGGATTGAAGATTGAGAATTGAGGATTGAGGATTGAGGATTGAGGATGAGGGCTGAGGGTTGAGGATTGAGGTTTGAGGACCGAGGACTGAGGATTGAGGATTGAGAATTGAGGATTGAGGATTGAGGGTTGAAGACTGAGGATTGGGTATTGAGGATTGAAGAATGAGGTTTGAGGATTGAGGATTGAGTATTGAGGATTGAAGATTGACGATCGAGTATTGAGAATTGAGGATTGAGTATTGAGGATTGAGGATTGAAGGTTGAGTATTGAGGATGGAAGGTTGAGGATTGTGGATTGAGGATTGAAAATTGAGGATTGGGGACTGAATGTTGAGGGTTGAATGATGAGAATTGATGTTTGTGGATAGAGATTTGAAGATTGCAGGTTGAGTATTGAGTATTGAAAACTGTGAAATCATGGTATTCTATTGAGGATTGAGGATGGACCACTGATTGTTGAGGACTGAGGGCTGAAGATTGAGGATTCAGGATTGAGGATTCAGGATTGAGGTTTGAGGACTGAGGATTGAGGATTGAGGATTGAGGATTGAGGATTGAGGATTGAGGATTGAGGATTGAGGATTGAAGACTGAGGATCGGGTATTGATGATTGAACATTGAGGATTGAGGATTGAGGATTGAGTATTGAGGATTGAGGATTGAAGGTTGAATATTGATGAATGAAGATTGAGGATTCAGGATTGAAGGTCGTGGATTGAGGACGAGGACTAAGGGTTGAGTATTGATACTTGAGGCCTGAGGATTGAGGATTGAGGATTGCGAATTGAGGATTGAGGATTTAAGATTGAGGATTGGGTACTGAGGATTGAAGATTGAGCCTTGAGGATTGAGGACAGAGGATTGAGGATTGAAGATTGAGTATTGAGGATTGAAGATTGACGATTGAGGATTGAGGATTGAGGATTGAGGATAGAGGATTGAGGATTGAGGATTGAAGATTGAGTATTGAGGATTGAAGATTGAGGATTGAGGATTGAGGATTCAGGATTGAGGATTGAAGATTGAGTACTGAAGATTGAAGATTGAGGATTGAGGATTGAGGATTGAGGATTGAGGATTGAGGATTGAGGATTGAAGATTGAGTATTAGGGATTGAAGATTGAGGATTGAGGATTGAGGATTGAGGATTGAGGATTGAAGATTGAGTACTGAGGATTGAAGATTAAGATTGAGGATTGAGGATTGAGGATTGAGGATAGAGTGTTGAGGGTTGAAGATTGAGTTTTGAGGATTGAAGATTGAGGATTGAGGATTGAGGATTGAGGATTAAGGATTGAGGATTGAAGATTGAGGATTGGGTATTGCGGATTGAACATTGAGGATTGAGGATTGAGGATTGAGGATTGAGGATCGAGGACTGAAGATTCAATATTGATGATTGAAGATTGAGGATTGAGGATTGAGGATTGAGGATTGAGGATTGAAGATTGAGTATTGAGAATTGAAGCCTGACGATTGAGGATTGAGGATTGACGATTGAGAATAGAGGATTGAGGATTGAGGATTGAAGATTGAGGATTGGGTATTGAGGATTGAAGAATGAGGATTGAGGATTGAGGATTGAGGATTGAGGATTGAAGATTGAGTATTGTGGATTGAAGATTAAGATTGAGGATTGAGGATTGAGGGTTGAGGGTTGAAGATTGAGTTTTGAGGATTGAAGATTGAGGAGTGAGGATTGAGGATTGAGGATTGAGGATTGAAGATTGAGTATTGAGGATTGAAGCCTGACGATTGAGGATTGAGGATTGACGATTGAGAATAGAGTATTGAGGATTGAGGATTGAAGATTGAGGATAGGGTATTGAGGATTGAAGAATGAGGATTGAGGCTTGAGGATTGAGGATTGAGGATTGAAGACTGAGTGTTGAGGGTTGAGTGATGAGAATTGATGTTTGTGGATAGAGATTTGAAGAATGCAGATTGAGTATTGAGTATTGAAAACTGTGAATTGATGATATTCTATTGAGGATTGAGGATTGACAACTGATTGTTGAGGACTGAGTGCTGAAGATTGAGGATTCAGGATTGAGGATTCAGGATTGAGGGTTGAGGAGTGAGGATTGAGGATTGAGAATTGAGGATTGAGGATTGAGGATTGAAGGTTGAGGATTGAGGATTGACGGTTGTGGATTGAGGATGAATACTGAGGGTTGGGTATTGAGGAATGAAGAAAGAGGATTGAAGACTGAGGATTAAGGATTGAGGATTGAAGATGGAGTATTGAGGATTGAAGATTGAGGATCGAGGATTGAGGGTTGAGGATTGAGGATTGAAGATTGAGGATTGGGGACTGAGTGTTGAGGGTTGAATGATGAGGATTGATGTTTGTGGATAGAGATTTGAAGATTGCAGATAGAGTATTGAGTATTGAAAGCTGTGAATTGATGATATTCTATTGAGGATTGAGTATTGACGACTGATTGTTGAGGACTGAGGTCTGAAGATTGAGGATTCAGGATTGAGGATTCAGGTTTGATGTTTGAGGACTGAGGATTGAGGATTGAGGATTGAGGATTGGGGATTGAGGATTGAGGGTTGAGGATTGAAGATTGAGGATTGGGTATTGCGGATTGAACATTGAGGATTGAGGATTGAGGATTGGGGATTGAGGATTGACGATTGAGGATTGAGTATTGTCGATTGAGAATTGAGGGTTGATTATTGAAGATTGAGTATTGAGGATTGAAGATTGAGGATTGAGGATTGAGGATTGAGGATTGAGGATGAGGGCTGAGGGTTGAGGATTGAGGTTTGAGGACTGAGGACTGACGATTGACGATTGAGAATTGAGGATTGAGGATTGAGGATTGAAGATTGAGGATTGGGTATTGAGGATTGTAGGATGAGGTTTGAAGATTGAGTACTGAGGATTGAAGATTAAGATTCAGGATTGAGGTTTCAGGAGAGAGGACTGAGGATTGGGGATTGAGGATTGAGGATTGAGGATTGAAGATTGAGGATTGGGTATTGAGGATTGAACATTGAGGATTGAGGATTGAGTACTGAAGATTGAGGATCCAGGATTGAGGGTTGTGGATTGAGGACGAGGACTGAGGGTTGAGTATTGATGTTTGTGGTCTGAGGATTGAGGATTGAGGATTGAGAATTGAGGATTGAGGATTGAGGATTGAAGATTGAGGATTGGGTGTTGAGGATTGAAGAATGAGGATTGAGGATTGAGGATTGAGTGTTGAGGGTTGAAGATTGAGCTTTGAGGATTGAAGATTGAGGATTGAGGATTGAGGATTGAGGATCAAGGATTGTGGATTGAAGATTGAGGATTGGGTATTGCGGATTGAACATTGAGGATAGAGGATTGAGGATTGAGGATTGAGGATTGAGGATTGAGGACTGAAGATTGAATATTGATGTTTGAAGATTGAGGATTGAGGATTGAGGATTGAAGATTGAGTATTGAGGATTGAAGCCTGACGATTGAGGATTGAGGATTGACGATTGAGAATAGAGGATTGAGGATTGAGGATTGAAGATTGAGTATTGGGTATTGACGATTGAAGAATGAGGATTGAGGATTGAGGATTGAGGATTGAGGATTGAAGATTGAGTATTGAGGATTGAAGATTAAGATTGAGGATTGAGGATTGAGGGTTGAGGGTTGAAGATTGAGCTTTGAGGATTGAAGATTGAGGATTGAGGATTGAGGATTGAGGATTGAGGATTGAAGATTGAGTACTGAAGATTGAAGATTGAGGATTGAGGATTGAGAATTGAGGATTGAGGATTGAGGATTGAAGATTGAGGATGGAGGATTGAGGGTTGTGGATTGAGGATTGAAGGTTCAGTATTGAGGATTGAAGATTGAGAATTGAGGATTGAGGATTGAACATTGAGGACTGAGTGTTGAGGGTTGAGTGATGAGAATTGATGTTTGTGGATAGAGATTTGAAGATTGCAGGTTGAGTATTGAGTATTGAAAGCTGTGAAATCATGGTATTCTATTGAGGATTGAGGATGGACCACTGACTGTTGAGGACTGAGGGCTGAAGATTGAGGATTCAGGATTGAGGATTCAGGATTGAGGTTTGAGGACTGAGGATTGAGGATTGAGGGTTGAGGATTGAGGATTGAGGATTGAGGATTGAGGATTGAAGACTGAGGATCGGGTATTGATGATTGAACATTGAGGATTGAGGATTGAGGATTGAGGATTGAGGATTGAGGATTGAAGGTTGAATATTGATGAATGAAGATTGAGGATTGAGGGTTGAAGGTCGTGGATTGAGGACGAGGACTGAGGGTTGAGTATTGATACTTGAGGCCTGAGGATTGAGGATTGAGGATTGCGAATTGAGGATTGAGGATTTAAGATTGAGGATTGGGTATTGAGGATTGAAGATTGAGCATTGAGGATTGAGGACAGAGGATTGAGGATTGAAGATTGAGTATTGAGGATTGAAGATTGACGATTGAGGATTGAGGATTGAGGATTGAGGATAGAGGATTGAGGATTGAGGATTGAAGATTGAGTATTGAGGATTGAAGATTGAGGATTGAGGATTGAGGATTCAGGATTGAGGATTGAAGATTGAGTACTGAAGATTGAAGATTGAGGATTGAGGATTGAGGATTGAGGATTGAGGATTGAGGATTGAGGATTGAAGATTGAGTATTGGGGATTGAAGATTGATGATTGAGGATTGAGGATTGAGGATTGAGGATTGAAGATTGAGTACTGAGGATTGAAGATTAAGATTGAGGATTGAGGATTGAGGACTGAGGATTGAGGATTGAGGATTGAAGGTTCAGTATTGAGGATTGAAGATTGAGAATTGAGGATTGAGGATTGAACATTGAGGACTGAGTGTTGAGGGTTGAGTGATGAGAATTGATGTTTGTTGATAGAGATTTGAAGATTGCAGATTGAGTATTGAGTATTGAAAACTGTGAATTGAGTATATTCTATTGAGGATTGAGGATTGACAACTGATTGTTGAGGACTGAGGGCTGAAGATTGAGGGTTCCTGATTGAGGATTCAGAATTGAAATTTGAGGACTGAGCATTGAGGAATGAAGATTGAGTATTGAGGATTGAAGATTGAGAATTGAGGACTGAGGATTGAGGATTGAGGATGAGGGCTGAGGGTTGAGGATTGAGGTTTGAGGACCGAGGACTGAGGATTGAGGATTGAGAATTGAGGATTGAGGATTGAGGGTTGAAGACTGAGGATTGGGTATTGAGGATTGAAGAATGAGGATTGAGGATTGAGGATTGAGTATTGAGGATTGAAGATTGACGATCGAGTATTGAGAATTGAGGATTGAGTATTGAGGATTGAGGATTGAAGATTGAGTATTGAGGATTGAAGGTTGAGGATTGTGGATTGAGGATTGAGGATTGAGGATTGAAGATTGAGGATTGGGGACTGAATGTTGAGGGTTGAATGATGAGAATTGATGTTTGTGGATAGAGATTTGAAGATTGCAGGTTGAGTATTGAGTATTGAAAGCTGTGAAATCATGGTATTCTATTGAGGATTGAGGATGGACCACTGACTGTTGAGGACTGAGGGCTGAAGATTGAGGATTCAGGATTGTGGATTCAGGATTGAGGTTTGAGGACTGAGGATTGAGGATTGAGGATTGAGGATTGAGGATTGAGGATTGAGGATTGAAGACTGAGGATCTGGTATTGATGATTGAACATTGAGGATTGAGGATTGAGGATTGAGGATTGAGGATTGAGGATTGAAGGTTGAATATCGATGAATGAAGATTGAGGATTGAGGATTGAAGGTCGTGGATTGAGGACGAGGACTGAGGGTTGAGTATTGATACTTGAGGCCTGTGGATTGAGGATTGAGGATTGCGAATTGAGGATTGAGGATTTAAGATTGAGGATTGGGTATTGAGGATTGAAGATTGAGCATTGAGGATTGAGGACAGAGGATTGAGGATTGAAGATTGAGTATTTCGGATTGAAGATTGACGATTGGGGATTGGGTATTGAGGATTGAAGATTGAGCATTGAGGATTGAGGACAAAGGATTGAGGATTGAAGATTGAGTATTGAGGATTGAAGATTGACGATTGAGGATTGAGGATTGAGGATTGAGGATAGAGGATTGAGGATTGAGGATTGAATATTGAGTATTGAGGATTGAAGATTGAGGATTGAGGATTGAGGATTGAGGATTCAGGATTGAGGATTGAAGATTGAGTACTGAAGATTGAAGGTTGAGGATTGAGGATTGAGGATTGAGGATTGAGGATTGAGGATTGAGGATTGAAGATTGAGTATTGGGGATTGAAGATTGAGGATTGAGGATTGAGCATTGAGGATTGAGGATTGAAGATTGAGTACTGAGGATTGAAGATTGACGATTGAGGATTGAGGATTGAGGATTGAGGATAGAGGATTGAGGATTGAGGATTGAAGATTGAGTATTGAGGATTGAAGATTGAGGATTGAGGATTGAGGATTCAGGATTGAGGATTGAAGATTGACTACTGAAGATTGAAGATTGAGGATTGAGGATTGAGAATTGAGGATTGAGGATTGAGGATTGAGGATTTAAGATTGAGGATTGGGTATTGCGGATTGAAGATTGAGCATTGAGGATTGAGGACAGAGGATTGAGGATTGAAGATTGAGTATTGAGGATTGAAGATTGACGATTGAGGATTGAGGATAGAGGATTGAGGATTGAGGATTGAAGATTGAGTATTGGGGATTGAAGATTGAGGATTGAGGATTGAGGATTCAGGATTGAGGATTGAAGATTGAGTACTGAAGATTGAAGATTGAGGATTGAGGATTGAGGATTGAGGATTGAGGATTGAGGATTGAGGATTGAAGATTGAGTATTGCGGATTGAAGATTGAGGATTGAGGATTGAGGATTGAGGATTGAGGATTGAAGATTGAGTACTGAGGATTGAAGATTAAGATTGAGGATTGAGGATTGAGGACTGAGGATTGAGGATTGAGGATTGTAGGTTCAGTATTGGGGATTGAAGATTGAGAATTGAGGATTGAGGATTGAACATTGAGGACTGAGTGTTGAGGGTTGAGTGATGAGAATTGATGTTTGTGGATAGAGATTTGAAGATTGCAGATTGAGTATGGAGTATTGAAAACTGTGAATTGAGTATATTCTATTGAGGATTGAGGATTGACAACTGATTGTTGAGGACTGAGGGCTGAAGGTTGAGGGTTCCGGATTGAGGATTCAGAATTGAAATTTGAGGACTGAGCATTGAGGATTGAAGATTGAGTATTGAGGATTGAAGATTGAGAATTGAGGATTGAGGATTGAGGATTGAGGATGAGGGCTGAGGGTTGAGGATTGAGGTTTGAGGACCGAGGACTGAGGATTGAGGATTGAGAATTGAGGATTGAGGATTGAGGGTTGAAGACTGAGGATTGGGTATTGAGGATTGAAGAATGAGGATTGAGGATTGAGGATTGAGTATTTAGGATTGAAGATTGAGTATTGAGGATTGAAGATTGACGATCGAGTATTGAGAATTGAGGATTGAGTATTGAGGACTGAGGATTGAAGATTGAGTATTGAGGATTGAAGGTTGAGGATTGTGGATTGAGGATTGAGGATTGAGGATTGAAAATTGAGGGTTGGGGACTGAATGTTGAGGGTTGAATGATGAGAATTGATGTTTGTGGATAGAGATTTGAAGACTGCAGGTTGAGTATTGAGTATTGAAAACTGTGAAATCATGGTATTCTATTGAGGATTGAGGATGGACCACTGACTGTTGAGGACTGAGGGCTGAAGATTGAGGATTCAGGATTGAGGATTCAGGATTGAGGTTTGAGGACTGAGGATTGAGGATTGAGGATTGAGGATTGAGGATTGAGGATTGAGGATTGAAGACTGAGGATCGGGTATTGATGATTGAACATTGAGGATTGAGGATTGAGGATTGAGGATTGAGGATTGAGGATTGAGGATTGAAGATTGAGTATTGAGGAATGAAGATTGAGGATTGAGGATTGAGGATTGAGGATTGAGTATTGAGGATTGACGATTGAAGATTGAGGATTGAGGATTGAGGATTCAGGATTGAGGATTGAAGATTGAGTACTGAAGATTGAAGATTGAGGATTGAGGATTGAGGATTGAGGATTGACGATTGAGGATTGAAGATTGAGTATTGAGGATTGAAGATTGAGGATTGAGGATTGAGGATTGAGGATTGAGGATTGAAGATTGAGTACTGAGGATTGAAGATTAAGATTGAGGATTGAGGATTGAGGACTGAGGATTGAGGATTGAGTATTGAAGGTTCAGTATTGAGGATTGAAGATTGAGAATTGAGGATTGAGGATTGAGGATTGAGGATTGAGGATTGAGGATTGAGGATTGAAGATTCAGTATTGACGATTGAAGATTGACAATTGAGGATTGAGGATTGAACATTGAGGACTGAGCGTTCAGGGTTGAGTGATGAGAATTGATGTTTCTGGATAGAGATTTGAACATTGCAGATTGAGTATTGAGTATTGAAAACTGTGAATTGAGTATATTCTATTGAGGATTGAGGATTGACAACTGATTGTTGAGGACTGAGTGCTGAAGATTGAGGGTTCCGGATTGAGGATTCAGAATTGAAATTTGAGGACTGAGCATTGAGGATTGAAGATTGAGTATTGAGGATTGAAGATTGAGAATTGAGGATTGAGGATTGAGGCTTGAGGATTGAGGACTGAGGATTGACGATTGAGTATTGAAGGTTGAGGATTGATTACTGAGGATTGAGGATTGAGGATTGAGGATTGAGGATTGAGGATTAAGGATTGAAGATTCAGTATTGACGATTGAAGATTAAGAATTGAGTATTGAGGATTGAACATTGAGGACTGAGCGTTCAGGGTTGAGTGATGAGAATTGATGTTTCTGGATAGAGATTTGAAGATTGCAGATTGAGTATTGAGTATTGAAATCTGTGGATTGAGGATATTCTATTGGGGATTGAGGATTGACAACTGATTGTTGAGGACTGAGGGCTGAGGATTGAGGATGCAGGATTGAGGATTCAGAATTGAGATTTGAGGACTGAGGATTGAGGATTGAATATTGAGTATTGAGGATTGAAGATTAAGGATTGAGGATTGAGGATTGAGGATTGATAATGAGGGCTGAGGTTTGAGGATTGAGGTTTGATGACTGTGGACTGAGGATTGAGGATTGAGAATTGAGGATTGAGGACTAAGGATTGAAGATTGAGGATTGGGTATTGAGGATTGAAGAATGAGGATTGAGGATTGAGGATTGAGGATTGAGGATTGAGGATTGAAGATTGAGGATTGGGTATTGAGGATTGAAGAATGAGGATTGAGGATTGAGGATTGAGGATTGAGGATTGAAGATTGACGATCGAGGATTGAGAATTGAGGATTGAGTATTGAGGATTGAGGATTGAAGATTGAGTATTGAGAATTGAAGGTTGAGGATTGTGGATTCAGGATTGAGGATTGAGGATTGAAAATTGAGGATTGGGGACTGAGTGTTGAGGGTTGAATGATGAGAATTGATGTTTGTGGATAGAGATTTGAAGATTGCAGATTGAGTATTGAGTATTGAAAACTGTGAATTGATGATATTCTATTGAGGATTGAGGATTGACAACTGATTGTTGAGGACTGAGGGCTGGAGCTTGAGGATTCTGGATTGAGGATTCAGGATTGAGGTTTGAAGAGAGAGGACTGAGGATTGAGGATTGAGGATTGAGAATTGAGGATTGAGGATTGAGGATTGAAGATTGAGGATTGGCTGTTGAGGATTGAACATTGAGGATTGAGGATTGAGGTTTGAGGATTGAGGATTGAAGGTTGAATATTGATGAATGAAGATTGAGGATTGAGGATTGAGGGTTGTGGATTGAGAACGAGGTCTGAGGGTTGAGTGTTGATGCCTGAGGTCTGAGGATTGAGGATTGAGGATTGCGAACTGAGGATTGAGGATTGAGGATTGAAGATTGAGGGTTGGGTATTGAGGAATGAAGAATGAGGATTGAAGAATGAAGATTGGGGATTGAGTATTGAGGATTGAGGATTGAATATTGAGTATTGAGGATTGAATATTGAGGATTGAGGATTGAGGATTGAGGATTGAGGATGGAAGATTGAGTATTGAGGAATGAAGATTGAGGATTGAGGATTGATGATTGAGGATTGAGTATTGAGGATTGACGATTGAAGATTGAGGATTGAGGATTGAGGGTTGAGGATTGAGGGTTGAGGATTGAGGACGAGGACTGAGGGTTGAATATTTGTGTTTGAGGTCTGAGGATTGATGATTGAGGATTGAGAATTGAGGATTGAGGATTGAGGATTGAAGATTGAGGATTGGGTATTGAGGATTGAGGATTGAGGATAGAAGATTGAGGATAGGGTGTTGAGGATTGAAGAATGATGATTGAGGATTGAGGATTGAGGATTGAGGATTGAATATTGAGTATTGAGGATTGAAGATCGACTGTTGAGTGTTGCGAATTGAGGATTGAGTGTTGGGGATTGAGGATTGAAGATTGAGTATTGAGGATTGAATGTTGAGGATTGTGGATTGAGGATTGAGGATTGAGGCTTGAATATTGTGGATTGGGGACTGAGTGTTGTGGGTTAAGTGATGAGAATTGATGTTTGTGGATAGAGATTTGAAGATTGCAGGTTGAGTATTGAGTATTGAAAACTGTGAAATTATGGTATTCTATTGAGGATTGAGGATGGACCACTGACTGTTGAGGACTGAGGGCTGAAGATTGAGGATTCAGGATTGAGGATTGAGGATTGAGGATTGAGGATTGAGGATTGAGGATTGTAGACTGAGGATTGAGAATTGAGGATTGAGGATTGAGGATTGAGGATTGAGGACTGAGGATTGACGATTGAGCATTGAAGGTTGAGGATTGACTACTGAGGATTGAGGATTGAGGATTGAGGATTGAGGATTGAGGATTGAGGATTGAAGATTCAGTATTGACGATTGAAGATTGAGAATTGAGTATTGAGGATTGAACATTGAGGACTGAGCGTTCAGGGTTGAGTGATGAGAATTGATGTTTCTGGATAGAGATTTGAAGATTGCAGAATGAGTATTGAGTATTGAAAACTGTGGATTGAGGATATTCTATTGGGGATTGAGGATTGACAACTGATTGTTGAGGACTGAGGGCTGAGGATTGAGGATGCAGGATTGAGGATTCAGAATTGAGATTTGAGGACTGAGGATTGAGGATTGAATATTGGGTATTGAGGATTGAAGATTAAGGATTGAGGATTGAGGATTGAGGATTGATAATGAGGGCTGAGGTTTGAGGATTGAGGTCTGATGACTGTGGACTGAGGATTGAGGGTTGAGAATTGAGGATTGAGGATTAAGGATTGAAGATTGAGGATTGGGTATTGAGGATTGAAGAATGAGGATTGAGGATTGAGGATTGAGGATTGAGGATTGAAGATTGTGGATTGGGTATTGAGGATTGAAGAATGAGGATTGAGGATTGAGGATTGAGGATTGAGGATTGAAGATTGACGATCGAGGATTGAGAATTGAGGATTGAGTATTGAGTATTGATGATTGAATATTGAGTATTGAGGATTGAAGGTTGAGGATTGTGGATTGAGGATTGAGGATTGAGGATTGAAAATTGAGGATTGGGGACTGAGTGTTGAGGGTTGAATGAAGAGAATTGATGTTTGTGGATAGAGATTTGAAGATTGCAGATTGAGTATTGAGTATTGAAAACTGTGAATTGATGATATTCTATTGAGGATTGAGGATTGACAACTGATTGTTGAGGACTGAGGGCTGAAGCTTGAGGATTCTGGATTGAGGATTCAGGATTGAGGTTTGAGGAGAGAGGACTAAGGGTTGAGGATTGAGGATTGAGAATTGAGGATTGAGGATTGAGGATTGAAGATTGAGGATTGGCTGTTGAGTATTGAACATTGAGGATTGAGGATTGAGGATTGAGGATTGAGGATTGAAGGTTGAATATTGATGAATGAAGATTGAGGATTGAGGATTGAGGGTTGTGGATTGAGAACGAGGACTGAGGGTTGAGTGTTGATGCCTGACGTCTGAGGATTGAGGATTGAGGATTGCGAACTGAGGATTGAGGATTGAGGATTGAAGATTGAGGATTGAGGATTGAGGGTTGAGGATTGAGGGTTGAGGATTGAGGACGAGGACTGAGGGTTGAATATTTGTGTTTGAGGTCTGAGGATTGAGGATTGAGGATTGAGAATTGAGGATTGAGGATTGAGGATTGAAGATTGAGGATTGGGTATTGAGGATTGAGGATTGAGGATTGAAGATTGAGGATAGGGTATTGAGGATTGAAGAATGATGATTGAGGATTGAGGATTGAGGATTGAGGATTGAATATTGAGTATTGAGGATTGAAGATCGACTATTGAGTGTTGCGAATTGAGGATTGAGGGTTGGGGATTGAGGATTGAAGATTGAGTATTGAGGATTGAATGTTGAGGATTGTGGATTGAGGATTGAGGATTGAGGCTTGAATATTGTGGATTGGGGACTGAGTGTTGAGGGTTAAGTGATGAGAATTGATGTTTGTGGATAGAGATTTGAAGATTGCAGGTTGAGTATTGAGTATTGAAAACTGTGAAATCATGGTATTCTATTGAGGATTGAGGATGGACCACTGACTGTTGAGGACTGAGGGCTGAAGATTGAGGATTCAGGATTGAGGATTGAGGATTGAGGATTGAGGATTGAGGATTGAGGATTGAAGACTGAGGATCGGGTATTGATGATTGAACATTGAGGATTGAGAATTGAGGATTGAGGATTGAGGATTGAGGATTGAAGTTTGAATATTGATGAATGACGATTGAGGATTGAGGATTGAAGGTCGTGGATTGAGGACGAGGACTGAGGGTTGAGTATTGATACTTGAGGCCTGAGGATTGAGGATTGAGGATTGCGAATTGAGGATTGAGGATTTAAGATTAAGGATTGGGTATTGAGGATTGAAGATTGAGCATTGAGGATTGAGGACAGAGGATTGAGGACTGGAGATTGAGTATTGAGGATTGAGGATTGACGATTGAGGATTGAGGATTGAGGATTGAGGATAGAGGATTGAGGATTGAGGATTGAAGATTGAGTATTGAGGATTGAAGATTGAGGATTGAGGATTGAGGATTCAGGATTGAGGATTGAAGATTGAGTACTGAAGATTGAAGATTGAGGATTGAGGATTGAGGATTGAGGATTGACGATTGAGGATTGAAGATTGAGTATTGAGGATTCAAGATTGAGGATTGAGGATTGAGGATTGAGGATTGAGGATTGAAGATTGAGTACTGAGGATTGAAGATTAAGATTGAGGATTGAGGATAGAGGACTGAGGATTGAGGATTGAGGATTGAAGGTTCAGTATTGAGGATTGAAGATTGAGAATTGAGGATTGAGGATTGAACATTGAGGACTGAGTGTTGAGGGTTGAGTGATGAGAATTGATGTTTGTGGATAGAGATTTGAAGATTGCAGATTGAGTATTGAGTATTGAAAACTGTGAACTGAGTATATTCTATTGAGGATTGAGGATTGACAACTGATTGTTGAGGACTGAGGGCTGAAGATTGAGGGTTCCGGTTTGAGGATTCAGAATTGAAATTTGAGGACTGAGCATTGAGGATTGAAGATTGAGTATTGAGGATTGAAGATTGAGAATTGAGGATTGAAGATTGACGATCGAGGATTGAGAATTGAGGATTGAGTATTGAGGATTGAGGATTGAAGATTGAGTATTGAGGATTCAAGGTTGAGGATTGTGGATTGAGGATTGAGTATTGAGGATTGAAAATTGAGGATTGGGGACTGAGCGTTCAGGGTTGAGTGATGAGAATTGATGTTTCTGGATAGAGATTTGAACATTGCAGATTGAGTATTGAGTATTGAAAACTGTGAATTGAGTATATTCTATTGAGGATTGAGGATTGACAACTGATTGTTGAGGACTGAGGGCTGAAGATTGAGGGTTCCGGATTGAGGATTCAGAATTGAAATTTGATGACTGAGCATTGAGGATTGAAGATTGAGTATTGAGGATTGAAGATTGAGAATTGAGGATTGAGGATTGAGGATTGAGGATTGAGGATTGAGGACTGAGGATTGACGATTGAGTATTGAAGGTTGAGGATTGATTACTGAGGATTGAGGATTGAGGATTGAGGATTGAGGATTGAGGATTGAGGATTGAAGATTCAGTATTGACGATTGAAGATTGAGAATTGAGTATTGAGGATTGAACATTGAGGACTGAGCGTTCAGGGTTGAGTGATGAGAATTGATGTTTCTGGATAGAGATTTGAAGATTGCAGATTGAGTATTGAGTATTGAAAACTGTGAATTGAGGATATTCTATTGGGGATTGAGGATTGACAACTGATTGTTGAGGACTGAGGGCTGAGGATTGAGGATGCAGGATTGAGGATTCAGAATTGAGATTTGAGGACTGAGGATTGAGGATTGAATATTGGGTATTGAGGATTGAAGATTAAGGATTGAGGATTGAGGATTGAGGATTGATAATGAGGGCTGAGGTTTGAGGATTGAGGTTTGATGACTGTGGACTGAGGATTGAGGGTTGAGAATTGAGGATTGAGGATTAAGGATTGAAGATTGAGGATTGGGTATTGAGGATTGAAGGTTGAGGATTGTGGATTGAGGATTGAGGATTGAGGATTGAAAATTGAGGATTGGGGACTGAGTGTTGAGGGTTGAATGATGAGAATTGATGTTTGTGGATAGAGATTTGAAGATTGCAGATTGAGTATTGAGTATTGAAAACTGTGAATTGATGATATTCTATTGAGGATTGAGGATTGACAACTGATTGTTGAGGACTGAGGGCTGAAGCTTGAGGATTCTGGATTGAGGATTCAGGATTGAGGTTTGAGGAGAGAGGACTGAGGGTTGAGGATTGAGGATTGAGAAATGAGGATTGAGGATTGAGGATTGAAGATTGAGGATTGGCTGTTGAGGATTGAACATTGAGGATTGAGGATTGAGGATTGAGGATTGAGGATTGAAGGTTGAATATTGATGAATGAAGATTGAGGATTGAGGATTGAGGGTTGTGGATTGAGAACGAGGACTGACGATTGAGTGTTGATGCCTGAGGTCTGAGGATTGAGGATTGAGGATTGCGAACTGAGGATTGAGGATTGAGGATTGAAGATTGAGGATTGGGTATTGAGGAATGAAGAATGAGGATTGAAGAATGAAGATTGGGGATTGAGTATTGAGGATTGAGGATTGAATATTGAGTATTGAGGATTGAATATTGAGGATTGAGGATTGAGGATTGAGGATTGAGGATTGAAGATTGAGTATTGAGGAATGAAGATTGAGGATTGAGGATTGAGGATTGAGGATTGAGTATTGAGGATTTACGATTGAAGATTGAGGATTGAGGATTGAGGGTTGAGGATTGAGGGTTGAGGATTGAGGACGAGGACTGAGGGTTGAGGATTGAGGACGTAGACTGAGGGTTGAATATTTATGTTTGAGGTCTGAGGATTGAGGATTGAGGATTGAGAATTGAGGATTGAGGGTTGAGGATTGAAGATTGAGGATTGGGTATTGAGGATTGAGGATTGAGGATTGAAGATTGAGGATAGGGTATTGAGGATTGAAGAATGATGATTGAGGATTGAGGATTGAGGATTGAGGATTGAATATTGAGTATTGAGGATTGAAGATCGACTATTGAGGACTGCGAATTGAGGATTGAGGGTTGGGGATTGAGGATTGAAGATTGAGTATTGAGGATTGAAGGTTGAGGATTGTGGATTGAGGATTGAGGATTGAGGCTTGAATATTGTGGATTGGAGACTGATTGTTGAGGGTTAAGTGATGAGAATTGATGTTTGTGGATAGAGATTTGAAGATTGCAGGTTGAGTATTGAGTATTGAAAACTGTGAAATCATGGTATTCTATTGAGGATTGAGGATGGACCACTGACTGTTGAGGACTGAGGGCTGAAGATTGAGGATTCAGGATTGAGGATTGAGGATTGAGGATTGAGGATTGAGGATTGAGGATTGAAGACTGAGGATCGGGTATTGATGATTGAACATTGAGGATTGAGGATTGAGGATTGAGGATTGAGGATTGAGGATTGAAGTTTGAACATTGATGAATGACGATTGAGGATTGAGGATTGAAGGTCGTGGATTGAGGACGAGGACTGAGAGTTGAGTATTGATACTTGAGGCCTGAGGATTGAGGATTGAGGATTGCGAATTGAGGAGTGAGGATTTAAGATTAAGGATTGGGTATTGAGGATTGAAGATTGAGCATTGAGGATTGAGGACAGAGGATTGAGGATTGGAGATTGAGTATTGAGGATTGAGGATTGACGATTGAGGATTGAGGATTGAGGATTGAGGTTTGAATGTTGAATATTGATGAATAAAGATTGAGCATTGAGGATTGAGGATTGAGGATTGAGGATTGAGGATTGAGGATTGAAGATTGAGTATTGAGGATTGAAGATTGAGGATTGAGGATTGACGATTGAGGATTGAGGATTGAGGATTGAAGATTAAGATTGAGGATTGAGGGTTGAGGATTTAGGGTTGATGATTGAGGATTGGGGACTGAGTATTGAGGGTTGAGTGATGAGAATTGATGTTTGTGGATAGAGATCTGAAGATTGCAGATTGAGTATTGAGTATTGAAAACTGTGAATTGAGGATATTGTATTGAGGATTCAGGATTGGCAACTGATTGTTGAGGACTCAGGGCTGAAGATTGAGGATTCAGGATTGAGGATTCAGGATTGAGGTTTGAGGTCTGAGGCTTGAGGATTGAGGATTGAGGATTGAGGATTGAGGATTGAAGACTGAGGATTGGGTATTGAGGATTGAACATTGAGGATTGCGTGTTGAGGATTGAGGATTGAGTATTGAGGATTGAAGATTGAATGTTAATGATTGATGATTGAGGATTGAGGATTGAGTGTTGTGGATTGAGGACGAGGACTGAGGGTTGAGTATTGATGTTTGATGTCTGAGGATTGAATATTGAGGATTAAGGATTGAGGATCGGGGATTGAGGATCTGGGATTGGAGATTGTTTATTGAGGACTGAAGATTGAAGATTGAGGATTGAGGATTGAGAATTGAGAATTGAGGGTGAGTACTGAGTGTTGAGGATTGATGTTTGAGGAACGAGGATTGAGGATTGAGGATTGAGGACTGAGGATTGACGATTGAGTATTGACGGTTGAGGGTTGATTACTGAGGATTGAGGATTGAGGATTGAGGATTGAGGATTGAGGATTGAGGATTGAGGATTGAAGATTCAGTATTGACGATTGAAGATTGAGAATTGAGGGTTGAGTATTGAACATTGAGGACTGAGCGTTCAGGGTTGAGTGATGAGAATTGATGTTTCGGGATAGAGATTTGAACATTGCAGATTGAGTATTGAGTATTGAAAACTGTGGATTGAGGATATTCTATTGGGGATTGAGGATTGACAACTGATTGTTGAGGACTGAGGGCTGAGGATTGAGGATGCAGGATTGAGGATTCAGAATTGAGATTTGAGGACTGAGGATTGAGGATTGAATATTGAGTATTGCGGATTGAAGATTAAGGATTGAGGATTGAGGATTGAGGATTGATAATGAGGGCTGAGGTTTGAGGATTGAGGTTTGATGACTGTGGACTGAGGATTGAGGGTTGAGAATTGAGGATTGAGGATTAAGGATTGAAGATTGAGGATTGGGTATTGAGGATTGAAGAATGAGGATTGAGGATTGAGGATTGAGGATTGAGGATTGAGGATTGAAGATTGAGGATTGGGTATTGAGGATTGAAGAATGAGGATTGAGGATTGAGGATTGAGGATTGAGGATTGAAGATTGACGATCGAGGATTGAGAATTGAGGATTGAGTATTGAGGATTGAGGATTGAAGATTGAGTATTGAGGATTGAAGGTTGAGGATTGTGGATTGAGGATTGAGGATTGAGGATTGAAAATTGAGGATTGGGGACTGAGTGTTGAGGGTTGAATGATGAGAATTGATGTTTGTGGATAGAGATTTGAAGATTGCAGATTGAGTATTGAGTATTGAAAACTGTGAATTGATGATATTCTATTGAGGATTGAGGATTGACAACTGATTGTTGAGGACTGAGGGCTGAAGCTTGAGGATTCTGGGTTGAGGATTCAGGATTGAGGTTTGAGGAGAGAGGACTGAGGGTTGAGGATTGAGGATTGAGAAATGAGGATTGAGGATTGAGGATTGAAGATTGAGGATTGGCTGTTGAGGATTGAACATTGAGGATTGAGGATTGAGGATTGAGGATTGAGGATTGAAGGTTGAATATTGATGAATGAAGATTGAGGATTGAGGATTGAGGGTTGTGGATTGAGAACGAGGACTGACGGTTGAGTGTTGATGCCTGAGGTCTGAGGATTGAGGATTGAGGATTGCGAACTGAGGATTGAGGATTGAGGATTGAACATTGAGGATTGGGTATTGAGGAATGAAGAATGAGGATTGAAGAATGAATATTGGGGATTGAGTATTGAGGATTGAGGATTGAATATTGAGTATTGAGGATTGAATATTGAGGATTGAGGATTGAGGATTGAGGATTGAGGATTGAAGATTGAGTATTGAGGAATGAAGATTGAGGATTGAGGATTGAGGATTGAGGATTGAGGATTGAGTATTGAGGATTTACGATTGAAGATTGAGGATTGAGGATTGAGGGTTGAGGATTGAGGGTTGAGGATTGAGGACGAGGACTGAGGGTTGAGGATTGAGGACGTGGACTGAGGGTTGAATATTTATGTTTGAGGTCTGAGGATTGAGGATTGAGAATTGAGGATTGAGGGTTGAGGATTGAAGATTGAAGATTGAGGATTGGGTATTGAGGATTGAGGATTGAGGATTGAGGATTGAGGATTGAGGATTGAAGATTGAGTATTGAGGAATGAAGATTGAGGATTGAGGATTGAGGATTGAGGATTGAGTATTGAGGATTGACGATTGAAGATTGAGGATTGAGGATTGAGGGTTGAGGATTGAGGGTTGAGGATTGAGGACGAGGACTGAGGGTTGAATAGTTATGTTTGAGGTCTGAGGATTGAGGATTGAGGGTTGAGAATTGAGGATTGAGGGTTGAGGATTGAAGATTGAGGATTGGGTATTGAGGATTGAGGATTGAGGGTTGAAGATTGAGGATAGGGTATTGAGGATTGAAGAATGATGATTGAGGATAGAGGATTGAGGATTGAGGTTTGAATATTGAGTATTGAGGCTTGAAGATCGGCTATTGAGGATTGCGAATTGAGGATTGAGGGTTGGGGATTGAGGATTGAAGATTGAGTATTGAGGATTGAAGGTTGAGGAATGTGGATTGAGGATTGAGGATTGAGGCTTGAATATTGTGGATTGGGGACTGATTGTTGAGGGTTAAGTGATGAGAATTGATGTTCGTGGATAGAGATTTGAAGATTGCAGGTTGAGTATTGAGTATTGAAAACTGTGAAATCATGGTATTCTATTGAGGATTGAGGATGGACCACTGACTGTTGAGGGCTGAGGGCTGAAGATTGAGGATTCAGGATTGAGGATTCAGGATTGAGGTTTGAGGACTGAGGATTGATGATTGAGGATTGAGGATTGAGGATTGAGGATTGAGGATTGAAGACTGAGGATCGGGTATTGATGATTGAACATTGAGGATTGAGGATTGAGGATTGAGGATTGAGGATTGAGAATTGAAGGTTGAATATTGATGAATGACGATTGAGGATTGAGGATTGAAGGTCGTGGATTGAGGACGAGGACTGAGGGTTGAGTATTGATACTTGAGGCCTGAGGATTGAGGATTGAGGATTGCGAATTGAGGATTGAGGATTTAAGATTGAGGATTGGGTATTGAGGATTGAAGATTGAGCATTGAGGATTGAGGACAGAGGATTGAGGATTGGAGATTGAGTATTGAGGATTGAAGATTGACGATTGAGGATTGAGGATTGAGGATTGAGGATAGAGGATTGAGGATTGAGGATTGAAGATTGAGTATTGAGGATTGAAGTTTGAGGATTGAGGATTGAGGATTCAGGATTGAGGATTGAAGATTGAGTACTGAAGATTGAAGACTGAGGATTGAGGATTGAGGATTGAGGATTGACGATTGAGGATTGAAGATTGAGTATTGAGGATTGAAGATTGAGGATTGAGGATTGAGGATTGAGGATTGAGGATTGAAGATTGAGTACTGAGGATTGAAGATTAAGATTGAGGATTGAGGATTGAGGACTGAGGATTGAGGATTGAGGATTGAAGGTTCAGTATTGAGGATTGAAGATTGAGAATTGAGGATTGAGGATTGAACATTGAGGACTGAGCGTTCAGGGTTGAGTGATGAGAATTGATGTTTCTGGATAGAGATTTGAACATTGCAGATTGAGTATTGAGTATTGAAAACTGTGAATTGAGTATATTCTATTGAGGATTGAGGATTGACAACTGATTGTTGAGGACTGAGGGCTGAAGATTGAGGGTTCCGGATTGAGGATTCAGAATTGAAATTTGAGGACTGAGCATTGAGGATGGAAGATTGAGTATTGAGGATTGAAGATTGAGAATTGAGGATTGAGGATTGAGGATTGAGGATTGAGGACTGAGGATTGACGATTGAGTATTGAAGGTTGAGGATTGATTACTGAGGACTGAGGATTGAGGATTGAGGATTGAGGATTGAGGATTGAGGATTGAAGATTCAGTATTGACGATTGAAGATTGAGAATTGAGTATTGAGGATTGAACATTGAGGACTGAGCGTTCAGGGTTGAGTGATGAGAATTGATGTTTCTGGATAGAGATTTGAAGATTGCAGATTGAGTATTGAGTATTGAAAACTGTGGATTGAGGATATTCTATTGGGGATTGAGGATTGACAACTGATTGTGGAGGACTGAGGGCTGAGGATTGAGGATGCAGGATTGAGGATTCAGAATTGAGATTTGAGGACTGAGGATTGAGGATTGAATATTGAGTATTGAGGATTGAAGATTAAGGATTGAGGATTGAGGTTTGAGGATTGATAATGAGGGCTGAGGTTTGAGGATTGAGGTTTGATGACTGTGGACTGAGGATTGAGGGTTGAGAATTGAGGATTGAGGATTAAGGATTGAAGATTAAGGATTGGGTATTGAGGATTGAAGAATGAGGATTGAGGATTGAGGATTGAGGATTGAGGATTGAAGATTGAGGATTGGGTATTGAGGATTGAAGAATGAGGATTGAGGATTGAGGATTGAGGATTGAGGACTGAAGATTGACGATCGAGGATTGAGAATAGAGGATTGAGTATTGAGGATTGAGGATTGAAGATTGAGTATTGAGGATTGAAGGTTGAGGATTGTGGATTGAGGATTGAGGATTGAGGATTGAAAATTGAGGATTGGGGACTGAGTGTTGAGGGTTTAATGATGAGAATTGATGTTTGTGGATAGAGATTTGAAGATTGCAGATTGAGTATTGAGTATTGAAAACTGTGAATTGATGATATTCTATTGAGGATTGAGGATTGACAACTGATTGTTGAGGACTGCGGGCTGAAGCTTGAGGATT
Source organism: Calliopsis andreniformis (assembly GCF_051401765.1). Classification (NCBI taxonomy): domain Eukaryota; kingdom Metazoa; phylum Arthropoda; class Insecta; order Hymenoptera; family Andrenidae; genus Calliopsis; species Calliopsis andreniformis. Next base: position 2,930,507 of record NW_027480447.1, read on the forward strand.
CTGGATTGAGGATTCAGGATTGAGGTTTGAGGAGAGAGGACTGAGGGTTGAGGATTGAGGATTGAGAATTGAGGATTGAGGATTGAGGATTGAAGATTGAGGATTGGCTGTTGAGGATTGAACATTGAGGATTGAGGATTGAGGATTGTGGATTGAGGATTGAAGGTTGAATATTGATGAATGAAGATTGAGGATTGAGGATTGAGGGTTGTGGATTGAGAACGAGGACTGAGGGTTGAGTGTTGATGCCTGAGGTCTGAGGATTGAGGATTGAGGATTGCGAACTGAGGATTGAGGATTGAGGATTGAAGATTGAGGATTGGGTATTGAGGAATGAAGAATGAGGATTGAAGAATGAAGATTGGGGATTGAGTATTGAGGATTGAGGATTGAGTATTGAGGAATGAAGATTGAGGATTGAGGATTGAGGATTGAGGATTGAGTATTGAGGATTGACGATTGAAGATTGAGGATTGAGGATTGAGGGTTGAGGATTGAGGGTTGAGGATTGAGGACGAGGACTGAGGGTTGAATATTTATGTTTGAGGTCCGAGGATTGAGGATTGAGGATTGAGAATTGAGGATTGAGGGTTGCGGATTGAAGATTGAGGATTGGGTATTGAGGATTGAGGATTGAGGATTGAAGATTGAGGATAGGGTATTGAGGATTGAAGAATGATGATTGAGGATTGAGGATTGAGGATTGAGGATTGGATATTGAGTATTGAGGATTGAAGATCGACTATTGAGTATTGCGAATTGAGGATTGAGGGTTGGGGATTGAGGATTGAAGATTGAGTATCAAGGATTGAAGGTTGAGGATTGTGGATTGAGGATTGAGGATTGAGGCTTGAATATTGTGGATTGGGGACTGATTGTTGAGGGTTAAGTGATGAGAATTGATGTTTGTGGATAGAGATTTGAAGATTGCAGATTGAGTATTGAGTATTGAAAACTGTGAAGTCATGGTATTCTATTGAGGATTGAGGATGGAACACTGACTGTTGAGGACTGAGGGCTGAAGATTGAGGATTCAGGATTGAGGATTGAGGATTGAGGATTGAGGATTGAGGATTGAGGATTGAAGACTGAGGATCGGGTATTGATGATTGAACATTGAGGATTGAGGATTGAGGATTGAGGACTGAGGATTGAGGATTGAAGTTTGAATATTGATGAATGACGATTGAGGATTGAGGATTGAAGGTCGTGGATTGAGGACGAGGACTGAGGGTTGAGTATTGATACTTGAGGCCTGAGGATTGAGGATTGAGGATTGCGAATTGAGGATTGAGGATTTAAGATTAAGGATTGGGTATTGAGGATTGAAGATTGAGCATTGAGGATTGAGGATTGAAGATTGAGTACTGAAGATTGAAGATTGAGGATTGAGGATTGAGGATTGAGGATTGACGATTGAGGATTGAAGATTGAGTATTGAGGATTGAAGATTGAGGATTGAGGATTGAGGATTGAGGATTGAGGATTGAAGATTGAGTACTGAGGATTGAAGATTAAGATTGAGGATTGAGGATTGAGGACTGAGGATTGGGGATTGAGGATTGAAGGTTCAGTATTGAGGATTGAAGATTGAGAATTGAGGATTGAGGATTGAACATTGAGGACTGAGTGTTGAGGGTTGAGTGATGAGAATTGATGTTTGTGGATAGAGATTTGAAGATTGCAGATTGAGTATTGAGTATTGAAAACTGTGAACTGAGTATATTCTATTGAGGATTGAGGATTGACAACTGATTGTTGAGGACTGAGGGCTGAAGATTGAGGGTTCCGGTTTGAGGATTCAGAATTGAAATTTGAGGACTGAGCATTGAGGATTGAAGATTGAGTATTGAGGATTGAAGATTGAGAATTGAGGATTGAGGATTGAGGATTGAGGATGAGGGCTGAGGGTTGAGGACTGAGGTTTGAGGACCGAGGACTGAGGATTGAGGATTGAGAATTGAGGATTGAGGATTGAGGGTTTGAAGACTGAGGATTGGGTATTGAGGATTGGAGAATGAGGATTGAGGATTGAGGATTGAGGATTGAGGATTGATGATTGAGAATTGAGGATTGAAGGTTGACGATCGAGGATTGAGAATTGAGGATTGAGTATTGAGGATTGAGGATTGAAGATTGAGTATTGAGGATTGAAGGTTGAGGATTGTGGATTGAGGATTGAGGATTGAGGATTGAAAATTGAGGATTGGGGACTGAATGTTGAGGGTTGAATGATGAGAATTGATGTTTGTGGATAGAGATTTGAAGATTGCAGATTGAGTATTGAGTATTGAATACTGTGAATTGATGATATTCTATTGAGGATTGAGGATTGACAACTGATTGTTGAGGACTGAGGGCTGAAGCTTGTGGATTCTGGATTGAGGATTCAGGATTGAGGTTTGAGGAGAGAGGACCGAGGATTGAGGGTTGAGGATTGAGGATTGAGGATTGAGGATTGAGGATTGAGGATTGAGGATTGAAGATTGAGTATTGAGGAATGAAGATTGAGGATTGAGGATTGACGATTGAGGATTGAGGATTGAGGATTGAAGATTAAGATTGAGGATTGAGGGTTGAGGATTTAGGGTTGATGATTGAGGATTGGGGACTGAGTATTGAGGGTTGAGTGATGAGAATTGATGTTTGTGGATAGAGATCTGAAGATTGCAGATTGAGTATTGAGTATTGAAAGCTGTGAATTGAGGATATTGTATTGAGGATTCAGGATTGGCAACTGATTGTTGAGGACTCAGGGCTGAAGATTGAGGATTCAGGATTGAGGATTCAGGATTGAGGTTTGAGGTCTGAGGATTGAGGATTGAGGATTGAGGATTGAGGATTGAGGATTGAAGACTGAGGATTGGGTATTGAGGATTGAACATTGAGGATTGCGTGTTGAGGATTGAGGATTGAGTATTGAGGATTGAAGATTGAATGTTAATGATTGATGATTGAGGATTGAGGATTGAGTGTTGTGGATTGAGGACGAGGTCTGAGGGTTGAGTATTGATGTTTGATGTCTGAGGATTGAATATTGAGGATTAAGGATTGAGGATCGGGGATTGAGGATCTGGGATTGGAGATTGTTTATTGAGGACTGAAGATTGAGGATTGAGGATTGAGGATTGAGAATTGAGAATTGAGGGTGAGTACTGAGTGTTGAGGATTGATGTTTGAGGAACGAGGATTGAGAATTGAGGATTGAAGATACAGTATTGACGATTGAAGATTGAGAATTGAGTATTGAGGATTGAACATTGAGGACTGAGCGTTCAGGGTTGAGTGATGAGAATTGATGTTTCTGGATAGAGATTTGAAGATTGCAGATTGAGTATTGAGTATTGAAAACTGTGGATTGAGGATATTCTATTGGGGATTGAGGATTGACAACTGATTGTGGAGGACTGAGGGCTGAGGATTGAGGATGCAGGATTGAGGATTCAGAATTGAGATTTGAGGACTGAGGATTGAGGATTGAATATTGAGTATTGAGGATTGAAGATTAAGGATTGAGGATTGAGGATTGAGGATTGATAATGAGGGCTGAGGTTTGAGGATTGAGGTTTGATGACTGTGGACTGAGGATTGAGGGTTGAGAATTGAGGATTGAGGATTAAGGATTGAAGATTGAGGATTGGGTATTGAGGATTGAAGAATGAGGATTGAGGATTGAGGATTGAGGATTGAGGATTGAAGATTGAGGATTGGGTATTGAGGATTGAAGAATGAGGATTGAGGATTGAGGATTGAGGATTGAGGATTGAAGATTGACGATCGAGGATTGAGAATAGAGGATTGAGTATTGAGGATTGAGGATTGAAGATTGAGTATTGAGGATTGAAGGTTGAGGATTGTGGATTGAGGATTGAGGATTGAGGATTGAAAATTGAGGATTGGGGACTGAGTGTTGAGGGTTGAATGATGAGAATTGATGTTTGTGGATAGAGATTTGAAGATTGCAGATTGAGTATTGAGTATTGAAAACTGTGAATTGATGATATTCTATTGAGGATTGAGGATTGACAACTGATTGTTGAGGACTGAGGGCTGAAGCTTGAGGATTCTGGATTGAGGATTCAGGATTGAGGATTCAGGATTGAGGTTTGAGGAGAGAGGACTGAGGGTTGAGGATTGAGGATTGAGAATTGAGGATTGAGGATTGAGGATTGAAGATTGAGGATTGGCTGTTGAGGATTGAACATTGAGGATTGAGGATTGAGGATTGAGGATTGAGGATTGAAGGTTGAATATTGATGAATGAAGATTGAGGATTGAGGATTGAGGGTTGTGGATTGAGAACGAGGACTGAGGGTTGAGTGTTGATGCCTGAGGTCTGAGGATTGAGGATTGAGGATGGCGAACTGAGGATTGAGGATTGAGGATTGAAGATTGAGGATTGGGTATTGAGGATTGAGGATTGAGGATTGAAGATTGAGGATAGGGTATTGAGGATTGAAGAATGATGATTGAGGATTGAGGATTGAGGATTGAGGATTGAATATTGAGTATTGAGGATTGAAGATCGACTATTGAGGATTGCGAATTGAGGATTGAGGGATGCGGACTGAGGATTGAAGATTGAGTATTGAGGATTGAAGGTTGAGGATTGTGGATTGAGGATTGAGGATTGAGGCTTGAATATTGTGGATTGGGGACTGATTGTTGAGGGTTAAGTGATGAGAATTGATGTTTGTGGATAGAGATTTGAAGATTGCAGGTTGAGTATTGAGTATTGAAAACTGTGAAATCATGGTATTCTATTGAGGATTGAGGATGGACCACTGACTGTTGAGGGCTGAGGGCTGAAGATTGAGGATTCAGGATTGAGGATTCAGGATTGAGGTTTGAGGACTGAGGATTGATGATTGAGGATTGAGGATTGAGGATTGAGGATTGAGGATTGAAGACTGAGGATCGGGTATTGATGATTGAACATTGAGGATTGAGGATTGAGGATTGAGGATTGAGGATTGAGAATTGAAGGTTGAATATTGATGAATGACGATTGAGGATTGAGGATTGAAGGTCGTGGATTGAGGACGAGGACTGAGGGTTGAGTATTGATACTTGAGGCCTGAGGATTGAGGATTGAGGATTGCGAATTGAGGATTGAGGATTTAAGATTGAGGATTGGGTATTGAGGATTGAAGATTGAGCATTGAGGATTGAGGACAGAGGATTGAGGATTGGAGATTGAGTATTGAGGATTGAAGATTGACGATTGAGTATTGAGGATTGAGGATTGAGGATAGAGGATTGAGGATTGAGGATTGAAGATTGAGTATTGAGGATTGAAGATTGAGGATTGAGGATTGAGGATTGAGGATTGAGGCTTGAATATTGTGGATTGGGGACTGATTGTTGAGGGTTAAGTGATGAGAATTGATGTTTGTGGATAGAGATTTGAAGATTGCAGGTTGAGTATTGAGTATTGAAAACTGTGAAATCATGGTATTCTATTGAGGATTGAGGATGGACCACTGACTGTTGAGGGCTGAGGGCTGAAGATTGAGGATTCAGGATTGAGGATTCAGGATTGAGGTTTGAGGACTGAGGATTGATGATTGAGGATTGAGGATTGAGGATTGAGGATTGAGGATTGAGGATTGAAGACTGAGGATCGGGTATTGATGATTGAACATTGAGGATTGAGGATTGAGGATTGAGGATTGAGGATTGAGAATTGAAGGTTGAATATTGATGAATGACGATTGAGGATTGAGGATTGAAGGTCGTGGATTGAGGACGAGGACTGAGGGTTGAGTATTGATACTTGAGGCCTGAGGATTGAGGATTGAGGATTGCGAATTGAGGATTGAGGATTTAAGATTGAGGATTGGGTATTGAGGATTGAAGATTGAGCATTGAGGATTGAGGACAGAGTATTGAGGATTGGAGATTGAGTATTGAGGATTGAAGATTGACGATTGAGTATTGAGGATTGAGGATAGAGGATTGAGGATTGAGGATTGAAGATTGAGTATTGAGGATTGAAGATTGAGGATTGAGGATTGAGGATTGAGGATTGAGGCTTGAATATTGTGGATTGGGGACTGATTGTTGAGGGTTAAGTGATGAGAATTGATGTTTGTGGATAGAGATTTGAAGATTGCAGGTTGAGTATTGAGTATTGAAAACTGTGAAATCATGGTATTCTATTGAGGATTGAGGATGGACCACTGACTGTTGAGGGCTGAGGGCTGAAGATTGAGGATTCAGGATTGAGGATTCAGGATTGAGGTTTGAGAACTGAGGATTGATGATTGAGGATTGAGGATTGAGAATTGAGGATTGAGGATTGAGGATTGAAGATTGAGGATTGGCTGTTGAGGATTGAACATTGAGGATTGAGGATTGAGGATTGAGGATTGAGGTTTGAAGGTTGAATATTGATGAATAAAGATTGAGGATTGAGGATTGAGGATTGAGGATTGAGGATTGAGGATTGGGGATTGAAGATTGAGTATTGAGGATTGAAGATTGAGGATTGAGGATTGACGATTGAGGATTGAGGATTGAGGATTGAAGATTAAGATTGAGGATTGAGGGTTGAGGATTTAGGGTTGATGATTGAGGATTGGGGACTGAGTATTGAGGGTTGAGTGATGAGAATTGATGTTTGTGGATAGAGATCTGAAGATTGCAGATTGAGTATTGAGTATTGAAAGCTGTGAATTGAGGATATTGTATTGAGGATTCAGGATTGGCAACTGATTGTTGAGGACTCAGGGCTGAAGATTGAGGATTCAGGATTGAGGATTCAGGATTGAGGTTTGAGGTCTGAGGATTGAGGATTGAGGATTGAGGATTGAGGATTGAGGATTGAAGACTGAGGATTGGGTATTGAGCATTGAACATTGAGGATTGCGTGTTGAGGATTGAGGATTGAGTATTGAGGATTGAAGATTGAATGTTAATGATTGATGATTGAGGATTGAGGATTGAGTGTTGTGGATTGAGGACGAGGTCTGAGGGTTGAGTATTGATGTTTGATGTCTGAGGATTGAATATTGAGGATTAAGGATTGAGGATCGGGTATTGAGGATCTGGGATTGGAGATTGTTTATTGAGGACTGAAGATTGAGGATTGAGGATTGAGGATTGAGAATTGAGAATTGAGGGTGAGTACTGAGTGTTGAGGATTGATGTTTGAGGAACGAGGATTGAGTATTGAGGATTGAGGACTGAGGATTGACGATTGAGTATTGACGGTTGAGGATTGATTACTGAGGATTGAGGATTGAGGATTGAGGATTGAGGATTGAGGATTGAGGATTGAGGATTGAAGATTCAGTATTGACGATTCAAGATTGAGAATTGAGGATTGAGGATTGAACATTGAGGACTGAGCGTTCAGGGTTGAGTGATGAGAATTGATGTTTCTGGATAGAGATTTGAACATTGCAGATTGAGTATTGAGTATTGAAAACTGTGAATTGAGTATATTCTATTGAGGATTGAGGATTGACAACTGATTGTTGAGGACTGAGGGCTGAAGATTGAGGGTTCCGGATTGAGGATTCAGAATTGAAATTTGAGGACTGAGCATTGAGGATTGAAGATTGAGTATTGAGGATTGAAGATTGAGAATTGAGGATTGAGGATTGAGGATTGAGGATTGAGGACTGAGGATTGACGATTGAGTATTGAAGGTTGAGGATTGATTACTGAGGACTGAGGATTGAGGATTGAGGATTGAGGATTGAGGATTGAGGATTGAAGATTCAGTATTGACGATTGAAGATTGAGAATTGAGTATTGAGGATTGAACATTGAGGACTGAGCGTTCAGGGTTGAGTGATGAGAATTGATGTTTCTGGATAGAGATTTGAAGATTGCAGATTGAGTATTGAGTATTGAAAACTGTGGATTGAGGATATTCTATTGGGGATTGAGGATTGACAACTGATTGTTGAGGACTGAGGGCTGAGGATTGAGGATGCAGGATTGAGGATTCAGAATTGAGATTTGAGGACTGAGGATTGAGGATTGAATATTGAGTATTGAGGATTGAAGATTAAGGATTGAGGATTGAGGATTGAGGATTGATAATGAGGGCTGAGGTTTGAGGATTGAGGTTTGATGACTGTGGACTGAGGATTGAGGGTTGAGAATTGAGGATTGAGGATTAAGGATTGAAGATTGAGGATTGGGTATTGAGGATTGAAGAATGAGGATTGAGGATTGAGGATTGAGGATTGAGGATTGAAGATTGAGGATTGGGTATTGAGGATTGAAGAATGAGGATTGAGGATTGAGGATTGAGGATTGAGGATTGAAGATTGACGATCGAGGATTGAGAATAGAGGATTGAGTATTGAGGATTGAGGATTGAAGATTGAGTATTGAGGATTGAAGGTTGAGGATTGTGGATTGAGGATTGAGGATTGAGGATTGAAAATTGAGGATTGGGGACTGAGTGTTGAGGGTTGAATGATGAGAATTGATGTTTGTGGATAGAGATTTGAAGATTGCAGATTGAGTATTGAGTATTGAAAACTGTGAATTGATGATATTCTATTGAGGATTGAGGATTGACAACTGATTGTTGAGGACTGAGGGCTGAAGCTTGAGGATTCTGGATTGAGGATTCAGGATTGAGGCTTGAGGAGAGAGGACTGAGGGTTGAGGATTGAGGATTGAGAATTGAGGATTGAGGATTGAGGATTGAAGATTGAGGATTGGCTGTTGAGGATTGAACATTGAGGATTGAGGATTGAGGATTGAGGATTGAGGATTGAAGGTTGAATATTGATGAATGAAGATTGAGGATTGAGGATTGAGGGTTGTGGATTGAGAACGAGGACTGAGGGTTGAGTGTTGATGCCTGAGGTCTGAGGATTGAGGATTGAGGATTGCGAACTGAGGATTGAGGATTGAGGATTGAAGATTGAGGATTGGGTATTGAGGAATGAAGAATGAGGATTGAAGAATGAAGGTTGGGGATTGAGTGTTGAGGATTGAGGATTGAGTATTGAGGAATGAAGATTGAGGATTGAGGATTGAGGATTGAGGATTGAGTATTGAGGATTGACGATTGAAGATTGAGGATTGAGGATTGAGGGTTGAGGATTGAGGGTTGAGGATTGAGGACGAGGACTGAGGGTTGAATATTTATGTTTGAGGTCCGAGGATTGAAGATTGAGGATTGAGAATTGAGGATTGAGGGTTGCGGATTGAAGATTGAGGATTGGGTATTGAGGATTGAGGATTGAGGATTGAAGATTGAGGATAGGGTATTGAGGATTGAAGAATGATGATTGAGGATTGAGGATTGAGGATTGAGGATTGAGGATTGAATATTGAGTATTGAGGATTGAAGATCGACTATTGAGGATTGCGAATTGAGGATTGAGGGATGGGGACTGAGGATTGAAGATTGAGTATTGAGGATTGAAGGTTGAGGATTGTGGATTGAGGATTGAGGATTGAGGCTTGAATATTGTGGATTGGGGACTGATTGTTGAGTGTTAAGTGATGAGAATTGATGTTTGTGGATAGAGATTTGAAGATTGCAGGTTGAGTATTGAGTATTGAAAACTGTGAAATCATGGTATTCTATTGAGGATTGAGGATGGACCACTGACTGTTGAGGGCTGAGGGCTGAAGATTGAGGATTCAGGATTGAGGATTCAGGATTGAGGTTTGAGGACTGAGGATTGATGATTGAGGATTGAGGATTGAGGATTGAGGATTGAGGATTGAAGACTGAGGATCGGGTATTGATGATTGAACATTGAGGATTGAGGATTGAGGATTGAGGATTGAGGATTGAGAATTGAAGGTTGAATATTGATGAATGACGATTGAGGATTGAGGATTGAAGGTCGTGGATTGAGGACGAGGACTGAGGGTTGAGTATTGATACTTGAGGCCTGAGGATTGAGGATTGAGGATTGCGAATTGAGGACTGAGGATTTAAGATTGAGGATTGGGTATTGAGGATTGAAGATTGAGCATTGAGGATTGAGGACAGAGGATTGAGGATTGGAGATTGAGTATTGAGGATTGAAGATTGACGATTGAGTATTGAGGATTGAGGATTGAGGATAGAGGATTGAGGATTGAGGATTGAAGATTGAGTATTGAGGATTGAAGATTGAGGATTGAGGATTGAGGATTGAGGATTGAGGCTTGAATATTGTGGATTGGGGACTGATTGTTGAGGGTTAAGTGATGAGAATTGATGTTTGTGGATAGAGATTTGAAGATTGCAGGTTGAGTATTGAGTATTGAAAACTGTGAAATCATGGTATTCTATTGAGGATTGAGGATGGACCACTGACTGTTGAGGGCTGAGGGCTGAAGATTGAGGATTCAGGATTGAGGATTCAGGATTGAGGTTTGAGGACTGAGGATTGACGATTGAGGATTGAGGATTGAGAATTGAGGATTGAGGATTGAGGATTGAAGATTGAGGATTGGCTGTTGAGGATTGAACATTGAGGATTGAGGATTGAGGATTGAGGATTGAGGTTTGAAGGTTGAATATTGATGAATAAAGATTGAGGATTGAGGATTGAGGATTGAGGATTGAGGATTGAGGATTGAGGATTGAAGATTGAGTATTGAGGATTGAAGATTGAGGATTGAGTATTGACGATTGAGGATTCAGGATTGAGGATTGAAGATTAAGATTGAGGATTGAGGGTTGAGGATTTAGGGTTGATGATTGAGGATTGGGGACTGAGTATTGAGGGTTGAGTGATGAGAATTGATGTTTGTGGATAGAGATCTGAAGATTGCAGATTGAGTATTGAGTATTGAAAGCTGTGAATTGAGGATATTGTATTGAGGATTCAGGATTGGCAACTGATTGTTGAGGACTCAGGGCTGAAGATTGAGGATTCAGGATTGAGGATTCAGGATTGAGGTTTGAGGTCTGAGGATTGAGGATTGAGGATTGAAGACTGAGGATTGGGTATTGAGGATTGAACATTGAGGATTGCGTGTTGAGGATTGAGGATTGAGTATTGAGGATTGAAGATTGAATGTTAATGATTGATGATTGAGGATTGAGGATTGAGTGTTGCGGATTGAGGACGAGGTCTGAGGGTTGAGTATTGATGTTTGATGTCTGAGGATTGAATATTGAGGATTAAGGATTGAGGATCGGGGATTGAGGATCTGGGATTGGAGATTGTTTATTGAGGACTGAAGATTGAGGATTGAGGATTGAGGATTGAGAATTGAGAATTGAGGGTGAGTACTGAGTGTTGAGGATTGATGTTTGAGGAACGAGGATTGAGGATTGAGGATTGAGGACTGAGGATTGACGATTGAGTATTGACGGTTGAGGATTGATTACTAAGGATTGAGGATTGAACATTGAGGATTGAGGATTGAGGATTGAGGATTGAGGATTGAAGGTTGAATATTGATGAATGAAGATTGAGGATTGTGGATTGAGGGTTGTGGATTGAGAACGAGGACTGAGGGTTGAGTGTTGATGCCTGAGGTCTGAGGATTGAGGATTGAGGATTGCGAACTGAGGATTGAGGATTGAGGATTGAAGATTGAGGATTGGGTATTGAGGATTGAAGAATGAGGTTGAAGAACGAGGATTGGGGATTGAGTATTGAGGATTGAGGATTGAATATTGAGTATTGAGGATTGAATATTGAGGATTGAAGACTGAGGATCGGGTATTGATGATTGAACATTGAGGATTGAGGATTGAGGATTGAGGATTGAGGATTGAGAATTGAAGGTTGAATATTGATGAATGACGATTGAGGATTGAGGATTGAAGGTCGTGGATTGAGGACGAGGACTGAGGGTTGAGTATTGATACTTGAGGCCTGAGGATTGAGGATTGAGGATTGCGAATTGAGGATTGAGGATTTAAGATTGAGGGTTGGGTATTGAGGATTGAAGATTGAGCATTGAGGATTGAGGACAGAGGATTGAGGATTGGAGATTGAGTATTGAGGATTGAAGATTGACGATTGAGTATTGAGGATTGAGGATAGAGGATTGAGGATTGAGGATTGAAGATTGAGTATTGAGGATTGAAGATTGAGGATTGAGGATTGAGGATTGAGGATTGAGGCTTGAATATTGTGGATTGGGGACTGATTGTTGAGGGTTAAGTGATGAGAATTGATGTTTGTGGATAGAGATTTGAAGATTGCAGGTTGAGTATTGAGTATTGAAAACTGTGAAATCATGGTATTCTATTGAGGATTGAGGATGGACCACTGACTGTTGAGGGCTGAGGGCTGAAGATTGAGGATTCAGGATTGAGGATTCAGGATTGAGGTTTGAGGACTGAGGATTGATGATTGAGGATTGAGGATTGAGAATTGAGGATTGAGGATTGAGGATTGAAGATTGAGGATTGGCTGTTGAGGATTGAACATTGAGGATTGAGGATTGAGGATTGAGGATTGAGGATTGGGGATTGAAGATTGAGTATTGAGGATTGAAGATTGAGGATTGAGGATTGACGATTGAGGATTGAGGATTGAGGATTGAGGATTGAGGATTGAGGATTGAGGATTGAAGATTCAGTATTGACGATTCAAGATTGAGAATTGAGGATTGAGGATTGAACATTGAGGACTGAGCGTTCAGGGTTGAGTGATGAGAATTGATGTTTCTGGATAGAGATTTGAACATTGCAGATTGAGTATTGAGTATTGAAAACTGTGAATTGAGTATATTCTATTGAGGATTGAGGATTGACAACTGATTGTTGAGGACTGAGGGCTGAAGATTGAGGGTTCCGGATTGAGGATTCAGAATTGAAATTTGAGGACTGAGCATTGAGGATTGAAGATTGAGTATTGAGGATTGAAGATTGAGAATTGAGGATTGAGGATTGAGGATTGAGGATTGAGGACTGAGGATTGACGATTGAGTATTGAAGGTTGAGGATTGATTACTGAGGACTGAGGATTGAGGATTGAGGATTGAGGATTGAGGATTGAGGATTGAAGATTCAGTATTGACGATTGAAGATTGAGAATTGAGTATTGAGGATTGAACATTGAGGACTGAGCGTTCAGGGTTGAGTGATGAGAATTGATGTTTCTGGATAGAGATTTGAAGATTGCAGATTGAGTATTGAGTATTGAAAACTGTGGATTGAGGATATTCTATTGGGGATTGAGGATTGACAACTGATTGTTGAGGACTGAGGGCTGAGGATTGAGGATGCAGGATTGAGGATTCAGAATTGAGAGTTGAGGACTGAGGATTGAGGATTGAATATTGAGTATTGAGGATTGAAGATTAAGGATTGAGGATTGAGGATTGAGGATTGATAATGAGGGCTGAGGTTTGAGGATTGAGGTTTGATGACTGTGGACTGAGGATTGAGGGTTGAGAATTGAGGATTGAGGATTAAGGATTGAAGATTGAGGATTGGATATTGAGGATTGAAGAATGAGGATTGAGGATTGAGGATTGAGGATTGTGGATTGAAGATTGAGGATTGGGTATTGAGGATTGAAGAATGAGGATTGAGGATTGAGGATTGAGGATTGAGGATTGAAGATTGACGATCGAGGATTGAGAATAGAGGATTGAGTATTGAGGATTGAGGATTGAAGATTGAGTATTGAGGATTGAAGGTTGAGGATTGTGGATTGAGGATTGAGGATTGAGGATTGAAAATTGAGGATTGGGGACTGAGTGTTGAGGGTTGAATGATGAGAATTGATGTTTGTGGATAGAGATTTGAAGATTGCAGATTGAGTATTGAGTATTGAAAACTGTGAATTGATGATATTCTATTGAGGATTGAGGATTGACAACTGATTGTTGAGGACTGAGGGCTGAAGCTTGAGGATTCTGGATTGAGGATTCAGGATTGAGGTTTGAGGAGAGAGGACTGAGGGTTGAGGATTGAGGATTGAGAATTGAGGATTGAGGATTGAGGATTGAAGATTGAGGATTGGCTGTTGAGGATTGAACATTGAGGATTGAGGATTGAGGATTGAGGATTGAGGATTGAAGGTTGAATATTGATGAATGAAGATTGAGGATTGAGGATTGAGGGTTGTGGATTGAGAACGAGGACTGAGGGTTGAGTGTTGATGCCTGACGTCTGAGGATTGAGGATTGAGGATTGCGAACTGAGGATTGAGGATTGAGGATTGAAGATTGAGGATTGGGTATTGAGGAATGAAGAATGAGGATTGAAGAATGAAGGTTGGGGATTGAGTATTGAGGATTGAGGATTGAGTATTGAGGAATGAAGATTGAGGATTGAGGATTGAGGATTGAGGATTGAGTATTGAGGATTGACGATTGAAGATTGAGGATTGAGGATTGAGGGTTGAGGATTGAGGGTTGAGGATTGAGGACGAGGACTGAGGGTTGAATATTTATGTTACGGTCCGAGGATTGAGGATTGAGGATTGAGGATTGAGGCTTGAATATTGTGGATTGGGGACTGATTGTTGAGGGTTAAGTGATGAGTATTGATGTTTGTGGATAGAGATTTGAAGATTGCAGGTTGAGTATTGAGTATTGAAAACTGTGAAATCATGGTATTCTATTGAGGATTGAGGATGGACCACTGACTGTTGAGTGCTGAGGGCTGAAGATTGAGGATTCAGGATTGAGGATTCAGGATTGAGGTTTGAGGACTGAGGATTGACGATTGAGGATTGAGGATTGAGAATTGAGGATTGAGGATTGAGGATTGAAGATTGAGGATTGGCTGTTGAGGATTGAACATTGAGGATTGAGGATTGAGGATTGAGGATTGAGGTTTGAAGGTTGACTATTGAGGATTGAAGATTGAGGATTGAGGATTGAGGATTGAGGATTGAGGATTGAGAATTGAGGATTGAGGATTGAGGATTGAAGATTGAGGATTGGGTATTGAGGATTGAAGAATAATGATTGAGGATTGAGGATTGAGGATTGAGGATTGAGGATTGCGAACTGAGGATTGAGGATAGAGTATTGAAGATTGAGGATTGGGTATTGAGGACTGAAGAATGAGGATTGAAGAATGAGGATTGGGGATTGAGAATTGAGGATTGAGGATTGAATATTGAGTATTGAGGATTGAATATTGAGGATTGAGGATTGAGGATTGAGGATTGAGGATTGAGGATTGAAGATGGAGTATTGAGGATTGAAGATTGAGGATTGAGGATTGAGGATTGAGGGTTGAGGATTGAGGATTCAGGATTGAGGATTCAGGATTGAGGTTTGAGGACTGAGGATTGAGGATTGAGGATTGAGGATTGTGTATTGAGGATTGAGGATTGACAACTGAATGTTGCGGACTGAGGGCTGAAGATTGAGGATTCAGGATTGAGGATTCAGAATTGAGGTTTGAGGACTGAGGATTGAGGATTGAAGGTTGAGTATTGAGGATTGAAGGTTGAGGATTGAGGATTGAGGATTGAGGATTGAGGATGAGGGCTGAGGGTTGAGGATTGAGGTTTGAGGACTAAGGACAGAGGATTGAGGATTGAGAATTGAGGATTGAGGATTGAGGATTGAAGATTGAGGATTGGGTATTGAGGATCGAAGAGTGAGGATTGAGGATTGAGGATTGAGGATTGAAGATTAAGATTGAGGATTGAGGATTGAGGATTGAGGATTGAGGATTGAGGATTGAAGATTGACTATTGAGGATTGAAGATTGAGGATTGAGGATTGAGGATTGAGGATTGAGGATTGAGAATTGAGGATTGAGGATTGAGGATTGAAGATTGAGGATTGGGTATTGAGGATCGAAGAGTGAGGATTGAGGATTGAGGATTGAGGATTGAGGATTGAATATTGAGTGTTGAGGATTGAAGATTGACTACTGAGGATTGCGAATTGAGGATTGAGGATTGAGGATTGGGGATTGAAGATTGAGTATTGAGGATTGAAGATTGAGTATTGAGGATTGAAGATTGAGGATTAAGGATTGAGGATTGAGGATTGAGGATTGAGGATTGAAGATTGAGTACTGAGGATTGAAGATTAAGATTGAGGATTGAGGATTGAGGATTGAGGATTGAGGATTGAGGATTGAAGATTGACTATTGAGGATTGAAGATTGAGGATTGAGGATTGAGGATTGAGGATTGAGGATTGAAGATTGAGTACTGAGGATTGAAGATTAAGAGTGAGGATTGAGGGCTGAGGACTGAGGATTGAGGATTGAGGATTGAAGGTTCAGTATTGAGGATTGAAGATTGAGAATTGAGGATTGAGGGTTGAACATTGAGGACTGAGTGTTGAGGGTTGAGTGATGAGAATTGATGTTTGTGGATAGAGATTTGAAGATTGCAGATTGAGTATTGAGTATTGAAAACTGTGAATTGATGATATTCTATTGAGGATTGAGGATTGACAACTGATTGTTGAGGACTGAGGGCTGAAGCTTGAGGATTCAGGATTGAGGATTCAGGATTGAGGTTTGAGGAGAGAGGACTGAGGTTTGAGGATTGAGGATTGAGAATTGATGATTGAGGATTGAGGATTGAAGATTGAGGATTGGCAGTTGAGGATTGAACATTGAGGATTGAGGATTGAGGATTGAGGATTGAGGATTGAAGGTTGAATATTGATGAATGAAGATTGAGGATTGAGGATCGAGGGTTGTGGATTGAGAACGAGGACTGAGGGTTGAGTGTTGATGCCTGAGGTCTGAGGATTGAGGATTGAGGTTTGCGAACTGAGGATTGAGGATTGAGGATTGAAGATTGAGGATTGGGTATTGAGGATTGAAGAATGAGGATTGAAGAGTGAGGATTGGGGATTGAGAATTGAGGATTGAGGATTGAATATTGAGTATTGAGGACTGAATATTGAGGATTGAGGATTGACGATTGAGGATTGAGGATTGAGGATTGAAGATGGAGTATTGAGGATTGAAGATTGAGGATTGAGGATTGAGGATTGAGGGTTGAGGATTGAGGATTTAGGATTGAAGAATGAGGATTGAGGATTGAGGATTGAGGATTGAGGGTTGTGGATTCAGGACGAGGACTGAGGGTTGAATATTTATGACTGATGTCTGAGGATTGAGGATTGAGAATTGAGAATTGAGGATTGAGGATTGAGGATTGAAGGTTGAGGATTGTGGATTGAGGATTGAGGGTTGAGGCTGGAATATTGAGGATTGGGGACTGAGTGTTGAGGGTTGAATGATGAGGATTGATGTTTGTGGATAGAGATTTGAAGATTGCAGGTTGAGTATTGAGTATTGAAAACTGTGAAATCATGATATTCTATTGAGGATTGAGGATGGACCACTGATTGTTGAGGACTGAGGGCTGAAGATTGAGGATTCAGGATTGAGGATTCAGGATTGAGGTTTGAGGACTGAGGATTGAGGATTGAGGATTGAGGATTGAGGATTGAGGATTGAGGATTGAAGTCTGAGGATTGGGTATTGAGGTTTGAACATTGAGGATAGAGGATTGAGGATTGAGGATTGAAGACTGAGGATTGGGTATTGAGGTTTGAACATTGAGGATAGAGGATTGAGGATTGAGGAGTGAAGATTGAGGATTGAGGATTGAGGATTGAGGATCGAGGATTGAGGGTTGAAGATTGAATATTGATGAATGAAGATTGAGGATTGAGGATTGAAGGTCGTGGATTGAGGACGAGGACTGAGGGTTGAGTATTGATACTTGAGGCCTGAGGATTGAGGATTGAGGATTGCGAATTGAGGATTGAGGATTTAAGATTGAGGATTGAGGATTGAGGATTGAAGATTTAGTACTGAGGATTGAAGATTAAGATTGAGGATTGAGGATTGAGGATAGAGGATTGAGGATTGAGGATTGAGGATTGAGGATTGAAGATTGAGTATTGAGGATTGAAGATTGAGGATTGAGGATTGAGGATTGAGGATTGAGGATTGAAGATTGAGTACTGAGGATTGAAGATTAAGAGTGAGGGTTGAGGGTTGAGGACTGAGGATTGAGGATTGAGGATTGAAGGTTCAGTATTGAGGATTGAAGATTGAGAATTGAGGATTGAGTGTTGAACATTGAGGACTGAGTGTTGAGGGTTGAGTGATGAGAATTGATGTTTGTGGATAGAGATTTGAAGATTGCAGATTGAGTATTGTGTATTGAAAACTGTGAATTGAGTATATTCTATTGAGGATTGAGGATTGACAACCGATTGTTGAGGACTGAGGGCCGAAGATTGAGGGTTCCGGATTGAGGATTCAGAATTGAAATTTGAGGACTGAGCATTGAGGATTGAAGATTGAGTATTGAGGATTGAAGATTGAGAATTGAGGATTGAGGATTGAGGATTGAGGTTGAGGGCTGAGGGTTGAGGATTGAAGACTGAGGATCGGGTATTGAGGATTGAACATTGAGGATTGAGGATTGAGGATTGAGTATTGAGGATTGAGAATTGAAGGTTGAATATTGATGAATGAAGATTGAGGATTGAGGATTGAAGGTCGTGGATTGAGGACGAGGACTGAGGGTTGAGTATTGATACTTGAGGCCTGAGGATTGAGGATTGAGGATTGCGAATTGAGGATTGAGGATTTAAGATTGAGGATTGGGTATTGAGGATTGAAGAATGAGCATTGAGGATTGACGGCAGAGGATTGAGGATTGAAGATTGACGATTGAGGATTGAGGATTGAGGATTGAGGATTCAGAATTGAAGGTTGAATATTGATGAATGAAGATTGAGGATTGAGGATTGAAGGTCGTGGATTGAGGACGAGGACTGAGGGTTGAATATTTATGATTGATGTCTGAGGATTGAGGATTGAGAATTGAGAATTGAGGATTGAGGATTGAGGATTGAAGATTGAGGATTGGGTATTGAGGATTGAGGATTGAGGATTGAAGATTGAGGATAGGGTATTGAGGATTGAAGAATAATGATTGAGGATTGAGGATTGAGGATTGAGGATTGAGGATTGCGAACTGAGGATTGAGGATTGAGTATTGAAGATTGAGGATTGGGTATTGAGGACTGAAGAATGAGGATTGAAGAATGAGGATTGGGGATTGAGAATTGAGGATTGAGGATTGAATATTGAGTATTGAGGATTGAATATTGAGGATTGAGGATTGAGGATTGAGGATTGAGGATTGAGGATTGAAGATGGAGTATTGAGGATTGAAGATTGAGGATTGAGGATTGAGGATTGAGGGTTGAGGATTGAGGATTCAGGATTGAGGATTCAGGATTGAGGTTTGAGGACTGAGGATTGAGGATTGAGGATTGAGGATTGTGTATTGAGGATTGAGGATTGACAACTGAATGTTGCGGACTGAGGGCTGAAGATTGAGGATTCAGGATTGAGGATTCAGAATTGAGGTTTGAGGACTGAGGATTGAGGATTGAAGGTTGAGTATTGAGGATTGAAGGTTGAGGATTGAGGATTGAGGATTGAGGATTGAGGATGAGGGCTGAGGGTTGAGGATTGAGGTTTGAGGACTAAGGACAGAGGATTGAGGATTGAGAATTGAGGATTGAGGATTGAGGATTGAAGATTGAGGATTGGGTATTGAGGATCGAAGAGTGAGGATTGAGGATGGAGGATTGAGGATTGAGGATTGAATATTGAGTATTGAGGATTGAAGATTGACTACTGAGGATTGCGAATTGAGGATTGAGGATTGAGGATTGGGGATTGAAGATTGAGTATTGAGGATTGAATGTTGAGGATTGTGGATTGAGATTTGGGGATTGAGGCTTGAATATTGAGGATTGGGGCTGAGTGTTGAGGGTTGAGTGATGAGAATTGATGTTTGTGGATAGAGATTTGAAGATTGCTGGTTGAGTATTGAGTAATGAAAACTGTGAATTCATGATATTCTATTGAGGATTGAGGATTGACCACTGATTGTTGAGGACTGAGGGCTGAAGATTGAGGATTCAGGATTGAGGATTCAGGATTGAGGTTTGAGGACTGAGGATTAAGGATTGAGGATTGAGGATTGAGGATTGAAGACGGAGGATCGGTTATTGAGGATTGAACATTGAGGATTGAGGATTGAGGATTGAGGATTGAGGATTCAGAATTGAAGGTTGAATATTCATGAATGAAGATTGAGGATTGAGGATTGAAGGTCGTGGATTGAGGACGAGGACTGAGGGTTGAGTATTGATACTTGAGGCCTGAGGATTGTGGATTGAGGATTGCGAATTGAGGATTGAGGATTTAAGATTGAGGATTGGGTATTGAGTATTGAAGAATGAGGATTGAGGATTGAGGGCAGAGGATTGAGGATTGAAGATTGACGATTGAGGATTGAGGATTGAGGATTGAGGCTTGAGGATTGAGGATTGAGGATTGAAGATTGAGTACTGAGGATTGAAGATTGAGGATTAAGCATTGAGGATTGAGGATTGAGGATTGAGGATTGAAGATTGAGTACTGAGGATTGAAGATTAAGATTGAGGATTGAGGATTGAGGATTGAGGATTGAGGATTGAGGATTGAAGATTGAGTATTGAGGATTGAAGATTGAGGATTGAGGATTGAGGATTGAGGATTGAGGATTGAAGATTGAGTACTGAGGATTGAAGATTAAGAGTGAGGATTGAGGGCTGAGGACTGAGGATTGAGGATTGAGGATTGAAGGTTCAGTATTGAGGATTGAAGATTGAGAATTGAGGATTGAGGGTTGAACATTGAGGACTGAGTGTTGAGGGTTGAGTGATGAGAATTGATGTTTGTGGATAGAGATTTGAAGATTGCAGATTGAGTATTGAGTATTGAAAACTGTGAAATGAGTATATTCTATTGAGGATTGAGGACTGACAACTGATTGTTGAGGACTGATGACTGAAGGTTGAGGGTTCCGGATTGAGGATTCAGAATTGAAATTTGAGGACTGAGCATTGAGGATTGAAGATTGAGTATTGAGGATTGAAGATTGAGGATTGAGGATTGAGGATTGAAGATTGAGTACTGAGGATTGAAGATTAAGATTGAGGATTGAGGATTCAGGATTGAGGATTGAGGATTGAGGATTGAAGATTGAGTATTGAGGATTGAAGGTTGAGGATTGAGGATTGAGGATTGAGGATTGAGGATTGAAGATTGAGTACTGAGGATTGAAGATTAAGAGTGAGGATTGAGGATTGAGGACTGAGGATTGAGGATTGAGGATTGAAGGTTCAGTATTGAGGATTGAAGATTGAGAATTGAGGATTGAGTGTTGAACATCGAGGACTGAGTGTTGAGGGTTGAGTGATGAGAATTGATGTTTGTGGATAGAAATTTGAAGATTGCAGATTGAGTATTGAGTATTGAAAACTGTGAATTGAGTATATTCTATTGAGGATTGAGGATTGACAACAGATTGTTGAGGACTGAGGGCTGAAGATTGAGGGTTCCGGATTGAGGATTCAGAATTGAAATTTGAGGACTGAGCATTGAGGATTGAAGATTGAGTATTGAGGATTGAAGATTGAGAATTGAGGATTGAGGATTGAGGATTGAGGATGAGGGCTGAGGGTCGAGTATTGATACTTGAGGCCTGAGGATTGAGGATTGAGGATTGCGAATTGAGGATTGAGGATTTAAGATTGAGGATTGGGTATTGAGGATTGAAGAATGAGGATTGAGGATTGAGGACAGAGGATTGAGGATTGAGGACTGAGGATTGAGGATTGAGGATTGAGGATTGAGGATTGAAGATTGAGTATTGAGGATTGAAGATTGAGGATTGAGGATTGAGGATTGAGGATTGAGGATTGAAGATTGAGTACTGAGGATTGAAGATAAAGAGTGAGTATTGAGGGTTGAGGACTGAGGATTGAGGATTGAGGATTGAAGGTTCAGTATTGAGGATTGAAGATTGAGAATTGAGGATTGAGCATTGAAGATTGAGTATTGAGGATTGAAGGTTGAGGATTGTGGATTGAGGATTGAGGATTGAGCATTGAATATTGAGGATTGGGGACTGAGTGTTGAGGGTTGAATGATGAGAATTGATGTTTGTGGATGGAGATTTGAAGATTGCAGATTGAGTATTGAGTATTGAAAACTGTGAATTGATGATATTCTATTGAGGATTGAGGATTGACATCTGATTGCTGAGGACTGAGTGCTGAAGCTTGAGGATTCAGGATTGAGGATTCAGGATTGAGGATTGAGGAGAGAGGACTGAGGATTGAGGATTGAGGATTGAGAATTGAGGATTGAGGATTGAGGATTGAAGATTTAGTATTGAGGATTGAAGATTGACGATTGAGGATTGAAGATTGAGGATTGTGGATTGAGGATTGAGGATTGAGGATTGAAGATTGAGTATTGAGGATTGAAGATTGAGGATTGAGGATTGAGGATTGAGGATTGAGGATTGAAGATTGAGTACTGAGGATTGAAGATTAAGAGTGAGGATTGAGGATTGAGGACTGAGGATTGAGGATTGAGGATTGAAGGTTCAGTATTGAGGATTGAAGATTGAGAATTGAGGATTGAGGGTTGAACATTGAGGACTGAGTGTTGAGGGTTGAGTGATGAGAATTGATGTTTGTGGATAGAGATTTGAAGATTGCAGATTGAGTATTGAGTATTGAAAACTGTGAATTGAGTATATTCTATTGAGGATTGAGGATTGACAACAGATTCTTGAGGACTGAGGGCTGAAGATTGAGGGTTCCGGATTGAGGATTCAGAATTGAAATTTGAGGACTGAGCATTGAGGATTGAAGATTGAGTATTGAGGATTGAAGATTGAGAATTGAGGATTGAGGATTGAGGATTGAGGATGAGGGCTGAGGGTCGAGTATTGATACTTGAGGCCTGAGGATTGAGGATTGAGGATTGCGAATTGAGGATTGAGGATTTAAGATTGAGGATTGGGTATTGAGGATTGAAGAATGAGGATTGAGGATTGAGGACAGAGGATTGAGGATTGAGGACTGAGGATTGAGGATTGAGGATTGAGGATTGAGGATTGAAGATTGAGTATTGAGGATTGAAGATTGAGGATTGAGGATTGAGGATTGAGGATTGAGGATTGAAGATTGAGGATTGGGGACTGAGTGTTGAGGGTTGAGGATTGAAGATTGAGTACTGAGGATTGAAGATTAAGAGTGAGTATTGAGGGTTGAGGACTGAGGATTGAGGATTGAGGATTGAAGGTTCAGTATTGAGGATTGAAGATTGAGAATTGAGGATTGAGCATTGAAGGTTGAGTATTGAGGATTGAAGGTTGAGGATTGTGGATTGAGGATTGAGGATTGAGCATTGAATATTGAGGATTGGGGACTGAGTGTTGAGGGTTGAATGATGAGAATTGATGTTTGTGGATGGAGATTTGAAGATTGCAGATTGAGTATTGAGTATTGAAAACTGTGAATTGATGATATTCTATTGAGGATTGAGGATTGACATCTGATTGCTGAGGACTGAGTGCTGAAGCTTGAGGATTCAGGATTGAGGATTCAGGATTGAAGTTTGAGGAGAGAGGACTGAGGATTGAGGATTGAGGATTGAGAATTGAGGATTGAGGATTGAGGATTGAAGATTGAGGATTGGCTGTTGAGGATTGAACATTGAGAATTGAGGACTGAGTATTGAGAATTGAGGATTGAAGGTTGAATATTGATGAACGAAGATTGAGGATAGAGGATTGAGGGTTATGGATTGAGAACGAGGACTGAGGGTTGAGTGTTGATGCCTGAGGTCTGAGGATTGAGGATTGAGGATTGCGAACTGAGGATTGAGGATTGAGGATTGAAGATTGAGGATTGGGTATTGAGGATTGAAGAATGAGGATTGAAGAATGAGGATTGAAGAATGAGGATTGGGGATTGAGGATTGAATATTGAGTATTGAGGATTGAAGATTGACTATTGAGGATTGCGAATTCAGGATTGAGGATTGAGGATTGAGGATTGAAGATTGAGTATTGAGGATTGAAGGTTGAGGACTGTTGATTGAGGATTGAGGGTTGAGGATTGAATATTGAGGATTGGGGCTTGAATATTGAGGATTGGGGACTGAGTGTTGAGGGTTGAGTGATGAGAATTGATGTTTGTGGATAGAGATCTGAAGATTGCAGGTTGAGTATTGAGTATTGAAAACTGTGAATTCATGATATTCTATTGAGGATAGAGGATTGACCACTGATTGTTGAGGACTGAGGGCTGAAGATTGAGGATTCAGGATTGAGGATTCAGTATTGAGGTTTGAGGACTGAGGATTGAGGATTGAGGATTGAGGATTGAGCATTGAGGATTGAGGATTGAAGACTGAGGATCGGGTATTGAGGATTGAAGAATGATGATTGAGGATTGAGGATTGAGGATTGAGGATTGAAGGTTGAATATTGATGAATGAAGATTGAGGATTGAGGATTGAAAGTCGTGGATTGAGGACGAGGACTGAGGGTCGAGTATTGATACTTGAGGCCTGAGGATTGAGGATTGAGGATTGCGAATTGAGGATTGAGGATTTAAGATTGAGGATTGGGTATTGAGGATTGAAGAATGAGGATTGAGGATTGAGGACAGAGGATTGAGGATTGAGGACTGAGGATTGAGGATTGAGGATTGAGGATTGAGGATTGAAGATTGAGTATTGAGGATTGAAGATTGAGGATTGAGGATTGAGGATTGAGGATTGAGGATTGAAGATTGAGGATTGGGGACTGAGTGTTGAGGGTTGAGTGATGAGAATTGATGTTTGTGGATAGAGATTTGAAGATTGCAGGTTGAGTATTGAGTATTGAAAACTGTGAAATCATGATATTCTATTGAGGATTGAGCATGGACCACTGATTGTTGAGGACTGAGGGCTGAAGGTTGAGGATTCAGGATTGACGATTCAGGATTGAGGTTTGAGGACTGAGGATTGAGGATTGAGGATTGAGGATTGAGGATTGAGGATTGAGGATTGAAGACTGAGGATCGGGTATTGAGGATTGAACATTGAGGATTGAGGATTGAGGATTGAGGATTGAGGATTGAGGATTGAAGGTTGAATATTGATGAATGAAGATTGAGGATTGAGGATTGAAGGTCGTGGATTGAGGACGAGGACTGAGGGTTGAGTATCGATACTTGAGGCCTGAGGATTGAGGATTGAGGATTGCGAATTGGGGATGAGGTTTGGGGATTGAAGATTGAGGATTGAGGATTGAGGATTGAGGATTGAGGATTGAGGATTGAGGACTGAGGATTGAAGATTGAGGATTGAGGATTGAGGATTGAGGATTGCGGGTTGTGGATTGAGGACGAGGACTGAGGGTTGAATATTTATGTTTGAGGTCTGAGGATTGAGGACTGAGGATTGAGAATTGAGGATTGAGGATTGAGGATTGAAGATTGAGGATTGGGTATTGAGTATTGAGGATTGAAGATCGACTATTGAGGGTTGCGAATTGAGGATTGAGGGTTGGGGATTGAGGATTGAAGATTGAGTATTGAGGATTGAAGGTTGAGGATTGTGGATTGAGGATTGAGGCTTGAATATTGAGGATTGGGGACTGAGTGTTGAGGGTTGAGTGATGAGGATTGATGTTTGTGGATAGAGATTTGAAGATTGCAGGTTGAGTATTGAGTATTGAAAACTGTGAAATCATGATATTCTATTGAGGATTCAGGATGGACCACTGATTGTTGAGGACTGAGGGCTGAAGATTGAGGATTCAGGATTGAGGATTCAGGATTGAGGTCTGAGGACTGAGGATTGAGGATTGAGTATTGAGGATTGAGGATTGAGGATTGAGGATTGAGGATTGAGGATTGAGGATTGCGGGTTGTGGATTGAGGACGAGGACTGAGGGTTGAATATTTATGTTTGAGGTCTGAGGATTGAGGACTGAGGATTGAGAATTGAGGATTGAGGATTGAGGATTGAAGATTGAGGATTGGGTATTGAGTATTGAGGATTGAAGATCGACTATTGAGGGTTGCGAATTGAGGATTGAGGGTTGGGGATTGAGGATTGAAGATTGAGTATTGAGGATTGAAGGTTGTGGATTGAGGATTGAGGATTGAGGCTTGAATATTGAGGATTGGGGACTGAGTGTTGAGGGTTGAGTGTTGTGAATTGATGTTTGTGTATAGAGATTTGAAGATTGCAGGTTGAGTATTGAGTATTGAAAACTGTGAGTTCATGATATTGTATTGAGGATTGAGGATTGACCACCGACTGTTGAGGACTGAGGGCTGAAGAATGAGGATTCAGGATTGAGGATTCAGGATTGAGGTTTGAGGACTGAGGATTGAGGGTTGAGGATCGAGGATGGAGGATTGAAGAGAGAGGACTGAGTGTTGAGGATTGAGTGTTGAGGATTGATGTTTGAGGATTGAGATTTGATTATTGAATATTTTGGAATGAGTATTCAACCATGAGAATTCAGTATATTCTATTGAGTATTGAGAATTGAGGATTGATGGTTGAGTATTGAGGATTGATGTATGAGGGTTGTGTGTTGAATATTGAGGATTGAGGATTGAGGATTGAGGATTGAGAATTGAGGATTGAAGGTTGAATATTGATGAATGAAGATTGAGGATTGAGGATTGAAGGTCGTGCATTGAGGACGAGGACTGAGGGTTGAGTATTGATACTTGAGGCCTGAGGATTGAGGATTGAGGATTGCGAATTGAGGATTGAGGATTTAAGATTGAGGATTGGGTATTGAGGATTGAAGAATGAGGATTGAGGATTGAGGGCAGAGGATTGAGGATTGAAGATTGACGATTGAGTATTGAGGATTGAGTATTGAGGATTGAGGATTGAGGATTGAGGATTGAAGATTGAGTATTGAGGATTGAAGATTGAGGATTGAGGATTGAGGATTGAGGATTGAGGATTGAAGATTGAGTACTGAGGATTGAAGATAAAGAGTGAGTATTGAGGGTTGAGGACTGAGGATTGAGGATTGAGGATTGAAGGTTCAGTATTGAGGATTGAAGATTGAGAATTGAGGATTGAGCATTGAAGATTGAGTATTGAGGATTGAAGGTTGAGGATTGTGGATTGAGGATTGAGGATTGAGCATTGAATATTGAGGATTGGGGACTGAGTGTTGAGGGTTGAATGATGAGAATTGATGTTTGTGGATGGAGATTTGAAGATTGCAGATTGAGTATTGAGTATTGAAAACTGTGAATTGATGATATTCTATTGAGGATTGAGGATTGACATCTGATTGCTGAGGACTGAGTGCTGAAGCTTGAGGATTCAGGATTGAGGATTCAGGATTGAGGATTGAGGAGAGAGGACTGAGGATTGAGGATTGAGGATTGAGAATTGAGGATTGAGGATTGAGGATTGAAGATTGAGTATTGAGGATTGAAGATTGACGATTGAGGATTGAAGATTGAGGATTGTGGATTGAGGATTGAGGATTGAGGATTGAAGATTGAGTATTGAGGATTGAAGATTGAGGATTGAGGATTGAGGATTGAGGATTGAGGATTGAAGATTGAGTACTGAGGATTGAAGATTAAGAGTGAGGATTGAGGATTGAGGACTGAGGATTGAGGATTGAGGATTGAAGGTTCAGTATTGAGGATTGAAGATTGAGAATTGAGGATTGAGGGTTGAACATTGAGGACTGAGTGTTGAGGGTTGAGTGATGAGGATTGATGTTTGTGGATAGAGATTTGAAGATTGCAGGTTGAGTATTGAGTATTGAAAACTGTGAAATCATGATATTCTATTGAGGATTGAGGATGGACCACTGATTGTTGAGGACTGAGGGCTGAAGATTGAGGATTCAGGATTGAGGGTTCAGGATTGAGGTTTGAGGACTGAGGATTGAGGATTGAGGATTGAGGATTGAGGATTGAGGATTGAGGATTGAGGATTGAGGATTGAGGATTGAGGATTGAGGATTGAGGATTGAAGATTGAGGATTGGCTGTTGAGGATTGAGCATTGAGGATTGAGGATTGAGGATTGAGGATTGAATATTGATGAATGAAGATTGAGGATTGAGGATTGAAGGTCGTGGATTGAGGACGAGGACTGAGGGTTGAGTATTGATACTTGAGGCCTGAGGATTGAGGATTGAGGATTGCGAATTGAGGATTGAGGATTTAAGATTGAGGATTGGGTATTGAGGATTGAAGAATGAGGATTGAGGATTGAGGACAGAGGATTGAGGATTGAAGATTGAAGATTGAGGATTGAAGATTGTCGATTGAGGATTGAGGATTGAGGATTGAGGATTGAGGATTGAGGATTGAGGATTGAAGATTGAGTATTGAGGATTAAAGATTGAGGATTGAGGATTGAGGACTGAAGATGGAGGATTAAGGATTGAAGGTTCAGTATTGAGGATTGAAGATTGAGTATTCAGGATTGAGGATTGAACATTGAGGACTGAGTGTTGAGGGTTGAGTGATGAGAATTGATGTTTGTGGATAGAGATTTGAAGATTGCAGATTGAGTATTGAGTATTGAAAACTGTGAATTGAGTATATTCTATTGAGGATTGAGGATTGACAACTGATTGTTGAGGACTGAGGGCTGAAGGTTGAGGGTTCCGGATTGAGGATTCAGAATTGAAATTTGAGGACTGAGCATTGAGGATTGAAGATTGAGTATTGAGGATTGAAGATTGAGAATTGAGGATTGAGGATTGAGGATTGAGGATGAGGGCTGAGGGTTGAAGGTTGAGGTTTGAGGACTGAGGACTGAGGATTGAGGATTGAGAATTGAGGATTGAGGATTGAGGGTTGAAGATTGAGGATTGGGTATTGAGGATTGAAGAATGTGGATTGAGGATTGAGGATTGAGGATTGAGGATTGAGTATTGAGTATTGAGGATTGAAGATTGACTATTGAGGATTGCGAATTGAGGATTGAGGATTGAGGTTTGAGGATTCAAGATTGAGTATTGAGGATTGAATGTTGAGGATTGTGGATTGAGGATTGAGGATTGAGGCTGGAATATTGAGGATTGGGGACTGAGTGTTGAGGGTTGAATGATGAGAATTGATGTTTGTGGATGGAGATTTGAAGATTGCAGATTGAGTATTGAGTATTGAAAACTGTGAATTGATGATATTCTATTGAGGATTGAGGATTGACATCTGACTGCTGAGGACTGAGTGCTGAAGCTTGAGGATTCAGGATTGAGTATTTTGGATTGAGGTTTGAGGAGAGAGGACTGAGGATTGAGGATTGAGGATTGAGAATTGAGGATTGAGGATTGAGGACTGAAGATTGAGGATTGGCTGTTGAGGATTGAACATTGAGGATTGAGGACTGAGTATTGAGGATTGAGGATTGAAGGTTGAATATTGATGAACGAAGATTGAGGATAGAGGATTGAGGGTTATGGATTGAGAACGAGGACTGAGGGTTGAGTGTTGATGCCTGAGGTCTGAGAAATGAGGATTGAGGATTGAGAACTGAGGATTGAGGATTGAGGATTGAAGATTGAGGATTGGGTATTGAGGATTGAAGAATGAGGATTGAAGAATGAGGATTGAAGAATGAGGATTGGGGATTGAGTATTGAGGATTGAGGATTGAATATTGAGTATTGAGGATTGAATATTGAGGATTGAGGATTGAGGATTGAGGATTGAGGATTGAGGATTGATGATTGAGTGTTGAGGATTGAAGATTGAGGATTGACGATTGTGGATTGAGGATTGAGGATTGAGGATTGAGGATTGATTATTGAGGATTGAGGATTGAGGATAGAGGATTGAGGGTTGTGGATTGAGGACGAGGACTTAGGGTTGAATATTTATGATTGAGGTCTGAGGATTGAGGATTGAGGATTGAGAATTGAGGATTGAGGATTGAGGATTGAAGATTGAGGATTGGGTATTGAGGATTGAGGATTGAGGATTGAAGATTGAGGATAGGGTATTGAGGATTGAAGAATGATGATTGAGGATTATGGATTGAGGATTGAGGATTGAATATTGAGTATTGAGGATTGAAGATCGACTATTGAGGATTGCGAATTGAGGATTGAGGGTTGGGGATTGAGGATTGCGAATTGAGGATTGAGGATTTAAGATTGAGGATTGGGTATTGAGGATTGAAGAATGAGGATTGAGGATTGAGGACAGAGGATTGAGGATTGAAGATTGAAGATTGAGGATTGAAGATTGTCGATTGAGGATTGAGGATTGAGGATTGAGGATTGGCTGTTGAGGATTGAGCATTGAGGATTGAGGATTGAGGATTGAGGATTGAATATTGATGAATGAAGATTGACGATTGGGGATTGAAGGTCGTGGATTGAGGACGAGGACTGAGGGTTGAGTATTGATACTTGAGGCCTGAGGATTGAGGATTGAGGATTGCGAATTGAGGATTGAGGATTTAAGATTGAGGATTGGGTATTGAGGGTTGAAGAATGAGGATTGAGGATTGAGGACAGAGGATTGAGGATTGAAGATTGAAGATTGAGGATTGAAGATTGTCGATTGAGGATTGAGGATTGAGGATTGAGGATTGAGGATTGAGGATTCAGGATTGAAGATTGAGTATTGAGGATTAAAGATTGAGGATTGAGGATTGAGGACTGAGGATGGAGGATTAAGGATTGAAGGTTCAGTATTGAGGATTGAAGATTGAGTATTCAGGATTGAGGATTGAACATTGAGGACTGAGTGTTGAGGGTTGAGTGATGAGAATTGATGTTTGTGGATAGAGATTTGAAGATTGCAGATTGAGTATTGAGTATTGAAAACTGTGAATTGAGTATATTCTATTGAGGATTGAGGACTGACAACTGATTGTTGAGGACTGAGGGCTGAAGGTTGAGGGTTCCGGATTGGGGATTCAGAATTGAAATTTGAGGACTGAGCATTGAGGATTGAAGATTGAGTATTGAGGATTGAAGATTGAGAATTGAGGATTGAGGATTGAGGATTGAGGATGAGGGCTGAGGGTTGAGGATTGAGGTTTGAGGACTGAGGACTGAGGATTGAGGATTGAGAATTGAGGATTGAGGATTGAGGGTTGAAGATTGAGGATTGGGTATTGAGGATTGAAGAATGTGGATTGAGGATTGAGGATTGAGGATTGAGGACTGAAGATTGAGTATTGAGGATCGAAGATTGACGATCGAGGATTGAGCATTGAGGATTGAGTATTGAGGATTCAGGATTGAAGATTGAGTATTGAGGATTGAAGGTTGAGGATTGTGGATTGAGGATTGAGGATTGAGGATTGAATATTGAGGATTGGGTATTGAGGATTGAAGAATGTGGATTGAGTATTGAGGATCGAGGATTGAGGATTGAGGATTGAGGATTGAAGATTGAGTATTGAGGATTAAAGATTGAGGATTGAGGATTGATGATTGAGGATTGAAGATTAAGATTGAGGATTGAGGATTGAGGATTGAGGATTGAGGATTGAGGATTGAGGATTGAAGATTGAGTATTGAGGATTGAAGATTGAGGATTGAGGATTGAGGATTGAGGATTGAGGATTGAAGATTGAGTACTGAGGATTGAAGATTAAGATTGAGGATTGAGGATGGAGGACTGAGGATGGAGGATTGAGGATTGAAGGTTCAGTATTGAGGATTGAAGATTGAGTATTCAGGATTGAGGATTGAACATTGAGGACTGAGTGTTGAGGGTTGAGTGATGAGAATTGATGTTTGTGGATAGAGATTTGAAGATTGCAGATTGAGTATTGAGTATTGAAAACTGTGAAATGAGTATATTCTATTGAGGATTGAGGATTGACAACTGATTGTTGAGGACTGAGGACTGAAGATTGAGGGTTCCGGATTGAGGATTCAGAATTGAAATTAGAGGACTGAGCATTGAGGATTGAAGATTGAGTATTGAGGATTGAAGATTGAGAATTGAGGATTGAGGATTGAGGATTGAGGATTGAGGATGAGGGCTGAGGGTTGAGGATTGAGGTTTGAGGACTGAGGACTGAGAATTGAGGATTGAGAATTGAGGATTGAGGATTGAGGGTTGAAGATTGAGGATTGTGTATTGAGGATTGAAGAATGAGGATTGAGGATTGAGGACAGAGGATTGAGGATTGAAGATTGAGTATTGAGGATTGAAGATTGACGATTGAGGATTGAGGATTGAGGATTGAGGATGGAGGATTGAAGAGAGAGGACTGAGTGTTGAGGATTGAGTGTTGAGGATTGATGTTTGAGGATTGAGGTTTGATTATTGAATATTTTGGAATGAGTATTCAACCATGAGGATTCAGTATATTCTATTGAGTATTGAGAATTGAGGATTGATGGTTGAGTATTGAGGATTCATGTATGAGGGTTGTGTGCTGAATATTGAGGATTGAGGATGGAGGATTGAAGATTGAGTATTGAGGATTGAAGATTGAGGATCGTGGATTGAGGATTGAGGATTGAGGATTGAGGATTGAAGAATGAGGATTGAGGATTGAGGATTGACTATTGAGGATTGAAGACTGAGTATTGAGGATTGAAGATTGAGGATTGAGGAGTGCGTACTGAAAATTGAGGATTTGGGACTGAGGATTGAAGATTGGAGTTTGAGGATCGAGGATTGAGGATTGAGGATTGAGGATTGAGGATTGAGGATTGAAGATTGAGGATTGAGGATTGAGGATTGAGGATTGAGGATTGAGGATTGAAGATTGAATATTGGTGATTAAACATTGAGGGTTGAGGATTGAGGGTTGTGGATTGAGGACGAGGACTGAGTGTTGAATATTGATGTCTGAGGTCTGAGGATTGAGGATTGAGAATTGAGAATTGAGGATTGAGGATTGAAGATTGAGGATTGGGTATTGAGTATTGACGAATGAGGATTGAGGATTGCGGATTGAGGATTGAAGATTGAGTATTGAGGATTGAAGACTGAGGATTGAGGATTGAGGATTGAGGATTGGGGATTGCGGACTGCGAATTGAAGATTCAGTATTGAGCATTGAAGATTGAAAATTGAGGATGAGGATTGAACATTGAGTACTGAGTGTTGGGGGTTGAGTGATGAGAATTTATGTTTCTGGACAGACATTTGAAGATTGCAGATTGAGTATTGGGTATTGAAAACTGTGAATTGAGGATATTCTATTGAGGATTGTGGATTGACAACTGAATGTTGAGGACTGAGGGCTGAAGATTGAGGATTCAGGATTGAGGATTCAGAATTGAGGTTTGAGGACTGAGGATTGAGGATTGAAGATTGAGTATTGAGGATTGAAGATAGAGGGTTGAGGATTGAGGATTGAGGATTGAGGATGAGGGCTGAGGGTTGAGGATTGAGGTTTGAGGACTAAGGACAGAGGATTGAGAATTGAGAATTGAGGATTGAGGATTGAGGATTGAGGATTGAAGACTGAGTATTGAGGATTGAAGGTTGAGGATTGAGGATTGAGGATTGAGGATTCAAGATTGAGTATTGAGGATTGAAGATTGAGGATTGAGGATTGAGGATTGAAGACTGAGTATTGAGGATTGAAGGTTGAGGATTGAGGAGTGAGTATTGAAGATTGAGGATTTGGGACTGAGGATTGAATATTGGGGTTTGAGGATTGAGGATTGAGGATTGAGGATGGAGGATTGAAGATTGAGGATTGGGTATTGTGGATTGAAGAATGAGTATTGAGGATTGAGGATTGAGGATTAAGGATTGAAGATAGTGTATTGAGGATTGAAGATTGACGATTGAGGATTGAGGATTGAGGATTGAGGATTGAGGATTGAGGATTGAGGATTGAAGATTGAGTATTGAGGATTGAAGATTGAGGATTGTGGATTGAGGATTCACGATTGAGGATTGAAGATTGAGGATTGAGGATTGAGGATTGAGGATTGATCATTGAAGATTGAGGATTCGGTATTGAGGATTGAAGAATGAGTACTGAGTATTGACTATTGAGGATTGAGGATTGAAGATTGAGTATTGAGGATTGAAGATTGGCGATTGAGGATTGAGGATTGAGGATTGAGGATTGAGGATTGAGGATTGAAGATTGAGTATTGGGGATTGAAGATTGAGGATTGAGGATTGAGGATTGAGGATTGAGGATTGAAGATTGAGTAATGAGGATTGAAGATTAAGATTGAGGATTGAGGTTTGAGGATTGAGGATTGAGGATTGAGGATTGAAGATTGAGTATTGAGGATTGAAGATTGAGGATTGAGGATTGAGTATTCAGGATTGAGGATTGAAGATTGAGTACTGAGGATTGAAGATTAAGATTGAGGATTGAGGATTGAGGGTTGAGGATTGAGGATTGAGGATTCAGGATTGAAGATTGAGGATTGCGTATTGAGGATAGAACATTGAGGATTGAGTATTGAGTATTGAGGATTGAGGATTGAGGGTTGAATATTGAATATTGATGATTGAAGGTTGAGGATCGAGGATTGAGGGTTGTGGATTGAGTACGAGGACTGAGGGTTGAGTATTGATGGTTGAGGTCTGAGGATTGAGGATTGAGGATTGAGGATTGATGATTGAGGATTCAGGATTGAGGATTGAAGATTGAGGATTGGGTATTGAGGGTTGAAGAATGAGGATTGAGGATTGAGGGTTGAGGATTGAGGATTGAAGATTGAGTATTGAGGATTGAAGGTTGACGATTGAGGATTGAGGATTGAGGATTGAGGATTGAGGATTGAGCATTGAGGATTGAAGATTGAGTATTGAGGATTGAAGATTGAGGATCGTGGATTGAGGATTGAAGATTGAGGATTGAGGATTGAGGATTGAGGATTGAGGATTGAGGATTGAAGATTGAGGATTGGGTATTGAGGATTGAAGAATGAGGATTGAGTATTGAGTATTGAGGATTGAGGATTGAAGATTGAGTATTGAGGATTGAAGATTGACGATTGAGGATTGAGGATTGAGGATTGAGGATTGAGGATCGAGGATTGAGGATTGAGGATTGAAGATTGAGTATCGGGGATTGAAGATTGAGGATTGAGGATTGAGGATTGAGGATTGAGGATTGAGGATTGAAGATTGAGTACTGAGGATGGAAGATTAAGATTGAGGATTGAGGATTGAGGATTGAGGATTGAGGATTGAGTATTCAAGATTGAGTATTGAGGATTGAAGATTGAGGATTGAGGATTGAGGATTGAGGATTGAGGGTTGGAGATTGAGTACTGAGGATTGAAGATTAAGATTGACGATTGAGGATTGAGGATTGAGGATTGGGGATTGAGGATTGAGGATTCAAGATTGAGGATTGCGTATTGAGGATAGAACATTGGGGATTGAGGATTGAGTATTGAGGATTGAGGATTGAGGATTGAAGATTGAATATTGATGATTGAAGATTGAGGATCGAGGATTGAGGGTTGTGGATTGAGGACGAGGACTGAGGGTTGAGTATTGATGTTTGAGGTCTGAGGATTGAGGATTGAGGACTGAGGATTGAGAATTGAGAATTGAGGATTGAGGATTGAGGATTGAAGATTGAGGATCGGGTATTGAGGATTGAAGAATGAGGATTGAGGATTGAGGATTGAGGATTGAGGATTGAAGATTGAGTATTGAGCATTGAAGCCTGACGATTGAGGATTGAGGATTGAGGATTGAGGATTGAGGATGGAGGATTGAAGATTGAGTATTGAGGATTGAAGATTGAGGATCGAGGATTGAGGATTGAGGATTGAGGATAGAGGATTGAAGAATGAGGATTGAGGATTGAGGATTGAGGATTGAGGATTGAAGACTGAGTATTGAGGATTGAAGATTGAGGATTGAGGAGTGAGTATTGAAGATTGAGGATTTGGGACTGAGGATTGAAGATTGGGGTTTGAGGATTGTGGATTGAGGATTGAGGATTGAGGATTGAGGATTGAGGGTTGAGGATTGAAGATTAAGGTTGAGGATTGTGGATTGAGGATTGAGGATTGAGAATTGAGGATTGAGGATTGAGGATTGAAGATTGAGGATTGCGTATTGAGGATAGAAGATTGAGGATTGAGGATTGTCGATTAAGGATTGAGGATGAGGTCTGAGGGTTGAGGATTGAGGTTTGAGGACTGAGGACTGAGGATTGAGAATTGAGAATTGAGGATTGAGTATTGAGGATTGAATATTGAGGATTGAGGATTGAGGATTGAGGATTGAGGATTGAGGATTGATGATTGAGTATTGAGGATTGATGATTGAGGATTGACGATTGAGGATTGAGGATCGAGGATTGAGGATTGAGGATTGAAGATTGAGGATTGAGGATTGAGGATTGAGGATTGAGGGTTGTGGATTGAGGACGAGTACTGAGGGTTGAATATTTATGATTGAGGCCTGATGATTGAGGATTGAGGATTGAGAATTGTGGATTGAGGATTGAGGATTGAAGATTGAGGATTGGGTATTGAGGATTGAGGATTGAGGATTGAAGATTGAGGATAGGGTATTGAGGATTGAAGAATGATGATTGAGGATTATGGATTGAGGATTAAGGGTTGAATATTGAGTATTGAGGATTGAAGATCGACTATTGAGGATTGCGAATTGAGGATTGAGGGTTGGGGATTGAGGATTGAAGATTGAGTATTGAGGATTCAAGGTTGAGGATTGTGGATTGAGGATTGAGGATTGAGGCTTGAATATTGAGGATTGGGGACTGAGTGTTGAGGGTTGAGTGATGAGGATTGATGTTTGTGGATAGAGATTTGAAGTTTGCAGGTTGAGTATTGAGTATTGAAAACTGTGAAATCATGATATTCTATTGAGGATTGAGGATGGACCACTGATTGTTGAGGACTGAGGGCTGAAGATTGAGGATTCAGGATTGAGGGTTCAGGATTGAGGTTTGAGGACTGAGGATTGAGGATTGAGGATTGAGGATTGAGGATTGAGGATTGAGGATTGAGAATTGAGGATTGAGGATTGAGGATTGAGGATTGAGGATTGAAGATTGAGGATTGGCTGTTGAGGATTGAGCATTGAGGATTGAGGATTGAGGATTGAGGATTGAATATTGATGAATGAAGATTGAGGATTGAGGATTGAAGGTCGTGGATTGAGGACGAGGACTGAGGGTTGAGTATTGATACTTGAGGCCTGAGGATTGAGGATTGAGGATTGCGAATTGAGGATTGAGGATTTAAGATTGAGGATTGGGTATTGAGGATTGAAGAATGAGGATTGAGAATTGAGGACAGAGGATTGAGGATTGAAGATTGAAGATTGAGGATTGAAGATTGTCGATTGAGGATTGAGGATTGAGGATTGAGGATTGAGGATTGAGGATTGAGGATTGAAGATTGAGTATTGAGGATTAAAGATTGAGGATTCAGGATTGAGGACTGAGGATGGAGGATTAAGGATTGAAGGTTCAGTATTGAGGATTGAAGATTGAGTATTCAGGATTGTGGATTGAACATTGAGGACTGAGTGTTGAGGGTTGAGTGATGAGAATTGATGTTTGTGGATAGAGATTTGAAGATTGCAGATTGAGTATTGAGTATTGAAAACTGTGAATTGAGTATATTCTATTGAGGATTGAGGATTGACAACTGATTGTTGAGGACTGAGGGCTGAAGGTTGAGGGTTCCGGATTGAGGATTCAGAATTGAAATTTGAGGACTGAGCATTGAGGATTGAAGATTGAGTATTGAGGATTGAAGATTGAGAATTGAGGATTGAGGATTGAGGATTGAGGATGAGGGCTGAGGGTTGAAGGTTGAGGTTTGAGGACTGAGGACTGAGGATTGAGGATTGAGAATTGAGGATTG
Source organism: Calliopsis andreniformis (assembly GCF_051401765.1). Lineage (NCBI taxonomy): Eukaryota > Metazoa > Arthropoda > Insecta > Hymenoptera > Andrenidae > Calliopsis > Calliopsis andreniformis. Next base: position 2,968,070 of record NW_027480447.1, read on the forward strand.
AGGATTGAGGGTTGAAGATTGAGGATTGGGTATTGAGGATTGAAGAATGTGGATTGAGGATTGAGGATTGAGGATTGAGGATTGAGTATTGAGTATTGAGGATTGAAGATTGACTATTGAGGATTGCGAATTGAGGATTGAGGATTGAGGTTTGAGGATTCAAGATTGAGTATTGAGGATTGAATGTTGAGGATTGTGGATTGAGGATTGAGGATTGAGGCTGGAATATTGAGGATTGGGGACTGAGTGTTGAGGGTTGAATGATGAGAATTGATGTTTGTGGATGGAGATTTGAAGATTGCAGATTGAGTATTGAGTATTGAAAACTGTGAATTGAGTATATTCTATTGAGGATTGAGGACTGACAACTGATTGTTGAGGACTGAGGGCTGAAGGTTGAGGGTTCCGGATTGGGGATTCAGAATTGAAATTTGAGGACTGAGCATTGAGGATTGAAGATTGAGTATTGAGGATTGAAGATTGAGAATTGAGGATTGAGGATTGAGGATTGAGGATGAGGGCTGAGGGTTGAGGATTGAGGTTTGAGGACTGAGGACTGAGGATTGAGGATTGAGAATTGAGGATTGAGGATTGAGGGTTGAAGATTGAGGATTGGGTATTGAGGATTGAAGAATGTGGATTGAGGATTGAGGATTGAGGATTGAGGACTGAAGATTGAGTATTGAGGATCGAAGATTGACGATCGAGGATTGCGCATTGAGGATTGAGTATTGAGGATTCAGGATTGAAGATTGAGTATTGAGGATTGAAGGTTGAGGATTGTGGATTGAGGATTGAGGATTGAGGATTGAATATTGAGGATTGGGTATTGAGGATTGAAGAATGTGGATTGAGTATTGAGGATCGAGGATTGAGGATTGAGGATTGAGGATTGAAGATTGAGTATTGAGGATTAAAGATTGAGGATTGAGGATTGATGATTGAGGATTGAAGATTAAGGTTGAGGATTGAGGATTGAGGATTGAGGATTGAGGATTGAGGTTTGAGGATTGAAGATTGAGTATTGAGGATTGAAGATTGAGGATTGAGGATTGAGGATTGAGGATTGAGGATTGAAGATTGAGTACTGAGGATTGAAGATTAAGATTGAGGATTGAGGATGGCGGACTGAGGATGGAGGATTGAGGATTGAAGGTTCAGTATTGAGGATTGAAGATTGAGTATTCAGGATTGAGGATTGAACATTGAGGACTGAGTGTTGAGGGTTGAGTGATGAGAATTGATGTTTGTGGATAGAGATTTGAAGATTGCAGATTGAGTATTGAGTATTGAAAACTGTGAAATGAGTATATTCTATTGAGGATTGAGGATTGACAACTGATTGTTGAGGACTGAGGACTGAAGATTGATGGTTCCGGATTGAGGATTCAGAATTGAAATTAGAGGACTGAGCATTGAGGATTGAAGATTGAGTATTGAGGATTGAAGATTGAGAATTGAGAATTGAGGATTGAGGATTGAGGATTGAGGATGAGGGCTGAGGGTTGAGGATTGAGGTTTGAGGACTGAGGACTGAGAATTGAGGATTGAGAATTGAGGATTGAGGATTGAGGGTTGAAGATTGAGGATTGTGTATTGAGGATTGAAGAATGAGGATTGAGGATTGAGGACAGAGGATTGAGGATTGAAGATTGAGTATTGAGGATTGAAGATTGACGATTGAGGATTGAGGATTGAGGATTGAGGATGGAGGATTGAAGAGAGAGGATTGAAGATTGAGGATTGCGTATTGAGGATAGAACATTGAGGATTGAGTATTGAGTATTGAGGATTGAGGATTGAGGGTTGAATATTGAATATTGATGATTGAAGGTTGAGGATCGAGGATTGAGGGTTGTGGATTGAGTACGAGGACTGAGGGTTGAGTATTGATGGTTGAGGTCTGAGGATTGAGGATTGAGGATTGAGGATTGATGATTGAGGATTCAGGATTGAGGATTGAAGATTGAGGATTGGGTATTGAGGATTGAAGAATGAGGATTGAGGATTGAGGGTTGAGGATTGAGGATTGAAGATTGAGTATTGAGGATTGAAGGTTGACGATTGAGGATTGAGGATTGAGGATTGAGGATTGAGGATTGAGCATTGAGGATTGAAGATTGAGTATTGAGGATTGAAGATTGAGGATTGTGGATTGAAGACTGACGATTGAGGATTGAAGATTGAGGATTGAGGATTGAGGATTGAGGATTGAGGATTGAAGATTGAGGACTGGGTATTGAGGATTGAAGAATGAGGATTGAGTATTGAGTATTGAGGATTGAGGATTGAAGATTGAGTATTGAGGATGGAAGATTGACGATTGAGGATTGAGGATTGAGGATTGAGGATTGAGGATTGAGGATTGAGGATTGAGGATTGAAGATTGAGTATTGGGGATTGAAGATTGAGGATTGAGGATTGAGGATTGAGGATTGAGGATTGAGGATTGAAGATTGAGTACTGAGGATTGAAGATTAAGATTGAGGATTGAGCATTGAGGATTGAAGATTGAGTATTGAGGATTGAAGATTGAGTATTGAGGATTGAAGGTTGAGGATTGTGGATTGAGGATTGAGGATTGAGGATTGAATATTGAGGATTGGGTATTGAGGATTGAAGAATGTGGATTGAGTATTGAGGATCGAGGATTGAGGATTGAGGATTGAGGATTGAAGATTGAGTATTGAGGATTAAAGATTGAGGATTGAGGATTGATGATTGAGGATTGAAGATTAAGATTGAGGATTGAGGATTGAGGATTGAGGATTGAGGATTGAGGATTGAGGATTGAAGATTGAGTATTGAGGATTGAAGATTGAGGATTGAGGATTGAGGATTGAGGATTGAGGATTGAAGATTGAGTACTGAGGATTGAAGATTAAGATTGAGGATTGAGGATGGAGGACTGAGGATGGAGGATTGAGGATTGAAGGTTCACTATTGAGGATTGAAGATTGAGTATTCAGGATTGAGGATTGAACATTGAGGACTGAGTGTTGAGGGTTGAGTGATGAGAATTGATGTTTGTGGATAGAGATTTGAAGATTGCAGATTGAGTATTGAGTATTGAAAACTGTGAAATGAGTATATTCTATTGAGGATTGAGGATTGACAACTGATTGTTGAGGACTGAGGACTGAAGATTGAGGGTTCCGGATTGAGGATTCAGAATTGAAATTAGAGGACTGAGCATTGAGGATTGAAGATTGAGTATTGAGGATTGAAGATTGAGAATTGAGGATTGAGGATTGAGGATTGAGGATTGAGGATGAGGGCTGAGGGTTGAGGATTGAGGTTTGAGGACTGAGGACTGAGAATTGAGGATTGAGAATTGAGGATTGAGGATTGAGGGTTGAAGATTGAGGATTGTGTATTGAGGATTGAAGAATGAGGATTGAGGATTGAGGACAGAGGATTGAGGATTGAAGATTGAGTATTGAGGATTGAAGATTGACGATTGAGGATTGAGGATTGAGGATTGAGGATGGAGGATTGAAGAGAGAGGACTGAGTGTTGAGGATTGAGTGTTGAGGATTGATGTTTGAGGATTGAGGTTTGATTATTGAATATTTTGGAATGAGTATTCAACCATGAGGATTCAGTATATTCTATTGAGTATTGAGAATTGAGGATTGATGGTTGAGTATTGAGGATTCATGTATGAGGGTTGTGTGCTGAATATTGAGGATTGAGGATGGAGGATTGAAGATTGAGTATTGAGGATTGAAGATTGAGGATCGTGGATTGAGGATTGAGGATTGAGGATTGAGGATTGAAGAATGAGGATTGAGGATTGAGGATTGACGATTGAGGATTGAAGACTGAGTATTGAGGATTGAAGATTGAGGATTGAGGAGTGCGTACTGAAAATTGAGGATTTGGGACTGAGGATTGAAGATTGGAGTTTGAGGATCGAGGATTGAGGATTGAGGATTGAGGATTGAGGATTGAGGATTGAAGATTGAGGATTGAGGATTGAGGATTGAGGATTGAGGATTGAGGATTGAAGATTGAATATTGGTGATTAAACATTGAGGGTTGAGGATTGAGGGTTGTGGATTGAGGACGAGGACTGAGTGTTGAATATTGATGTCTGAGGTCTGAGGATTGAGGATTGAGAATTGAGAATTGAGGATTGAGGATTGAAGATTGAGGATTGGGTATTGAGTATTGACGAATGAGGATTGAGGATTGCGGATTGAGGATTGAAGATTGAGTATTGAGGATTGAAGACTGAGGATTGAGGATTGAGGATTGAGGATTGGGGATTGAGGACTGCGAATTGAAGATTCAGTATTGAGCATTGAAGATTGAAAATTGAGGATGAGGATTGAACATTGAGTACTGAGTGTTGGGGGTTGAGTGATGAGAATTTATGTTTCTGGACAGACATTTGAAGATTGCAGATTGAGTATTGGGTATTGAAAACTGTGAATTGAGGATATTCTATTGAGGATTGTGGATTGACAACTGAATGTTGAGGACTGAGGGCTGAAGATTGAGGATTCAGGATTGAGGATTCAGAATTGAGGTTTGAGGACTGAGGATTGAGGATTGAAGATTGAGTATTGAGGATTGAAGATAGAGGGTTGAGGTTTGAGGATTGAGGATTGAGGATGAGGGCTGAGGGTTGAGGATTGAGGTTTGAGGACTAAGGACAGAGGATTGAGAATTGAGAATTGAGGATTGAGGATTGAGGATTGAGGATTGAAGACTGAGTATTGAGGATTGAAGGTTGAGGATTGAGGATTGAGGATTGAGGATTCAAGATTGAGTATTGAGGATTGAAGATTGAGGATTGAGGATTGAGGATTGAAGACTGAGTATTGAGGATTGTAGGTTGAGGATTGAGGAGTGAGTATTGAAGATTGAGGATTTGGGACTGAGGATTGAATATTGGGGTTTGAGGATTGAGGATTGAGGATTGAGGATGGAGGATTGAAGATTGAGGATTGGGTATTGTGGATTGAAGAATGAGTATTGAGGATTGAGGATTGAGGATTAAGGATTGAAGATAGTGTATTGAGGATTGAAGATTGACGATTGAGGATTGAGGATTGAGGATTGAGGATTGAGGATTGAGGATTGAGGATTGAAGATTGAGTATTGAGGATTGAAGATTGAGGATTGTGGATTGAGGATTCACGATTGAGGATTGAAGATTGAGGATTGAGGATTGAGGATTGAGGATTGATCATTGAAGATTGAGGATTCGGTATTGAGGATTGAAGAATGAGTACTGAGTATTGACTATTGAGGATTGAGGATTGAAGATTGAGTATTGAGGATTGAAGATTGGCGATTGAGGATTGAGGATTGAGGATTGAGGATTGAGGATTGAGGATTGAAGATTGAGTATTGGGGATTGAAGATTGAGGATTGAGGATTGAGGATTGAGGATTGAGGATTGAAGATTGAGTAATGAGGATTGAAGATTAAGATTGAGGATTGAGGTTTGAGGATTGAGGATTGAGGATTGAGGATTGAAGATTGAGTATTGAGGATTGAAGATTGAGGATTGAGGATTGAGTATTCAGGATTGAGGATTGAAGATTGAGTACTGAGGATTGAAGATTAAGATTGAGGATTGAGGATTGAGGGTTGAGGATTGAGGATTGAGGATTCAGGATTGAAGATTGAGGATTGCGTATTGAGGATAGAACATTGAGGATTGAGTATTGAGTATTGAGGATTGAGGATTGAGGGTTGAATATTGAATATTGATGATTGAAGGTTGAGGATCGAGGATTGAGGGTTGTGGATTGAGTACGAGGACTGAGGGTTGAGTATTGATGGTTGAGGTCTGAGGATTGAGGATTGAGGATTGAGGATTGATGATTGAGGATTCAGGATTGAGGATTGAAGATTGAGGATTGGGTATTGAGGGTTGAAGAATGAGGATTGAGGATTGAGGGTTGAGGATTGAGGATTGAAGATTGAGTATTGAGGATTGAAGGTTGACGATTGAGGATTGAGGATTGAGGATTGAGGATTGAGGATTGAGCATTGAGGATTGAAGATTGAGTATTGAGGATTGAAGATTGAGGATCGTGGATTGAGGATTGAAGATTGAGGATTGAGGATTGAGGATTGAGGATTGAGGATTGAAGATTGAGGATTGGGTATTGAGGATTGAAGAATGAGGATTGAGTATTGAGTATTGAGGATTGAGGATTGAAGATTGAGTATTGAGGATTGAAGATTGACGATTGAGGATTGAGTATTGAGTATTGAGGATTGAGGATTGAAGATTGAGTATTGAGGATGGAAGATTGACGATTGAGGATTGAGGATTGAGGATTGAGGATTGAGGATTGAGGATTGAGGATTGAGGATTGAAGATTGAGTATTGGGGATTGAAGATTGAGGATTGAGGATTGAGGATTGAGGATTGAGGATTGAGGATTGAAGATTGAGTACTGAGGATTGAAGATTAAGATTGAGGATTGAGCATTGAGGATTGAAGATTGAGTATTGAGGATTGAAGATTGAGTATTGAGGATTGAAGGTTGAGGATTGTGGATTGAGGATTGAGGATTGAGGATTGAATATTGAGGATTGGGTATTGAGGATTGAAGAATGTGGATTGAGTATTGAGGATCGAGGATTGAGGATTGAGGATTGAGGATTGAAGATTGAGTATTGAGGATTAAAGATTGAGGATTGAGGATTGATGATTGAGGATTGAAGATTAAGATTGAGGATTGAGGATTGAGGATTGAGGATTGAGGATTGAGGATTGAGGATTGAAGATTGAGTATTGAGGATTGAAGATTGAGGATTGAGGATTGAGGATTGAGGATTGAGGATTGAAGATTGAGTACTGAGGATTGAAGATTAAGATTGAGGATTGAGGATGGAGGACTGAGGATGGAGGATTGAGGATTGAAGGTTCACTATTGAGGATTGAAGATTGAGTATTCAGGATTGAGGATTGAACATTGAGGACTGAGTGTTGAGGGTTGAGTGATGAGAATTGATGTTTGTGGATAGAGATTTGAAGATTGCAGATTGAGTATTGAGTATTGAAAACTGTGAAATGAGTATATTCTATTGAGGATTGAGGATTGACAACTGATTGTTGAGGACTGAGGACTGAAGATTGAGGGTTCCGGATTGAGGATTCAGAATTGAAATTAGAGGACTGAGCATTGAGGATTGAAGATTGAGTATTGAGGATTGAAGATTGAGAATTGAGGATTGAGGATTGAGGATTGAGGATTGAGGATGAGGGCTGAGGGTTGAGGATTGAGGTTTGAGGACTGAGGACTGAGAATTGAGGATTGAGAATTGAGGATTGAGGATTGAGGGTTGAAGATTGAGGATTGTGTATTGAGGATTGAAGAATGAGGATTGAGGATTGAGGACAGAGGATTGAGGATTGAAGATTGAGTATTGAGGATTGAAGATTGACGATTGAGGATTGAGGATTGAGGATTGAGGATGGAGGATTGAAGAGAGAGGACTGAGTGTTGAGGATTGAGTGTTGAGGATTGATGTTTGAGGATTGAGGTTTGATTATTGAATATTTTGGAATGAGTATTCAACCATGAGGATTCAGTATATTCTATTGAGTATTGAGAATTGAGGATTGATGGTTGAGTATTGAGGATTCATGTATGAGGGTTGTGTGCTGAATATTGAGGATTGAGGATGGAGGATTGAAGATTGAGTATTGAGGATTGAAGATTGAGGATCGTGGATTGAGGATTGAGGATTGAGGATTGAGGATTGAAGAATGAGGATTGAGGATTGAGGATTGACGATTGAGGATTGAAGACTGAGTATTGAGGATTGAAGATTGAGGATTGAGGAGTGCGTACTGAAAATTGAGGATTTGGGACTGAGGATTGAAGATTGGAGTTTGAGGATCGAGGATTGAGGATTGAGGATTGAGGATTGAGGATTGAGGATTGAAGATTGAGGATTGAGGATTGAGGATTGAGGATTGAGGATTGAGGATTGAAGATTGAATATTGGTGATTAAACATTGAGGGTTGAGGATTGAGGGTTGTGGATTGAGGACGAGGACTGAGTGTTGAATATTGATGTCTGAGGTCTGAGGATTGAGGATTGAGAATTGAGAATTGAGGATTGAGGATTGAAGATTGAGGATTGGGTATTGAGTATTGACGAATGAGGATTGAGGATTGCGGATTGAGGATTGAAGATTGAGTATTGAGGATTGAAGACTGACGATTGAGGATTGAGGATTGAGGATTGGGGATTGAGGACTGCGAATTGAAGATTCAGTATTGAGCATTGAAGATTGAAAATTGAGGATGAGGATTGAACATTGAGTACTGAGTGTTGGGGGTTGAGTGATGAGAATTTATGTTTCTGGACAGACATTTGAAGATTGCAGATTGAGTATTGGGTATTGAAAACTGTGAATTGAGGATATTCTATTGAGGATTGTGGATTGACAACTGAATGTTGAGGACTGAGGGCTGAAGATTGAGGATTCAGGATTGAGGATTCAGAATTGAGGTTTGAGGACTGAGGATTGAGGATTGAAGATTGAGTATTGAGGATTGAAGATAGAGGGTTGAGGATTGAGGATTGAGGATTGAGGATGAGGGCTGAGGGTTGAGGATTGAGGTTTGAGGACTAAGGACAGAGGATTGAGAATTGAGAATTGAGGATTGAGGATTGAGGATTGAGGATTGAAGACTGAGTATTGAGGATTGAAGGTTGAGGATTGAGGATTGAGGATTGAGGATTCAAGATTGAGTATTGAGGATTGAAGATTGAGGATTGAGGATTGAGGATTGAAGACTGAGTATTGAGGATTGTAGGTTGAGGATTGAGGAGTGAGTATTGAAGATTGAGGATTTGGGACTGAGGATTGAATATTGGGGTTTGAGGATTGAGGATTGAGGATTGAGGATGGAGGATTGAAGATTGAGGATTGGGTATTGTGGATTGAAGAATGAGTATTGAGGATTGAGGATTGAGGATTAAGGATTGAAGATAGTGTATTGAGGATTGAAGATTGACGATTGAGGATTGAGGATTGAGGATTGAGGATTGAGGATTGAGGATTGAGGATTGAAGATTGAGTATTGAGGATTGAAGATTGAGGATTGTGGATTGAGGATTCACGATTGAGGATTGAAGATTGAGGATTGAGGATTGAGGATTGAGGATTGATCATTGAAGATTGAGGATTCGGTATTGAGGATTGAAGAATGAGTACTGAGTATTGACTATTGAGGATTGAGGATTGAAGATTGAGTATTGAGGATTGAAGATTGGCGATTGAGGATTGAGGATTGAGGATTGAGGATTGAGGATTGAGGATTGAAGATTGAGTATTGGGGATTGAAGATTGAGGATTGAGGATTGAGGATTGAGGATTGAGGATTGAAGATTGAGTAATGAGGATTGAAGATTAAGATTGAGGATTGAGGTTTGAGGATTGAGGATTGAGGATTGAGGATTGAAGATTGAGTATTGAGGATTGAAGATTGAGGATTGAGGATTGAGTATTCAGGATTGAGGATTGAAGATTGAGTACTGAGGATTGAAGATTAAGATTGAGGATTGAGGATTGAGGGTTGAGGATTGAGGATTGAGGATTCAGGATTGAAGATTGAGGATTGCGTATTGAGGATAGAACATTGAGGATTGAGTATTGAGTATTGAGGATTGAGGATTGAGGGTTGAATATTGAATATTGATGATTGAAGGTTGAGGATCGAGGATTGAGGGTTGTGGATTGAGTACGAGGACTGAGGGTTGAGTATTGATGGTTGAGGTCTGAGGATTGAGGATTGAGGATTGAGGATTGATGATTGAGGATTCAGGATTGAGGATTGAAGATTGAGGATTGGGTATTGAGGGTTGAAGAATGAGGATTGAGGATTGAGGGTTGAGGATTGAGGATTGAAGATTGAGTATTGAGGATTGAAGGTTGACGATTGAGGATTGAGGATTGAGGATTGAGGATTGAGGATTGAGCATTGAGGATTGAAGATTGAGTATTGAGGATTGAAGATTGAGGATCGTGGATTGAGGATTGAAGATTGAGGATTGAGGATTGAGGATTGAGGATTGAGGATTGAAGATTGAGGATTGGGTATTGAGGATTGAAGAATGAGGATTGAGTATTGAGTATTGAGGATTGAGGATTGAAGATTGAGTATTGAGGATTGAAGATTGACGATTGAGGATTGAGGATTGAGGATTGAGGATTGAGGATCGAGGATTGAGGATTGAGGATTGAAGATTGAGTATCGGGGATTGAAGATTGAGGATTGAGGATTGAGGATTGAGGATTGAGGATTGAGGATTGAAGATTGAGTACTGAGGATGGAAGATTAAGATTGAGGATTGAGGATTGAGGATTGAGGATTGAGGATTGAGTATTCAAGATTGAGTATTGAGGATTGAATATTGAGGATTGAGGATTGAGGATTGAGGATTGAGGGTTGGAGATTGAGTACTGAGGATTGAAGATTAAGATTGACGATTGAGGATTGAGGATTGAGGATTGGGGATTGAGGATTGAGGATTCAAGATTGAGGATTGCGTATTGAGGATAGAACATTGAGGATTGAGGATTGAGTATTGAGGATTGAGGATTGAGGATTGAAGATTGAATATTGATGATTGAAGATTGAGGATCGAGGATTGAGGGTTGTGGATTGAGGACGAGGACTGAGGGTTGAGTATTGATGTTTGAGGTCTGAGGATTGAGGATTGAGGACTGAGGATTGAGAATTGAGAATTGAGGATTGAGGATTGAGGATTTAAGATTGAGGATCGGGTATTGAGGATTGAAGAATGAGGATTGAGGATTGAGGATTGAGGATTGAGGATTGAAGATTGAGTATTGAGCATTGAAGCCTGACGATTGAGGATTGAGGATTGAGGATTGAGGATTGAGGATGGAGGATTGAAGATTGAGTATTGAGGATTGAAGATTGAGGATCGAGGATTGAGGATTGAGGATTGAGGATAGAGGATTGAAGAATGAGGATTGAGGATTGAGGATTGAGGATTGAGGATTGAAGACTGAGTATTGAGGATTGAAGATTGAGGATTGAGGAGTGAGTATTGAAGATTGAGGATTTGGGACTGAGGATTGAAGATTGGGGTTTGAGGATTGTGGATTGAGGATTGAGGATTGAGGATTGAGGATTGAGGGTTGAGGATTGAAGATTAAGGTTGAGGATTGTGGATTGAGGATTGAGGATTGAGAATTGAGGATTGAGGATTGAGGATTGAAGATTGAGGATTGCGTATTGAGGATAGAAGATTGAGGATTGAGGATTGTCGATTAAGGATTGAGGATGAGGTCTAAGGGTTGAGGATTGAGGTTTGAGGACTGAGGACTGAGGATTGAGAATTGAGAATTGAGGATTGAGTATTGAGGATTGAATATTGAGGATTGAGGATTGAGGATTGAGGATTGAGGATTGAGGATTGATGATTGAGTATTGAGGATTGATGATTGAGGATTGACGATTGAGGATTGAGGATCGAGGATTGAGGATTGAGGATTGAAGATTGAGGATTGAGGATTGAGGATTGAGGATTGAGGGTTGTGGATTGAGGACGAGTACTGAGGGTTGAATATTTATGATTGAGGCCTGAGGATTGAGGATTGAGGATTGAGAATTGTGGATTGAGGATTGAGGATTGAAGATTGAGGATTGGGTATTGAGGATTGAGGATTGAGGATTGAAGATTGAGGATAGGGTATTGAGGATTGAAGAATGATGATTGAGGATTATGGATTGAGGATTAAGGGTTGAATATTGAGTATTGAGGATTGAAGATCGACTATTGAGGATTGCGAATTGAGGATTGAGGGTTGGGGATTGAGGATTGAAGATTGAGTATTGAGGATTCAAGGTTGAGGATTGTGGATTGAGGATTGAGGATTGAGGCTTGAATATTGAGGATTGGGGACTGAGTGTTGAGGGTTGAGTGATGAGGATTGATGTTTGTGGATAGAGATTTGAAGATTGCAGGTTGAGTATTGAGTATTGAAAACTGTGAAATCATGATATTCTATTGAGGATTGAGGATGGACCACTGATTGTTGAGGACTGAGGGCTGAAGATTGAGGATTCAGGATTGAGGGTTCAGGATTGAGGTTTGAGGACTGAGGATTGAGGATTGAGGATTGAGGATTGAGGATTGAGGATTGAGGATTGAGAATTGAGGATTGAGGATTGAGGATTGAGGATTGAGGATTGAAGATTGAGGATTGGCTGTTGAGGATTGAGCATTGAGGATTGAGGATTGAGGATTGAGGATTGAATATTGATGAATGAAGATTGAGGATTGAGGATTGAAGGTCGTGGATTGAGGACGAGGACTGAGGGTTGAGTATTGATACTTGAGGCCTGAGGATTGAGGATTGAGGATTGCGAATTGAGGATTGAGGATTTAAGATTGAGGATTGGGTATTGAGGATTGAAGAATGAGGATTGAGAATTGAGGACAGAGGATTGAGGATTGAAGATTGAAGATTGAGGATTGAAGATTGTCGATTGAGGATTGACGATTGAGGATTGAGGATTGAGGATTGAGGATTGAGGATTGAAGATTGAGTATTGAGGATTAAAGATTGAGGATTGAGCATTGAGGACTGAGGATGGAGGATTAAGGATTGAAGGTTCAGTATTGAGGATTGAAGATTGAGTATTCAGGATTGAGGATTGAACATTGAGGACTGAGTGTTGAGGGTTGAGTGATGAGAATTGATGTTTGTGGATAGAGATTTGAAGATTGCAGATTGAGTATTGAGTATTGAAAACTGTGAATTGAGTATATTCTATTGAGGATTGAGGATTGACAACTGATTGTTGAGGACTGAGGGCTGAAGGTTGAGGTTTCCGGATTGAGGATTCAGAATTGAAATTTGAGGACTGAGCATTGAGGATTGAAGATTGAGTATTGAGGATTGAAGATTGAGAATTGAGGATTGAGGATTGAGGATTGAGGATGAGGGCTGAGGGTTGAAGGTTGAGGTTTGAGGACTGAGGACTGAGGATTGAGGATTGAGAATTGAGGATTGAGGATTGAGGGTTGAAGATTGAGGATTGGGTATTGAGGATTGAAGAATGTGGATTGAGGATTGAGGATTGAGGATTGAGGATTGAGTATTGAGTATTGAGGATTGAAGATTGACTATTGAGGATTGCGAATTGAGGATTGAGGATTGAGGTTTGAGGATTCAAGATTGAGTATTGAGGATTGAATGTTGAGGATTGTGGATTGAGGATTGAGGATTGAGGCTGGAATATTGAGGATTGGGGACTGAGTGTTGAGGGTTGAATGATGAGAATTGATGTTTGTGGATGGAGATTTGAAGATTGCAGATTGAGTATTGAGTATTGAAAACTGTGAATTGATGATATTCTATTGAGGATTGAGGATTGACATCTGATTGCTGAGGACTGAGTGCTGAAGCTTGAGGATTCAGGATTGAGTATTTTGGATTGAGGTTTGAGGAGAGAGGACTGAGGATTGAGGATTGAGGATTGAGAATTGAGGATTGAGGATTGAGGATTGAAGATTGAGGATTGGCTGTTGAGGTTTGAACATTGAGGATTGAGGACTGAGTATTGAGGATTGAGGATTGAAGGTTGAATATTGATGAACGAAGATTGAGGATAGAGGATTGAGGGTTATGGATTGAGAACGAGGACTGAGGGTTGAGTGTTGATGCCTGAGGTCTGAGGATTGAGGATTGAGGATTGAGAACTGAGGATTGAGGATTGAGGATTGAAGATTGAGGATTGGGTATTGAGGATTGAAGAATGAGGATTGAAGAATGAGGATTGAAGAATGAGGATTGGGGATTGAGTATTGAGGATTGAGGATTGAATATTGAGTATTGAGGATTGAATATTGAGGATTGAGGATTGAGGATTGAGGATTGAGGATTGAGGATTGATGATTGAGTATTGAGGATTGAAGATTGAGGATTGACGATTGTGGATTGAGGATTGAGGATTGAGGATTGAGGATTGATTATTGAGGATTGAGGATTGAGGATAGAGGATTGAGGGTTGTGGATTGAGGACGAGGACTTAGGGTTGAATATTTATGATTGAGGTCTGAGGATTGAGGATTGAGGATTGAGAATTGAGGATTGAGGATTGAGGATTGAAGATTGAGGATTGGGTATTGAGGATTGAGGATTGAGGATTGAAGATTGAGGATAGGGTATTGAGGATTGAAGAATGATGATTGAGGATTATGGATTGAGGATTGAGGATTGAATATTGAGTATTGAGGATTGAAGATCGACTATTGAGGATTGCGAATTGAGGATTGAGGGTTGGGGATTGAGGATTGCGAATTGAGGATTGAGGATTTAAGATTGAGGATTGGGTATTGAGGATTGAAGAATGAGGATTGAGGATTGAGGACAGAGGATTGAGGATTGAAGATTGAAGATTGAGGATTGAAGATTGTCGATTGAGGATTGAGGATTGAGGATTGAGGATTGGCTGTTGAGGATTGAGCATTGAGGATTGAGGATTGAGGATTGAGGATTGAATATTGATGAATGAAGATTGAGGATTGGGGATTGAAGGTCGTGGATTGAGGACGAGGACTGAGGGTTGAGTATTGATACTTGAGGCCTGAGGATTGAGGATTGAGGATTGCGAATTGAGGATTGACGATTTAAGATTGAGGATTGGGTATTGAGGGTTGAAGAATGAGGATTGAGGATTGAGGACAGAGGATTGAGGATTGAAGATTGAAGATTGAGGATTGAAGATTGTCGATTGAGGATTGAGGATTGAGGATTGAGGATTGAGGATTGAGGATTCAGGATTGAAGATTGAGTATTGAGGATTAAAGATTGAGGATTGAGGATTGAGGACTGAGGATGGAGGATTAAGGATTGAGGGGTTCAGTATTGAGGATTGAAGATTGAGTATTCAGGATTGAGGATTGAACATTGAGGACTGAGTGTTGAGGGTTGAGTGATGAGAATTGATGTTTGTGGATAGAGATTTGAAGATTGCAGATTGAGTATTGAGTATTGAAAACTGTGAATTGAGTATATTCTATTGAGGATTGAGGACTGACAACTGATTGTTGAGGACTGAGGGCTGAAGGTTGAGGGTTCCGGATTGGGGATTCAGAATTGAAATTTGAGGACTGAGCATTGAGGATTGAAGATTGAGTATTGAGGATTGAAGATTGAGAATTGAGGATTGAGGATTGAGGATTGAGGATGAGGGCTGAGGGTTGAGGATTGAGGTTTGAGGACTGAGGACTGAGGATTGAGGATTGAGAATTGAGGATTGAGGATTGAGGGTTGAAGATTGAGGATTGGGTATTGAGGATTGAAGAATGTGGATTGAGGATTGAGGATTGAGGATTGAGGACTGAAGATTGAGTATTGAGGATCGAAGATTGACGATCGAGGATTGCGCATTGAGGATTGAGTATTGAGGATTCAGGATTGAAGATTGAGTATTGAGGATTGAAGGTTGAGGATTGTGGATTGAGGATTGAGGATTGAGGATTGAATATTGAGGATTGGGTATTGAGGATTGAAGAATGTGGATTGAGTATTGAGGATCGAGGATTGAGGATTGAGGATTGAGGATTGAAGATTGAGTATTGAGGATTAAAGATTGAGGATTGAGGATTGATGATTGAGGATTGAAGATTAAGGTTGAGGATTGAGGATTGAGGATTGAGGATTGAGGATTGAGGATTGAGGATTGAAGATTGAGTATTGAGGATTGAAGATTGAGGATTGAGGATTGAGGATTGAGGATTGAGGATTGAAGATTGAGTACTGAGGATTGAAGATTAAGATTGAGGATTGAGGATGGCGGACTGAGGATGGAGGATTGAGGATTGAAGGTTCAGTATTGAGGATTGAAGATTGAGTATTCAGGATTGAGGATTGAACATTGAGGACTGAGTGTTGAGGGTTGAGTGATGAGAATTGATGTTTGTGGATAGAGATTTGAAGATTGCAGATTGAGTATTGAGTATTGAAAACTGTGAAATGAGTATATTCTATTGAGGATTGAGGATTGACAACTGATTGTTGAGGACTGAGGACTGAAGATTGATGGTTCCGGATTGAGGATTCAGAATTGAAATTAGAGGACTGAGCATTGAGGATTGAAGATTGAGTATTGAGGATTGAAGATTGAGAATTGAGGATTGAGGATTGAGGATTGAGGATTGAGGATGAGGGCTGAGGGTTGAGGATTGAGGTTTGAGGACTGAGGACTGAGAATTGAGGATTGAGAATTGAGGATTGAGGATTGAGGGTTGAAGATTGAGGATTGTGTATTGAGGATTGAAGAATGAGGATTGAGGATTGAGGACAGAGGATTGAGGATTGAAGATTGAGTATTGAGGATTGAAGATTGACGATTGAGGATTGAGGATTGAGGATTGAGGATGGAGGATTGAAGAGAGAGGATTGAAGATTGAGGATTGCGTATTGAGGATAGAACATTGAGGATTGAGTATTGAGTATTGAGGATTGAGGATTGAGGGTTGAATATTGAATATTGATGATTGAAGGTTGAGGATCGAGGATTGAGGGTTGTGGATTGAGTACGAGGACTGAGGGTTGAGTATTGATGGTTGAGGTCTGAGGATTGAGGATTGAGGATTGAGGATTGATGATTGAGGATTCAGGATTGAGGATTGAAGATTGAGGATTGGGTATTGAGGATTGAAGAATGAGGATTGAGGATTGAGGGTTGAGGATTGAGGATTGAAGATTGAGTATTGAGGATTGAAGGTTGACGATTGAGGATTGAGGATTGAGGATTGAGGATTGAGGATTGAGCATTGAGGATTGAAGATTGAGTATTGAGGATTGAAGATTGAGGATTGTGGATTGAAGACTGACGATTGAGGATTGAAGATTGAGGATTGAGGATTGAGGATTGAGGATTGAGGATTGAAGATTGAGGATTGGGTATTGAGGATTGAAGAATGAGGATTGAGTATTGAGTATTGAGGATTGAGGATTGAAGATTGAGTATTGAGGATGGATGATTGACGATTGAGGATTGAGGATTGAGGATTGAGGATTGAGGATTGAGGATTGAGGATTGAGGATTGAAGATTGAGTATTGGGGATTGAAGATTGAGGATTGAGGATTGAGGATTGAGGATTGAGGATTGAGGATTGAAGATTGAGTACTGAGGATTGAAGATTAAGATTGAGGATTGAGCATTGAGGATTGAAGATTGAGTATTGAGGATTGAAGATTGAGGATTGTGGATTGAAGACTGACGATTGAGGATTGAAGATTGAGGATTGAGGATTGAGGATTGAGGATTGAGGATTGAAGATTGAGGATTGGGTATTGAGGATGGAAGATTGACGATTGAGGATTGAGGATCGAGGATTGAGTGTTGTGGATTGAGGACGAGGACTGAGGGTTGAGTATTCATGTTTGAGGTCTGAGGATTGAGGATTGAGGACTGAGGATTGAGGATTGAGGATTGAGGATTGAGGATTGAGGATTGAAGACTGAGGATTGGGTATTGAGGATTGAACATTGAGGATTGAGTGTTGAGGATAGAGGATTGAGGATTGAGGATTGAAGGTTGAATATTAATGACTGAATATTGAGGATTGAGGATTGAGGGTTTTGGATTGAGGACGAGGACTGAGGGTTGAGTATTGATGTTTGAAGTCTGAGGATTCAGGATTGAAGATTGAGTATTGAGGATAGAAGATTGAGGATTGAGGATTGTCGATTAAGGATTGAGGATGAGGTCTGAGGGTTGAGGATTGAGGTTTGAGGACTGAGGACTGAGGATTGAGAATTGAGAATTGAGGATTGAGGATTGAGGATTGAAGATTGAGGATCGGGTATTGAGGATTGAAGAATGAGGATTGAGGATTGAGGATTGAGGATTGAGGATTGAAGATTGAGTATTGAGCATTGAAGCCTGACGATTGAGGATTGAGGATTGAGGATTGAGGATTGAGGATGGAGGATTGAAGATTGAGTATTGAGGATTGAAGATTGAGGATCGAGGATTGAGGATTGAGGATTGAGGATAGAGGATTGAAGAATGAGGATTGAGGATTGAGGATTGAGGATTGAGGATTGAAGACTGAGTATTGAGGATTGAAGATTGAGGATTGAGGAGTGAGTATTGAAGATTGAGGATTTGGGACTGAGGATTGAAGATTGGGGTTTGAGGATTGTGGATTGAGGATTGAGGATTGAGGATTGAGGATTGAGGGTTGAGGATTGAAGATTAAGGTTGAGGATTGTGGATTGAGGATTGAGGATTGAGAATTGAGGATTGAGGATTGAGGATTGAAGATTGAGGATTGCGTATTGAGGATAGAACATTGAGCATTGAGTATTGAGTATTGAGGATTGAGGATTGAGGATTGAAAATTGAATATTGATGATTGAAGATTGAGGATCGAGGATTGAGGGTTGTGGAATGAGGACGAGGACTGAGGGTTGTGTATTGATGTTTGAGGTCTGAGGATTGAAGATTGAGGATTGAGGATTGAGGATTGAGGATTGAGGATTGAGGATTGAAGATTGAGGATTGGGTATTGAGGATTGAAGAATGAGGATTGAGGATTGAGGATTGAGGATTGAGCATTGAGGATTGAGTATTGAGGATTGAAGGTTGACGATTGAGGATTGAGGATTGAGGATTGAGGATTGAGGATTGAGGGTTGAGGATTGAAGATTGAGTATTGAGGATTGAAGATTGAGGATTGTGGATTGAGGATTGACGATAAAGGATTGAAGATTGAGGATTGAGGATTGAGGATTGAAGATTGAGTATTGGGGATTGAAGATTGAGGATTGAGTATTGAAGATTGAGGATTGAGGATTGAGGATTGAGGATTGAGGATTGAAGATTGAGTACTGAGGATTGCAGATTAAGATTGAGGATTGAGGATTGAGGATTGAGGATTGAGGATTGAGGATTCAAGATTGAGTATTGAGGATTGAAGATTGAGGATTGAGGATTGAGGATTGAGGTTTGAGGATTGGAGATTGAGTACTGAGGATTGAAGATTGAGATTGACGATTGAGGATTGAGGATTGAGGATTGAGGATTGTGGATTGAGGATTGAAGATTGAGGATTGCGTATTGAGGATAGAACATTGAGGATTGAGGATTGAGTATTGAGGATTGAGGATTGAGGATTGAAGATTGTGGATTGAGGATTCACGATTGAGGATTGAAGATTGAGGATTGAGGATTGAGTATTGAGGATTGAGGATTGAGGATTAAAGATTGAGTATTGAGGATTGAAGATTGAGGATTGTGGATTGAAGATTGAGTATTGAGGATTGAAGATTGAGGATTGGGGATTGAGGATTGAGAATTGACGATGAGGTCTGAGGGTTGAGGATTGAGGTTTGAGGACTGAAGACTGAGGATTGAGGATTGAGAATTGAGGATTGAGGATTGAGGATTGAGGATTGAAGATTGAGGATTGGGTATTGAGGATTGAACATTGAGGATTGAGGATTGAGGATCGAGGATTGAGGATTGAGGATTGAAGATTGAATATTGATGATTGAAGATTGAGGATTGAGGATTGAGGGTTGTGGATTGAGGACGAGGACTGAGTGTTGAGTATTGATGTTTGAGGTCTGATGATTGAGGATTGAGGGTTGAGAATTGAGGATTGAGGTTTGAGGATTGAAGATTGAGGATTGGGTATTGAGGATTGAAGAATGAGGATTGAGGATTGAGTATTGAGGATTGAGGATTGAAGATTGAGTATTGGGGATTGAAGACTGACGATTGAGGATTGAGGATTGAGGGTTGAGGATTTAGTATTGAGAATTGAGGATTGAGGATTGAGGATTGAAGATTGAGGATTGGGTATTGAGGACTGAGGACTGAGGATTGAGTATTGAGGATTGAGGATTGAGGATTAAAGATTGAGTATTGAGGATTGAGGATTGAGGATTGAAGTTTGAGTACAGAGGATTGAAGATTGAGGATTGAGGATTGAGGATTGAGGATTGAGGAATGAAGATTGAGGATTGGGGATTGAGGATCTAGTATTGGAGATTGATTATTTAGGATTGAAGATAGAGGGTTGAGGATTGAGGATTGAGGATTGAGAATTGAGAATTGAGGATGATGACTGAGGTTTGAGGATTGAGGTTTGAGGAATGAGGATTGAGGATTGAGGATTGAGGATTGAAGATTGAGTATTGATGATTGAAGATTGAGGATTGAGGATTGAGGGTTGAGGATTGAGGACGAGGACTGACGGTTGAGGATTGTGGTTTGAGGATTGAGGATTGAGGATTGGCGGACTGAGTATTGAAGATTGAGGACTGAGGACTAAGGATTGAGTATTGAGGATTGAGGATTCAGTATTGAGGATTGAGGATTTAAGAGTATTGATGAGTGAAGATTGCGGATTTATTATTGAGGGTTGAGGTTTGAGGACGAGGACTGAGGGTTGTGGATTGAGGTTTGAGGACAGAAGATGGAGGATTGAGGATTGAGAATTGATAATTGAAGATTGAGGATTGAAAATTTAGGATTGGGTATTGAGGATTGAGGATTGGGGATTGAGGATCTAGTATTGGAGATTGATTATTTAGGATTGAAGATAGAGGGTTGAGGATTGAGGATTGAGGATTGAGAATTGAGAATTGAGGATGATGACTGAGGTTTGAGGATTGAGGTTTGAGGAATGAGGATTGAGGATTGAGGATTGAGGATTGAAGATTGAGTATTGATGATTGAAGATTGAGGATTGAGGATTGAGGGTTGAGGATTGAGGACGAGGACTGACGGTTGAGGATTGTGGTTTGAGGATTGAGGATTGAGGATTGAGTATTGAGGATGAGGACTGGGGTTTGAGGATTGAGGTTTGAGGAATGAGGATTGAGAATTGAGGATTGAGGATTGAGGATTGAGGATTGAGTATTGAAGGTTCAGGATTGATGACTGAGGATTGAGGATTGCGGATTGACGATTGAGGATTGAGGATTGAGGGTTGAAGGTTGAGTGTTGAGGATTGAAGGTTGAGGATTGACGATTGAGGATTGAGGATTGTGGATGATGGCTGAGGTTTGAGGTTTGAGGTTTGAGGTTTGAGTATTGAATCCTGAGAATTCAGGATGTTCTATTGAGTATTGAGAAATGAGGATTGATGGTTCAGTATTGAGCATTCAGGATTGAGGATTGAGGATTAAGTATTGAAGATTGAGGATTGATGGTTGAGGATTTAGAATTGAGGGTTGAGGATTGAGGATTGAGGATTGAAAATTGAGCATTGAGGGTTGAAGGTTGAGGATTGAGGATTGAGGATTGATGATTGAGGATTGAGGATTGAGGATTGAAGATTGAGGATTCGGGACTGAGTGTTGAGTGTTGAGTGATGAGAATTAATGTTTGTGGATAGAGATTTGAAGATTGCAGATTGAGTATCGGGTATTGAAAACTGTGAATTGTGGATAATCTATTGAGGATTGAGGATTGACAATTGATTGTCGAGGACTGAGGGCTGAAGATTGAGGATTAAGGATTGAGGATTCAGAATTGATGTTTGAGGACTGAGGATTGAGGATTGAAGATTGATTATTGAGGATTGAGGATTGAGAATTGAGGATTGAGGATTGAGGATTGAAGATTGAGGATTGGGTATTGAGAATTGAGGATTGAAGATTGAGTATTGAGGATTGAAGGTTGAGGATTGAGGGTTGAGGATTGAAGATTGAGGACTCAGTGTTGAGGGTTGAGTGATGGGAATTGATGTTTGTGGATTGAGATTTGAAGATTGAAGAATGGGGATTGAGTTTTGAAAACTGTGAATTGAGGATATTCTATTGAGGATTGAGTATTGACAATTGATTGTTGAGGACTGAGGGCTAAAGATTGAGGATTCAGGATTCAAGATTCGGGATTGAGGTTTAAGGACAGAGGATTGAGGGTTGAGGATTGAGGATTGAGGATTGACGCTTGAGGATTGAAGGTTGAGGATGGAGGATTGAAAAGAGTGGACTGGTTGTTGACGATTGAGTATTGAACCATGAGAATTCAGGATACTCTATTGAGTATTAGGAATTGAGGATTGATGGTTGAGTATTGAAGATTGGTGGTTGAGGGTTGTGTGTTGAATATTGAGGATTGAGGATTGAGGATTGAGGATTGAAGATTGGGGATTGAATATTGAGTCTTGATGATTGATGATTGAGGATTGAGGATTGAGTGTTGAGGATTGAGGACGAGGACTGACGGTTGAGGATTGAGGTTTGAGGTTTGAGGATTGAGGATTGAGGACTGAGGATTGAGGATTGAGGATTGAGCATTGAGGATTGAAGATTGAGGACTGGGGATTGAGGATTGAAGATTGACGATTGAGGATTGTGGATTGAGGATTGAGGGTTGAGGACTAAAGATTGAATATTGATGATTGAAGATTGAGGAATGAGGATTGAGAATTGAGGATTGAGGATTGAGGATTGAAGATTGAGGATTGGGTATTGAGGATTGAAGAATGAGGACTGAGGATTTAGGATTGAGGATCGAGGAATGAAGATTGAGTATTGGGTATTGAAGATTGAGGATTGAGGATTGTGGATTGAGGATTGAGGATTGAGTATTCAGGATTGAGGATTGAGGATTGTAGATTGAGGATTGAGGATTGGTGATTAAAGATTGAGTGTCGAGGATTGAAGATTGAGGATTGATGATTGGGGATTGAGGATTGAGGATTGAGGATTGAGGATTGAGTATTGAAGGCTGAGGATTGATGATTGAGGATTGAGTATTGAGGATTGAGGATTGAGTATTGAGGACTGAGGGTTGAAGATTGAGTATTGAGGATTGAAGATTGAAGATTGGGAATTGAGGATTGAGGATTGAACATTGAGGACTGAGTGATGAGGGTTGAGTGATGAGAATTGATGTTTGTGGATAGAGATTTGAAGATTGCAGATTGAGTATTGTGTATTGTAAACTGTGAATTGAGGATATTCTATTGAGGATTGGGGATTGTCACCTGATTGTTGAGGACTGAGGGCTGAAGATTGAGGATTCAGGATTGAGGATTCAGAATTGAGGTTTGAGGACTGAGGATTGAGGATTGAAGATTGAGTATTGAGGATTGAAGATTGAGAATTGAGGATTGAGGATTGAGGATTGAGGATTGAGGATTGAAGACTGAGTATTGAGGATTGAAGGTTGAGGATTGAGGATTGAGGATTGAGGATTCAAGATTGAGTATTGAGGATTGAAGATTGAGGATTGAGGATTGAGGATTGAAGACTGAGTATTGAGGATTGAAGGTTGAGGATTGAGGAGTGAGTATTGAAGATTGAGTATTGAGGATTGAAGATTGACGATTGAGGATTGAGGATTGAGGATTGAGGATGGAGGATTGAAGAGAGAGGACTGAGTGTTGAGGATTGAGTGTTGAGGATTGATGTTTGAGGATTGAGGTTTGATTATTGAATATTTTGGAATGAGTATTCAACCATGAGGATTCAGTATATTCTATTGAGTATTGAGAATTGAGGATTGATGGTTGAGTATTGAGGATTCATGTATGAGGGTTGTGTGCTGAATATTGAGGATTGAGGATGGAGGATTGAAGATTGAGTATTGAGGATTGAAGATTGAGGATCGAGGATTGAGGATTGAGGATTGAGGATTGAGGATTGAAGAATGAGGATTGAGGATTGAGGATTGACGATTGAGGATTGAAGACTGAGTATTGAGGATTGAAGATTGAGGATTGAGGAGTGCGTACTGAAAATTGAGGATTTGGGACTGAGGATTGAAGATTGGAGTTTGAGGATCGAGGATTGAGGATTGAGGATTGAGGATTGAGGATTGAGGATTGAAGATTGAGGATTGAGGATTGAGGATTGAGGATTGAGGATTGAGGATTGAAGATTGAATATTGGTGATTAAACATTGAGGGTTGAGGATTGAGGGTTGTGGATTGAGGACGAGGACTGAGTGTTGAATATTGATGTCTGAGGTCTGAGGATTGAGGATTGAGAATTGAGAATTGAGGATTGAGGATTGAAGATTGAGGATTGGGTATTGAGTATTGACGAATGAGGATTGAGGATTGCGGATTGAGGATTGAAGATTGAGTATTGAGGATTGAAGACTGAGGATTGAGGATTGAGGATTGAGGATTGGGGATTGAGGACTGCGAATTGAAGATTCAGTATTGAGCATTGAAGATTCAAAGTTGAGGATGAGGATTGAACATTGAGTACTGAGTGTTGGGGGTTGAGTGATGAGAATTTATGTTTCTGGACAGAGATTTGAAGATTGCAGATTGAGTATTGGGTATTGAAAACTGTGAATTGAGGACATTCTATTGAGGATTGTGGATTGACAACTGAATGTTGAGGACTGAGGGCTGAAGATTGAGGATTCAGGATTGAGGATTCAGAATTGAGGTTTGAGGACTGAGGATTGAGGATTGAAGATTGAGTATTGAGGATTGAAGATAGAGGGTTGAGGATTGAGGATTGAGGATTGAGGATGAGGGCTGAGGGTTGAGGATTGAGGTTTGAGGACTAAGGACAGAGGATTGAGAATTGAGAATTGAGGATTGAGGATTGAGGATTGAGGATTGAAGACTGAGTATTGAGGATTGAAGGTTGAGGATTGAGGATTGAGGATTGAGGATTCAAGATTGAGTATTGAGGATTGAAGATTGAGGATTGAGGATTGAGGATTGAAGACTGAGTATTGAGGATTGAAGGTTGAGGATTGAGGAGTGAGTATTGAAGATTGAGGATTTGGGACTGAGGATTGAATATTGGGGTTTCAGGATTGAGGATTGAGGATTGAGGATGGAGGATTGAAGATTGAGGATTGGGTATTGTGGATTGAAGAATGAGTATTGAGGATTGAGGATTGAGGATTAAGGATTGAAGATAGTGTATTGAGGATTGAAGATTGACGATTGAGGATTGAGGATTGAGGATTGAGGATTGAGGATTGAGGATTGAGGATTGAAGATTGAGTATTGAGGATTGAAGATTGAGGATTGTGGATTGAGGATTCACGATTGAGGATTGAAGATTGAGGATTGAGGATTGAGGATTGAGGATTGATCATTGAAGATTGAGGATTCGGTATTGAGGATTGAAGAATGAGTACTGAGTATTGACTATTGAGGATTGAGGATTGAAGATTGAGTATTGAGGATTGAAGATTGGCGATTGAGGATTGAGGATTGAGGATTGAGGATTCAGGATTGAGGATTGAAGATTGAGTATTGGGGATTGAAGATTGAGGATTGAGGATTGAGGATTGAGGATTGAGGATTGAAGATTGAGTAATGAGGATTGAAGATTAAGATTGAGGATTGAGGTTTGAGGATTGAGGATTGAGGATTGAGGATTGAAGATTGAGTATTGAGGATTGAAGATTGAGGATTGAGGATTGAGTATTCAGGATTGAGGATTGAAGATTGAGTACTGAGGATTGAAGATTAAGATTGAGGATTGAGGATTGAGGGTTGAGGATTGAGGATTGAGGATTCAGGATTGAAGATTGAGGATTGCGTATTGAGGATAGAACATTGAGGATTGAGTATTGAGTATTGAGGATTGAGGATTGAGGGTTGAATATTGAATATTGATGATTGAAGGTTGAGGATCGAGGATTGAGGGTTGTGGATTGAGTACGAGGACTGAGGGTTGAGTATTGATGGTTGAGGTCTGAGGATTGAGGATTGAGGATTGAGGATTGATGATTGAGGATTCAGGATTGAGGATTGAGGATAGAGGATTGAAGATTGAGTATTGAGGATTGAAGGTTGACGATTGAGGATTGAGGATTGAGGATTGAGGATTGAGGATTGAGCATTGAGGATTGAAGATTGAGTATTGAGGATTGAAGATTGAGGATTGTGGATTGAAGATTGAGTATTGAGGATTGAAGATTGAGGATTGGGGATTGAGGATTGAGAATTGACGATGAGGTCTGAGGGTTGAGGATTGAGGTTTGAGGACTGAAGACTGAGGATTGAGGATTGAGAATTGAGGATTGAGGATTGAGGATTGAGGATTGAAGATTGAGGATTGGGTATTGAGGATTGAACATTGAGGATTGAGGATTGAGGATCGAGGATTGAGGATTGAGGATTGAAGATTGAATATTGATGATTGAAGATTGAGGATTGAGGATTGAGGGTTGTGGATTGAGGACGAGGACTGAGTGCTGAGTATTGATGTTTGAGGTCTGATGATTGAGGATTGAGGGTTGAGAATTGAGGATTGAGGTTTGAGGATTGAAGATTGAGGATTGGGTATTGAGGATTGAAGAATGAGGATTGAGGATTGAGTATTGAGGATTGAGGATTGAAGATTGAGTATTGGGGATTGAAGACTGACGATTGAGGATTGAGGATTGAGGGTTGAGGATTTAGTATTGAGAATTGAGGATTGAGGATTGAGGATTGAAGATTGAGGATTGGGTATTGAGGACTGAGGACTGAGGATTGAGTATTGAGGATTGAGGATTGAGGATTAAAGATTGAGTATTGAGGATTGAGGATTGAGGATTGAAGTTTGAGTACAGAGGATTGAAGATTGAGGATTGAGGATTGAGGATTGAGGATTGAGGAATGAAGATTGAGGATTGGGGATTGAGGATCTAGTATTGGAGATTGATTATTTAGGATTGAAGATAGAGGGTTGAGGATTGAGGATTGAGGATTGAGAATTGAGAATTGAGGATGATGACTGAGGTTTGAGGATTGAGGTTTGAGGAATGAGGATTGAGGATTGAGGATTGAGGATTGAAGATTGAGTATTGATGATTGAAGATTGAGGATTGAGGATTGAGGGTTGAGGATTGAGGACGAGGACTGACGGTTGAGGATTGTGGTTTGAGGATTGAGGATTGAGGATTGGCGGACTGAGTATTGAAGATTGAGGACTGAGGACTAAGGATTGAGTATTGAGGATTGAGGATTCAGTATTGAGGATTGAGGATTTAAGAGTATTGATGAGTGAAGATTGCGGATTTATTATTGAGGGTTGAGGTTTGAGGACGAGGACTGAGGGTTGTGGATTGAGGTTTGAGGACAGAAGATGGAGGATTGAGGATTGAGAATTGATAATTGAAGATTGAGGATTGAAAATTTAGGATTGGGTATTGAGGATTGAGGATTGGGGATTGAGGATCTAGTATTGGAGATTGATTATTTAGGATTGAAGATAGAGGGTTGAGGATTGAGGATTGAGGATTGAGAATTGAGAATTGAGGATGATGACTGAGGTTTGAGGATTGAGGTTTGAGGAATGAGGATTGAGGATTGAGGATTGAGGATTGAAGATTGAGTATTGATGATTGAAGA
Source organism: Calliopsis andreniformis (assembly GCF_051401765.1). NCBI lineage: Eukaryota > Metazoa > Arthropoda > Insecta > Hymenoptera > Andrenidae > Calliopsis > Calliopsis andreniformis. The sequence goes on from NW_027480447.1 coordinate 2,995,389, forward strand.
TTGAGGATTGAGGATTGAGGGTTGAGGATTGAGGACGAGGACTGACGGTTGAGGATTGTGGTTTGAGGATTGAGGATTGAGGATTGAGTATTGAGGATGAGGACTGGGGTTTGAGGATTGAGGTTTGAGGAATGAGGATTGAGAATTGAGGATTGAGGATTGAGGATTGAGGATTGAGTATTGAAGGTTCAGGATTGATGACTGAGGATTGAGGATTGCGGATTGACGATTGAGGATTGAGGATTGAGGGTTGAAGGTTGAGTGTTGAGGATTGAAGGTTGAGGATTGACGATTGAGGATTGAGGATTGTGGATGATGGCTGAGGTTTGAGGTTTGAGGTTTGAGGTTTGAGTATTGAATCCTGAGAATTCAGGATGTTCTATTGAGTATTGAGAAATGAGGATTGATGGTTCAGTATTGAGCATTCAGGATTGAGGATTGAGGATTAAGTATTGAAGATTGAGGATTGATGGTTGAGGATTTAGAATTGAGGGTTGAGGATTGAGGATTGAGGATTGAAAATTGAGCATTGAGGGTTGAAGGTTGAGGATTGAGGATTGAGGATTGATGATTGAGGATTGAGGATTGAGGATTGAAGATTGAGGATTCGGGACTGAGTGTTGAGTGTTGAGTGATGAGAATTAATGTTTGTGGATAGAGATTTGAAGATTGCAGATTGAGTATCGGGTATTGAAAACTGTGAATTGTGGATAATCTATTGAGGATTGAGGATTGACAATTGATTGTCGAGGACTGAGGGCTGAAGATTGAGGATTAAGGATTGAGGATTCAGAATTGATGTTTGAGGACTGAGGATTGAGGATTGAAGATTGATTATTGAGGATTGAGGATTGAGAATTGAGGATTGAGGATTGAGGATTGAAGATTGAGGATTGGGTATTGAGAATTGAGGATTGAAGATTGAGTATTGAGGATTGAAGGTTGAGGATTGAGGGTTGAGGATTGAAGATTGAGGACTCAGTGTTGAGGGTTGAGTGATGGGAATTGATGTTTGTGGATTGAGATTTGAAGATTGAAGAATGGGGATTGAGTTTTGAAAACTGTGAATTGAGGATATTCTATTGAGGATTGAGTATTGACAATTGATTGTTGAGGACTGAGGGCTAAAGATTGAGGATTCAGGATTCAAGATTCGGGATTGAGGTTTAAGGACAGAGGATTGAGGGTTGAGGATTGAGGATTGAGGATTGACGCTTGAGGATTGAAGGTTGAGGATGGAGGATTGAAAAGAGTGGACTGGTTGTTGACGATTGAGTATTGAACCATGAGAATTCAGGATACTCTATTGAGTATTAGGAATTGAGGATTGATGGTTGAGTATTGAAGATTGGTGGTTGAGGGTTGTGTGTTGAATATTGAGGATTGAGGATTGAGGATTGAGGATTGAAGATTGGGGATTGAATATTGAGTCTTGATGATTGATGATTGAGGATTGAGGATTGAGTGTTGAGGATTGAGGACGAGGACTGACGGTTGAGGATTGAGGTTTGAGGTTTGAGGATTGAGGATTGAGGACTGAGGATTGAGGATTGAGGATTGAGCATTGAGGATTGAAGATTGAGGACTGGGGATTGAGGATTGAAGATTGACGATTGAGGATTGTGGATTGAGGATTGAGGGTTGAGGACTAAAGATTGAATATTGATGATTGAAGATTGAGGAATGAGGATTGAGAATTGAGGATTGAGGATTGAGGATTGAAGATTGAGGATTGGGTATTGAGGATTGAAGAATGAGGACTGAGGATTTAGGATTGAGGATCGAGGAATGAAGATTGAGTATTGGGTATTGAAGATTGAGGATTGAGGATTGTGGATTGAGGATTGAGGATTGAGTATTCAGGATTGAGGATTGAGGATTGTAGATTGAGGATTGAGGATTGGTGATTAAAGATTGAGTGTCGAGGATTGAAGATTGAGGATTGATGATTGGGGATTGAGGATTGAGGATTGAGGATTGAGGATTGAGTATTGAAGGCTGAGGATTGATGATTGAGGATTGAGTATTGAGGATTGAGGATTGAGTATTGAGGACTGAGGGTTGAAGATTGAGTATTGAGGATTGAAGATTGAAGATTGAGAATTGAGGATTGAGGATTGAACATTGAGGACTGAGTGATGAGGGTTGAGTGATGAGAATTGATGTTTGTGGATAGAGATTTGAAGATTGCAGATTGAGTATTGTGTATTGTAAACTGTGAATTGAGGATATTCTATTGAGGATTGGGGATTGTCACCTGATTGTTGAGGACTGAGGGCTGAAGATTGAGGATTCAGGATTGAGGATTCAGAATTGAGGTTTGAGGACTGAGGATTGAGGATTGAAGATTGAGTATTGAGGATTGAAGATTGAGAATTGAGGATTGAGGATTGAGGATTGAGGATTGAGGATGAGGGCTGAGGGTTGAGGATTGAGGTTTGAGGACTGAGGACTGAGAATTGAGGATTGAGAATTGAGGATTGAGGATTGAGGGTTGAAGATTGAGGATTGTGTATTGAGGATTGAAGAATGAGGATTGAGGATTGAGGACAGAGGATTGAGGATTGAAGATTGAGTATTGAGGATTGAAGATTGACGATTGAGGATTGAGGATTGAGGATTGAGGATGGAGGATTGAAGAGAGAGGCCTGAGTGTTGAGGATTGAGTGTTGAGGATTGATGTTTGAGGATTGAGGTTTGATTATTGAATATTTTGGAATGAGTATTCAACCATGAGGATTCAGTATATTCTATTGAGTATTGAGAATTGAGGATTGATGGTTGAGTATTGAGGATTCATGTATGAGGGTTGTGTGCTGAATATTGAGGATTGAGGATGGAGGATTGAAGATTGAGTATTGAGGATTGAAGATTGAGGATCGAGGATTGAGGATTGAGGATTGAGGATTGAGGATTGAAGAATGAGGATTGAGGATTGAGGATTGACGATTGAGGATTGAAGACTGAGTATTGAGGATTGAAGATTGAGGATTGAGGAGTGCGTACTGAAAATTGAGGATTTGGGACTGAGGATTGAAGATTGGAGTTTGAGGATCGAGGATTGAGGATTGAGGATTGAGGATTGAGGATTGAGGATTGAAGATTGAGGATTGAGGATTGAGGATTGAGGATTGAGGATTGAGGATTGAAGATTGAATATTGGTGATTAAACATTGAGGGTTGAGGATTGAGGGTTGTGGATTGAGGACGAGGACTGAGTGTTGAATATTGATGTCTGAGGTCTGAGGATTGAGGATTGAGAATTGAGAATTGAGGATTGAGGATTGAAGATTGAGGATTGGGTATTGAGTATTGACGAATGAGGATTGAGGATTGCGGATTGAGGATTGAAGATTGAGTATTGAGGATTGAAGACTGAGGATTGAGGATTGAGGATTGAGGATTGGGGATTGAGGACTGCGAATTGAAGATTCAGTATTGAGCATTGAAGATTCAAAGTTGAGGATGAGGATTGAACATTGAGTACTGAGTGTTGGGGGTTGAGTGATGAGAATTTATGTTTCTGGACAGAGATTTGAAGATTGCAGATTGAGTATTGGGTATTGAAAACTGTGAATTGAGGATATTCTATTGAGGATTGTGGATTGACAACTGAATGTTGAGGACTGAGGGCTGAAGATTGAGGATTCAGGATTGAGGATTCAGAATTGAGGTTTGAGGACTGAGGATTGAGGATTGAAGATTGAGTATTGAGGATTGAAGATAGAGGGTTGAGGATTGAGGATTGAGGATTGAGGATGAGGGCTGAGGGTTGAGGATTGAGGTTTGAGGACTAAGGACAGAGGATTGAGAATTGAGAATTGAGGATTGAGGATTGAGGATTGAGGATTGAAGACTGAGTATTGAGGATTGAAGGTTGAGGATTGAGGATTGAGGATTGAGGATTCAAGATTGAGTATTGAGGATTGAAGATTGAGGATTGAGGATTGAGGATTGAAGACTGAGTATTGAGGATTGAAGGTTGAGGATTGAGGAGTGAGTATTGAAGATTGAGGATTTGGGACTGAGGATTGAATATTGGGGTTTCAGGATTGAGGATTGAGGATTGAGGATGGAGGATTGAAGATTGAGGATTGGGTATTGTGGATTGAAGAATGAGTATTGAGGATTGAGGATTGAGGATTAAGGATTGAAGATAGTGTATTGAGGATTGAAGATTGACGATTGAGGATTGAGGATTGAGGATTGAGGATTGAGGATTGAGGATTGAGGATTGAAGATTGAGTATTGAGGATTGAAGATTGAGGATTGTGGATTGAGGATTCACGATTGAGGATTGAAGATTGAGGATTGAGGATTGAGGATTGAGGATTGATCATTGAAGATTGAGGATTCGGTATTGAGGATTGAAGAATGAGTACTGAGTATTGACTATTGAGGATTGAGGATTGAAGATTGAGTATTGAGGATTGAAGATTGGCGATTGAGGATTGAGGATTGAGGATTGAGGATTCAGGATTGAGGATTGAAGATTGAGTATTGGGGATTGAAGATTGAGGATTGAGGATTGAGGATTGAGGATTGAGGATTGAAGATTGAGTAATGAGGATTGAAGATTAAGATTGAGGATTGAGGTTTGAGGATTGAGGATTGAGGATTGAGGATTGAAGATTGAGTATTGAGGATTGAAGATTGAGGATTGAGGATTGAGTATTCAGGATTGAGGATTGAAGATTGAGTACTGAGGATTGAAGATTAAGATTGAGGATTGAGGATTGAGGGTTGAGGATTGAGGATTGAGGATTCAGGATTGAAGATTGAGGATTGCGTATTGAGGATAGAACATTGAGGATTGAGTATTGAGTATTGAGGATTGAGGATTGAGGGTTGAATATTGAATATTGATGATTGAAGGTTGAGGATCGAGGATTGAGGGTTGTGGATTGAGTACGAGGACTGAGGGTTGAGTATTGATGGTTGAGGTCTGAGGATTGAGGATTGAGGATTGAGGATTGATGATTGAGGATTCAGGATTGAGGATTGAGGATAGAGGATTGAAGATTGAGTATTGAGGATTGAAGGTTGACGATTGAGGATTGAGGATTGAGGATTGAGGATTGAGGATTGAGCATTGAGGATTGAAGATTGAGTATTGAGGATTGAAGATTGAGGATCGTGGATTGAGGATTGAAGATTGAGGATTGAGGATTGAGGATTGAGGATTGAGGATTGAAGATTGAGGATTGGATATTGAGGATTGAAGAATGAGGATTGAGTATTGAGTATTGAGGATTGAGGATTGAAGATTGAGTATTGAGGATTGAAGATTGACGATTGAGGATTGAGGATTGAGGATTGAGGATTGAGGATTGAGGATTGAGGATTGAGGATTGAGGATTGAAGATTGAGTATCGGGGATTGAAGATTGAGGATTGAGGATTGAGGATTGAGGATTGAGGATTGAGGATTGAAGATTGAGTACTGAGGATGGAAGATTAAGATTGAGGATTGAGGATTGAGGATTGAGGATTGAGGATTGAGTATTCAAGATTGAGTATTGAGGATTGAAGATTGAGGATTGAGGATTGAGGATTGAGGATTGAGGGTTGGAGATTGAGTACTGAGGATTGAAGATTAAGATTGACGATTGAGGATTGAGGATTGAGGATTGAGGATTGAGGATTGAGGATTGAGGATTCAAGATTGAGGATTGCGTATTGAGGATAGAACATTGAGGATTGAGGATTGAGTATTGAAGATTGAGGATTTGGGACTGAGGATTGAAGATTGGGGTTTGAGGATTGTGGATTGAGGATTGAGGATTGAGGATTGAGGATTGAGGGTTGAGGATTGAAGATTAAGGTTGAGGATTGTGGATTGAGGATTGAGGATTGAGAATTGAGGATTGAGGATTGAGGATTGAAGATTGAGGATTGCGTATTGAGGATAGAACATTGAGCATTGAGTATTGAGTATTGAGGATTGAGGATTGAGGATTGAAAATTGAATATTGATGATTGAAGATTGAGGATCGAGGATTGAGGGTTGTGGAATGAGGACGAGGACTGAGGGTTGTGTATTGATGTTTGAGGTCTGAGGATTGAGGATTGAGGATTGAGGATTGAGGATTGAGGATTGAGGATTGAGGATTGAAGATTGAGGATTGGGTATTGAGGATTGAAGAATGAGGATTGAGGATTGAGGATTGAGGATTGAGCATTGAGGATTGAGTATTGAGGATTGAAGGTTGACGATTGAGGATTGAGGATTGAGGATTGAGGATTGAGGATTGAGGGTTGAGGATTGAAGATTGAGTATTGAGGATTGAAGATTGAGGATTGTGGATTGAGGATTGACGATAAAGGATTGAAGATTGAGGATTGAGGATTGAGGATTGAAGATTGAGTATTGGGGATTGAAGATTGAGGATTGAGTATTGAAGATTGAGGATTGAGGATTGAGGATTGAGGATTGAGGATTGAAGATTGAGTACTGAGGATTGAAGATTAAGATTGAGGATTGAGGATTGAGGATTGAGGATTGAGGATTGAGGATTCAAGATTGAGTATTGAGGATTGAAGATTGAGGATTGAGGATTGAGGATTGAGGTTTGAGGATTGGAGATTGAGTACTGAGGATTGAAGATTGAGATTGACGATTGAGGATTGAGGATTGAGGATTGAGGATTGTGGATTGAGGATTGAAGATTGAGGATTGCGTATTGAGGATAGAACATTGAGGATTGAGGATTGAGTATTGAGGATTGAGGATTGAGGATTGAAGATTGTGGATTGAGGATTCACGATTGAGGATTGAAGATTGAGGATTGAGGATTGAGTATTGAGGATTGAGGATTGAGGATTAAAGATTGAGTATTGAGGATTGAAGATTGAGGATTGTGGATTGAAGATTGAGTATTGAGGATTGAAGATTGATAATTGGGGATTGAGGATTGAGAATTGACGATGAGGTCTGAGGGTTGAGGATTGAGGTTTGAGGACTGAAGACTGAGGATTGAGGATTGAGAATTGAGGATTGAGGATTGAGGATTGAGGATTGAAGATTGAGGATTGGGTATTGAGGATTGAACATTGAGGATTGAGGATTGAGGATCGAGGATTGAGGATTGAGGATTGAAGATTGAATATTGATGATTGAAGATTGAGGATTGAGGATTGAGGGTTGTGGATTGAGGACGAGGACTGAGTGTTGAGTATTGATGTTTGAGGTCTGATGATTGAGGATTGAGGGTTGAGAATTGAGGATTGAGGTTTGAGGATTGAAGATTGAGGATTGGGTATTGAGGATTGAAGAATGAGGATTGAGGATTGAGTATTGAGGATTGAGGATTGAAGATTGAGTATTGGGGATTGAAGACTGACGATTGAGGATTGAGGATTGAGGGTTGAGGATTTAGCATTGAGAATTGAGGATTGAGGATTGAGGATTGAAGATTGAGGATTGGGTATTGAGGACTGAGGACTGAGGATTGAGTATTGAGGATTGAGGATTGAGGATTAAAGATTGAGTATTGAGGATTGAGGATTGAGGATTGAAGTTTGAGTACAGAGGATTGAAGATTGAGGATTGAGGATTGAGGATTGAGGATTGAGGAATGAAGATTGAGGATTGGGGATTGAGGATCTAGTATTGGAGATTGATTATTTAGGATTGAAGATAGAGGGTTGAGGATTGAGGATTGAGGATTGAGAATTGAGAATTGAGGATGATGACTGAGGTTTGAGGATTGAGGTTTGAGGAATGAGGATTGAGGATTGAGGATTGAGGATTGAAGATTGAGTATTGATGATTGAAGATTGAGGATTGAGGATTGAGGGTTGAGGATTGAGGACGAGGACTGACGGTTGAGGATTGTGGTTTGAGGATTGAGGATTGAGGATTGGCGGACTGAGTATTGAAGATTGAGGACTGAGGACTAAGGATTGAGTATTGAGGATTGAGGATTCAGTATTGAGGATTGAGGATTTAAGAGTATTGATGAGTGAAGATTGCGGATTTATTATTGAGGGTTGAGGTTTGAGGACGAGGACTGAGGGTTGTGGATTGAGGTTTGAGGACAGAAGATGGAGGATTGAGGATTGAGAATTGATAATTGAAGATTGAGGATTGAAAATTTAGGATTGGGTATTGAGGATTGAGGATTGGGGATTGAGGATCTAGTATTGGAGATTGATTATTTAGGATTGAAGATAGAGGGTTGAGGATTGAGGATTGAGGATTGAGAATTGAGAATTGAGGATGATGACTGAGGTTTGAGGATTGAGGTTTGAGGAATGAGGATTGAGGATTGAGGATTGAGGATTGAAGATTGAGTATTGATGATTGAAGATTGAGGATTGAGGATTGAGGGTTGAGGATTGAGGACGAGGACTGACGGTTGAGGATTGTGGTTTGAGGATTGAGGATTGAGGATTGAGTATTGAGGATGAGGACTGGGGTTTGAGGATTGAGGTTTGAGGAATGAGGATTGAGAATTGAGGATTGAGGATTGAGGATTGAGGATTGAGTATTGAAGGTTCAGGATTGATGACTGAGGATTGAGGATTGCGGATTGACGATTGAGGATTGAGGATTGAGGGTTGAAGGTTGAGTGTTGAGGATTGAAGGTTGAGGATTGACGATTGAGGATTGAGGATTGTGGATGATGGCTGAGGTTTGAGGTTTGAGGTTTGAGGTTTGAGTATTGAATCCTGAGAATTCAGGATGTTCTATTGAGTATTGAGAAATGAGGATTGATGGTTCAGTATTGAGCATTCAGGATTGAGGATTGAGGATTAAGTATTGAAGATTGAGGATTGATGGTTGAGGATTTAGAATTGAGGGTTGAGGATTGAGGATTGAGGATTGAAAATTGAGCATTGAGGGTTGAAGGTTGAGGATTGAGGATTGAGGATTGATGATTGAGGATTGAGGATTGAGGATTGAAGATTGAGGATTCGGGACTGAGTGTTGAGTGTTGAGTGATGAGAATTAATGTTTGTGGATAGAGATTTGAAGATTGCAGATTGAGTATCGGGTATTGAAAACTGTGAATTGTGGATAATCTATTGAGGATTGAGGATTGACAATTGATTGTCGAGGACTGAGGGCTGAAGATTGAGGATTAAGGATTGAGGATTCAGAATTGATGTTTGAGGACTGAGGATTGAGGATTGAAGATTGATTATTGAGGATTGAGGATTGAGAATTGAGGATTGAGGATTGAGGATTGAAGATTGAGGATTGGGTATTGAGAATTGAGGATTGAAGATTGAGTATTGAGGATTGAAGGTTGAGGATTGAGGGTTGAGGATTGAAGATTGAGGACTCAGTGTTGAGGGTTGAGTGATGGGAATTGATGTTTGTGGATTGAGATTTGAAGATTGAAGAATGGGGATTGAGTTTTGAAAACTGTGAATTGAGGATATTCTATTGAGGATTGAGTATTGACAATTGATTGTTGAGGACTGAGGGCTAAAGATTGAGGATTCAGGATTCAAGATTCGGGATTGAGGTTTAAGGACAGAGGATTGAGGGTTGAGGATTGAGGATTGAGGATTGACGCTTGAGGATTGAAGGTTGAGGATGGAGGATTGAAAAGAGTGGACTGGTTGTTGACGATTGAGTATTGAACCATGAGAATTCAGGATACTCTATTGAGTATTAGGAATTGAGGATTGATGGTTGAGTATTGAAGATTGGTGGTTGAGGGTTGTGTGTTGAATATTGAGGATTGAGGATTGAGGATTGAGGATTGAAGATTGGGGATTGAATATTGAGTCTTGATGATTGATGATTGAGGATTGAGGATTGAGTGTTGAGGATTGAGGACGAGGACTGACGGTTGAGGATTGAGGTTTGAGGTTTGAGGATTGAGGATTGAGGACTGAGGATTGAGGATTGAGGATTGAGCATTGAGGATTGAAGATTGAGGACTGGGGATTGAGGATTGAAGATTGACGATTGAGGATTGTGGATTGAGGATTGAGGGTTGAGGACTAAAGATTGAATATTGATGATTGAAGATTGAGGAATGAGGATTGAGAATTGAGGATTGAGGATTGAGGATTGAAGATTGAGGATTGGGTATTGAGGATTGAAGAATGAGGACTGAGGATTTAGGATTGAGGATCGAGGAATGAAGATTGAGTATTGGGTATTGAAGATTGAGGATTGAGGATTGTGGATTGAGGATTGAGGATTGAGTATTCAGGATTGAGGATTGAGGATTGTAGATTGAGGATTGAGGATTGGTGATTAAAGATTGAGTGTCGAGGATTGAAGATTGAGGATTGATGATTGGGGATTGAGGATTGAGGATTGAGGATTGAGGATTGAGTATTGAAGGCTGAGGATTGATGATTGAGGATTGAGTATTGAGGATTGAGGATTGAGTATTGAGGACTGAGGGTTGAAGATTGAGGATTGATGATTGAGGTTTAAAGATTGAGTATTGAGGATTGAAGATTGAAGATTGAGAATTGAGGATTGAGGATTGAACATTGAGGACTGAGTGATGAGGGTTGAGTGATGAGAATTGATGTTTGTGGATAGAGATTTGAAGATTGCAGATTGAGTATTGTGTATTGTAAACTGTGAATTGAGGATATTCTATTGAGGATTGGGGATTGTCACCTGATTGTTGAGGACTGAGGGCTGAAGATTGAGGATTCAGGATTGAGGATTCAGAATTGAGGTTTGAGGACTGAGGATTGAGGATTGAAGATTGAGTATTGAGGATTGAAGATTGAGAATTGAGGATTGAGGATTGAGGATTGAGGATTGAGGATGAGGGCTGAGGGTTGAGGATTGAGGTTTGAGGACTGAGGACTGAGAATTGAGGATTGAGAATTGAGGATTGAGGATTGAGGGTTGAAGATTGAGGATTGTGTATTGAGGATTGAAGAATGAGGATTGAGGATTGAGGACAGAGGATTGAGGATTGAAGATTGAGTATTGAGGATTGAAGATTGACGATTGAGGATTGAGGATTGAGGATTGAGGATGGAGGATTGAAGAGAGAGGACTGAGTGTTGATGATTGAGTGTTGAGGATTGATGTTTGAGGATTGAGGTTTGATTATTGAATATTTTGGAATGAGTATTCAACCATGAGGATTCAGTATATTCTATTGAGTATTGAGAATTGAGGATTGATGGTTGAGTATTGAGGATTCATGTATGAGGGTTGTGTGCTGAATATTGAGGATTGAGGATGGAGGATTGAAGATTGAGTATTGAGGATTGAAGATTGAGGATCGAGGATTGAGGATTGAGGATTGAGGATTGAGGATTGAAGAATGAGGATTGAGGATTGAGGATTGACGATTGAGGATTGAAGACTGAGTATTGAGGATTGAAGATTGAGGATTGAGGAGTGCGTACTGAAAATTGAGGATTTGGGACTGAGGATTGAAGATTGGAGTTTGAGGATCGAGGATTGAGGATTGAGGATTGAGGATTGAGGATTGAGGATTGAAGATTGAGGATTGAGGATTGAGGATTGAGGATTGAGGATTGAGGATTGAAGATTGAATATTGGTGATTAAACATTGAGGGTTGAGGATTGAGGGTTGTGGATTGAGGACGAGGACTGAGTGTTGAATATTGATGTCTGAGGTCTGAGGATTGAGGATTGAGAATTGAGAATTGAGGATTGAGGATTGAAGATTGAGGATTGGGTATTGAGTATTGACGAATGAGGATTCAGGATTGCGGATTGAGGATTGAAGATTGAGTATTGAGGATTGAAGACTGAGGATTGAGGATTGAGGATTGAGGATTGGGGATTGAGGACTGCGAATTGAAGATTCAGTATTGAGCATTGAAGATTCAAAATTGAGGATGAGGATTGAACATTGAGTACTGAGTGTTGGGGGTTGAGTGATGAGAATTTATGTTTCTGGACAGAGATTTGAAGATTGCAGATTGAGTATTGGGTATTGAAAACTGTGAATTGAGGATATTCTATTGAGGATTGTGGATTGACAACTGAATGTTGAGGACTGAGGGCTGAAGATTGAGGATTCAGGATTGAGGATTCAGAATTGAGGTTTGAGGACTGAGGATTGAGGATTGAAGATTGAGTATTGAGGATTGAAGATAGAGGGTTGAGGATTGAGGATTGAGGATTGAGGATGAGGGCTGAGGGTTGAGGATTGAGGTTTGAGGACTAAGGACAGAGGATTGAGAATTGAGAATTGAGGATTGAGGATTGAGGATTGAGGATTGAAGACTGAGTATTGAGGATTGAAGGTTGAGGATTGAGGATTGAGGATTGAGGATTCAAGATTGAGTATTGAGGATTGAAGATTGAGGATTGAGGATTGAGGATTGTAGACTGAGTATTGAGGATTGAAGGTTGAGGATTGAGGAGTGAGTATTGAAGATTGAGGATTTGGGACTGAGGATTGAATATTGGGGTTTCAGGATTGAGGATTGAGGATTGAGGATGGAGGATTGAAGATTGAGGATTGGGTATTGTGGATTGAAGAATGAGTATTGAGGATTGAGGATTGAGGATTAAGGATTGAAGATAGTGTATTGAGGATTGAAGATTGACGATTGAGGATTGAGGATTGAGGATTGAGGATTGAGGATTGAGGATTGAGGATTGAAGATTGAGTATTGAGGATTGAAGATTGAGGATTGTGGATTGAGGATTCACGATTGAGGATTGAAGATTGAGGATTGAGGATTGAGGATTGAGGATTGATCATTGAAGATTGAGGATTCGGTATTGAGGATTGAAGAATGAGTACTGAGTATTGACTATTGAGGATTGAGGATTGAAGATTGAGTATTGAGGATTGAAGATTGGCGATTGAGGATTGAGGATTGAGGATTGAGGATTGAGGATTGAGGATTGAAGATTGAGTATTGGGGATTGAAGATTGAGGATTGAGGATTGAGGATTGAGGATTGAGGATTGAAGATTGAGTAATGAGGATTGAAGATTAAGATTGAGGATTGAGGTTTGAGGATTGAGGATTGAGGATTGAGGATTGAAGATTGAGTATTGAGGATTGAAGATTGAGGATTGAGGATTGAGTATTCAGGATTGAGGATTGAAGATTGAGTACTGAGGATTGAAGATTAAGATTGAGGATTGAGGATTGAGGGTTGAGGATTGAGGATTGAGGATTCAGGATTGAAGATTGAGGATTGCGTATTGAGGATAGAACATTGAGGATTGAGTATTGAGTATTGAGGATTGAGGATTGAGGGTTGAATATTGAATATTGATGATTGAAGGTTGAGGATCGAGGATTGAGGGTTGTGGATTGAGTACGAGGACTGAGGGTTGAGTATTGATGGTTGAGGTCTGAGGATTGAGGATTGAGGATTGAGGATTGATGATTGAGGATTCAGGATTGAGGATTGAGGATAGAGGATTGAAGATTGAGTATTGAGGATTGAAGGTTGACGATTGAGGATTGAGGATTGAGGATTGAGGATTGAGGATTGAGCATTGAGGATTGAAGATTGAGTATTGAGGATTGAAGATTGAGGATCGTGGATTGAGGATTGAAGATTGAGGATTGAGGATTGAGGATTGAGGATTGAGGATTGAAGATTGAGGATTGGATATTGAGGATTGAAGAATGAGGATTGAGTATTGAGTATTGGGGATTGAGGATTGAAGATTGAGTATTGAGGATTGAAGATTGACGATTGAGGATTGAGGATTGAGGATTGAGGATTGAGGATTGAGGATTGAGGATTGAGGATTGAAGATTGAGTATCGGGGATTGAAGATTGAGGATTGAGGATTGAGGATTGAGGATTGAGGATTGAGGATTGAAGATTGAGTACTGAGGATGGAAGATTAAGATTGAGGATTGAGGATTGAGGATTGAGGATTGAGGATTGAGTATTCAAGATTGAGTATTGAGGATTGAAGATTGAGGATTGAGGATTGAGGATTGAGGATTGAGGGTTGGAGATTGAGTACTGAGGATTGAAGATTAAGATTGACGATTGAGGATTGAGGATTGAGGATTGAGGATTGAGGATTGAGGATTCAAGATTGAGGATTGCGTATTGAGGATAGAACATTGAGGATTGAGGATTGAGTATTGAGGATTGAGGATTGAGGATTGAAGATTGAATATTGATGATTGAAGATTGAGGATCGAGGATTGAGCGTTGTGGATCGAGGACGAGGACTGAGGGTTGAGTATTGATGTTTGAGGTCTGAGGATTGAGGATTGAGGATTGAGAATTGAGGATTGAGGATTGAGGATTGAAGATTGAGGATTGGGTGTTGAGGATTGAAGAATGAGGATTGAGGATTGAGGATTGAGGATTGAGGACTGAAGGTTGAGTATAGAGGATTGAATATTGAGGATTGAGGATTGAGGATTGAGGATTGAGGATTGAGGATTGAGGATTGAGGATTGAAGATTGAGTATTGGGGATTGAAGATTGAGGATTGAGGATTGAGGATTGAGGATTGAGGATTGAGGATTGAAGATTGAGTAATGAGGATTGAAGATTAAATTGAGGATTGAGGTTTGAGAATTGAGGATTGAGGATTGAGGATTGAAGATTGAGTATTGAGGATTGAAGATTGAGGATTGAGGATTGAGGATTCAGGATTGAGCATTGAAGATTGAGTACTGAGGATTGAAGATTAAGATTGAGGATTGAGGATTGAGGGTTGAGGATTGAGGATTGAGGAGTGAGGATTGAAGATTGAGGATTGCGTATTGAGGATAGAACATTGAGGATTGAGTATTGAGTATTGAGGATTGAGGATTGAGGGTTGAATATTGAATACTGATGATTGAAGGTTGAGGATCGAGGATTGAGGATTGAGGATTGAGGATGGAGGATTGAAGATTGAGTATTGAGGATTGAAGATTGAGGATCGAGGATTGAGGATTGAGGATTGAGGATAGAGGATTGAAGAATGAGGATTGAGGATTGAGGATTGAGGATTGAGGATTGAAGACTGAGTATTGAGGATTGAAGATTGAGGATTGAGGAGTGAGTATTGAAGATTGAGGATTTGGGACTGAGGATTGAAGATTGGGGTTTGAGGATTGTGGATTGAGGATTGAGGATTGAGGATTGAGGATTGAGGGTTGAGGATTGAAGATTAAGGTTGAGGATTGTGGATTGAGGATTGAGGATTGAGAATTGAGGATTGAGGATTGAGGATTGAAGATTGAGGATTGCGTATTGAGGATAGAACATTGAGCATTGAGTATTGAGTATTGAGGATTGAGGATTGAGGATTGAAAATTGAATATTGATGATTGAAGATTGAGGATCGAGGATTGAGGGTTGTGGAATGAGGACGAGGACTGAGGGTTGAGTATTGATGTTTGAGGTCTGAGGATTGAGGATTGAGGATTGAGGATTGAGGATTGAGGATTGAGGATTGAGGATTGAAGATTGAGGATTGGGTATTGAGGATTGAAGAATGAGGATTGAGGATTGAGGATTGAGGATTGAGCATTGAGGATTGAGTATTGAGGATTGAAGGTTGACGATTGAGGATTGAGGATTGAGGATTGAGGATTGAGGATTGAGGGTTGAGGATTGAAGATTGAGGATTGCGTATTGAGGATAGAACATTGAGGATTGAGGATTGAGTATTGAGGATTGAGGATTGAGGATTGAAGATTGTGGATTGAGGATTCACGATTGAGGATTGAAGATTGAGGATTGAGGATTGAGTATTGAGGATTGAGGATTGAGGATTAAAGATTGAGTATTGAGGATTGAAGATTGAGGATTGTGGATTGAAGATTGAGTATTGAGGATTGAAGATTGAGGATTGGGGATTGAGGATTGAGAATTGACGATGAGGTCTGAGGGTTGAGGATTGAGGTTTGAGGACTGAGGACTGAGGATTGAGGATTGAGAATTGAGGATTGAGGATTGAGGATTGAGGATTGAAGATTGAGGATTGGGTATTGAGGATTGAACATTGAGGATTGAGGATTGAGGATCGAGGATTGAGGATTGAGGATTGAAGATTGAATATTGATGATTGAAGATTGAGGATTGAGGATTGAGGGTTGTGGATTGAGGACGAGGACTGAGTGTTGAGTATTGATGTTTGAGGTCTGATGATTGAGGATTGAGGGTTGAGAATTGAGGATTGAGGTTTGAGGATTGAAGATTGAGGATTGGGTATTGAGGATTGAAGAATGAGGATTGAGGATTGAGTATTGAGGATTGAGGATTGAAGATTGAGTATTGGGGATTGAAGACTGACGATTGAGGATTGAGGATTGAGGGTTGAGGATTTAGTATTGAGAATTGAGGATTGAGGATTGAGGATTGAAGATTGAGGATTGGGTATTGAGGACTGAGGACTGAGGATTGAGTATTGAGGATTGAGGATTGAGGATTAAAGATTGAGTATTGAGGATTGAGGATTGAGGATTGAAGTTTGAGTACAGAGGATTGAAGATTGAGGATTGAGGATTGAGGATTGAGGATTGAGGAATGAAGATTGAGGATTGGGGACTGAGTGTTGAGGGTTGAGTAATGAGAATTGATGTTTGTGGATGGAGATTTGAAGATTGAATATTGAGGATTGAGTATTGAAAGCTGAGAATTAAGGATATTCTATTGAGTATTGAGAATTTTGGATTGATGGTTGAGTATTGAGGATTGATGGTTGAGGGTTGTGTGTTGAATATTGAGGATTGGCGGACTGAGTATTGAAGATTGAGGACTGAGGACTAAGGATTGAGTATTGAGGATTGAGGATTCAGTATTGAGGATTGAGGATTTAAGAGTATTGATGAGTGAAGATTGCGGATTTATTATTGAGGGTTGAGGTTTGAGGACGAGGACTGAGGGTTGTGGATTGAGGTTTGAGGACAGAAGATGGAGGATTGAGGATTGAGAATTGATAATTGAAGATTGAGGATTGAAAATTTAGGATTGGGTATTGAGGATTGAGGATTGGGGATTGAGGATCTAGTATTGGAGATTGATTATTTAGGATTGAAGATAGAGGGTTGAGGATTGAGGATTGAGGATTGAGAATTGAGAATTGAGGATGATGACTGAGGTTTGAGGATTGAGGTTTGAGGAATGAGGATTGAGGATTGAGGATTGAGGATTGAAGATTGAGTATTGATGATTGAAGATTGAGGATTGAGGATTGAGGGTTGAGGATTGAGGACGAGGACTGACGGTTGAGGATTGTGGTTTGAGGATTGAGGATTGAGGATTGAGTATTGAGGATGAGGACTGGGGTTTGAGGATTGAGGTTTGAGGAATGAGGATTGAGAATTGAGGATTGAGGATTGAGGATTGAGGATTGAGTATTGAAGGTTCAGGATTGATGACTGAGGATTGAGGATTGCGGATTGACGATTGAGGATTGAGGATTGAGGGTTGAAGGTTGAGTGTTGAGGATTGAAGGTTGAGGATTGACGATTGAGGATTGAGGATTGTGGATGATGGCTGAGGTTTGAGGTTTGAGGTTTGAGGTTTGAGTATTTAATCCCGAGAATTCAGGATGTTCTATTGAGTATTGAGAAATGAGGATTGATGGTTCAGTATTGAGCATTCAGGATTGAGGATTGAGGATTAAGTATTGAAGATTGAGGATTGATGGTTGAGGATTTAGAATTGAGGGTTGAGGATTGAGGATTGAGGATTGAAAATTGAGTATTGAGGGTTGAAGGTTGAGGATTGAGGATTGAGGATTGAGGATTGAGGATTGAGGATTGAGGTTGAAGATTGAGGATTGAGGACTGAGTGTTGAGTGTTGAGTGATGAGAATTAATGTTTGTGGATAGAGAATTGAAGATTGCAGATTGAGTATCGAGTATTGAAAACTGTGAATTGAGGATAATCTATTGAGGATTGAGGATTGACAATTGATTGTCGACGACTGAGGGCTGAAGATTGAGGATTAAGGATTGAGTATTCAGAATTGATGTTTGAGGACTGAGGATTGAGGATTGAAGATTGATTATTGAGGATTGAGGATTGGGTATTGAGGATTGAAGAATGAGGATTGAGTATTGAGTATTGAGGATTGAGGATTGAAGATTGAGTATTGAGGATGGAAGATTGACGATTGAGGATTGAGGATTGAGGATTGAGGATTGAGGATTGAGGATTGAGGATTGAGGATTGAAGATTGAGTATTGGGGATTGAAGATTGAGGATTGAGGATTGAGGATTGAGGATTGAGGATTGAGGATTGAGGATTGAAGATTGAGTACTGAGGATTGAAGATTAAGATTGAGGATTGAGCATTGAGGATTGAAGATTGAGTATTGAGGATTGAAGATTGAGGATTGTGGATTGAAGACTGACGATTGAGGATTGAAGATTGAGGATTGAGGATTGAGGATTGAGGATTGAGGATTGAAGATTGAGGATTGGGTATTGAGGATTGAAGAATGAGGATTGAGTATTGAGTATTGAGGATTGAGGATTGAAGATTGAGTATTGAGGATGGAAGATTGACGATTGAGGATTGAGGATCGAGGATTGAGAGTTGTGGATTGAGGACGAGGACTGAGGGTTGAGTATTCATGTTTGAGGTCTGAGGATTGAGGATTGAGGACTGAGGATTGAGGATTGAGGATTGAGGATTGAGGATTGAGGATTGAAGACTGAGGATTGGGTATTGAGGATTGAACATTGAGGATTGAGTGTTGAGGATAGAGGATTGAGGATTGAGGATTGAAGGTTGAATATTAATGACTGAATATTGAGGATTGAGGATTGAGGGTTTTGGATTGAGGACGAGGACTGAGGGTTGAGTATTGATGTTTGAAGTCTGAGGATTCAGGATTGAAGATTGAGTATTGAGGATAGAAGATTGAGGATTGAGGATTGTCGATTAAGGATTGAGGATGAGGTCTGAGGGTTGAGGATTGAGGTTTGAGGACTGAGGACTGAGGATTGAGAATTGAGAATTGAGGATTGAGGATTGAGGATTGAAGATTGAGGATCGGGTATTGAGGATTGAAGAATGAGGATTGAGGATTGAGGATTGAGGATTGAGGATTGAAGATTGAGTATTGAGCATTGAAGCCTGACGATTGAGGATTGAGGATTGAGGATTGAGGATTGAGGATGGAGGATTGAAGATTGAGTATTGAGGATTGAAGATTGAGGATCGAGGATTGAGGATTGAGGATTGAGGATAGAGGATTGAAGAATCAGGATTGAGGATTGAGGATTGAGGATTGAGGATTGAAGACTGAGTATTGAGGATTGAAGATTGAGGATTGAGGAGTGAGTATTGAAGATTGAGGATTTGGGACTGAGGATTGAAGATTGGGGTTTGAGGATTGTGGATTGAGGATTGAGGATTGAGGATTGAGGATTGAGGGTTGAGGATTGAAGGTTAAGGTTGAGGATTGTGGATTGAGGATTGAGGATTGAGAATTGAGGATTGAGGATTGAGGATTGAAGATTGAGGATTGCGTATTGAGGATAGAACATTGAGCATTGAGTATTGAGTATTGAGGATTGAGGATTGAGGATTGAAAATTGAATATTGATGATTGAAGACTGAGGATCGAGGATTGAGGGTTGTGGAATGAGGACGAGGACTGAGGGTTGAGTATTGATGTTTGAGGTCTGAGGATTGAGGATTGAGGATTGAGGATTGAGGATTGAGGATTGAGGATTGAGGATTGAAGATTGAGGATTGGGTATTGAGGATTGAAGAATGAGGATTGAGGATTGAGGATTGAGGATTGAGCATTGAGGATTGAGTATTGAGGATTGAAGGTTGACGATTGAGGATTGAGGACTGAGGATTGAGGATTGAGGATTGAGGGTTGAGGATTGAAGATTGAGTATTGAGGATTGAAGATTGAGGATTGTGGATTGAGGATTGACGATAAAGGATTGAAGATTGAGGATTGAGGATTGAGGATTGAAGATTGAGTATTGGGGATTGAAGATTGAGGATTGAGTATTGAAGATTGAGGATTGAGGATTGAGGATTGAGGATTGAGGATTGAAGATTGAGTACTGAGGATTGAAGATTAAGATTGAGGATTGAGGATTGAGGATTGAGGATTGAGGATTGAGGATTCAAGATTGAGTATTGAGGATTGAAGATTGAGGATTGAGGATTGAGGATTGAGGTTTGAGGATTGGAGATTGAGTACTGAGGATTGAAGATTGAGATTGACGATTGAGGATTGAGGATTGAGGATTGAGGATTGTGGATTGAGGATTGAAGATTGAGGATTGCGTATTGAGGATAGAACATTGAGGATTGAGGATTGAGTATTGAGGATTGAGGATTGAGTATTGAAGATTGAGGATTGAGGATTGAGGATTGAGGATTGAGGATTGAAGATTGAGTACTGAGGATTGAAGATTAAGATTGAGGATTGAGGATTGAGGATTGTGGATTGAGGATTGAGGATTGAGGATTGAGGATTGAGGGTTGAGGATTGAAGATTAAGGTTGAGGATTGTGGATTGAGGATTGAGGATTGAGAATTGAGGATTGAGGATTGAGGATTGAAGATTGAGGATTGCGTATTGAGGATAGAACATTGAGCATTGAGTATTGAGTATTGAGGATTGAGGATTGAGGATTGAAAATTGAATATTGATGATTGAAGATTGAGGATCGAGGATTGAGGGTTGTGGAATGAGGACGAGGACTGAGGGTTGAGTATTGATGTTTGAGGTCTGAGGATTGAGGATTGAGGATTGAGGATTGAGGATTGAGGATTGAGGATTGAGGATTGAAGATTGAGGATTGGGTATTGAGGATTGAAGAATGAGGATTGAGGATTGAGGATTGAGGATTGAGCATTGAGGATTGAGTATTGAGGATTGAAGGTTGACGATTGAGGATTGAGGATTGAGGATTGAGGATTGAGGATTGAGGGTTGAGGATTGAAGATTGAGTATTGAGGATTGAAGATTGAGGATTGTGGATTGAGGATTGACGATAAAGGATTGAATATTGAGGATTGAGGATTGAGGATTGAAGATTGAGTATTGGGGATTGAAGATTGAGGATTGAGTATTGAAGATTGAGGATTGAGGATTGAGGATTGAGGATTGAGGATTGAAGATTGAGTACTGAGGATTGAAGATTAAGATTGAGGATTGAGGATTGAGGATTGAGGATTGAGGATTGAGGATTCAAGTTTGAGTATTGAGGATTGAAGATTGAGGATTGAGGATTGAGGATTGAGGTTTGAGGATTGGAGATTGAGTACTGAGGATTGAAGATTGAGATTGACGATTGAGGATTGAGGATTGAGGATTGAGGATTGTGGATTGAGGATTGAAGATTGAGGATTGCGTATTGAGGATAGAACATTGAGGATTGAGGATTGAGTATTGAGGATTGAGGATTGAGGATTGAAGATTGTGGATTGAGGATTCACGATTGAGGATTGAAGATTGAGGATTGAGGATTGAGTATTGAGGATTGAGGATTGAGGATTAAAGATTGAGTATTGAGGATTGAAGATTGAGGATTGTGGATTGAAGATTGAGTATTGAGGATTGAAGATTGAGGATTGGGGATTGAGGATTGAGAATTGACGATGAGGTCTGAGGGTTGAGGATTGAGGTTTGAGGACTGAGGACTGAGGATTGAGGATTGAGAATTGAGGATTGAGGATTGAGGATTGAGGATTGAAGATTGAGGATTGGGTATTGAGGATTGAACATTGAGGATTGAGGATTGAGGATCGAGGATTGAGGATTGAGGATTGAAGATTGAATATTGATGATTGAAGATTGAGGATTGAGGATTGAGGGTTGTGGATTGAGGACGAGGACTGAGTGTTGAGTATTGATGTTTGAGGTCTGATGATTGAGGATTGAGGGTTGAGAATTGAGGATTGAGGTTTGAGGATTGAAGATTGAGGATTGGGTATTGAGGATTGAAGAATGAGGATTGAGGATTGAGTATTGAGGATTGAGGATTGAAGATTGAGTATTGGGGATTGAAGACTGACGATTGAGGATTGAGGATTGAGGGTTGAGGATTTAGTATTGAGAATTGAGGATTGAGGATTGAGGATTGAAGATTGAGGATTGGGTATTGAGGACTGAGGACTGAGGATTGAGTATTGAGGATTGAGGATTGAGGATTAAAGATTGAGTATTGAGGATTGAGGATTGAGGATTGAAGTTTGAGTACAGAGGATTGAAGATTGAGGATTGAGGATTGAGGATTGAGGATTGAGGAATGAAGATTGAGGATTGGGGACTGAGTGTTGAGGGTTGAGTAATGAGAATTGATGTTTGTGGATGGAGATTTGAAGATTGAATATTGAGGATTGAGTATTGAAAGCTGAGAATTCAGGATATTCTATTGAGTATTGAGAATTTTGGATTGATGGTTGAGTATTGAGGATTGATGGTTGAGGGTTGTGTGTTGAATATTGAGGATTGGCGGACTGAGTATTGAAGATTGAGGACTGAGGACTAAGGATTGAGTATTGAGGATTGAGGATTCAGTATTGAGGATTGAGGATTTAAGAGTATTGATGAGTGAAGATTGCGGATTTATTATTGAGGGTTGAGGTTTGAGGACGAGGACTGAGGGTTGTGGATTGAGGTTTGAGGACAGAAGATGGAGGATTGAGGATTGAGAATTGATAATTGAAGATTGAGGATTGAAAATTTAGGATTGGGTATTGAGGATTGAGGATTGGGGATTGAGGATCTAGTATTGGAGATTGATTATTTAGGATTGAAGATAGAGGGTTGAGGATTGAGTATTGAGGATTGAGAATTGAGAATTGAGGATGATGACTGAGGTTTGAGGATTGAGGTTTGAGGAATGAGGATTGAGGATTGAGGATTGAGGATTGAAGATTGAGTATTGATGATTGAAGATTGAGGATTGAGGATTGAGGGTTGAGGATTGAGGACGAGGACTGACGGTTGAGGATTGTGGTTTGAGGATTGAGGATTGAGGATTGAGTATTGAGGATGAGGACTGGGGTTTGAGGATTGAGGTTTGAGGAATGAGGATTGAGAATTGAGGATTGAGGATTGAGGATTGAGGATTGAGTATTGAAGGTTCAGGATTGATGACTGAGGATTGAGGATTGCGGATTGACGATTGAGGATTGAGGATTGAGGGTTGAAGGTTGAGTGTTGAGGATTGAAGGTTGAGGATTGACGATTGAGGATTGAGGATTGTGGATGATGGCTGAGGTTTGAGGTTTGAGGTTTGAGGTTTGAGTATTTAATCCCGAGAATTCAGGATGTTCTATTGAGTATTGAGAAATGAGGATTGATGGTTCAGTATTGAGCATTCAGGATTGAGGATTGAGGATTAAGTATTGAAGATTGAGGATTGATGGTTGAGGATTTAGAATTGAGGGTTGAGGATTGAGGATTGAGGATTGAGGATTGAAAATTGAGTATTGAGGGTTGAAGGTTGAGGATTGAGGATTGAGGATTGAGGATTGAGGATTGAGGATTGAGGTTGAAGATTGAGGATTGAGGACTGAGTGTTGAGTGTTGAGTGATGAGAATTAATGTTTGTGGATAGAGATTTGAAGATTGCAGATTGAGTATCGAGTATTGAAAACTGTGAATTGAGGATAATCTATTGAGGATTGAGGATTGACAATTGATTGTCGACGACTGAGGGCTGAAGATTGAGGATTAAGGATTGAGTATTCAGAATTGATGTTTGAGGACTGAGGATTGAGGATTGAAGATTGATTATTGAGGATTGAGGATTGAGAATTGAGGATTGAGGATTGAGGATTGAAGATTGAGGATTGGGTATTGAGAATTGAGGATTGAAGATTGAGTATTGAGGATTGAAGGTTGAGGATTGAGGGTTGAGGATTGAAGATTGAGGACTGAGTGTTGAGGGTTGAGTGATGGGAATTGATGTTTGTGGATTGAGATTTGAAGATTGAAGAATGGGGATTGAGTTTTGAAAACTGTGAATTGAGGATATTCTATTGAGGATTGGGGATTGTCACCTGATTGTTGAGGACTGAGGGCTGAAGATTGAGGATTCAGGATTGAGGATTCAGAATTGAGGTTTGAGGACTGAGGATTGAGGATTGAAAATTGATTATTGAGGATTGAGGATTGAGAATTGAGGATTGTGGATTGAGGATTGAAGATTGAGGATTGGGTTTTGAGGATTGTAGAATGAGGATTGAGGATTGTGGATTGAAGATTGAGTATTGAGGATTGAAGATTGAGGATTGAGGACTGAGGATTGAGGATTGAGTATTGAGGATTGAGGATTGAGGATTGAGGATTAAAGATTGAGTATTGAGGATTGAAGATTGAGGATTGTGGATTGAAGATTGAGTATTGAGGATTGAAGATTGAGGATTGAGGATTGAGGATTGAGAATTGACGATGAGGCCTGAGCGTTGAGGATTGAGGTTTGAGGACTGAGGACTGAGGATTGAGGATTGAGAATTGAGGATTGAGGATTCAGGATTGAGGATTGAAGATTGAGGATTGGGTATTGAGGATTGAACATTGTGGATTGAGGATTGAGGATCGAGGATCGAGGATTGCGGATTGAGGATTGAAGATTGAATATTGATGATTGAAGATTGAGGATTGAGGATTGAGGGTTGTGGATTGAGGACGAGGACTGAGTGTTGAGTATTGATGTTTGTGGTCTGATGATTGAGGATTGAGGATTGAGAATTGAGGATTGAGGATTGAGGATTGAAGATTGAGTATTGAGCATTGAAGCCTGACGACTGAGGATTGACGATTGAGGATTGAGGATTGAGGATGGAGGATTGTAGATTGAGTATTGAGGATTGAAGATTGAGGATCGAGGATTGAGGATTGAGGATTGAGGATTGAGGATTGAAGAATGAGGATTGAGGATTGAGGGTTGACGATTGAGGATTGAAGACTGAGTATTGAGGATTGAAGATTGAGGATTGAGGAGTGCGTACTGAAAATTGAGGATTTGGGACTGAGGATTGAAGATTGGAGTTTGAGGATCGAGGATTGAGGATTGAGGAATGAGGATTGAGGATTGAGGATTGAAGATTGAGGATTGAGGATTGAGGATTGAGGATTGAGGATTGAGAATTGAGGATTGAGGATTGAGGATTGAAGATTGAGGATTGCGTATTGAGGATAGAACATTGAGCATTGAGTATTGAGTATTGAGGATTGAGGATTGAGGATTGAAAATTGAATATTGATGATTGAAGATTGAGGATCGAGGATTGAGGGTTGTGGAATGAGGACGAGGACTGAGGGTTGAGTATTGATGTTTGAGGTCTGAGGATTGAGGATTGAGGATTGAGGATTGAGGATTGAGGATTGAGGATTGAGGATTGAAGATTGAGGATTGGGTATTGAGGATTGAAGAATGAGGATTGAGGATTGAGGATTGAGGATTGAGCATTGAGGATTGAGTATTGAGGATTGAAGGTTGACGATTGAGGATTGAGGATTGAGGATTGAGGATTGAGGATTGAGGGTTGAGGATTGAAGATTGAGTATTGAGGATTGAAGATTGAGGATTGTGGATTGAGGATTGACGATAAAGGATTGAATATTGAGGATTGAGGATTGAGGATTGAAGATTGAGTATTGGGGATTGAAGATTGAGGATTGAGTATTGAAGATTGAGGATTGAGGATTGAGGATTGAGGATTGAGGATTGAAGATTGAGTACTGAGGATTGAAGATTAAGATTGAGGATTGAGGATTGAGGATTGAGGATTGAGGATTGAGGATTCAAGTTTGAGTATTGAGGATTGAAGATTGAGGATTGAGGATTGAGGATTGAGGTTTGAGGATTGGAGATTGAGTACTGAGGATTGAAGATTGAGATTGACGATTGAGGATTGAGGATTGAGGATTGAGGATTGTGGATTGAGGATTGAAGATTGAGGATTGCGTATTGAGGATAGAACATTGAGGATTGAGGATTGAGTATTGAGGATTGAGGATTGAGGATTGAAGATTGTGGATTGAGGATTCACGATTGAGGATTGAAGATTGAGGATTGAGGATTGAGTATTGAGGATTGAGGATTGAGGATTAAAGATTGAGTATTGAGGATTGAAGATTGAGGATTGTGGATTGAAGATTGAGTATTGAGGATTGAAGATTGAGGATTGGGGATTGAGGATTGAGAATTGACGATGAGGTCTGAGGGTTGAGGATTGAGGTTTGAGGACTGAGGACTGAGGATTGAGGATTGAGAATTGAGGATTGAGGATTGAGGATTGAGGATTGAAGATTGAGGATTGGGTATTGAGGATTGAACATTGAGGATTGAGGATTGAGGATCGAGGATTGAGGATTGAGGATTGAAGATTGAATATTGATGATTGAAGATTGAGGATTGAGGATTGAGGGTTGTGGATTGAGGACGAGGACTGAGTGTTGAGTATTGATGTTTGAGGTCTGATGATTGAGGATTGAGGGTTGAGAATTGAGGATTGAGGTTTGAGGATTGAAGATTGAGGATTGGGTATTGAGGATTGAAGAATGAGGATTGAGGATTGAGTATTGAGGATTGAGGATTGAAGATTGAGTATTGGGGATTGAAGACTGACGATTGAGGATTGAGGATTGAGGGTTGAGGATTTAGTATTGAGAATTGAGGATTGAGGATTGAGGATTGAAGATTGAGGATTGGGTATTGAGGACTGAGGACTGAGGATTGAGTATTGAGGATTGAGGATTGAGGATTAAAGATTGAGTATTGAGGATTGAGGATTGAGGATTGAAGTTTGAGTACAGAGGATTGAAGATTGAGGATTGAGGATTGAGGATTGAGGATTGAGGAATGAAGATTGAGGATTGGGGACTGAGTGTTGAGGGTTGAGTAATGAGAATTGATGTTTGTGGATGGAGATTTGAAGATTGAATATTGAGGATTGAGTATTGAAAGCTGAGAATTCAGGATATTCTATTGAGTATTGAGAATTTTGGATTGATGGTTGAGTATTGAGGATTGATGGTTGAGGGTTGTGTGTTGAATATTGAGGATTGGCGGACTGAGTATTGAAGATTGAGGACTGAGGACTAAGGATTGAGTATTGAGGATTGAGGATTCAGTATTGAGGATTGAGGATTTAAGAGTATTGATGAGTGAAGATTGCGGATTTATTATTGAGGGTTGAGGTTTGAGGACGAGGACTGAGGGTTGTGGATTGAGGTTTGAGGACAGAAGATGGAGGATTGAGGATTGAGAATTGATAATTGAAGATTGAGGATTGAAAATTTAGGATTGGGTATTGAGGATTGAGGATTGGGGATTGAGGATCTAGTATTGGAGATTGATTATTTAGGATTGAAGATAGAGGGTTGAGGATTGAGTATTGAGGATTGAGAATTGAGAATTGAGGATGATGACTGAGGTTTGAGGATTGAGGTTTGAGGAATGAGGATTGAGGATTGAGGATTGAGGATTGAAGATTGAGTATTGATGATTGAAGATTGAGGATTGAGGATTGAGGGTTGAGGATTGAGGACGAGGACTGACGGTTGAGGATTGTGGTTTGAGGATTGAGGATTGAGGATTGAGTATTGAGGATGAGGACTGGGGTTTGAGGATTGAGGTTTGAGGAATGAGGATTGAGAATTGAGGATTGAGGATTGAGGATTGAGGATTGAGTATTGAAGGTTCAGGATTGATGACTGAGGATTGAGGATTGCGGATTGACGATTGAGGATTGAGGATTGAGGGTTGAAGGTTGAGTGTTGAGGATTGAAGGTTGAGGATTGACGATTGAGGATTGAGGATTGTGGATGATGGCTGAGGTTTGAGGTTTGAGGTTTGAGGTTTGAGTATTTAATCCCGAGAATTCAGGATGTTCTATTGAGTATTGAGAAATGAGGATTGATGGTTCAGTATTGAGCATTCAGGATTGAGGATTGAGGATTAAGTATTGAAGATTGAGGATTGATGGTTGAGGATTTAGAATTGAGGGTTGAGGATTGAGGATTGAGGATTGAGGATTGAAAATTGAGTATTGAGGGTTGAAGGTTGAGGATTGAGGATTGAGGATTGAGGATTGAGGATTGAGGATTGAGGTTGAAGATTGAGGATTGAGGACTGAGTGTTGAGTGTTGAGTGATGAGAATTAATGTTTGTGGATAGAGATTTGAAGATTGCAGATTGAGTATCGAGTATTGAAAACTGTGAATTGAGGATAATCTATTGAGGATTGAGGATTGACAATTGATTGTCGACGACTGAGGGCTGAAGATTGAGGATTAAGGATTGAGTATTCAGAATTGATGTTTGAGGACTGAGGATTGAGGATTGAAGATTGATTATTGAGGATTGAGGATTGAGAATTGAGGATTGAGGATTGAGGATTGAAGATTGAGGATTGGGTATTGAGAATTGAGGATTGAAGATTGAGTATTGAGGATTGAAGGTTGAGGATTGAGGGTTGAGGATTGAAGATTGAGGACTGAGTGTTGAGGGTTGAGTGATGGGAATTGATGTTTGTGGATTGAGATTTGAAGATTGAAGAATGGGGATTGAGTTTTGAAAACTGTGAATTGAGGATATTCTATTGAGGATTGGGGATTGTCACCTGATTGTTGAGGACTGAGGGCTGAAGATTGAGGATTCAGGATTGAGGATTCAGAATTGAGGTTTGAGGACTGAGGATTGAGGATTGAAAATTGATTATTGAGGATTGAGGATTGAGAATTGAGGATTGTGGATTGAGGATTGAAGATTGAGGATTGGGTTTTGAGGATTGTAGAATGAGGATTGAGGATTGTGGATTGAAGATTGAGTATTGAGGATTGAAGATTGAGGATTGAGGACTGAGGATTGAGGATTGAGTATTGAGGATTGAGGATTGAGGATTGAGGATTAAAGATTGAGTATTGAGGATTGAAGATTGAGGATTGTGGATTGAAGATTGAGTATTGAGGATTGAAGATTGAGGATTGAGGATTGAGGATTGAGAATTGACGATGAGGCCTGAGCGTTGAGGATTGAGGTTTGAGGACTGAGGACTGAGGATTGAGGATTGAGAATTGAGGATTGAGGATTCAGGATTGAGGATTGAAGATTGAGGATTGGGTATTGAGGATTGAACATTGAGGATTGAGGATTGAGGATCGAGGATCGAGGATTGCGGATTGAGGATTGAAGATTGAATATTGATGATTGAAGATTGAGGATTGAGGATTGAGGGTTGTGGATTGAGGACGAGGACTGAGTGTTGAGTATTGATGTTTGTGGTCTGATGATTGAGGATTGAGGATTGAGAATTGAGGATTGAGGATTGAGGATTGAAGATTGAGTATTGAGCATTGAAGCCTGACGACTGAGGATTGACGATTGAGGATTGAGGATTGAGGATGGAGGATTGTAGATTGAGTATTGAGGATTGAAGATTGAGGATCGAGGATTGAGGATTGAGGATTGAGGATTGAGGATTGAAGAATGAGGATTGAGGATTGAGGGTTGACGATTGAGGATTGAAGACTGAGTATTGAGGATTGAAGATTGAGGATTGAGGAGTGCGTACTGAAAATTGAGGATTTGGGACTGAGGATTGAAGATTGGAGTTTGAGGATCGAGGATTGAGGATTGAGGAATGAGGATTGAGGATTGAGGATTGAAGATTGAGGATTGAGGATTGAGGATTGAGGATTGAGGATTGAGAATTGAGGATTGAGGATTGAGGATTGAAGATTGAGGATTGCGTATTGAGGATAGAACATTGAGCATTGAGTATTGAGTATTGAGGATTGAGGATTGAGGATTGAAAATAGAATATTGTTGATTGAAGATTGAGGATCGAGGATTGAGGGTTGTGGAATGAGGACGAGGACTGAGGGTTGAGTATTGATGTTTGAGGTCTGAGGATTGAGGATTGAGGATTGAGGATTGAGGATTGAGGATTGAGGATTGAGGATTGAAGATTGAGGATTGGGTATTGAGGATTGAAGAATGAGGATTGAGGATTGAGGATTGAGGATTGAGCATTGAGGATTGAGTATTGAGGATTGAAGGTTGACGATTGAGGATTGAGGATTGAGGATTGAGGATTGAGGATTGAGGGTTTAGGATTGAAGATTGAGTATTGAGGATTGAAGATTGAGGATTGTGGATTGAGGATTGACGGTAAAGGATTGAAGATTGAGGATTGAGGATTGAGGATTGAAGATTGAGTATTGGGGATTGAAGATTGAGGATTGAGTATTGAAGATTGAGGATTGAGGGTTGAGGATTGAAGATTGAGTATTGGGGATTGAAGATTGAGGATTGAGTATTGAAGATTGAGGATTGAGGGTTGAGGATTGAGGATTGAGGATTGAAGATTGAGTACTGAGGATTGAAGATTAAGATTGAGGATTGAGGATTGAGGATTGAGGATTGAGGATTGAGGATTCAAGATTGAGTATTGAGGATTGAAGATTGAGGATTGAGGATTGAGGATTGAGGTTTGAGGATTGGAGATTGAGTACTGAGGATTGAAGATTGAGATTGACGATTGAGGATTGAGGATTGAGGATTGAGGATTGAGGATTGAGGATTGAAGGTTGAGGATTGCGTATTGAGGATAGAACATTGAGGATTGAGGATTGAGTATTGAGGATTGAGGATTGAGGATTGAAGATTGTGGATTGAGGATTCACGATTGAGGATTGAAGATTGAGGATTGAGGATTGAGTATTGAGGATTGAGGATTGAGGATTAAAGATTGAGTATTGAGGATTGAAGATTGAGGATTGTGGATTGAAGATTGAGTATTGAGGATTGAAGATTGAGGATTGGGGATTGAGGATTGAGAATTGACAATGAGGTCTGAGGGTTGAGGATTGAGGTTTGAGGACTGAGGACTGAGGATTGAGGATTGAGAATTGAGGATTGAAGATTGAGGATTGGGGATTGAGGATTGAGAATTGACAATGAGGTCTGAGGGTTGAGGATTGAGGTTTGAGGACTGAGGACTGAGGATTGAGGATTGAGAATTGAGGATTGAGGATTGAGGATTGAGGATTGAGGATTGAAGATTGAGGATTGGGTATTGAGGATTGAACATTGAGGATTGAGGATTGAGGATCGAGGATTGAGGATTGAGGATTGAAGATTGAATATTGATGATTGAAGATTGAGGATTGAGGATTGAGGGTTGTGGATTGAGGACAAGGACTGAGTGTTGAGTATTGATGTTTGAGGTCTGATGATTGAGGATTGAGGGTTGAGAATTGAGGATTGAGGTTTGAGGATTGAAGATTGAGGATTGGGTATTGAGGATTGAAGAATGAGGATTGAGGATTGAGTATTGAGGATTGAGGATTGAAGATTGAGTATTGGGGATTGAAGACTGACGATTGAGGATTGAGGATTGAGGGTTGAGGATTTAGTATTGAGAATTGAGGATTGAGGATTGAGGATTGAAGATTGAGGATTGGGTATTGAGGACTGAGGACTGAGGATTGAGTATTGAGGATTGAGGATTGAGGATTAAAGATTGAGTATTGAGGATTGAGGATTGAGGATTGAAGTTTGAGTACTGAGGATTGAAGATTGAGGATTGAGGGTTGAGGATTGAGGATTGAGGAATGAAGATTGAGGATTGGGGACTGAGTGTTGAGGGTTGAGTAATGAGAATTGATGTTTGTGGATGGAGATTTGAAGATTGAATATTGAGGATTGAGTATTGAAAGCTGAGAATTCAGGATATACTATTGAGTATTGAGAATCTTGGATTGATGGTTGAGTATTGAGGATTGATGGTTGAGGGTTGTGTGTTGAATATTGAGGATTGGCGGACTGAGTATTGAAGATTGAGGACTGAGGACTAAGGATTGAGTATTGAGGATTGAGGATTCAGTATTGGGGATTGAGGATTTAAGAGTATTGATGAGTGAAGATTGCGGATTTATTATTGAGGGTTGAGGTTTGAGGACGAGGACTGAGGGTTGTGGATTGAGGTTTGAGGACAGAAGATGGAGGATTGAGGATTGAGAATTGATAATTGAAGATTGAGGATTGAGGATTGGGGATTGAGGATCTAGTATTGGAGATTGATTATTTAGGATTGAAGATAGAGGGTTGAGGATTGAGGATTGAGGATTGAGAATTGAGAATTGAGGATGATGACTGAGGTTTGAGGATTGAGGTTTGAGGAATGAGGATTTAGGATTGAGGATTGAGGATTGAAGATTGAGTATTGATGATTGAAGATTGAGGATTGAGGATTGAGGGTTGAGGATTGAGGACGAGGACTGACGGTTGAGGATTGTGGTTTGAGGGTTGAGGATTGAGGATTGATTATTGAGGATGAGGACTGGGGTTTGAGGATTGAGGTTTGAGGAATGAGGATTGAGGATTGAGGATTGAGGATTGAGGATTGAGGATTGAGTATTGAAGGTTCAGGATTGATGACTGAGGATTGAGGATTGCGGATTGACGATTGAGGATTGAGGATTGAGGGTTGAAGGTTGAGTGTTGAGGATTGAAGGTTGAGGATTGACGATTGAGGATTGAGGATTGTGGATGATGGCTGAGGTTTGAGGTTTGAGGTTTGAGGTTTGAGTATTGAATCCTGAGAATTCAGGATGTTCTATTGAGTATTGGGAAATGAGGATTGATGGTTCAGTATTGAGCATTCAGGATTGAGGATTGAGGATTAAGTATTGAAGATTGAG
Organism: Calliopsis andreniformis; assembly: GCF_051401765.1. Taxonomy (NCBI): domain Eukaryota; kingdom Metazoa; phylum Arthropoda; class Insecta; order Hymenoptera; family Andrenidae; genus Calliopsis; species Calliopsis andreniformis. Next base: position 3,027,937 of record NW_027480447.1, read on the forward strand.
GATTGATGGTTGAGGATTTAGAATTGAGGGTTGAGGATTGAGGATTGAGGATTGAAAATTGAGCATTGGGGGTTGAAGGTTGAGGATTGAGGATTGAGGATTGAAGATTGAGGATTCGGGACTGAGTGTTGAGTGTTGAGTGATGAGAATTAATGTTTGTGGATAGAGATTTGAAGATTGCAGATTGAGTATCGGGTATTGAAAACTGTGAATTGTGGATAATCTATTGAGGATTGAGGATTGACAATTGATTGTCGAGGACTGAGGGCTGAAGATTGAGGATTAAGGATTGAGGATTCAGAATTGACGTTTGAGGACTGAGGATTGAGGATTGAAGATTGATTATTGAGGATTGAGGATTGAGAATTGAGGATTGAGGATTGAGGATTGAAGATTGAGGATTGGGTATTGAGAATTGAGGATTGAAGATTGAGTATTGAGGATTGAAGGTTGAGGATTGAGGGTTGAGGATTGAAGATTGAGGACTTAGTGTTGAGGGTTGAGTGATGGGAATTGATGTTTGTGGATTGAGATTTGAAGATTGAAGAATGGGGATTGAGTTTTGAATACTGTGAATTGAGGATATTCTATTGAGGATTGAGTATTGACAATTGATTGTTGAGGACTGAGGGCTAAAGATTGAGGATTCAGGATTCAAGATTCGGGATTGAGGTTTAAGGACAGAGGATTGAGGGTTGAGGATTGAGGATTGAGGATTGACGCTTGAGGATTGAAGGTTGAGGATGGAGGATTGAAAAGAGTGGACTGGTTGTTGACGATTGAGTATTGAACCATGAGAATTCAGGATACTCTATTGAGTATTAGGAATTGAGGATTGATGGTTGAGTATTGAAGATTGGTGGTTGAGGGTTGTGTGTTGAATATTGAGGATTGAGGATTGAGGATTGAGGATTGAAGATTGAGGATTGAATATTGAGTCTTGATGATTGATGATTGAGGATTGAGGATTGAGTGTTGAGGATTGAGGACGAGGACTGACGGTTGAGGATTGAGGTTTGAGGTTTGAGGATTGAGGATTGAGGACTGAGGATTGAGGATTGAGGATTGAGCATTGAGGATTGAAGATTGAGGACTGGGGATTGAGGATTGAAGATTGACGATTGAGGATTGTGGATTGAGGATTGAGGGTTGAGGACTAAAGATTGAATATTGATGATTGAAGATTGAGGAATGAGGATTGAGAATTGAGGATTGAGGATTGAGGATTAAAGATTGAGGATTGGGTATTGAGGATTGAAGAATGAGGACTGAGGATTTAGGATTGAGGATCGAGGAATGAAGATTGAGTATTGGGTATTGAAGATTGAGGATTGAGGATTGTGGATTGAGGATTGAGGATTGAGTATTCAGGATTGAGGATTGAGGATTGTAGATTGAGGATTGAGGATTGGTGATTAAAGATTGAGTGTTGAGGATTGAAGATTGAGGATTGATGATTGGGGATTGAGGATTGAGGATTGAGGATTGAGGATTGAGTATTGAAGGCTGAGGATTGATGATTGAGGATTGAGTATTGAGGATTGAGGATTGAGTATTGAGGACTGAGGGTTGAAGATTGAGGATTGATGATTGAGGTTTAAAGATTGAGTATTGAGGATTGAAGATTGAAGATTGAGAATTGAGGATTGAGGATTGAACATTGAGGACTGAGTGATGAGGGTTGAGTGATGAGAATTGATGTTTGTGGATAGAGATTTGAAGATTGCAGATTGAGTATTGTGTATTGTAAACTGTGAATTGAGGATATTCTATTGAGGATTGGGGATTGTCACCTGATTGTTGAGGACTGAGGGCTGAAGATAGAGGATTCAGGATTGAGGATTCAGAATTGAGGTTTGAGGACTGAGGATTGAGGATTGAAAATTGATTATTGAGGATTGAGGATTGAGAATTGAGGATTGTGGATTGTGGATTGAGGATTGAAGATTGAGGATTGGGTTTTGAGGATTGTAGAATGAGGATTGAGGATTGAGGATTGAGGATTGAGGATTGAAGATTGAGTATTGAGGATTGAGGATTCAGGATTGAGGATTGAAGATTGAGGATTGGGTATTGAGGATTGAACATTGAGGATTGAGGATTGAGGATCGAGGATTGCGGATTGAGGATTGAAGATTGAATATTGATGATTGAAGATTGAGGATTGAGGATTGAGGGTTGTGGATTGAGGACGAGGACTGAGTGTTGAGTATTGATGTTTGAGGTCTGATGATTGAGGATTGAGGATTGAGAATTGAGGATTGAGGATTGAGGGTTGAGGATTGAGGATTGAGGATTGAAGATTGAGGATTGGGTATTGAGGACTGAGGACTGAGGATTGAGTATTGAGGATTGAGGATTGAGGATTAAAGATTGAGTATTGAGGATTGAGGATTGAGGATTGAAGTTTGAGTATTGAGGATTGAAGATTGAGGATTGAGGATTGAGGATTGAGGATTGAGGATAGAGGATTGAAGATTGAGGATTGGGGACTGAGTGTTGAGGGTTGAGTAATGAGAATTCATGTTTGTGGATGGAGATTTGAAAATTGAAGATTGAGGGTTGAGTATGGAAAGCTGAGAATTCAGGATATTCTATTGAGTATTGAGAATTTTGGATTGATGGTTGAGTATTGAGGATTGATGGTTGAGGGTTGTGCGTTGAATATTGAGGATTGGCGGATTGAGTATTGAAGATTGAGGACTGAGGGCTGAGGATTGAGTATTGAGGATTGAGGATTCAGTATTGATGGCCGAGGATTTAAGAGTATCGATGAGTGAAGATTGCGGATTTATTATTGAGGGTTGAGGTTTGATGACGAGGAATGAGGGTTGTGGATTGAGGTTTGAGGACAGAAGATTGAGGATTGAGGATTGAGAATTGATAATTGAAGATTGAGGACTGAAAATTTAGGATTGGGTATTGAGGATTGAGGATTGGGGATTGAGGATTTAGTATTGGAGATTGATTATTTAGGATTGAATATAGAGGGTTGAGGATTGAGGATTGAGGATTGAGAATTGAGAATTCAGGATGATGACTGAGGTTTGAGGATTGAGGTTTGAGGAATGAGGATTGAGGATTGAAGATTGGGGATTGGTAATTGAGGATTGAAGAATGAGGATTCAGGATTGAGGATTGATGATTGGGGATTGAAGATTGAGTACTGAGGATTGAAGATTGAGTATTGATGATTGAAGATTGAGGATTGAGGGTTGAGGGTTGAGGGTTGCGGACGAGGACTGACGGTTGAGGATTGAGGTGTGAGGATTGAGGGTTGAGGACTGAGGACTGAGGATAGAGGATTGAGGATGGATCATTGGGGATTGAAGATTGAGGACTGGGGATTGAGGACTGAAGATTGAGGATTACGGATTGAGGATTGGTGATTGAGGATCTAGGGTTGAATATTGATTATTGAGGATTAAAGATTGAGGATTGAGGATTGAGGATTGAGAATTGAGAATTGAGGATAAGGAATGAGGGTTGAGGATTGAGGTTTGAGGAATGAGGATTGAGGATTGAGGATTGAGGATTGATGATTGAGCATTGATGATTGAAGATTGAGATTTGAGGATTGAGGGTTGAGGATTGAGGACGATGACTGACGGTTGAGGATTGTGGTTTGAGGATTGAGGATTGAGGATTGAGTATTGAGGATGAGGACTGGGGTTTGAGGATTGAGGTTTGAGGAATGAGGATTGAGGATTGAGGATTGAGAATTGAGGATTGAGGATTGAGGATTGAAGATTGAGGATTTGGTATTAAGGATTGAAGAATGAGGATTGAGGATTGAGGATTCAGAATTGATGTTTGAGGACTGAGGATTGAGGATTGAAGATTGATTATTGAGGATTGAGGATTGAGAATTGAGGATTGAAGATTGAGGATTGAAGATTGAGGATTGGGTATTGAGAATTGAAGAATGAGGATTGAGGATTGAGGATTGAGTATTGAGGATTGAAGATTGAGTATTGAGGATTGAAGATTGAGTATTGAGGATTGAGGATTGAACATTGAGGACTGAGTGTTGAGGGTTGAGTGATGAGAATTGATGTTTGTGGATTGAGATTTGAAGATTGCAGATTGAGTATTGTGTATTGAAAACTGTGAATTGAGGATATTCTATTGAGGATTGAGGATTGTCACCTGATTGTTGAGGACTGAGGGCTGAAGATTGAGGATTCAGTATTGAGGATACAGAATTGAGGTTTGAGGACTGAGGATTGAGGATTGAGTATTGAGGATTGAGGATTGAGGATTGAAGATTGAGGATTGAGGATTGAGGATTGAGGATTGAGGATTGAGAATTGAGGATTGAGGATTGAGGATTGAAGATTGAGGATTGCGTATTGAGGATAGAACATTGAGCATTGAGTATTGAGTATTGAGGATTGAGGATTGAGGATTGAAAATTGAATATTGTTGATTGAAGATTGAGGATCGAGGATTGAGGGTTGTGGAATGAGGACGAGGACTGAGGGTTGAGTATTGATGTTTGAGGTCTGAGGATTGAGGATTGAGGATTGAGGATTGAGGATTGAGGATTGAGGATTGAGGATTGAAGATTGAGGATTGGGTATTGAGGATTGAAGAATGAGGATTGAGGATTGAGGATTGAGGATTGAGCATTGAGGATTGAGTATTGAGGATTGAAGGTTGACGATTGAGGATTGAGGATTGAGGATTGAGGATTGAGGATTGAGGGTTGAGGATTGAAGATTGAGTATTGAGGATTGAAGATTGAGGATTGTGGATTGAGGATTGACGATAAAGGATTGAAGATTGAGGATTGAGGATTGAGGATTGAAGATTGAGTATTGGGGATTGAAGATTGAGGATTGAGTATTGAAGATTGAGGATTGAGGATTGAGGATTGAGGATTGAGGATTGAAGATTGAGTACTGAGGATTGAAGATTAAGATTGAGGATTGAGGATTGAGGATTGAGGATTGAGGATTGAGGATTCAAGATTGAGTATTGAGGATTGAAGATTGAGGATTGAGGATTGAGGATTGAGGTTTGAGGATTGGAGATTGAGTACTGAGGATTGAAGATTGAGATTGACGATTGAGGATTGAGGATTGAGGATTGAGGATTGAGGATTGAGGATTGAAGGTTGAGGATTGCGTATTGAGGATAGAACATTGAGGATTGAGGATTGAGTATTGAGGATTGAGGATTGAGGATTGAAGATTGTGGATTGAGGATTCACGATTGAGGATTGAAGATTGAGGATTGAGGATTGAGTATTGAGGATTGAGGATTGAGGATTAAAGATTGAGTATTGAGGATTGAAGATTGAGGATTGTGGATTGAAGATTGAGTATTGAGGATTGAAGATTGAGGATTGGGGATTGAGGATTGAGAATTGACAATGAGGTCTGAGGGTTGAGGATTGAGGTTTGAGGACTGAGGACTGAGGATTGAGGATTGAGAATTGAGGATTGAGGATTGAGGATTGAGGATTGAGGGTTGAAGATTGAGGATTGGGTATTGAGGATTGAACATTGAGGATTGAGGATTGAGGATCGAGGATTGAGGATTGAGGATTGAAGATTGAATATTGATGATTGAAGGTTGAGGATTGAGGATTGAGGGTTGTGGATTGAGGACGAGGACTGAGTGTTGAGTATTGATGTTTGAGGTCTGATGATTGAGGATTGAGGGTTGAGAATTGAGGATTGAAGGTTGAGGATGGAGGAATGATAAGAGTGGACTGAGTGTTGAGGATTGAGTGTTGAGAATTGATGTTTGAGGATTGAGATTTGATTATTGAATACTGTGGATTGAGTATTGAACCATGAGAATTCAGGATACTCTATTGAGTATTAGGAATTGAGGATTGATGGTTGAGTATTGAGGATTGGTGGTTGAGGGTTGTGTGTTGAATATTGAGGATTGAGGATTGAGGATTGAGCATTGAGGATTGAAGATTGAGGATTGGGGACTGAGTGTTGAGTGTTGAGTGATGAGAATTAATGTTTGTGGATAGAGATTTGAAGATTGCAGATTGAGTATCGAGTATTGAAAACTGTGAATTGAGGATATTCTATTGAGGATTGAGGATTGACAATTGATTGTCGAGGACTGAGGGCTGAAGATTGAGGATTAAGGATTGAGGATTCAGAATTGATGTTTGAGGACTGAGGATTGAGGATTGAAGATTGATTATTGAGGATTGAGGATCGAGAATTGAGGATTGAGGATTGAGGATTGAAGATTGAGGATTGGGTATTGAGAATTGAGGATTGAAGATTGAGTATTGAGGATTGAAGGTTGAGGATTGAGGGTTGAGGATTGAAGATTGAGGACTTAGTGTTGAGGGTTGAGTGATGGGAATTGATGTTTGTGGATTGAGATTTGAAGATTGAAGAATGGGGATTGAGTATTGAAAACTGTGAATTGAGGATATTCTATTGAGGATTGAGTATTGACAATTGATTGTTGAGGACTGAGGGCTAAAGATTGAGGATTCAGGATTCAGGATTCGGGATTGAGGTTTAAGGACAGAGGATTGAGGGTTGAGGATTGAGGATTGAGGATTGACGCTTGAGGATTGAAGGTTGAGGATGGAGGATTGAAAAGAGTGGACTGGTTGTTGAGGATTGAGTATTGAACCATGAGAATTCAGGATACTCTATTGAGTATTAGGAATTGAGGATTGATGGTTGAGTATTGAAGATTGGTGGTTGAGGGTTGTGTGTTGAATATTGAGGATTGAGGATTGAGGATTGAGGATCGAAGATTGAGGATTGAATATTGAGTCTTGATGATTGATGATTGAGAATTGATGTTTGAGGTCTGAGGATTGAGGATTGAGGATTGAGAACTGAGGATTGAGGATTGAGGATTGAAGATTGAGGATTGGGTATTGAGGATTGAAGAATGAGGACTGAGGATTTAGGATTGAGGATCGAGGAATGAAGATTGAGTATTGGGGATTGAAGATTGAGGATTGAGGATTGTGGATTGAGGATTGAGGATTGAGTATTCAGTATTGAGGATTGAGGATTGTAGATTGAGGATTGAGGATTGGTGATTAAAGATTGAGTGTTGAGGATTGAAGATTGAGGATTGATGATTGGGGATTGAGGATTGAGTATTGAGGATTGAGGATTGAGTATTGAAGGCTGAGGATTGATGATTGAAGATTGAGGATTGAGGATTGAGGATTGAGTATTGAGGACTGAGGGTTGAAGATTGAGGATTGATGATTGAGGTTTAAAGATTGAGTATTGAGGATTGAAGATTGAAGATTGAGAATTGAGGATTGGGGATTGAACATTGAGGACTGAGTGTTGAGGGTTGAGTGATGAGAATTGATGTTTGTGGATAGAGATTTGAAGATTGCAGATTGAGTATTGTGTATTGTAAACTGTGAATTGAGGATATTCTATTGAGGATTGGGGATTGTCACCTGATTGTTGAGGACTGAGGGCTGAAGATTGAGGATTCAGGATTGAGGATTCAGAATTGAGGTTTGAGGACTGAGGATTGAGGATTGAAAATTGATTATTGAGGATTGAGGATTTAGAATTGAGGATTGTGGATTGAGGATTGAAGATTGAGGATTGGGTTTTGAGGATTGTAGAATGAGGATTGAGGATTGAGGATTGAGGATTGAGGATTGAAGATTGAGTATTGAGGATTGAAGATTGAGGATTGAGGACTGAGGATTGAGGATTGAGTATTGAGGATTGAGGATTGAGGATTAAAGATTGAGTATTGAGAATTGAAGATTGAGGATTGTGGATTGAAGATTGAGTATTGAGGATTGAAGATTGAGGATTGAGGATTGAGGATTGAGAATTGACGATGAGGCCTGAGGGTTGAGGATTGAGGTTTGAGGACTGAGGACTGAGGATTGAGGATTGAGAATTGAGGATTGAGGATTGAGGATTGAGGATTGAAGATTGAGGATTGGGAATTGAGGATTGAACATTGAGGATTGAGGATTGAGGATCGAGGATTGCGGATTGAGGATTGAAGATTGAATATTGATGATTGAAGATTGAGGAATGAGGATTGAGGATTGAAGATTGGGGATTGGTAATTGAGGATTGAAGAATGAGGATTCAGGATTGAGGATTGATGATTGGGGATTGAAGATTGAGTACTGAGGATTGAAGATTGAGTATTGATGATTGAAGATTGAGGATTGAGGGTTGAGGGTTGAGGGTTGCGGACGAGGACTGACGGTTGAGGATTGAGGTGTGAGGATTGAGGGTTGAGGACTGAGGACTGAGGATAGAGGATTGAGGATGGATCATTGGGGATTGAAGATTGAGGACTGGGGATTGAGGACTGAAGATTGAGGATTAAGGATTGAGGATTGGTGATTGAGGATCTAGGGTTGAATATTGATTATTGAGGATTAAAGATTGAGGATTGAGGATTGAGGATTGAGAATTGAGAATTGAGGATAAGGAATGAGGGTTGAGGATTGAGGTTTGAGGAATGAGGATTGAGGATTGAGGATTGAGGATTGATGATTGAGCATTGATGATTGAAGATTGAGATTTGAGGATTGAGGGTTGAGGATTGAGGACGATGACTGACGGTTGAGGATTGTGGTTTGAGGATTGAGGATTGAGGATTGAGTATTGAGGATGAGGACTGGGGTTTGAGGATTGAGGTTTGAGGAATGACGATTGAGGATTGAGGATTGAGAATTGAGGATTGAGGATTGAGGATTGAAGATTGAGGATTTGGTATTAAGGATTGAAGAATGAGGATTGAGGATTGAGGATTCAGAATTGATGTTTGAGGACTGAGGATTGAGGATTGAAGATTGATTATTGAGGATTGAGGATTGAGAATTGAGGATTGAAGATTGAGGATTGAAGATTGAGGATTGGGTATTGAGAATTGAAGAATGAGGATTGAGGATTGAGGATTGAGTATTGAGGATTGAAGATTGAGTATTGAGGATTGAAGATTGAGAATTGAGGATTGAGGATTGAACATTGAGGACTGAGTGTTGAGGGTTGAGTGATGAGAATTGATGTTTGTGGATTGAGATTTGAAGATTGCAGATTGAGTATTGTGTATTGAAAACTGTGAATTGAGGATATTCTATTGAGGATTGAGGATTGTCACCTGATTGTTGAGGACTGAGGGCTGAAGATTGAGGATTCAGTATTGAGGATACAGAATTGAGGTTTGAGGACTGAGGATTGAGGATTGAGGATTGAGGATTGAGGATTGAGGATTGAAGATTGAGGATTGAGGATTGAGGATTGAGGATTGAGGATTGAGAATTGAGGATTGAGGATTGAGGATTGAAGATTGAGGATTGCGTATTGAGGATAGAACATTGAGCATTGAGTATTGAGTATTGAGGATTGAGGATTGAGGATTGAAAATTGAATATTGTGGATTGAAGATTGAGGATCGAGGATTGAGGGTTGTGGAATGAGGACGAGGACTGAGGGTTGAGTATTGATGTTTGAGGTCTGAGGATTGAGGATTGAGGATTGAGGATTGAGGATTGAGGATTGAGGATTGAGGATTGAAGATTGAGGATTGGGTATTGAGGATTGAAGAATGAGGATTGAGGATTGAGGATTGAGGATTGAGCATTGAGGATTGAGTATTGAGGATTGAAGGTTGACGATTGAGGATTGAGGATTGAGGATTGAGGATTGAGGATTGAGGGTTGAGGATTGAAGATTGAGTATTGAGGATTGAAGATTGAGGATTGTGGATTGAGGATTGACGATAAAGGATTGAAGATTGAGGATTGAGGATTGAGGATTGAAGATTGAGTATTGGGGATTGAAGATTGAGGATTGAGTATTGAAGATTGAGGATTGAGGATTGAGGATTGAGATTTGAGGATTGAAGATTGAGTACTGAGGATTGAAGATTAAGATTGAGGATTGAGGATTGAGGATTGAGGATTGAGGATTGAGGATTCAAGATTGAGTATTGAGGATTGAAGGTTGAGGATTGAGGATTGAGGATTGAGGTTTGAGGATTGGAGATTGAGGACTGAGGATTGAGGATTGAGAATTGAGGATTGAGGATTGAGGATTGAGGATTGAGGATTGAAGATTGAGGATTGAGGATTGAGGATTGAAGATTGAGGATTGGGGACTGAGTGTTGAGTGTTGAGTGATGAGAATTAATGTTTGTGGATAGAGATTTGAAGATCGCAGATTGAGTATCGAGTATTGAAAACTGTGAATTGAGGATATTCTATTGAGGATTGAGGATTGACAATTGATTGTCGAGGACTGAGGGCTGAAGATTGAGGATTAAGGATTGAGGATTCAGAATTGATGTTTGAGGACTGAGGATTGAGGATTGAAGATTGATTATTGAGGATTGAGGATCGAGAATTGAGGATTGAGGATTGAGGATTGAAGATTGAGGATTGGGTATTGAGAATTGAGGATTGATGATTGAGTATTGAGGATTGAAGGTTGAGGATTGAGGGTTGAGGATTGAAGATTGAGGACTTAGTGTTGAGGGTTGAGTGATGGGAATTGATGTTTGTGGATTGAGATTTGAAGATTGAAGAATGGGGATTGAGTATTGAAAACTGTGAATTGAGGATATTCTATTGAGGATTGAGTATTGACAATTGATTGTTGAGGACTGAGGGCTAAAGATTGAGGATTCAGGATTCAGGATTCGGGATTGAGGTTTAAGGACAGAGGATTGAGGGTTGAGGATTGAGGATTGAGGATTGACGCTTGAGGATAGAAGGTTGAGGATGGAGGATTGAAAAGAGTGGACTGGTTGTTGAGGATTGAGTATTGAACCATGAGAATTCAGGATACTCTATTGAGTATTAGGAATTGAGAATTGATGGTTGAGTATTGAAGATTGGTGGTTGAGGGTTGTGTGTTGAATATTGAGGATTGAGGATTGAGGATTGAGGATCGAAGATTGAGGATTGAATATTGAGTCTTGATGATTGATGATTGAGAATTGATGTTTGAGGTCTGAGGATTGAGGATTGAGGATTGAGAATTGAGGATTGAGGATTGAGGATTGAAGATTGAGGATTGGGTATTGAGGATTGAAGAATGAGGACTGAGGATTTAGGACTGAGGATCGAGGAATGAAGATTGAGTATTGGGGATTGAAGATTGAGGATTGAGGATTGTGGATTGAGGATTGAGGATTGAGTATTCAGGATTGAGGATTGAGGATTGTAGATTGAGGATTGAGGATTGGTGATTAAAGATTGAGTGTTGAGGATTGAAGATTGAGGATTGATGATTGGGGATTGAGGATTGAGTATTGAGGATTGAGGATTGAGTATTGAAGGCTGAGGATTGATGATTGAAGATTGAGGATTGAGGATTGAGGATTGAGTATTGAGGACTGAGGGTTGAAGATTGAGGATTGATGATTGAGGTTTAAAGATTGAGTATTGAGGATTGAAGATTGAAGATTGAGAATTGAGGATTGGGGATTGAACATTGAGGACTGAGTGTTGAGGGTTGAGTGATGAGAATTGATGTTTGTGGATAGAGATTTGAAGATTGCAGATTGAGTATTGTGTGTTGTAAACTGTGAATTGAGGATATTCTATTGAGGATTGGGGATTGTCACCTGATTGTTGAGGACTGAGGGCTGAAGATTGAGGGTTCAGGATTGAGGATTCAGAATTGAGGTTTGAGGACTGAGGATTGAGGATTGAAAATTGATTATTGAGGATTGAGGATTGGGGATTGAGGATTGAGGATTGAGGATTGAAGATTGACTATTGAGGATTGAAGATTGAGGATTGAGAACTGAGGATTGAGGATTGAGTATTGAGGATTGAGGATTGAGGATTAAAGATTGAGTATTGAGGATTGAAGATTGAGGATTGTGGATTGAAGATTGAGTATTGAGGATTGAAGATTGAGGATTGATGACTGAGGATTGAGGATTGCGGATTGACGATTGAGGATTGAGGATTGAGGGTTGAAGGTTGAGTGTTGAGGATTGAAGGTTGAGGATTGACGATTGAGGATTGAGGATTGAGGATGATGGCATAGGTTTGAGGTTTGAGGTTTGAGGTTTGAGTATTGGATCCTGAGAATTCAGGATGTTCTATTGAGTATTGAGGATTGATGGTTGAGGATTTAGAATTGAGGATTGAGGATTGAGCATTGAGGATTGAGGATTGAAAATTGAGTATTGAGGATTGAAGATTGAGGACTGAGGAATAAAGATTGAGGATTGAGGATGAGGGCTGAGGGTTGAGGATTGAGGCTTGAGGACTGAGAACTGAGGATTGAGGATTGAGAATTGAGGATAGAGGATTGAGGATTGAAGATTGAGGATTGGGTATTGAGGATTGAGGAATGAGGATTGAGGACTGAGGTTTGAGGATTGAGGATTGAAGATTGAGTATTGAGGATTGAAGATTGAGTATTGAGGATTGAGGATTGAGGATTGAGGACTGAGGACTGAGGATTGAGGATTGAGTATTGAGAATTGAAGATTGAGGAATGAGGACTGGGGATTGAGTATTGAGGATTGAGGATTGAAGATTGAGGATTGAGGATTGAGGATTGAGGATTGAGGATTGAGGATTGAGGATTGAGGATTGAGGATTGAGGACTGAGGATTGAGAATTGTGGATTGAGGATTGAAGATTGAGGATTGGGGACTGAGTGTTGAGGGCTGTGTGATGAGAATTGATATTTGTGGATAGATATTTCAATATAGCAGATTGAGCATTGAGTATTGAAAGCTGTGAATTGAAGATATTCTATTGAGGATTGAGGATTGTCAACTGATTGTTGAGGATTGAGGGCTGACGATTGAGGATACAGGATTGAGGATTCAGAATTGAGGTTTGAGGACTGAGGATTGAGGATGGAAGATTGATTATTGAGGATTGAGGATTGAGGATTGAGAATTGAGGATTGTGGATTGAGGATTGAAGATTGAGGATTGGGTTTTGAGGATTGAAGTATGAGGATTGAGGATTGAGGATTGAGGATTGAGGATTGAAGATTGAGTATTGAGGATTGAAGATTGAGGATTGAGGACTGAGGATTGAGGATTGAGTATTGAGGATTGAGGATTGAGGATTAAAGACTGAGTATTGAGGATTGAAGATTGAGGATTGTGGATTGAAGATTGAGTATTGAGGTTTGAAGATTGAGGATTGAGGATCGAGGATTGAGAATTGACGATGAGGTCTGATGGTTGAGGATTGAGGTTTGAGGACTGAGGACTGAGGATTGAGGATTGAGAATTGAGGATTGAGGATTGAGGATTGAAGATTGAGGATTGGGTATTGAGGACTGAGGATTGAGGATTGAGTATAGAGGATTGAGGATTGAGGATTAAAGATTGAGTATTGAGGATTGAGGATTGAGGATTGAAGTTTGAGTATTGAGGATTGAAGATTGAGGATTGAGGATTGAGGATTGAGGATTGAGGATTGAAGATTGAGGATTGGGGACTGAGTGTTGAGGGTTGTGTGATGAGAATTGATGTTTGTGGATAGATATTTGAAGATTGCAGATTGAGCATTGAGTACTGAAAACTGTGAATTGATGATATTCTATTGAGGATTGAGAATTGACAACTGATTGTTGAGGACTGACGGTTGAAGACTGAGGATTCAGGATTGAGAGTTCAGAATTGATGAGTGAGGACTGAGGACTGAGGATTGAAGATTGAGTATTGAGGATTGAAGATTGAGGATTAAGGATTGGGGAATTGGGATTGAGGATCTAGGATTGAAAATTGATTATTGAGGATTGAAGATTGAGGGTTGAGGATTGAGAATTGAGAATTGAGGATAATGACTGAGGGTTGAGGATTGAGGTTTGAGGAATGAGGATTGAGGATTGAAGATTGAGGGTTGAGGATTGAGGATTGAGAATTGAGAATTGAGGATGAGGACTGAGGGTTGAAGAATGAGGATTGAGGATTGAGGATTCAGGATTGAGGATTGAAGATTGAGGATTGACGATTGAGTATTGAGGATTGAGGATTGACGACTGAGGATTGAAGATTGGGTATTGAGGATTGAAGATTGAGTATTGAGGATTGAAGATTAAGGATTGAGGATTGACGATTGAGGATTGAGGATTGAGGTTTGAGGATTGACGATGAGGGATGAGGGTTGAGGATTGAGGTTTGAGGTCTGAGGACTGAGGATTGGGGATTGAGAATTGATGATTGAGGATTGAGAATTGAAGATTGAGGATTGGGTATTGAGGATTGAAGAATGAGGATTGAGGATCGAGGATTGAGGCTAGGGGACTGAGGATTGAAGATTCAGGATTGAGGATTGAGGATTGAGGATTGAGGATTGAGGATTGAAGATTCACTATTGAGGATCGAGGATTGAGAATTGAGGATTGACGATTGAACATTGAGGACTGAGTGTTGAGGGTTGAGTGATGAGAATTGATGACTGTGGATAGAGATTTGAAGATTGCAGATTGAGTATTGAGTATTGAAAACTGTGAATTGAGAATATTATACTGAGGATTGAGGATTGACAACTGATTGTTGAGGACTGAGGGCTGAAGGTTGAGGATTCAGGATTGAGGATTCAGAATTGAGGTTTGAGGACTGAGGATTGAGGATTGAAGATTGAGTATTGAGGATTGAAGGTTGAGGATTGAGGTTGAGGATTGAGGATTGAGGATGAGGGCTGAGGGTTGAGGATTGATGTTTGAGGACTGAGGTCTGAGGATTGAGTATTGATAATTGAGGATTGAGGATTGAGTATTGAAGATTGAGGATTGGGTATTGAGGATTGAAGATTGAGTATTGAGGATTGAAGATTGAGGATTGAGGACTGAGGATTGAGGATTGAGTATTGAGGATTGAGGATTGAGGATTAAAGACTGAGTATTGAGGATTGAAGATTGAGGATTGTGGATTGAAGATTGAGTATTGAGGTTTGAAGATTGAGGATTGAGGATTGAGGATTGAGAATTGACGATGAGGTCTGAGGGTTGAGGATTGAGGTTTGAGGACTGAGGACTGAGGATTGAGGATTGAGAATTGAGGATTGAGGATTGAGGATTGAAGATTGAGGATTGGGTATTGAGGACTGAGGATTGAGGATTGAGTACAGAGGATTGAGGATTGAGCATTAAAGATTGAGTATTGAGGATTGAGGATTGAGGATTGAAGTTTGAGTATTGAGGATTGAAGATTGAGGATTGAGGATTGAGGATTGAGGATTGAGGATTGAAGATTGAGGATTGGGGACTGAGTGTTGAGGGTTGTGTGATGATAATTGATGTTTGTGGATAGATATTTGAAGATTGCAGATTGAGCATTGAGTATTGAAAACTGTGAATTGATGATATTCTATTGAGGATTGAGAATTGACAACTGATTGTTGAGGACTGAGGGCTGAAGATTGAGGATTCAGGATTGAGAGTTCTGAATTGATGATTGAGGACTGAGGACTGAGGATTGAAGATTGAGTATTGAGGATTGAAGATTGAGGATTAAGGATTCAGGAATTGGGATTGAGGATGTAGGATTGAAAATTGATTATTGAGGATTGAAGATTGAGGGTTGAGGATTGAGAATTGAGAATTGAGGATAAGGACTGAGGGTTGAGGATTGAGGTTTGAGGAATGAGGATTGAGGATTGAAGATTGAGGGTTGAGGATTGAGGATTGAGAATTGAGAATTGAGGATGAGGACTGAGGGTTGAAGAATGAGGATTGAGGATTGAGGATTCAGGATTGAGGATTGAAGATTGAGGATTGACGATTGAGTATTGAGGATTGAGGATTGACGACTGAGGATTGAGGATTGAGGATTGATGATTGCGGATTGAGTATTGAAAATTGAGTATTGAGGATTGAATATTGAGGATTGAAGATTGGGGATTGAGGATTGAAGATTGATTATTGAGGATTGAAGATTAAGGATTGAGGATCGACGATTGAGGATTGAGGATTGAGGTTTGAGGATTGACGATGAGGGATGAGGGTTGAGGATTGAGGTTTGAGGTCTGAGGACTGAGGATTGGGGATTGAGAATTGATGATTGAGGATTGAGGATTGAAGATTGAGGATTGGGTATTGAGGATTGAAGAATGAGGGTTGAGGATTGAGGATTGAGGATAGGGGACTGAGGATTGAAGATTCAGGATTGAGGATTGAGGATTGAGGATTGAGGATTGAGGATTGAAGATTCACTATTGAGGATCGAGGATTGAGAATTGAGAATTGACGATTGAACATTGAGGACTGAGTGTTGAGGGTTGAGTGATGAGAATTGATGACTGTCGATAGAGATTTGAAGGTTGCAGATTGAGTATTGAGTATTGAAAACTGTGAATTGAGAATATTATACTGAGGATTGAGGATTGACAACTGATTGTTGAGGACTGAGGGCTGAAGGTTGAGGATTCAGGATTGAGGATTCAGAATTGAGGTTTGAGGACTGAGGATTGAGGATTGAAGATTGAGTATTGAGGATTGAAGGTTGAGGATTGACGTTGAGGATTGAGGATTGAGGATGAGGGCTGAGGGTTGAGGATTGATGTTTGAGGACTGACGTCTGAGGATTGAGTATTGAGAATTGAGGATTGAGGATTGAGTATTGAAGATTGAGGATTGGGTATTGAGGATTGAAGAATGAGGATTGAGGATTGAGGATTCAGGATTGTGGATTGAATATTGAGTATTGAGGATTGAAGACTGACGATTGAGTATTGAGGATTGAGGATTGAGGATTGAGAATTGAGGACTGATGATTGAGTATTGATGGTTGAAGATTGAGGATTGAGGATTGAGGATTGAGGATTGAGGATTGAAGATTGAGGATTGTGGACTGAGTGTTGAGTGTTGTGTGATGAGAATTGATGTTTGTGGATAGATATTTGAAGATTGCAGATTGAGCATTGAGTATTGAAAACTGTGAATTGATAATATTCTATTGAGGATTGAGAATTGACAGCTGATTGTTGAGGACTGAGGGCTGAAGATTGAGGATTCAGGATTGAGAATTCAGAATTGAGGATTGAGGACTGAGGACTGAGGATTGAAGACAGAGTATTGAGGATTGAAGATTGAGGATTAAGGATTGAGGATTGGGGATTGAGGATCTAGGATTGAAAATTGATTATAGAGGATCGAAGGTTGAGGATTGAGGATTGAGGATTGAGAATTGAGAATTGAGGATAAGGACTGAGGGTTGAGGATTGAGGTTTGAGGAATGAGGATTGAGGATTGAGGGTTGAGGATTGAAGATTGAGTATTGATGATTGAAGATTGAGGATTGAGGATTGAGGGTTGAGGATTGAGGACGAGGACTGACAGTTGAGGATTGTGGTTTGAGGATTGAGGGTTGAGGATTGAGAATTGAGGATGAGGACTGAGGTTTGAGGATTGAGGTTTGAGGAATGAGGATTGAGGATTGAGGATTGAGGATTGAGGATTGAGGATTGAGTATTGAAGGTTGAGGATTGATGACTGAGGATTGAGGATTGCGGATTGACGATTGAGGATTGAGGATTGAGGGTTGAAGTTTGAGGATTGAGGGTTGAGGGTTGAGGATTGAAGATTGAATATTGAGGAATGAAGATTGAGGATTCAGAATTGAGGTTTGAGGACTGAGGATTGAGGATTGAAGATTGAGTATTGAGGATTGAAGATTGAGGATTGAGGATTGAGGATGGAGGATTGAAGAGAGAGGACTGAGTGTTGAGGATTGAGTGTTGAGAATTGATGTTTGAGGGTTGAGATTTGATTATTGATTTTTGTGGATTGAGTATTGAACGATGAGAATTCAGGGTATTCTATTGAGTATTGAGAATTGAGTATTGATTGTTGAGTATTGAGGATTGATGGTTGAGGGTTTTGTGTTGAATATTGAGGATTGAGGATTGAGGATTGAGGATTGGGGATTGAGGATTGACGATTGAGGATTGAGTATTGATGATCGAGAATTGAGGACTGAGGATTGGAGATTGAGTATTGAGGATTGAAGATTGAGGATTGAGGATTGGGGATTGAAGATTGAGGACTGAGGATTGAGGTTTGAGGATTGAGCATTGAGGATTGAAGATTGGGGACTGGGGATTGAGGATTGAAGATTGAGGATTAAGGATTGAGGATTGAAGATTGAGGACTGAGGATTGAGGTTTGAGGATTGAGCATTGAGGATTGAAGATTGGGGACTGGGGATTGAGGATTGAAGATTGAGGATTAAGGATTGAGGATTGGGGATTGGAGATCTAGGATTGGAGATTGATTATTGAGGATTGATGATTGAGGTTTGAGATTTGAGGATTGAGAATTGAGAATTCAGGATGAGGACTGAGGGTTGAGGATTGAGGTTTGAGGTACGAGGATTGAGGATTGAGGATTGAGGACTGAGGATTGAGGATTGACTATTGAGGATTGAGGATTGAGTATTGAAGATTGAGTATTGAGGATTGAAGATTGAGGATTGTGCAATGAGGATTGAGTATTGAGGGTTGAAGATTGAGGATTGAGGATTGAGGATTGAGAATTGACGATGAGGGCTGAGGGTTGAGGATTGAGGTTTGACGACTGAGGACTGAGGATTGAGGATTGAGGATTGAGGATTGAGGATTGAGGGTTGAGGATTGAGTATTGAAGATTGAGGACTGAGGATTGATGATTAAAGATTGAGTATTGAGGATTGAAGATCGAGGATTGATGATTGAGGATTGAGGAATGAGGATTGAGGATTGAGGATTGATGATTGAGGATTGAGGAATGAGGATTGAGGATTGAGGATTGAGGATTGAGTATTGAAGATTGAGAATTGATGATTGGGGATTGAGGATTGAGGATTGGGGATTGAGTATTGAGGACTGAGGATTGAAGATTGAGGATTGAGGATTGAGGATTAAAGATTGAGTACTGAGGATTGAAGATTGAGAACTGAGGATTGAGGATTGACTATTGAGGATCGAGGATTGAGTATTGAAGATTGAGTATTGAGGATTGAAGATTGAGGATTGTGCAATGAAGATTGAGTATTGAGGGTTGAAGATTGAGGATTGAGGATTGAGGGTTGAGAATTGACGATGAGGGCTGAGGGTTGAGGATTGAGGTTTGACGACTGAGGACTGAGGATTGAGGATTGAGGATTGAGGATTGAGGATTGAGGGTTGAGGATTGAGTATTGAAGATTGAGGACTGAGGATTGATGATTAAAGATTGAGTATTGAGGATTGAAGATCGAGGATTGATGATTGAGGATTGAGGAATGAGGATTGAGGATTGAGGATTGATGATTGAGGATTGAGGAATGAGGATTGAGGATTGAGGATTGAGGATTGAGGATTGAGTATTGAAGATTGAGAATTGATGATTGGGGATTGAGGATTGAGGATTGGGGATTGAGTATTGAGGACTGAGGATTGAAGATTGAGGATTGAGGATTGAGGATTAAAGATTGAGTACTGAGGATTGAAGATTGAGAACTGAGGATTGAGGATTGAACATTGAGGACTGAGTGTTGAGGGTTGAGTGATGAGAATTGATGTTTGTGGATAGAGATTTGAAGATTCCAGATTGAGTATTGTGTATTGAAAACTGTGAATTGAGGATATTCTATTGAGGATTGAGGATTGTCACCTGATTGTTGAGGACTGAGGGCTGAAGATTGAGGATTCAGGATTGGGGATTCAGAATTGAGGTTTGAGGACTGAGGATTGAGGATTGAGGATTGAAGATTGAGTATTGAGGATTGAAGATTGAGGATTGAGGATTGAGGATTGAGGATTGAGGATTGAGTATGAGGGCTGAGGGTTGAGAATTGAGGTTTAAGGACTGAGGACTGAGGATTGAGGATTGAGAATTGAGGATTGAGTATTGAGGATTGAAGATTGAGGATTTGGTATTGAGGATTGAAGAATGAGGTTTGAGGATTGAGGATTGAAGATTGAGTATTGAATATTGAAGATTGGCGATTGAGGATTGTGGATTGAAGATTGAGGATTGAACATTGAGGACTGAGTGTTAAGGGTTGAGTGATGAGAATTGATGCTTGTGGATAGAGGTTTGAAGATTGCAGATTGAGTATTGAGTATTGAAAGCTGTGAATTGAGGATATTCTATTGAGGACTCAGGATTGTCAACTGATTGTTGAGTACTGAGGGCTGAAGATTGAGGATTCAGGATTGAGGATTCAGAATTGAGGTTTGAGGACTGAGGATTGAGGATTGAAGATTGAGGATTGAGGATTGAGGATTGAGAATTGAAGATTGAGGATTGGGTATTGCGGATTGAACATTGAGGATTGAGGACTGAGGATTGAGGATTGAGGATTGAGGATTGAAGATTGAGTATTGAGGATTGAA
Organism: Calliopsis andreniformis; assembly: GCF_051401765.1. Taxonomy (NCBI): domain Eukaryota; kingdom Metazoa; phylum Arthropoda; class Insecta; order Hymenoptera; family Andrenidae; genus Calliopsis; species Calliopsis andreniformis. Next base: position 3,048,221 of record NW_027480447.1, read on the forward strand.
GATTGAGGATTGAGGACTGAGTATTGAGGATTGAGTATTGAGGATTGAGGATTGAGGATTGATGATTGAGGATTGAGGATTGAAGATTGAGGATTGTGGATTGAAGATTGAGTATTGATGATTGAAGATTGAGGATTGAGGATTGAGGATTGAGAATTGACGATGAGGGCTGAGGGTTGAGGATTGTGGTTTGAAGACAGAGGACTGAGGATTGAGGATTGAGATTTCAGGATTGAGGATTGAGGATTGAGGATTGAAGATTGAGGATTGGGTATTGAGGATTGAACATTGAGGATTGAGGATTGAGGATCGAGGATTGAGGATTGAGGATTGAAGATTAAATATTGATTATTGTAGATTGAGGATTGAGGATTGAGTGTTGTGGATTGAGGACGAGGACTGAGGGATGGGTATCGATGTTTGAGGTCTGAGGATTGAGGATTGAGGATTGAGAATTGAGGATTGATGATTGAGGATTGAAGATTGAGGATTGGGTATTGAGGATTGAAGAATGAGGACTGAGGATTTAGGATTGAGGATTGAGGATGAGGGCTGAGGGTTGAGGATTGAGGTTTAAGGACTGAGGACTGAGGATTGAGGATTGAGAATTGAGGATTGAGGATTGAGGAGTGAAGATTGAGGATTTGGTATTGAGGATTCAAGAATGAGGATTGAGGATTGAGGATTGAGGATTGAGGATTGAGGATTGAGGATTGAAGATTGAGGATTGGGTATTGAGGATTGAAGAATGAGGATTGAGGATTGAGGATTGAGGATTGAGGATTGAAAGTTGAGTATTGAGGATTGAAGATTGAGGATTGAGGATTGAGGATTGAGGTTTGAGGATTGAGGATTGAGGATTGAGTATTGAAGGTTGAGTATTGATGACTGAGGATTGAGGATTGAGGATTGAGGATTGAGGATTGAGTATTGAGGATTGAGGATGAGGGCTGAGGTTTGAGGTTTGAGGCTTGAGTATTGAATCCTGAGAATTCAGGATATTCTATTGAGTATTGAGAATTGAGTGTTGATGGCTGAGTATTGAGGATTGAGGATTCAGGATTGAGGATTGAGTATTGAAGATTGAGGATTGATGATTGAATATTGGGGACTGGGGATTGAGGATTGAAGATTGAGGATTAAGGATTGAGGATTGGGGTTGGGGATCTAGGACTGGAGATTGATTATTGAGGATTGAAGATTGCGGGTTGAGGTTTGAGGATTGAGAATTGAGGATGAGGACTGAGGGTTGAGGATTGAGGTTTGAGGTACGAGGATTGAGGATTGAGGATTGAGGACTGAGGATTGACGATTGAGTATTGAAGATTGAGGATTGATGACTGAGGATTGAGGATTGAGGATTGATGATTGCGGATTGAGTATTGAGGATAGAAGGTTGAGGATAGAGGGTTGAGTATTGAAGATTGAGGACTTAGTGTTGAGGGTTGAGTGATGGGTATTAATGTTTGTGGATTGAGATTTGAAGATTGAAGAATGGGGATTGAGAATTGAAAACTGTGAATTGAGGATATTCTATTGAGGATTGAGGATTGACAACTGATTGTTGAGGACTGAGGGCTAAAGATTGAGGATTCAGGATTGAGGATTCGGGATTGAGGTTTAAGGACTGAGGACTGAGGGTTGAGGATTGAGGATTGAGTATTGACGCTTGAGGATTGGTGGTTGAGGATGGAGGATTGAAAAGAGTGGACTGAGTGTTGAGGATTGAGTGTTGAGAATTGATGTTTGAGGATTGAGATTTGATTATTGAATATTGTGCATTGAGTATTGAACCATGAGAATTCAGGATACTCTATTGAGTATTGAGAATTGAGGATTGATGGTTGAGTATTGAGGATTGGTGGTTGAGGGTTGTGTGTTGAATATTGAGGATTGAGGTTTGAGGATTGAGGATTGAAGATTGAGGATTGGGTATTGCGGATTGAAGATTGAGGATTGAGGATTGAGGATTGAGGATTGAGGATTGAGGATTGAAGATTGAGTATTGAGGATTGAAGATTGAGGATTGAGGACTGAGGATTGAGGATTGAGTATTGAGTATTGAGGATTGAGGATTGAAGATTGAGTATTGAGGATTGAAGATTGAGGATTGTGCATTGAAGATTGAGTATTGAAGATTGAAGATTGAGGATTGAGGATTGAGGATTGAGAATTGACTATGAGGGCTGAGGGTTGTGGATTGAGGTTTGAGGACTGAGGACTGAGGATTGAGGATTGAGAATTGTGGACTGTAGATTTAGGATTGAGGATTGAAGATTGAGGATTGAGGATTGAGGATTGAAGATAGAATATTGATTATTGTAGATTGAGGATTGAGGATTGAGTGTTGTGGATTGAGGACGAGGACTGAGGGATGAGTATTGATGTTTGAGGATTGAATATTGAGGATTGGGTATTGCGGATTGAACATTGAGGATTGAGGATTGAGCATTGAGGATTGAGGATTGAGGATTGAAGATTGAGTATTGAGGATTGAAGATTGAGGATTGAGGACTGAGGATTGAGGATTGAGTATTGAGGATTGAGGATTGAGGATTGAAGATTGAGTATTGAGGATTGAAGATTGAGGATTGTGCATTGAAGATTGAGTGTTGAAGATTGAAGATTGAGGATTGAGGATTTAGGATTGAGAATTGACGATGAGGGCTGAGGGCTGTGGATTGAGGTTTGAGGACTGAGGACTGAGGATTGAGGATTGAGAATTGAGGACTGTAGATTTAGGATTGACGATTGAAGATTGAGGATTGGGTATTGAGGATTGAACATTGAGGATTGAGGATTGAGGATCGAGGATTGCGGATTGAGGATTGACGACGAGGACTGAGGGTTGAGTATTGATGTTTCAGGTCTGAGGATTGAGGATCGAGGATTGACAATTGAGGATTGAGGATTGAGGATTGAGGATTGAGGATTGAGGATTGAGGATTGAGGATTGAGGATTGAAGATTGAGGATTGTGGATTGATGATTAAAGATTGAGTATTGAGGATTGAAGATTGAGGATTGATGATTGAGGATTGAGGATTGAGGATTGAGGATTGAGGGTTGAGGATTGAGGATTGAGTATTGAAGATTGAGAATTGATGATTGAGGATTGAGGATTGAGGATTGAGGATTGAGTATTGAGGACTGAGGATTGAAGATTGAGGATTGAGGATTGAGGATTAAAGATTGAGTACTGAGGATTGAAGATTGAGAATTGAGGATTGAGGATTGAACATTGAGGACTGAGTGTTGAGGGTTGAGTGATGAGAATTGATGTTTGTGGATAGAGATTTGAAGATTCCAGATTGAGTATTGTGTATTGAAAACTGTGAATTGAGGATATTCTATTGAGGATTGGGGATTGTCACCTGATTGTTGAGGACTGAGGGCTGAAGATTGAGGATTCAGGATTGGGGATTCAGAATTGAGGTTTGAGGACTGAGGATTGAGGGTTGAGGATTGAAGGTTGAGAATTGAGGATTGAAGATTGAGGATTGAGGATTGAGGACTGAAGTTTGAGGATTGAGGTTTGAGGAATGAGGTTTGAGGATTGAGGATTGAGGATTGAGGATTGAGGATTGAGTATTGAAGGTTGAGGATTGATGACTGAGGATTGAGGATTGCGGATTGACGATTGAGGATTGAGGATTGAGGGTTGAAGTTTGAGGATTGAGGGTTGAGGGTTGAGGATTGAAGATTGAATATTGAGGATTGAAGATTGAGGATTCAGAATTGAGGTTTGAGGACTGAGGATTGAGGATTGAAGATTGAGTATTGAGGATTGAAGATTGAGGATTGAGGATTGAGGATTGAGGATTGAAGATTGAGGATTGGGGATTGAGGATTGACGATTAAGGATTGAGTATTGATGATCGAGAATTGAGGATTGAGGATTGAAGATTGAGTATTGAGGATTGAAGATTGAGGATTGAGGATTGGGGATTGAAGATTGAGGACTGAGGATTGAGGATTGAGGATTGAGCATTGAGGATTGAAGATTGGGGACTGGGGATTGAGGATTGATGATTGAGGATTAAGGATTGAGGATTGGGGAGTGGAGATCTAGGATTGGAGATTGATTGTTGAGGATTGAAGATTGAGGGTTGAGGTTTGAGGATTGAGATTTGAGAGTTCAGGATGAGGACTGAGGGTTGAGGATTGGGTTTTGAGGATGAAGTATGAGGATTGAGGATTGAGAATTGAGGATTGAGGATTGAATATTGAGTATTGAGGATTGAAGATTGAGGATTGAGGACTGAGGATTGAGGATTGAGTATTGAGGATTGAGGATTGAGGATTAAAGACTGAGTATTGAGGATTGAAGATTGAGGATTGTGGATTGAAGATTGTGTATTGAGGTTTGAAGATTGAGGATTGAGGATTGAGGATTGAGAATTGACGATGAGGTCTGAGGGTTGAGGATTGAGGTTTGAGGACTGAGGACTGAGGATTGAGGATTGAGAATTGAGGATTGAGGATTGAGGATTGAAGATTGAGGATTGGGTATTGAGGACTGAGGATTGAGGATTGAGTATAGAGGATTGAGGATTGAGGATTAAAGATTGAGTATTGAGGATTGAGGATTGAGGATTGAAGTTTGAGTATTGAGGATTGAGGATTGAGGATTGAGGATTGAGGATTGAAGATTGAGGATTGGGTATTGAGGATTGAAGAATGAGGATTGAGGATTGAGGATTGAGGATTGAGGATTGAAAGTTGAGTATTGAGGATTGAAGATTGAGGATTGAGGATTGAGGATTGAGGTTTGAGGATTGAGGATTGAGGATTGAGTATTGAAGGTTGAGTATTGATGACTGAGGATTGAGGATTGAGGATTGAGGATTGAGGATTGAGTATTGAGGATTGAGGATGAGGGCTGAGGTTTGAGGTTTGAGGCTTGAGTATTGAATCCTGAGAATTCAGGATATTCTATTGAGTATTGAGAATTGAGTGTTGATGGCTGAGTATTGAGGATTGAGGATTCAGGATTGAGGATTGAGTATTGAAGATTGAGGATTGATGATTGAATATTGGGGACTGGGGATTGAGGATTGAAGATTGAGGATTAAGGATTGAGGATTGGGGTTGGGGATCTAGGACTGGAGATTGATTATTGAGGATTGAAGATTGAGGGTTGAGGTTTGAGGATTGAGAATTGAGGATGAGGACTGAGGGTTGAGGATTGAGGTTTGAGGTACGAGGATTGAGGATTGAGGATTGAGGACTGAGGATTGACGATTGAGTATTGAAGATTGAGGATTGATGACTGAGGATTGAGGATTGAGGATTGATGATTGCGGATTGAGTATTGAGGATAGAAGGTTGAGGATAGAGGGTTGAGTATTGAAGATTGAGGACTTAGTGTTGAGGGTTGAGTGATGGGTATTAATGTTTGTGGATTGAGATTTGAAGATTGAAGAATGGGGATTGAGAATTGAAAACTGTGAATTGAGGATATTCTATTGAGGATTGAGGATTGACAACTGATTGTTGAGGACTGAGGGCTAAAGATTGAGGATTCAGGATTGAGGATTCGGGATTGAGGTTTAAGGACTGAGGACTGAGGGTTGAGGATTGAGGATTGAGTATTGACGCTTGAGGATTGGTGGTTGAGGATGGAGGATTGAAAAGAGTGGACTGAGTGTTGAGGATTGAGTGTTGAGAATTGATGTTTGAGGATTGAGATTTGATTATTGAATATTGTGCATTGAGTATTGAACCATGAGAATTCAGGATACTCTATTGAGTATTGAGAATTGAGGATTGATGGTTGAGTATTGAGGATTGGTGGTTGAGGGTTGTGTGTTGAATATTGAGGATTGAGGTTTGAGGATTGAGGATTGAAGATTGAGGATTGGGTATTGCGGATTGAAGATTGAGGATTGAGGATTGAGGATTGAGGATTGAGGATTGAGGATTGAAGATTGAGTATTGAGGATTGAAGATTGAGGATTGAGGACTGAGGATTGAGGATTGAGTATTGAGTATTGAGGATTGAGGATTGAAGATTGAGTATTGAGGATTGAAGATTGAGGATTGTGCATTGAAGATTGAGTATTGAAGATTGAAGATTGAGGATTGAGGATTGAGGATTGAGAATTGACTATGAGGGCTGAGGGTTGTGGATTGAGGTTTGAGGACTGAGGACTGAGGATTGAGGATTGAGAATTGTGGACTGTAGATTTAGGATTGAGGATTGAAGATTGAGGATTGAGGATTGAGGATTGAAGATAGAATATTGATTATTGTAGATTGAGGATTGAGGATTGAGTGTTGTGGATTGAGGACGAGGACTGAGGGATGAGTATTGATGTTTGAGGATTGAATATTGAGGATTGGGTATTGCGGATTGAACATTGAGGATTGAGGATTGAGCATTGAGGATTGAGGATTGAGGATTGAAGATTGAGTATTGAGGATTGAAGATTGAGGATTGAGGACTGAGGATTGAGGATTGAGTATTGAGGATTGAGGATTGAGGATTGAAGATTGAGTATTGAGGATTGAAGATTGAGGATTGTGCATTGAAGATTGAGTGTTGAAGATTGAAGATTGAGGATTGAGGATTTAGGATTGAGAATTGACGATGAGGGCTGAGGGCTGTGGATTGAGGTTTGAGGACTGAGGACTGAGGATTGAGGATTGAGAATTGAGGACTGTAGATTTAGGATTGACGATTGAAGATTGAGGATTGGGTATTGAGGATTGAACATTGAGGATTGAGGATTGAGGATCGAGGATTGCGGATTGAGGATTGACGACGAGGACTGAGGGTTGAGTATTGATGTTTCAGGTCTGAGGATTGAGGATCGAGGATTGACAATTGAGGATTGAGGATTGAGGATTGAGGATTGAGGATTGAGGATTGAGGATTGAGGATTGAGGATTGAAGATTGAGGATTGTGGATTGATGATTAAAGATTGAGTATTGAGGATTGAAGATTGAGGATTGATGATTGAGGATTGAGGATTGAGGATTGAGGATTGAGGATTGAGGATTGAGGATTGAGTATTGAAGATTGAGAATTGATGATTGAGGATTGAGGATTGAGGATTGAGGATTGAGTATTGAGGACTGAGGATTGAAGATTGAGGATTGAGGATTGAGGATTAAAGATTGAGTACTGAGGATTGAAGATTGAGAATTGAGGATTGAGGATTGAACATTGAGGACTGAGTGTTGAGGGTTGAGTGATGAGAATTGATGTTTGTGGATAGAGATTTGAAGATTCCAGATTGAGTATTGTGTATTGAAAACTGTGAATTGAGGATATTCTATTGAGGATTGGGGATTGTCACCTGATTGTTGAGGACTGAGGGCTGAAGATTGAGGATTCAGGATTGGGGATTCAGAATTGAGGTTTGAGGACTGAGGATTGAGGGTTGAGGATTGAAGGTTGAGAATTGAGGATTGAAGATTGAGGATTGAGGATTGAGGACTGAAGTTTGAGGATTGAGGTTTGAGGAATGAGGTTTGAGGATTGAGGATTGAGGATTGAGGATTGAGGATTTAGTATTGAAGGTTGAGGATTGATGACTGAGGATTGAGGATTGCGGATTGACGATTGAGGATTGAGGATTGAGGGTTGAAGTTTGAGGATTGAGGGTTGAGGGTTGAGGATTGAAGATTGAATATTGAGGATTGAAGATTGAGGATTCAGAATTGAGGTTTGAGGACTGAGGATTGAGGATTGAAGATTGAGTATTGAGGATTGAAGATTGAGGATTGAGGATTGAGGATTGAGGATTGAAGATTGAGGATTGGGGATTGAGGATTGACGATTAAGGATTGAGTATTGATGATCGAGAATTGAGGATTGAGGATTGAAGATTGAGTATTGAGGATTGAAGATTGAGGATTGAGGATTGGGGATTGAAGATTGAGGACTGAGGATTGAGGATTGAGGATTGAGCATTGAGGATTGAAGATTGGGGACTGGGGATTGAGGATTGATGATTGAGGATTAAGGATTGAGGATTGGGGAGTGGAGATCTAGGATTGGAGATTGATTATTGAGGATTGAAGATTGAGGGTTGAGGTTTGAGGATTGAGATTTGAGAGTTCAGGATGAGGACTGAGGGTTGAGGATTGGGTTTTGAGGATGAAGTATGAGGATTGAGGATTGAGAATTGAGGATTGAGGATTGAATATTGAGTATTGAGGATTGAAGATTGAGGATTGAGGACTGAGGATTGAGGATTGAGTATTGAGGATTGAGGATTGAGGATTAAAGACTGAGTATTGAGGATTGAAGATTGAGGATTGTGGATTGAAGATTGTGTATTGAGGTTTGAAGATTGAGGATTGAGGATTGAGGATTGAGAATTGACGATGAGGTCTGAGGGTTGAGGATTGAGGTTTGAGGACTGAGGACTGAGGATTGAGGATTGAGAATTGAGGATTGAGGATTGAGGATTGAAGATTGAGGATTGGGTATTGAGGACTGAGGATTGAGGATTGAGTATAGAGGATTGAGGATTGAGGATTAAAGATTGAGTATTGAGGATTGAGGATTGAGGATTGAAGTTTGAGTATTGAGGATTGAAGATTGAGGATTGAGGATTGAGGATTGAGGATTGAGGATTGAAGATTGAGGATTGGGGACTGAGTGTTGAGGGTTGAGTTATGAGGATTGATATTTGTGGATAGATATTTGAAGATTGCATATTGAGCATTGAGTATTGAAAACTGTGAATTGATGATATTCTATTGAGGATTGAGAATTGACAACTGATTGTTGAGGACTGAGGGCTGAAGATTGAGGATTCAGGATTGGGAATTCAGAATTGATGATTGAGGACTGAGGACTGAGGGTTGAAGATAGAGTATTGAGGATTGAAGATTGAGGATTAAGGATTGAGGATTGGGGATTGAGGATCTAGGACTGAAAATTGATTATTGAGGGTTGAAGATTGAGGATTGAGGATTGAGGATTGAGAATTGAGAATTGAGGATAAGGACTGAGGGTTGAGGATTGAGGTTTGAGGAATGAGGATTGAGGATTGAGGATTGAGGATTGAAGATTGAGTATTGATGATTGAAGATTGAGGATTGAGTATTGAGGGTTGAGGATTGAGGACGAGGACTGACAGTTGGGGATTGTGGTTTGAGGATTGAGGTTTGAGGATTGTGAATTGAGGATGAGAACTGAGGTTTGAGAATTGAGGTTTGAGGAATGAGGATTGAGGATTGAGGATTGAGGATTGGGGACTGAGTGTTGAGGGTTGAGTTATGAGAATTGATGTTTGTGGATAGATATTTGAAGATTGCAGATTGAGCATTGAGTATTGAAAACTGTGAATTGATGATATTCTATTGAGGATTGAGAATTGACAACTGATTGTTGAGGACTGAGGGCTGAAGATTGAGGGTTCAGGATTGGGAATTCAGAATTGATGATTGAGGACTGAGGACTGAGTGTTGAAGATAGAGTATTGAGGATTGAAGATTGAGGATTGAGGTTTGAGGATTGAGGATTGAGGATTGAGGATTGAAGATTGAGGATTGGGGACTGAGTGTTGAGGGTTGAGTTATGAGAATTGATGTTTGTGGATAGATATTTGAAGATTGCAGATTGAGCATTGAGTATTGAAAACTGTGAATTGATGATATTCTATTGAGGATTGAGAATTGACAACTGATTGTTGAGGACTGAGGGCTGAAGATTGAGGATTCAGGATTGGGAATTCAGAATTGATGATTGAGGACTGAGGACTGAGGGTTGAAGATAGAGTATTGAGGATTGAAGATTGAGGATTAAGGATTGAGGATTGGGGATTGAGGATCTAGGACTGAAAATTGATTATTGAGGGTTGAAGATTGAGGATTGAGGATTGAGGATTGGGAATTGAGAATTGAGGATAAGGACTGATGGTTGAGGATTGAGGTTTGAGGTATGAGGATTGAGTATTGAGGATTGATGATTGAGTATTGAGGACTGAAGATTGAGGATTGAGGTTTGAGGATTGAGGATTGAGGATTGATGACTGAGGATTGAGGATTGAGTATTGAAGGCTGAGGATTGAGGATTGAAGATTGGGGATTGATGATTGAGGATTGAGGACTGAGGATTGAAGATTGAGGGTTGGGTATTGCGGAATGAATATTGAGGATTGAGGATTGAGGTTTTAGGATTGAGGATTGAGGACTGAGGATTGAAGATTGAGGATTGGGGATTGAGGACTGACGATTGAGGACTGAGTATTGATGATCGAGAATTGAGGATTGAGGATTGAAGATTGAGTATTGAGGATTGAAGATTGAGGATTGAGGGTTGGGGATTGAAGATTGAAGACTGAGGATTGAGGATTGAGGATTGAGCATTGAGGATTGAAGATTGGGGACTGGGGATTGAGGATTGAAGATTGAGGATTAAGGATTGAGGATTGGGGATTGGAGATCTAGGATTGGAGATTGATTATTGAGGATTGAAGATTGAGGGTTGAGGTTTGAGGATTGAGAATTGAGAATTCAGGATGAGGACTGGGGGTTGAGGATTGAGGTTTGAGGTACGAGGATTGAGGATTGAGGTTTGAGGACTGAGGATTGAGGATTGACTACTGAGGATTGAGGATTGAGGATTGAAGCTTGAGTATTGAGGATTGAAGATTGAGGATTGCGCATTGAAGATTGAGTATTGAGGGGTGAAGATTGAGGATTGAGGATTGAGGGTTGAGAATTGACGACGAGGGCTGAGGGTTGAGGATTGAGGTTTGAGGACTGAGGACTGAGGATTGAGGATTGAGAATTGAGGACTGTAGATTGAGGATTGAGGATTGAAGATTGAGGATTGGGTATTGAGTATTGAACATTGAGTATTGAGGATTGAGTATCGAGGATTGAGGATTGAGGATTGAAGATTGAATATTGATGATTGTAGATTGAGGATTGAGGATTGAGCGTTGTGGATTGAGGACGAGGACTGAGGGTTGAGTATTGATGTTTGAGGTCTGAGGATTGAGGATTGAGGATTGAGAATTAAGGATTGAGGATTGAGGATTGAAGATTGAGGATTGGGTATTGAGGATTGAAGAATCAGGACTGAGGATTTAGGATTGAGGATTGAGGATTGAAGATTGAGTATTGAGGATTGAAGATTGAGTATTGAGGATTGAAGATTGAGGACTGTGCGTTGAAGATTGAGTATTGAGGATTGAAGATTGAGGATTGAGGATTGAGGATTGAGGATTGAGAATTGACGATGAAGGCTGAGGGTTGAAGATTGAGGTTTGAGGACTGAGGGCTGAGGATTGAGGATTGAGGATTGAGGATTGAGGATTGAGGGTTGAGGATTGAGGATTGAAGATTGAGGACTGAGGATTGATGATTAAAGATTGAGTATTGAGGATTGAAGATTGAGGATTGATGATTGAGGATTGAGGAATGAGGATTGAGGATTGAGGATTGAGCATTGAGGATTGAAGATTGGGGACTGGGGATTGAGGATTGAAGATTGAGGATTAAGGATTGAGGATTGGGGATTGGAGATCTAGGATTGGAGATTGATTATTGAGGATTGAAGATTGAGGGTTGAGGTTTGAGGATTGAGAATTGAGAATTCAGGATGAGGACTGAGGGTTGAGGATTGAGGTTTGAGGTACGAGGATTGAGGATTGAGGATTGAGGACTGAGGATTGAGGATTGACTACTGAGGATTGAGGATTGAGGATTGAAGATTGAGTATTGAGGATTGAAGATTGAGGATTGCGCATTGAAGATTGAGTATTGAGGGTTGAAGATTGAGGATTGAGGATTGAGTGTTGAGAATTGACGATGAGGGCTGAGGGTTGAGGATTGAGGTTTGAGGACTGAGGACTGAGGATTGAGGATTGAGAATTGAGGACTGTAGATTGAGGATTGAGGATTGAAAATTGAGGATTGGGTATTGAGTATTGAACATTGAGTATTGAGGATTGAGGATCGAGGATTGAGGATTGAGGATTGAAGATTGAATATTGATGATTGTAGATTGAGGATTGAGGATTGAGCGTTGTGGATTGAGGACGAGGACTGAGGGTTGAGTATTGATGTTTGAGGTCTGAGGATTGAGGATTGAGGATTGAGATTTGAGGATTGAGGATTGAGGATTGAAGATTGAGGATTGGGTATTGAGGATTGAAGAATGAGGACTGAGGATTTAGGATTGAGGATTGAGGATTGAAGATTGAGTATTGAGGATTGAAGATTGAGTATTGAGGATTGAAGATTGAGGACTGTGCATTGAAGATTGAGCATTGAGCATTGAAGATTGAGGATTGAGAATTGATGATTGAGGAATGAGGATTGAGGATTGAGGATTGAGTATTGAGGACTGAGGATTGAGGATGGAGGATTGAGAATTGACGATGAAGGCTGAGGGTTGAGGATTGAGGTTTGAGGACTGAGGACTGAGGGTTGTGGATTGAGGTTTGAGGTACGAGGATTGAGGGTTGAGGATTGAGTATTGAAGATTGAGAATTGATGATTGAGGAATGAGGATTGAGGATTGAGGATTGAGTATTGAGGACTGAGGATTGAAGATTGAGGATTGAGGATTGAGGATTAAAGATTGAGTACTGAGGATTGAAGATTGAGAATTGAGGATTGAGGATTGAACATTGAGGACTGAGTGTTGAGGGTTGAGTGATGAGAATTGATGTTTGTGGATAGAGATTTGAAGATTCCAGATTGAGTATTGTGTATTGAAAACTGTGAATTGAGGATATTCTATTGAGGATTGAGGATTGTCACCTGATTGTTGAGGAATGAGTGCTGAAGATTGAGGATTCAGGATTGGGGATTCAGAATTGAGGTTTGAGGACTGAGGATTGAGGATTGAGGATTGAAGATTGAGTGTTGAGGATTGAAGATTGAGGATTGAGGATTGAGGATTGAGGATTGAGGATGAGGGCTGAGGGTTGAGGGTTGAGGTTTAAGGACTGAGGACTGAGGATTGAGGATTGAGAATAGAGGATTGAGGATTGAGGATTGAAGATTGAGGATTTGGTATTGAGGATTGAAGAATGAGGATTGAGGATTGAGGATTGAAGATTGAGTATTGAGTATTGAAGACTGACGATTGAGGATTGTGGATTGAAGATTGAGGATTGATCATTGAGGACTGAGTGTTAAGGGTTGAGTGATGAGAATTGATGCTTGTGGATAGAGGTTTGAGGATTGCAGATTGAGTATTGAGTATTGAAAGCTGTGAATTTAGGATATTCTATTGAGGATTCAGGATTGTCAACTGATTGTTGAGTACTGAGAGCTGAAGATTGAGGATTCAGGATTGAGGATTCAGAATTGAGGTTTGAGGACTGAGGATTGAGGACTGAAGATTGATTATTGAGGATTGAAGATTGAGGATTGAGGATTGAGGATTGAGGATTGAGGATTGAGGATGAGAGCTGTGCGTTGAGGATTGAGGTTTGAGGGCTGAGGACTGAGGAATGAGGATTGAGAATTGGGGTTGAGGATTGAGTATTGAAGATTGAGGATTGGGTATTGAGGATTGAAGGATGAGGCTTGAGGATTGAGGATTGAGGATTGAGGATTGAAGATTGAGTATTGAGGTTTGAAGACTGACGATTGAGGGTAGAGGATTGAGGATTGAGGATTGAGGATTGATGATTGAGTATTGAGGACTGAAGATTGAGGATTGAGGCTTGAGGATTGAGGATTGAGGATTGAGGATTGAAGATTGAGGATTGGGGACTGAGTGTTGAGGGTTGAGTTATGAGAATTGATGTTTGTGTATAGATATTTGAAGATTGCAGATTGAGCATTGTGTATTGAAAACTGTGAATTGATGATATTCTATTGAGGATTGAGAATTGACAACTGATTGTTGAGGACTGAGGGCTGAAGATTGAGGATTCAGGATTGGGAATCCAGAATTGATGATTGAGGACTGAGGACTGAGGTTTGAAGATAGAGTATTGAGGATTGAAGATTGAGGATTAAGGATTGAGGATTGGGGACTGAGGATCTAGGACTGAAAATTGATTATTGAGGGTTGAAGATTGGGGATTGAGGATTGAGGATTGAGAATTGTGAATTGAGGATAAGGACTGAGGGTTGAGGGTTGAGGTTTGAGGAATGAGGATTGAGGAGTGAGGATTGAAGATTGAGGATTGGGTATTGAGGATTGAACATTGAGGATTGAGGATTGAGGATCGAGGATTGAGGATTGAGGATTGAAGATTGAATATTGATGATTGTAGATTGAGGATTGAGGATTGAGTGTTGTGGATTGAGGACGAGGACTGAGGGATGAGTATTGATGTTTGAGGTCTGAGGATTGAGGATTGAGGATTGAGAATTGAGGATTGATGATTGAGGATTGAAGATTGAGGATTGGGTATTGAGGATTGAAGAATGAGGACTGAGGATTTAGGACTGAGGATTGAGGATTGGAGATTGAGTATTGAGGACTGAAGATTGAGGATTGAGTATTGAGGATTGAGGATTGAGGATTGAGGATTGAGGATTGAGGATTGAGGATTGATGATTGAAGGTTGAGGATTGAGGATTGATGATTAAAGATTGAGTATTGAGGATTGAAGATTGAGGATTGATGATTGAGGATTGACGATTGAGGATTGAGGATTGAGGATTGAGGATTGTGGATTGAGTATTGAAGATTGAGGATTGATGACTGAGGATTGAGGATTGAGGATTGAGAATTGATGATTGAGTATTGAGGATTGAGCATTGAAGATTGAGTATTGAGGATTGAAGGTTGAGGATTGTGGATTGAGGATTGAGGATTGAGGATTGAATATTGAGAATTGGGGACTGAGTGTTGAGGGTTGAATGATGAGAATTGATGTTTGTGGATAGAGGTTTGAAGATTGCAGATTGAGTATTGAGTTTTGAAAGCTGTGAATTGATAATATTCTATTGAGGATTGAGGGTTGACAACTGATTGTTGAGGACTGAGGGCTGAAGCTTGAGGATTCAGGATTGAGGATTCAGGATTGAGGTTTGAGGAGAGATGACTGAGGATTGAGGATTGAGGATTGAGAATTGAGGATTGAGGATTGAGGATTGAAGATTGAGGATTGGCTGTTGAGGATTGAACATCGAGGACTGAGGATTGAGGATTGAGGATTGAGGATTGAGGATTGAATGTTGAATATTGATGAATGAAGATTGAGGATTGAGTATTGAGGGTTGTGGATTGAGAACGAGGACTGAGGGTTGAGTGTTGATGCCTGAGGTCTGAGGACTGAGGATTGAGGATTGCGAACTGAGGATGGAGGATTGGGGATTCAAGATTGAGGATTGAGTATTGAGGATTGAAGAATGAGGATTGAAGAATGAGGATTGGGGATTGAGTACTGAGGATTGAGGATTGAATATTGAGTATTGAGGATTGAATATTGAGGTCTGAGGGTTGAGGATTGAGGTTTGAGGACTGAGGACTGAGGATTGAGGATTGAGAATTGAGGATTGAGGATTGAGGATTGAGGATTGAGGATTGAGGATTGAGGATTGTGGATTGAGGATTGAAGATTGAGGATTGGGGACTGAGTGTTGAGGGCTGTGTGATGAGAATTGATATTTGTGGATAGTTATTTCAATATAGCAGATTGAGCATTGAGTATTGAAAGCTGTGAATTGAGGATATTCTATTGAGGATTGAGGATTGTCAACTGATTGTTGAGGATTGAGGGCTGACGATTGAGGATACAGGATTGAGGATTCAGAATTGAGGTTTGAGGACTGAGGATTGAGGATTGAAGATTGATTATTGAGGATTGAGGATTGTGGATTGAGGATTGAAGATT
The DNA here is from genome assembly GCF_051401765.1 of Calliopsis andreniformis. NCBI lineage: Eukaryota > Metazoa > Arthropoda > Insecta > Hymenoptera > Andrenidae > Calliopsis > Calliopsis andreniformis. The sequence goes on from NW_027480447.1 coordinate 3,063,997, forward strand.
GAGGATTGGGTATTGAGGACTGAGGATTGAGGATTGAGTATAGAGGATTGAGGATTGAGGATTAAAGATTGAGTATTGAGGATTGAGGATTGAGGATTGAAGTTTGAGTATTGAGGATTGAAGATTGAGGATTGAGGATTGAGGATTGAGGATTGAGGATTGAACATTGAGGATTGGGGACTGAGTGTTGAGGGTTGAGTTATGAGAATTGATATTTGTGGATAGATATTTGAAGATTGCATATTGAGCATTGAGTATTGAAAACTGTGAATTGATGATATTCTATTGAGGATTGAGAATTGACAACTGATTGTTGAGGACTGAGGGCTGAAGATTGAGGATTCAGGATTGGGAATTCAGAATTGATGATTGAGGACTGAGGACTGAGGGTTGAAGATAGAGTATTGAGGATTGAAGATTGAGGATTAAGGATTGAGGATTGGGGATTGAGGATCTAGGACTGAAAATTGATTATTGAGGGTTGAAGATTGAGGATTGAGGATTGAGGATTGAGAATTGAGAATTGAGGATAAGGACTGAGGGTTGAGGATTGAGGTTTGAGGAATGAGGATTGAGGATTGAGGATTGAGGATTGAAGATTGAGTATTGATGATTGAAGATTGAGGATTGAGGATTGAGGGTTGAGGATTGAGGACGAGGACTGACAGTTGGGGATTGTGGTTTGAGGATTGAGGTTTGAGGATTGTGAATTGAGGATGAGAACTGAGGTTTGAGAATTGAGGTTTGAGGAATGAGGATTGAGGATTGAGGATTGAGGATTGGGGACTGAGTGTTGAGGGTTGAGTTATGAGAATTGATGTTTGTGGATAGATATTTGAAGATTGCAGATTGAGCATTGAGTATTGAAAACTGTGAATTGATGATATTCTATTGAGGATTGAGAATTGACAACTGATTGTTGAGGACTGAGGGCTGAAGATTGAGGGTTCAGGATTGGGAATTCAGAATTGATGATTGAGGACTGAGGACTGAGGGTTGAAGATAGAGTATTGAGGATTGAAGATTGAGGATTGAGGATTGAGGATTGGGAATTGAGAATTGAGGATAAGGACTGATGGTTGAGGATTGAGGTTTGAGGTATGAGGATTGAGGATTGAGGATTGAGGATTGAAGATTGAGTATTGAGGATTGAAGATTGAGGATTGAGGACTGAGGATTGAGGATTGAGTATTGAGGATTGATGATTGAGTATTGAGGACTGAAGATTGAGGATTGAGGTTTGAGGATTGAGGATTGAGGATTGATGACTGAGGATTGAGGATTGAGTATTGAAGGCTGAGGATTGATGACTGAGGATTGAGGGTTGAGGATGGAGGATTGAAGAGGGAGGACCGCGTGTTGAGGATTGAGTGATGAGAATTGATGTTTGAGGATTGAGATTTGAGTATTGAATATTGTGGATTGAGTATTGAACCATGAGAATTCAGGATACTCTATTGAGTATTGAGAATTGAGGATTCATGGTTGAGTATTGAGGATTGGTGGTTGAGGGTTGTGTGTTGAATATTGAGGATTGAGGATTGAGGATTGAGGATTGAGGATTGAAGATTGAGGATTGAATATTGAGTATTGACGATTGAAGATTGAGGATTGAGGATTGAGTGTTGAGGATTGAGGACGAGGACTGACGGTTGAGGATTGAGGTTTGAGGATTGAGGATTGAGGATTGATGACTGAGGATTGAGGATTGAGGATTGAGCACTGAGAATTGAAGTTTGAGGACTGGAGATTGAGTATTGAAATTGACGATTGAGGATTGTGGATTGAGGATTGAGGATTGAACATTGAGGACTGAGTGTTGAGGGTTGAGTGATGAGAATTGATGTTTGTGGATAGAGGTTCGAAGATTGCAGATTGAGTATTGAGTTTTGAAAACTGTGAATTGAGGATATTCTATTGAGGATTCAGGGTTGACATCTGATTGTTGAGGACTGAGGGCTTGAGATTGAGGATGCAGGGTTGAGGATTCAGGATTGAGGTTTGAGGACTGAGGATTGAGGATTGAAGATTGAGGATTGATGATTGAGGATTGAGGACTGAGGATTGAAGATTGAGGATTGGCTATTGCGGAATGAATATTGAGGATTGAGGATTGAGGATTTAGGATTGAGGATTGAGGACTGAGGATTGAAGATTGAGGATTGGGGATTGAGGACTGACGATTGAGGACTGAGTATTGATGATCGAGAATTGAGGATTGAGGATTGAAGATTGAGTATTGAGGATTGAAGATTGAGGATTGAGGGTTGGGGATTGAAGATTGAGGACTGAGGATTGAGGATTGAGGATTGAGCATTGAGGATTGAAGATTGGGGACTGGGGATTGAGGATTGAAGATTGAGGATTAAGGATTGAGGATTGGGGATTGGAGATCTAGGATTGGAGATTGATTATTGAGGATTGAAGATTGAGGGTTGAGGTTTGAGGATTGAGAATTGAGAATTCAGGATGAGGACTGGGGGTTGAGGATTGAGGTTTGAGGTACGAGGATTGAGGATTGAGGTTTGAGGACTGAGGATTGAGGATTGACTACTGAGGATTGAGGATTGAGGATTGAAGATTGAGTATTGAGGATTGAAGATTGAGGATTACGCATTGAAGATTGAGTATTGAGGGTTGAAGATTGAGGATTGAGGATTGAGGGTTGAGAATTGACGATGAGGGCTGAGGGTTTGAGGATTGAGGTTTGAGGACTGAGGACTGAGGATTAAGGATTGAGAATTGAGGACTGTAGATTGAGGATTGAGGATTGAAGATTGAGGATTGGGTATTGAGTATTGAACATTGAGTATTGAGGATTGAGGATCGAGGATTGAGGATTGAGGATTGAAGATTGAATATTGATGATTGTAGATTGAGGATTGAGGATTGAGCGTTGTGGATTGAGGACGAGGACTGAGGGTTGAGTATTGATGTTTGAGGTCTGAGGATTGAGGATTGAGGATTGAGAATTGAGGATTGAGGATTGAGGATTGAAGATTGAGGATTGGGTATTGAGGATTGAAGATTGAGGATTGAGGATTGAGGATTGAGAATTGAGAATTGAGGATAAGGACTGAGGGTTGAGGGTTGAGGTTTGAGGAATGAGGATTGAGGAGTGAGGATTGAAGATTGAGGATTGGGTATTGAGGATTGAACATTGAGGATTGAGGATTGAGGATCGAGGATTGAGGATTGAGGATTGAAGATTGAATATTGATGATTGTAGATTGAGGATTGAGGATTGAGTGTTGTGGATTGAGGACGAGGACTGAGGGATGAGTATTGATGTTTGAGGTCTGAGGATTGAGGATTGAGGATTGAGAATTGAGGATTGATGATTGAGGATTGAAGATTGAGGATTGGGTATTGAGGATTGAAGAATGAGGACTGAGGATTTAGGACTGAGGATTGAGGATTGAAGATTGAGTATTGAGGACTGAAGATTGAGGATTGAGTATTGAGGATTGAGGACTGAGGATTGAGGATTGAGGATTGAGGATTGAGGATTGATGATTGAAGGTTGAGGATTGAGGATTGATGATTAAAGATTGAGTATTGAGGATTGAAGATTGAGGATTGATGATTGAGGATTGACGATTGAGGATTGAGGATTGAGGATTGAGGATTGTGGATTGAGTATTGAAGATTGAGGATTGATGACTGAGGATTGAGTATTGAGGATTGAGAATTGATGATTGAGTATTGAGGATTGAGCATTGAAGATTGAGTATTGAGGATTGAAGGTTGAGGATTGTGGATTGAGGATTGAGGATTGAGGATTGAATATTGAGAATTGGGGACTGAGTGTTGAGGGTTGAATGATGAGAATTGATGTTTGTGGATAGAGGTTTGAAGATTGCAGATTGAGTATTGAGTTTTGAAAGCTGTGAATTGATAATATTCTATTGAGGATTGAGGGTTGACAACTGATTGTTGAGGACTGAGGGCTGAAGCTTGAGGATTCAGGATTGAGGATTCAGGATTGAGGTTTGAGGAGAGATGACTGAGGATTGAGGATTGAGGATTGAGAATTGAGGATTGAGGATTGTGGATTGAAGATTGAGGATTGGCTGTTGAGGATTGAACATCGAGGACTGAGGATTGAGGATTGAGGATTGAGGATTGAGGATTGAATGTTGAATATTGATGAATGAAGATTGAGGATTGAGTATTGAGGGTTGTGGATTGAGAACGAGGACTGAGGGTTGAGTGTTGATGCCTGAGGTCTGAGGACTGAGGATTGAGGATTGCGACCTGAGGATGGAGGATTGGGGATTCAAGATTGAGGATTGGGTATTGAGGATTGAAGAATGAGGATTGAAGAATGAGGATTGGGGATTGAGTACTGAGGATTGAGGATTGAATATTGAGTATTGAGGATTGAATATTGAGGATTGAGGATTGAGGATTGAGGATTGAGGATTGAAGATTGAGTATTGAGGATTGAAGATTGAGGATTGGGTATTGAGGATTGAAGAATGAGTGTTGAGTGTTGAGGATTGAGGATTGAGGATTGAGGATTCAGGATTGAGGATTCAGGATTGAGGTTTGAGGACTGAGGATTGAGGGTTGAGGATTGGGGATTGAGGATTGAGGATTGAGGATTGAAGATTGAGGATTGGGTATTGAGGATTGAACATTGAGGATTGAGGATTGAGTATTGAAGATTGAGGATCGAGGATTGAGGGTTGTGGATTGAGGACGATGACTCAGGGCTGAGTGTTGATGTTTGAGGTCTGAGGATTGAGGATTGAGGATTGAGAATTGAGGATTGAGGATTGAGGATTGAAGATTGAGGATTGGGTGTTGAGGATTGAAGAATGAGGATTGACGATTGCGGATTGAGGATTGAGGGTCGAAGATTGAGTATTGAGGATTGAAGATTGAGGATTGAGGATTGATGATTGAGGATTGAGGAATGAGGATTGAAGGTTGAGGATGGGGTATTGCTGAATGAACATTGAGGATTGAGGATTGAGGATTTAGGATTGAGGATTGAGGACTGAAGATTAAATATTGACGATTGAAGACTGAGGATTGAGGATTGATGGTTGTGGATTGAGGACGAGGACTGAGGGTTCAGTATTGCTGTTTGAAGACTGAGGATTGAGGGTTGAGGATTGAGAGTTGAGGATTGAGGATTGAGGATTGAAGATTGAGGATTGGGTATTGAGGATTGAAGAATGAGGATTGAGGATTGAGGGTTGAGGATTGAGGATTGAAGACTGAGTGTTGAGGGTTGCGTGATGAGAATTGATGTTTGTGGATAGATATTTGAAGATTGCAGATTGAGCATTGAGTATTGAAAACTGTGAATTGATGATATTCTATTGAGGATTGAGAATTGACAACTGATTGTTGAGGACTGAGGGCTGAAGATTGAGGGTTCAGGATTGGGAATTCAGAATTGATGATTGAGGACTGAGGACTGAGGGTTGAAGATAGAGTATTGAGGATTGAAGATTGAGGATTGAGGATTGAGGATTGGGAATTGAGAATTGAGGATAAGGACTGATGGTTGAGGATTGAGGTTTGAGGTATGAGGATTGAGGATTGAGGATTGAGGATTGAAGATTGAGTATTGAGGATTGAAGATTGAGGATTGAGGACTGAGGATTGAGGATTGAGTATTGAGGATTGATGATTGAGTATTGAGGACTGAAGATTGAGGATTGAGGTTTGAGGATTGAGGATTGAGGATTGATGACTGAGGATTGAGGATTGAGTATTGAAGGCTGAGGATTGATGACTGAGGATTGAGGGTTGAGGATGGAGGATTGAAGAGGGAGGACCGCGTGTTGAGGATTGAGTGATGAGAATTGATGTTTGAGGATTGAGATTTGAGTATTGAATATTGTGGATTGAGTATTGAACCATGAGAATTCAGGATACTCTATTGAGTATTGAGAATTGAGGATTCATGGTTGAGTATTGAGGATTGGTGGTTGAGGGTTGTGTGTTGAATATTGAGGATTGAGGATTGAGGATTGAGGATTGAGGATTGAAGATTGAGGATTGAATATTGAGTATTGACGATTGAAGATTGAGGATTGAGGATTGAGTGTTGAGGATTGAGGACGAGGACTGACGGTTGAGGATTGAGGTTTGAGGATTGAGGATTGAGGATTGATGACTGAGGATTGAGGATTGAGGATTGAGCACTGAGAATTGAAGTTTGAGGACTGGAGATTGAGTATTGAAATTGACGATTGAGGATTGTGGATTGAGGATTGAGGATTGAACATTGAGGACTGAGTGTTGAGGGTTGAGTGATGAGAATTGATGTTTGTGGATAGAGGTTCGAAGATTGCAGATTGAGTATTGAGTTTTGAAAACTGTGAATTGAGGATATTCTATTGAGGATTCAGGGTTGACATCTGATTGTTGAGGACTGAGGGCTTGAGATTGAGGATGCAGGGTTGAGGATTCAGGATTGAGGTTTGAGGACTGAGGATTGAGGATTGAAGATTGAGGATTGATGATTGAGGATTGAGGACTGAGGATTGAAGATTGAGGATTGGCTATTGCGGAATGAATATTGAGGATTGAGGATTGAGGATTTAGGATTGAGGATTGAGGACTGAGGATTGAAGATTGAGGATTGGGGATTGAGGACTGACGATTGAGGACTGAGTATTGATGATCGAGAATTGAGGATTGAGGATTGAAGATTGAGTATTGAGGATTGAAGATTGAGGATTGAGGGTTGGGGATTGAAGATTGAGGACTGAGGATTGAGGATTGAGGATTGAGCATTGAGGATTGAAGATTGGGGACTGGGGATTGAGGATTGAAGATTGAGGATTAAGGATTGAGGATTGGGGATTGGAGATCTAGGATTGGAGATTGATTATTGAGGATTGAAGATTGAGGGTTGAGGTTTGAGGATTGAGAATTGAGAATTCAGGATGAGGACTGGGGGTTGAGGATTGAGGTTTGAGGTACGAGGATTGAGGATTGAGGTTTGAGGACTGAGGATTGAGGATTGACTACTGAGGATTGAGGATTGAGGATTGAAGATTGAGTATTGAGGATTGAAGATTGAGGATTACGCATTGAAGATTGAGTATTGAGGGTTGAAGATTGAGGATTGAGGATTGAGGGTTGAGAATTGACGATGAGGGCTGAGGGTTTGAGGATTGAGGTTTGAGGACTGAGGACTGAGGATTAAGGATTGAGAATTGAGGACTGTAGATTGAGGATTGAGGATTGAAGATTGAGGATTGGGTATTGAGTATTGAACATTGAGTATTGAGGATTGAGGATCGAGGATTGAGGATTGAGGATTGAAGATTGAATATTGATGATTGTAGATTGAGGATTGAGGATTGAGCGTTGTGGATTGAGGACGAGGACTGAGGGTTGAGTATTGATGTTTGAGGTCTGAGGATTGAGGATTGAGGATTGAGAATTGAGGATTGAGGATTGAGGATTGAAGATTGAGGATTGGGTATTGAGGATTGAAGATTGAGGATTGAGGATTGAGGATTGAGAATTGAGAATTGAGGATAAGGACTGAGGGTTGAGGGTTGAGGTTTGAGGAATGAGGATTGAGGAGTGAGGATTGAAGATTGAGGATTGGGTATTGAGGATTGAACATTGAGGATTGAGGATTGAGGATCGAGGATTGAGGATTGAGGATTGAAGATTGAATATTGATGATTGTAGATTGAGGATTGAGGATTGAGTGTTGTGGATTGAGGACGAGGACTGAGGGATGAGTATTGATGTTTGAGGTCTGAGGATTGAGGATTGAGGATTGAGAATTGAGGATTGATGATTGAGGATTGAAGATTGAGGATTGGGTATTGAGGATTGAAGAATGAGGACTGAGGATTTAGGACTGAGGATTGAGGATTGAAGATTGAGTATTGAGGACTGAAGATTGAGGATTGAGTATTGAGGATTGAGGACTGAGGATTGAGGATTGAGGATTGAGGATTGAGGATTGAGGATTGATGATTGAAGGTTGAGGATTGAGGATTGATGATTAAAGATTGAGTATTGAGGATTGAAGATTGAGGATTGATGATTGAGGATTGACGATTGAGGATTGAGGATTGAGGATTGAGGATTGTGGATTGAGTATTGAAGATTGAGGATTGATGACTGAGGATTGAGTATTGAGGATTGAGAATTGATGATTGAGTATTGAGGATTGAGCATTGAAGATTGAGTATTGAGGATTGAAGGTTGAGGATTGTGGATTGAGGATTGAGGATTGAGGATTGAATATTGAGAATTGGGGACTGAGTGTTGAGGGTTGAATGATGAGAATTGATGTTTGTGGATAGAGGTTTGAAGATTGCAGATTGAGTATTGAGTTTTGAAAGCTGTGAATTGATAATATTCTATTGAGGATTGAGGGTTGACAACTGATTGTTGAGGACTGAGGGCTGAAGCTTGAGGATTCAGGATTGAGGATTCAGGATTGAGGTTTGAGGAGAGATGACTGAGGATTGAGGATTGAGGATTGAGAATTGAGGATTGAGGATTGTGGATTGAAGATTGAGGATTGGCTGTTGAGGATTGAACATCGAGGACTGAGGATTGAGGATTGAGGATTGAGGATTGAGGATTGAATGTTGAATATTGATGAATGAAGATTGAGGATTGAGTATTGAGGGTTGTGGATTGAGAACGAGGACTGAGGGTTGAGTGTTGATGCCTGAGGTCTGAGGACTGAGGATTGAGGATTGCGACCTGAGGATGGAGGATTGGGGATTCAAGATTGAGGATTGGGTATTGAGGATTGAAGAATGAGGATTGAAGAATGAGGATTGGGGATTGAGTACTGAGGATTGAGGATTGAATATTGAGTATTGAGGATTGAATATTGAGGATTGAGGATTGAGGATTGAGGATTGAGGATTGAAGATTGAGTATTGAGGATTGAAGATTGAGGATTGGGTATTGAGGATTGAAGAATGAGTGTTGAGTGTTGAGGATTGAGGATTGAGGATTGAGGATTCAGGATTGAGGATTCAGGATTGAGGTTTGAGGACTGAGGATTGAGGGTTGAGGATTGGGGATTGAGGATTGAGGATTGAGGATTGAAGATTGAGGATTGGGTATTGAGGATTGAACATTGAGGATTGAGGATTGAGTATTGAAGATTGAGGATCGAGGATTGAGGGTTGTGGATTGAGGACGATGACTCAGGGCTGAGTGTTGATGTTTGAGGTCTGAGGATTGAGGATTGAGGATTGAGAATTGAGGATTGAGGATTGAGGATTGAAGATTGAGGATTGGGTGTTGAGGATTGAAGAATGAGGATTGAGGATTGCGGATTGAGGATTGAGGGTCGAAGATTGAGTATTGAGGATTGAAGATTGAGGATTGAGGATTGATGATTGAGGATTGAGGAATGAGGATTGAAGGTTGAGGATGGGGTATTGCTGAATGAACATTGAGGATTGAGGATTGAGGATTTAGGATTGAGGATTGAGGACTGAAGATTAAATATTGACGATTGAAGACTGAGGATTGAGGATTGATGGTTGTGGATTGAGGACGAGGACTGAGGGTTCAGTATTGCTGTTTGAAGACTGAGGATTGAGGGTTGAGGATTGAGAGTTGAGGATTGAGGATTGAGGATTGAAGATTGAGGATTGGGTATTGAGGATTGAAGAATGAGGATTGAGGATTGAGGGTTGAGGATTGAGGATTGAAGACTGAGTGTTGAGGGTTGCGTGATGAGAATTGATGTGTGTGGATAGAGATTTGAAGATTGCAGATTGAGTATTGAGTATTGAAAACTGTGAATTGATGATATTCTATTGAGGATTGAGGATTGACAACTGATTGTTGAGGACTGAGGTCTGAAGATTGAGGATTCAGGATTGAGGATTCAGGTTTGATGTTTGAGGACTGAGGATTGAGGATTGAGGATTGAGGATTGGGGATTGAGGATTGAGGGTTGAGGATTGAAGATTGAGGATTGGGTATTGCGGATTGAACATTGAGGATTGAGGATTGAGGATTGGGGATTGAGGATTGACGATTGAGGATTGAGTATTGTGGATTGAGAATTGAGGGTTGATTATTGAAGATTGAGTATTGAGGATTGAAGATTGAGGGTTGAGGATAGAGGATTGAGGATTGAGGATGAGGGCTGAGGGTTGAGGATTGAGGTTTGAGGACTGAGGACTGAGGATTGACGATTGAGAATTGAGGATTGAGGATTGAGGATTGAAGATTGAGGATTGGGTATTGAGGATTGTAGGATGAGGTTTGAAGATTGAGTACTGAGGATTGAAGATTAAGATTCAGGATTGAGGTTTCAGGAGAGAGGACTGAGGATTGGGTATTGAGGATTGAGGATTGAGGATTGATGATCGAGAATTGAGGATTGAGGATTGAAGATTGAGTATTGAGGATTGAAGATTGAGGATTGAGGGTTGGGGATTGAAGATTGAGGACTGAGGATTGAGGATTGAGGATTGGCTATTGCGGAATGAATATTGAGGATTGAGGATTGAGGATTTAGGATTGAGGATTGAGGACTGAGGATTGAAGATTGAGGATTGGGGATTGAGGACTGACGATTGAGGACTGAGTATTGATGATCGAGAATTGAGGATTGAGGATTGAAGATTGAGTATTGAGGATTGAAGATTGAGGATTGAGGGTTGGGGATTGAAGATTGAGGACTGAGGATTGAGGATTGAGGATTGAGCATTGAGGATTGAAGATTGGGGACTGGGGATTGAGGATTGAAGATTGAGGATTAAGGATTGAGGATTGGGGATTGGAGATCTAGGATTGGAGATTGATTATTGAGGATTGAAGATTGAGGGTTGAGGTTTGAGGATTGAGAATTGAGAATTCAGGATGAGGACTGGGGGTTGAGGATTGAGGTTTGAGGTACGAGGATTGAGGATTGAGGTTTGAGGACTGAGGATTGAGGATTGACTACTGAGGATTGAGGATTGAGGATTGAAGATTGAGTATTGAGGATTGAAGATTGAGGATTACGCATTGAAGATTGAGTATTGAGGGTTGAAGATTGAGGATTGAGGATTGAGGGTTGAGAATTGACGATGAGGGCTGAGGGTTTGAGGATTGAGGTTTGAGGACTGAGGACTGAGGATTAAGGATTGAGAATTGAGGACTGTAGATTGAGGATTGAGGATTGAAGATTGAGGATTGGGTATTGAGTATTGAACATTGAGTATTGAGGATTGAGGATCGAGGATTGAGGATTGAGGATTGAAGATTGAATATTGATGATTGTAGATTGAGGATTGAGGATTGAGCGTTGTGGATTGAGGACGAGGACTGAGGGTTGAGTATTGATGTTTGAGGTCTGAGGATTGAGGATTGAGGATTGAGAATTGAGGATTGAGGATTGAGGATTGAAGATTGAGGATTGGGTATTGAGGATTGAAGATTGAGGATTGAGGATTGAGGATTGAGAATTGAGAATTGAGGATAAGGACTGAGGGTTGAGGGTTGAGGTTTGAGGAATGAGGATTGAGGAGTGAGGATTGAAGATTGAGGATTGGGTATTGAGGATTGAACATTGAGGATTGAGGATTGAGGATCGAGGATTGAGGATTGAGGATTGAAGATTGAATATTGATGATTGTAGATTGAGGATTGAGGATTGAGTGTTGTGGATTGAGGACGAGGACTGAGGGATGAGTATTGATGTTTGAGGTCTGAGGATTGAGGATTGAGGATTGAGAATTGAGGATTGATGATTGAGGATTGAAGATTGAGGATTGGGTATTGAGGATTGAAGAATGAGGACTGAGGATTTAGGACTGAGGATTGAGGATTGAAGATTGAGTATTGAGGACTGAAGATTGAGGATTGAGTATTGAGGATTGAGGACTGAGGATTGAGGATTGAGGATTGAGGATTGAGGATTGATGATTGAAGGTTGAGGATTGAGGATTGATGATTAAAGATTGAGTATTGAGGATTGAAGATTGAGGATTGATGATTGAGGATTGACGATTGAGGATTGAGGATTGAGGATTGAGGATTGTGGATTGAGTATTGAAGATTGAGGATTGATGACTGAGGATTGAGTATTGAGGATTGAGAATTGATGATTGAGTATTGAGGATTGAGCATTGAAGATTGAGTATTGAGGATTGAAGGTTGAGGATTGTGGATTGAGGATTGAGGATTGAGGATTGAATATTGAGAATTGGGGACTGAGTGTTGAGGGTTCAATGATGAGAATTGATGTTTGTGGATAGAGGTTTGAAGATTGCAGATTGAGTATTGAGTTTTGAAAGCTGTGAATTGATAATATTCTATTGAGGATTGAGGGTTGACAACTGATTGTTGAGGACTGAGGGCTGAAGCTTGAGGATTCAGGATTGAGGATTCAGGATTGAGGTTTGAGGAGAGATGACTGAGGATTGAGGATTGAGGATTGAGAATTGAGGATTGAGGATTGTGGATTGAAGATTGAGGATTGGCTGTTGAGGATTGAACATCGAGGACTGAGGATTGAGGATTGAGGATTGAGGATTGAGGATTGAATGTTGAATATTGATGAATGAAGATTGAGGATTGAGTATTGAGGGTTGTGGATTGAGAACGAGGACTGAGGGTTGAGTGTTGATGCCTGAGGTCTGAGGACTGAGGATTGAGGATTGCGACCTGAGGATGGAGGATTGGGGATTCAAGATTGAGGATTGGGTATTGAGGATTAAAGAATGAGGATTGAAGAATGAGGATTGGGGATTGAGTACTGAGGATTGAGGATTGAATATTGAGTATTGAGGATTGAATATTGAGGATTGAGGATTGAGGATTGAGGATTGAGGATTGAAGATTGAGTATTGAGGATTGAAGATTGAGGATTGGGTATTGAGGATTGAAGAATGAGTGTTGAGTGTTGAGGATTGAGGATTGAGGATTGAGGATTCAGGATTGAGGATTCAGGATTGAGGTTTGAGGACTGAGGATTGAGGGTTGAGGATTGGGGATTGAGGATTGAGGATTGAGGATTGAAGATTGAGGATTGGGTATTGAGGATTGAACATTGAGGATTGAGGATTGAGTATTGAAGATTGAGGATCGAGGATTGAGGGTTGTGGATTGAGGACGATGACTCAGGGCTGAGTGTTGATGTTTGAGGTCTGAGGATTGAGGATTGAGGATTGAGAATTGAGGATTGAGGATTGAGGATTGAAGATTGAGGATTGGGTGTTGAGGATTGAAGAATGAGGATTGAGGATTGCGGATTGAGGATTGAGGGTCGAAGATTGAGTATTGAGGATTGAAGATTGAGGATTGAGGATTGATGATTGAGGATTGAGGAATGAGGATTGAAGGTTGAGGATGGGGTATTGCTGAATGAACATTGAGGATTGAGGATTGAGGATTTAGGATTGAGGATTGAGGACTGAAGATTAAATATTGACGATTGAAGACTGAGGATTGAGGATTGATGGTTGTGGATTGAGGACGAGGACTGAGGGTTCAGTATTGCTGTTTGAAGACTGAGGATTGAGGGTTGAGGATTGAGAGTTGAGGATTGAGGATTGAGGATTGAAGATTGAGGATTGGGTATTGAGGATTGAAGAATGAGGATTGAGGATTGAGGGTTGAGGATTGAGGATTGAAGACTGAGTGTTGAGGGTTGCGTGATGAGAATTGATGTGTGTGGATAGAGATTTGAAGATTGCAGATTGAGTATTGAGTATTGAAAACTGTGAATTGATGATATTCTATTGAGGATTGAGGATTGACAACTGATTGTTGAGGACTGAGGTCTGAAGATTGAGGATTCAGGATTGAGGATTCAGGTTTGATGTTTGAGGACTGAGGATTGAGGATTGAGGATTGAGGATTGGGGATTGAGGATTGAGGGTTGAGGATTGAAGATTGAGGATTGGGTATTGCGGATTGAACATTGAGGATTGAGGATTGAGGATTGGGGATTGAGGATTGACGATTGAGGATTGAGTATTGTGGATTGAGAATTGAGGGTTGATTATTGAAGATTGAGTATTGAGGATTGAAGATTGAGGGTTGAGGATAGAGGATTGAGGATTGAGGATGAGGGCTGAGGGTTGAGGATTGAGGTTTGAGGACTGAGGACTGAGGATTGACGATTGAGAATTGAGGATTGAGGATTGAGGATTGAAGATTGAGGATTGGGTATTGAGGATTGTAGGATGAGGTTTGAAGATTGAGTACTGAGGATTGAAGATTAAGATTCAGGATTGAGGTTTCAGGAGAGAGGACTGAGGATTGGGTATTGAGGATTGAGGATTGAGGATTGAAGATTGAGGATTGGGTATTGAGGATTGAACATTGAGGATTGAGGATTGAGTAGTGAAGATTGAGGATCGAGGATTGAGGGTTGTGGATTGAGGACGAGGACTGAGGGTTGAGTATTGATGTTTGAGGTCTGAGGATTGAGGATTGAGGATTGAGAATTGAGGATTGAGGATTGAGGATTGAAGATTGGGGATTGGATGTTGAGGATTGAAGAATGAGGATTGAGGATTGAGGATTGATTGTTGAGGGTTGAAGATTGAGTTTTGAGGATTGAAGATTGAGGATTGAGGATTGAGGATTGAGGATTAAGGATTGAGGATTGAAGATTGAGGATTGGGTATTGCGGATTGAACATTGAGGATTGAGGATTGAGGATTGAGGATTGAGGATCGAGGACTGAAGATTGAATATTGATGATTGAAGATTGAGGATTGAGGATTGAGGATTGAGGATTGAGGATTGAAGATTGAGTATTGAGGATTGAAGCCTGACGATTGAGGATTGAGGATTGACGATTGAGAATAGAGGATTGAGGATTGAGGATTGAAGATTGAGGATTGGGTATTGAGGATTGAAGAATGAGGATTGAGGATTGAGGATTGAGGATTGAGGATTGAGAATTGAGTATTGTGGATTGAAGATTAAGATTGAGGATTGAGGATTGAGGGTTGAGGGTTGAGGATTGAGTTTTGAGGATTGAAGATTGAGGTTTGAGGATTGAGGATTGAGGATTGAGGATTGAAGATTGAGTATTGAGGATTGAAGCCTGACGATTGAGGATTGAGGATTGACGATTGAGAATAGAGGATTGAGGATTGAGGATTGAAGATTGAGGATTGGGTATTGAGGATTGAAGAATGAGGATTGAGGATTGAGGATTGAGGATTGAGGATTGAAGACTGAGTGTTGAGGGTTGAGTGATGAGAATTGATGTTTGTGGATAGAGATTTGAAGATTGCAGATTGAGTATTGAGTATTGAAAACTGTGAATTGATGATATTCTATTGAGGATTGAGGATTGACAACTGATTGTTGAGGACTGAGGGCTGAAGATTGAGGATTCAGGATTGAGGATTCAGGATTGAGGGTTGAGGAGTGAGGATTGAGGATTGAGAATTGAGGATTGAGGATTGAGGATTGAGGATTGAAGGTTGAGGATTGAGGATTGAGGGTTGTGGATTGAGGATGAATACTGAGGGTTGGGTATTGATGTTTGACGTCAGAGGATTGAGGATTGAGGATTGAGAATTGAGGATTGCGGATTGAGGATTGAAGATTGAGTATTGGGTATTGAGGAATGAAGAAAGAGGATTGAGGACTGAGGATTAAGGATTGAGGATTGAAGATGGAGTATTGAGGATTGAAGATTGAGGTTTGAGGTACGAGGATTGAGGGTTGAGGATTGAGTATTGAAGATTGAGAATTGATGATTGAGGAATGAGGATTGAGGATTGAGGATTGAGTATTGAGGACTGAGGATTGAAGATTGAGGATTGAGGATTGAGGATTAAAGATTGAGTACTGAGGATTGAAGATTGAGAATTGTGGATTGAGGATTGAACATTGAGGACTGAGTGTTGAGGGTTGAGTGATGAGAATTGATGTTTGTGGATAGAGATTTGAAGATTCCAGATTGAGTATTGTGTATTGAAAACTGTGAATTGAGGATATTCTATTGAGGATTGAGGATTGTCACCTGATTGTTGAGGACTGAGTGCTGAAGATTGAGGATTCAGGATTGGGGATTCAGAATTGAGGTTTGAGGACTGAGGATAGAGGATTGAAGATTGAAGATTGAGTGTTGAGGATTGAAGATTGAGGATTGAGGATTGAGGATTGAGGATTGAGGATGAGGGCTGAGGGTTGAGGGTTGAGGTTTAAGGACTGAGGACTGAGGATTGAGGATTGAGAATAGAGGATTGAGGATTGAGGATTGAAGATTGAGGATTTGGTATTGAGGATTGAGGAATGAGGATTGAGGATTGAGGATTGAAGATTGAGTATTGAGTATTGAAGACTGACGATTGAGGATTGTGGATTGAAGATTGAGGATTGAACATTGAGGACTGAGTGTTAAGGGTTGAGTGATGAGAATTGATGCTTGTGGATAGAGGTTTGAGGATTGCAGATTGAGTCTTGAGTATTGAAAGCTGTGAATTTAGGATATTCTATTGAGGATTCAGGATAGTCAACTGATTGTTGAGTACTGAGAGCTGAAGATTGAGGATTCAGGATTGAGGATTCAGAATTGAGGTTTGAGGACTGAGGATTGAGGACTGAAGATTGATTATTGAGGATTGAAGATTGAGGATTGAGGATTGAGGATTGAGGATTGAGGATTGAGGATGAGAGCTGTGCGTTGAGGATTGAGGTTTGAGGGCTGAGGACTGAGGAATGAGGATTGAGAATTGGGGATTGAGGATTGAGTATTGAAGATTGAGGATTGGGTATTGAGGATTGAAGGATGAGGCTTGAGGATTGAGGATTGAGGATTGAGGATTGAAGATTGAGTATTGAGGTTTGAAGACTGACGATTGAGGGTAGAGGATTGAGGATTGAGGATTGAGGATTGATGATTGAGTATTGAGGACTGAAGATTGAGGATTGAGGCTTGAGGATTGAGGATTGAGGATTGAGGATTGAAGATTGAGGATTGGGGACTGAGTGTTGAGGGTTGAGTTATGAGAATTGATGTTTGTGGATAGATATTTGAAGATTGCAGATTGAGCATTGTGTATTGAAAACTGTGAATTGATGATATTCTATTGAGGATTGAGAATTGACAACTGATTGTTGAGTACTGAGGGCTGAAGATTGAGGATTCAGGATTGGGAATCCAGAATTGATGATTGAGGACTGAGGACTGAGGGTTGAAGATAGGGTATTGAGGATTGAAGATTGAGGATTAAGGATTGAGGATTGGGGACTGAGGATCTAGGACTGAAAATTGATTATTGAGGGTTGAAGATTGGGGATTGAGGATTGAGGATTGAGAATTGAGAATTGAGGATAAGGACTGAGGGTTGAGGGTTGAGGTTTGAGGAATGAGGATTGAGGAGTGAGGATTGAAGATTGAGGATTGGGTATTGAGGATTGAACATTGAGGATTGAGGATTGAGGATCGAGGATTGAGGATTGAGGATTGAAGATTGAATATTGATGATTGTAGATTGAGGATTGAGGATTGAGTGTTGTGGATTGAGGACGAGGACTGAGGGATGAGTATTGATGTTTGAGGTCTGAGGATTGAGGATTGAGGATTGAGAATTGAGGATTGATGATTGAGGATTGAAGATTGAGGATTGGGTATTGAGGATTGAAGAATGAGGACTGAGGATTTAGGACTGAGGATTGAGGATTGAAGATTGAGTATTGAGGACTGAAGATTGAGGATTGAGTATTGAGGATTGAGGATTGAGGATTGAGGATTGAGGATTGAGGATTGAGGATTGATGATTGAAGGTTGAGGATTGAGGATTGATGATTAAAGATTGAGTATTGAGGATTGAAGATTGAGGATTGATGATTGAGGATTGACGATTGAGGATTGAGGATTGAGGATTGAGGATTGTGGATTGAGTATTGAAGATTGAGGATTGATGACTGAGGATTGAGGATTGAGGATTGAGAATTGATGATTGAGTATTGAGGATTGAGCATTGAAGATTGAGTATTGAGGATTGAGAATTGAGGATTGATGATTGAGGATTGAAGATTGAGGATTGGCTGTTGAGGATTGAACATCGAGGACTGAGGATTGAGGATTGAGGATTGAGGATTGAGGATTGAATGTTGAATATTGATGAATGAAGATTGAGGATTGAGTATTGAGGCTTGTGGATTGAGAACGAGGACTGAGGGTTGAGTGTTGATGCCTGAGGTCTGAGGACTGAGGATTGAGGATTGCGAACTGAGGATGGAGGATTGGGGATTCAAGATTGAGGATTGGGTATTGAGGATTGAAGAATGAGGATTGAAGAATGAGGATTGGGGATTGAGTACTGAGGATTGAGGATTGAATATTGAGTATTGAGGATTGAATATTGAGGATTGAGGATTGAGGATTGAGGATTGAGGATTGAAGATTGAGTATTGAGGATTGAAGATTGAGGATTGGGTATTGAGGATTGAAGAATGAGTGTTGAGTGTTGAGGATTGAGGATTGAGGATTGAAGACTGAGTGTTGAGTGTTGAGTGATGAGAATTGATGTTTGTGGATTGAGATTTGAAGATTGAAGAATGGGGATTGAGTATTGAAAACTGTGAATTGAGGATATTCTATTGAGGATTGAGGATTGACAACTGATTCTTGAGGACTGAGGGCTGAAGATTGAGGATTCAGGATTGAGGATTCAGGATTGAGGTTTGAGGACTGAGGATTGAGGGTTGAGGATTGGGGATTGAGGATTGAGGATTGAGGATTGAAGATTGAGGATTGGGTATTGAGGATTGAACATTGAGGATTGAGGATTGAGTATTGAAGATTGAGGATCGAGGATTGAGGGTTGTGGATTGAGGACGATGACTCAGGGCTGAGTGTTGATGTTTGAGGTCTGAGGATTGAGGATTGAGGATTGAGAATTGAGGATTGAGGATTGAGGATTGAAGATTGAGGATTGGGTGTTGAGGATTGAAGAATGAGGATTGAGGATTGCGGATTGAGGATTGAGGGTCGAAGATTGAGTATTGAGGATTGAAGATTGAGGATTGAGGATTGATGATTGAGGATTGAGGATTGAGGATTGAAGGTTGAGGATGGGGTATTGCTGAATGAACATTGAGGATTGAGGATTGAGGATTTAGGATTGAGGATTGAGGACTGAAGATTAAATATTGACGATTGAAGACTGAGGATTGAGGATTGATGGTTGTGGATTGAGGACGAGGACTGAGGGTTCAGTATTGCTGTTTGAAGACTGAGGATTGAGGGTTGAGGATTGAGAATTGAGGATTGAGGATTGAGGATTGAAGATTGAGGATTGGGTATTGAGGATTGAAGAATGAGGATTGAGGATTGAGGGTTGAGGATTGAGGATTGAAGACTGAGTGTTGAGGGTTGAGTGATGAGAATTGATGTTTGTGGATAGAGATTTGAAGATTGCAGATTGAGTATTGAGTATTGAAAACTGTGAATTGATGATATTCTATTGAGGATTGAGGATTGACAACTGATTGTTGAGGACTGAGGTCTGAAGATTGAGGATTCAGGATTGAGGATTCAGGTTTGATGTTTGAAGACTGAGGATTGAGGATTGAGGATTGAGGATTGGGGATTGAGGATTGAGGGTTGAGGATTGAAGATTGAGGATTGGGTATTGCGGATTGAACATTGAGGATTGAGGATTGAGGATTGGGGATTGAGGATTGACGATTGAGGATTGAGTATTGTGGATTGAGAATTGAGGGTTGATTATTGAAGATTGAGTATTGAGGATTGAAGATTGAGGGTTGAGGATAGAGGATTGAGGATTGAGGATGAGGGCTGAGGGTTGAGGATTGAGGCTTGAGGACTGAGGACTGAGGATTGACGATTGAGAATTGAGGATTGAGGATTGAGGATTGAAGATTGAGGATTGGGTATTGAGGATTGTAGGATGAGGTTTGAAGATTGAGTACTGAGGATTGAAGATTAAGGTTCAGGATTGAGGTTTCAGGAGAGAGGACTGAGGATTGGGGATTGAGGATTGAGGATTGAGGATTGAAGATTGAGGATTGGGTATTGAGGATTGAACATTGAGGATTGAGGATTGAGTAGTGAAGATTGAGGATCGAGGATTGAGGGTTGTGGATTGAGGACGAGGACTGAGGGTTGAGTATTGATGTTTGAGGTCTGAGGATTGAGGATTGAGGATTGAGAATTGAGGATTGAGGATTGAGGATTGAAGATTGGGGATTGGGTGTTGAGGATTGAAGAATGAGGATTGAGGATTGAGGATTGAGTGTTGAGGGTTGAAGATTGAGTTTTGAGGATTGAAGATTGAGGATTGAGGATTGAGGATTGAGGATTAAGGATTGAGGATTGAAGATTGAGGATTGGGTATTGCGGATTGAACATTGAGGATTGAGGATTGAGGATTGAGGATTGAGGATCGAGGACTGAAGATTGAATATTGATGATTGAAGATTGAGGATTGAGGATTGAGGATTGAGGATTGAGGATTGAAGATTGAGTATTGAGGATTGATGCCTGACGATTGAGGATTGAGGATTGACGATTGAGAATAGAGGATTGAGGATTAAGGATTGAAGATTGAGGATTGGGTATTGAGGATTGAAGAATGAGGATTGAGGATTGAGGATTGAGGATTGAGGATTGAAGATTGAGTATTGTGGATTGAAGATTAAGATTGAGGATTGAGGATTGAGGGTTGAGGGTTGAGGATTGAGTTTTGAGGATTGAAGATTGAGGTTTGAGGATTGAGGATTGAGGATTGAGGATTGAAGATTGAGTATTGAGGATTGAAGCCTGACGATTGAGGATTGAGGATTGACGATTGAGAATAGAGGATTGAGGATTGAGGATTGAAGATTGAGGATTGGGTATTGAGGATTGAAGAATGAGGATTGAGGATTGAGGATTGAGGATTGAGGATTGAAGACTGAGTGTTGAGGGTTGAGTGATGAGAATTGATGTTTGTGGATAGAGATTTGAAGATTGCAGATTGAGTATTGAGTATTGAAAACTGTGAATTGATGATATTCTATTGAGGATTGAGGATTGACAACTGATTGTTGAGGACTGAGGGCTGAAGATTGAGGATTCAGGATTGAGGATTCAGGATTGAGGGTTGAGGAGTGAGGATTGAGGATTGAGAATTGAGGATTGAGGATTGAGGATTGAGGATTGAAGGTTGAGGATTGAGGATTGAGGGTTGTGGATTGAGGATGAATACTGAGGGTTGGGTATTGATATTTGACGTCAGAGGATTGAGGATTGAGGATTGAGAATTGAGGATTGAGGATTGAGGATTGAAGATTGAGTATTGGGTATTGAGGAATGAAGAAAGAGGATTGAGGACTGAGGATTAAGGATTGAGGATTGAAGATGGAGTATTGAGGATTGAAGATTGACGACTGAGGATTGAGGATTGAGGATTGAGGATTGAGGGTTGAGGATTGAGGATTGAAGATTGAGTATTGAGGATTGAAGAATGAGGATTGAGGATTGAGGACTGAGGGTTGAGGGTTGATGATTGAGTATTGAGGATTGAAGATTGAGGATTGAGGATTGATGATTGAGGATTGAGGACTGAGGATTGAAGATTGAGGATTGGGTATTGCGGAGTGAACATTGAGGATTGAGGATTGAGCATTTAGGATTGAGGATTGAGGACTGAAGATTAAATATTGATGATTGAAGATTGAGGATTGAGGATTGATGGTTGTGGATTGAGGACGAGGACTGAGGGTTCAGTATTGCTGTTTGAAGACTGAGGATTGAGGGTTGAGGATTGAGAATTGAGGATTGAGTATTGAGGATTGAAGATTGAGGATTGGGTATTGAGGATTGAAGAATGAGGATTGAGGATTGAGGGTTGAGGATTGAGGATTGAAGACTGAGTGTTGAGGGTTGAGTGATGAGAATTGATGTTTGTGGATAGAGATTTGAAGATTCCAGAATGAGTATTGAGTATTGAAAACTGTGAATTGATGATATTATATTGAGGATTGAGGATTGACAACTGATTGTTGAGGACTGAGGGCTGAAGATTGAGGATTCAGGATTGAGGATTCAGGATTGAGGTTTGAGGACTGAGGATTGAGGATTGACGATTGAAGATTGAGTATTGATGATTGAAGATGGGAGGATTGAGGATTGAGGGTTGAGGATTGAGGACGAGGACTGACGGTTGAGGATTGAGGTTTGAGGATTGTGGATTGAGGATTGAGAATGAGGGCTGAGGGTTGAGGATTGAGGTTTGAGTATAGAATTCTGAGAATTCAGGATATTCTATTGAGTATTGAGAATTGAGGGTTGATGGTTGAGTATTGAGGATTGAGGATTAAGGGTTGAGGATTGAGTATTGAAAATTGAGGATTGATAATTGAGGATTGATGATTGAGGATTGAGGATTGAGGATTGAGGATTGAGGATTGAGGATTGAAGATTCAGTATTGAGGATTGAAGATTGAGTATTGAGGATTGAGGATTGAACATTGCGGACTGAGTGTTGAGGGTTGAGTGATGATAATTGATGTTCGTGGATAGAGGTTTGAAGATTGCAGATCGAGTATTGAATGTTGAAAACTGTGAATTGAGGATATTCTACTGAGGATTGAGGATTGACTACTGATTGTTGAGGATTGAGGGCTGAAGATTGAGGACTCAGGATTGAGGATTCAGAATTGAGGATTGAGGATTGAGGATTGACGATTGAGGATTGAGGATGGAGGATTGAAGATTGAGTATTGAGGATTGAAGATTGAGGATCGAGGATTGAGGATTGAGGATTGAGGATTGAAGATTGAGGATTGGGGACTGAGTGTTGAGGGTTGAATGATGAGAATTGATGTTTGTGGATAGAGATTTGAAGATTGCAGATTGAGTATTGAGTATTGAAAACTGTGAATTGATGATATTCTATTGAGGATTGAGTATTGACGACTGATTGTTGAGGACTCAGGTCTGAAGATTGAGGATTCAGGATTGAGGATTCAGGTTTGACGTTTGAGGACTGAGGATTGAGGATTGAGGATTGAGGATTGGGGATTGAGGATTGACGATTGAGGATTGAGTATTGTCGATTGAGAATTGAGGGTTGATTATTGAAGATTGAGTATTGAGGATTGAAGATTGAGGATTGAGGATTGAGGATTGAGGATTGAAGATTGAGGATTGGGTATTGAGGATTGAACATTGAGGATTGAGGATTGAGTAGTGAAGATTGAGGATCGAGGATTGAGGGTTGTGGATTGAGGACGAGGACTGAGGGTTGAGTATTGATGTTTGAGGTCCGAGGATAGAGGATTGTGGATTGAGAATTGAGGATTGAGGATTGAGGATTGAAGATTGAGGATTGGGTGTTGAGGATTGAAGAATGAGGATTGAGGATTGAGGATTGAGTGTTGAGGGTTGAAGATTGAGTTTTGAGGATTGAAGATTGAGGATTGAGGATTGGGTATTGCGGATTGAACATTGAGGATTGAGGATTGAAGATTGAGGTTTGAGGATTGAGGATTGAGGATTGAGGATTGAAGATTGAGTATTGAGGATTGAAGCCTGACGATTGAGGATTGAGGATTGACGATTGAGAATAGAGGATTGAGGATTGAGGATTGAAGATTGAGGATTGGGTATTGAGGATTGAAGAATGAGGATTGAGGATTGAGGATTGAGGATTGAGGAATGAAGACTGAGTGTTGAGGGTTGAGTGATGAGAATTGATGTTTGTGGATAGAGATTTGAAGATTGCAGATTGAGTATTGAGTATTGAAAACTGTGAATTGATGATATTCTATTGAGGATTGAGGATTGACAACTGATTGTTGAGGACTGAGGGCTGAAGATTGAGGATTCAGGATTGAGGATTCAGGATTGAGGGTTGAGGAGTGAGGATTGAGGATTGAGAATTGAGGATTGAGGATTGAGGATTGAGGATTGAAGGTTGAGGATTGAGGATTGAGGGTTGTGGGTTGAGGATGAATACTGAGGGTTGGGTATTGATGTTTGACGTCAGAGGATTGAGGATTGAGGATTGAGAATTGAGGATTGAGGATTGAGGATTGAAGATTGAGTATTGGGTATTGAGGAATGAAGAAAGAGGATTGAGGACTGAGGATTAAGGATTGAGGATTGAAGATGGAGTATTGAGGATTGAAGATTGACGATTGAGGATTGAGGATTGAGGATTGAGGATTGAGGGTTGAGGATTGAGGATTGAAGATTGAGTATTGAGGATTGAAGAATGAGGATTGAGGATTGAGGATTGAGGGTTGAGGGTTGATGATTGAGTATTGAGGATTGAAGATTGAGGATTGAGGATTGATGATTGAGGATTGAGGATTGAGGATTGAAGATTGAGGATTGGGTATTGCGGAATGAACATTGAGGATTGAGGATTGAGTATTTAGGATTGAGGATTGAGGACTGAAGATT
The DNA here is from genome assembly GCF_051401765.1 of Calliopsis andreniformis. Taxonomy (NCBI): domain Eukaryota; kingdom Metazoa; phylum Arthropoda; class Insecta; order Hymenoptera; family Andrenidae; genus Calliopsis; species Calliopsis andreniformis. The sequence goes on from NW_027480447.1 coordinate 3,088,346, forward strand.
AAATATTGATGATTGAAGATTGAGGATTGAGGATTGATGTTTGTGGATTGAGGACGAGGACTGAGGGTTCAGTATTGCTGTTTGAAGACTGAGGATTGAGGGTTGAGGATTGAGAATTGAGGATTGAGTATTGAGGATTGAAGATTGAGGATTGGGTATTGAGGATTGAAGAATGAGGATTGAGGATTGAGGATTGAGGGTTGAGGATTGAGGATTGAAGACTGAGTGTTGAGGGTTGAGTGATGAGAATTGATGTTTGTGGATAGAGATTTGAAGATTCCAGAATGAGTATTGAGTATTGAAAACTGTGAAGTGATGATATTATATTGAGGATTGAGGATTGACAACTGATTGTTGAGGACTGAGGGCTGAAGATTGAGGATTCAGGATTGAGGATTCAGGATTGAGGTTTGAGGACTGAGGATTGAGGATTGACGATTGAAGATTGAGTATTGATGATTGAAGATGGGAGGATTGAGGATTGAGGGTTGAGGATTGAGGACGAGGACTGACGGTTGAGGATTGAGGTTTGAGGATTGTGGATTGAGGATTGAGAATGAGGGCTGAGGGTTGAGGATTGAGGTTTGAGTATAGAATTCTGAGAATTCAGGATATTCTATTGAGTATTGAGAATTGAGGGTTGATGGTAGAGTATTGAGGATTGAGGATTGAGGGTTGAGGATTGAGTATTGAAAATTGAGGATTGATAATTGAGGATTGATGATTGAGGATTGAGGATTGAGGATTGAGGATTGAGGATTGAGGATTGAGGATTGACGATTCAGTATTGAGGATTGAAGATTGAGTATTGAGGATTGAGGATTGAACATTGCGGACTGAGTGTTGAGGGTTGAGTGATGATAATTGATGTTCGTGGATAGAGGTTTGAAGATTGCAGATCGAGTATTGAATGTTGAAAACTGTGAATTGAGGATATTCTACTGAGGATTGAGGATTGACTACTGATTGTTGAGGATTGAGGGCTGAAGATTGAGGACTCAGGATTGAGGATTCAGAATTGAGGATTGAGGATTGAGGATTGACGATTGAGGATTGAGGATGGAGGATTGAAGATTGAGTATTGAGGATTGAAGATTGAGGATCGAGGATTGAGGATTGAGGATTGAGGATTGAAGATTGAGGATTGGGGACTGAGTGTTGAGGGTTGAATGATGAGAATTGATGTTTGTGGATAGAGATTTGAAGATTGCAGATTGAGTATTGAGTATTGAAAACTGTGAATTGATGATATTCTATTGAGGATTGAGTATTGACGACTGATAATTGAGGACTCAGGTCTGAAGATTGAGGATTCAGGATTGAGGATTCAGGTTTGACGTTTGAGGACTGAGGATTGAGGATTGAGGATTGAGGATTGGGGATTGAGGATTGACGATTGAGGATTGAGTATTGTCGATTGAGAATTGAGGGTTGATTATTGAAGATTGAGTATTGAGGATTGAAGATTGAGGATTGAGGATTGAGGATTCAGGATTGAGGTTTGAGGACTGAGGATTGAGGATTGAGGATTGAGGGTTAAGGATTGAAGATTGAGGATTGAAGACTGAGGATCGGGTATTGATGATTGAACATTGAGGATTGAGGATTGAGGATTGAGGATTGAGGATTGAGGATTGAGGGTTGAATATTGATGAATGAAGATTGAGGATTGAGGATTGAAGGTCGTGGATTGAGGACGAGGACTAAGGGTTGAGTATTGATACTTGAGGCCTGAGGATTGAGGATTGAGGATTGCGAATTGAGGATTGAGGATTTAAGATTGAGGATTGGGTATTGAGGATTGAAGATTGAGCATTGAGGATTGAGGACAGAGGATTGAGGATTGAAGATTGAGTATTGAGGATTGAAGATTGACGATTGAGGATTGAGGATTGAGGATTGAGGATAGAGGATTGAGGATTGAGGATTGAAGATTGAGTATTGAGGATTGAAGGTTGAGGATTGAGGATTGAGGATTCAGGATTGAGGATTGAAGATTGAGTACTGAAGATTGAAGATTGAGGATTGAGGATTGAGGATTGAGGATTGAGGATTGAGGATTGAGGATTGAAGATTGAGTATTGGGGATTGAAGATTGAGGATTGAGGATTGAGTATTGAGGATTGAGGATTGAAGATTGAGTACTGAGGATTGAAGATTAAGATTGAGGTTTGAGGATTGAGGACTGAGGATTGAGGATTGCGAATTGAGGATTGAGGATTTAAGATTGAGGATTGGGTATTGAGGATTGAAGATTGAGCATTGAGGATTGAGGACAGAGGATTGAGGATTGAAGATTGAGTATTGAGGATTGAAGACTGACGATTGAGGATTGAGGATTGAGGATTGAGGATAGAGGATTGAGGATTGAGGATTGAAGATTGAGTATTGAGGATTGAAGGTTGAGGATTGAGGATTGAGGATTCAGGATTGAGGATTGAAGATTGAGTACTGAAGATTGAAGATTGAGGATTGAGGATTGAGGATTGAGGATTGAGGATTGAGGATTGAGGATTGAAGATTGAGTATTGGGGATTGAAGATTGAGGATTGAGGATTGAGTATTGAGGATTGAGGATTGAAGATTGAGTACTGAGGATTGAAGATTAAGATTGAGGTTTGAGGATTGAGGACTGAGGATTGAGGATTGAGGATTGAAGGTTCAGTATTGAGGATTGAAGATTGAGAATTGAGGATAGAGGATTGAACATTGAGGACTGAGTGTTGAGGGTTGAGTGATGAGAATTGATGTTTGTGGATAGAGATTTGAAGATTGCAGATTGAGTATTGAGTATTGAAAACTGTGAATTGAGTATATTCTATTGAGGATTGAGGATTGACAACTGATTGTTGAGGACTCAGGGCTGAAGATTGAGGGTTCCGGATTGAGGATTCAGAATTGAAATTTGAGGACTGAGCATTGAGGATTGAAGATTGAGTATTGAGGATTGAAGATTGAGAATTGAGGATTGAGGATTGAGGATTGAGGATGAGGGCTGACGGTTGAGGATTGAGGTTTGAGGTCCGAGGACTGAGGATTGAGGATTGAGAATTGAGGATTGAGGATTGAGGGTTGAAGACTGAGGATTGGGTATTGAGGATTGAAGAATGAGGATTGAGAATTGAGGATTGAGGATTGAGGATTGAAGATTGAGTATTGAGGATTGAAGATTGACGATCGAGGATTTAGAATTGAGGATTGAGTATTGAGGATTGAGGATTGAAGATTGAGTATTGAGGATTGAAGGTTGAGGATTGTGGATTGAGGATTGAGGATTGAGGATTGAAAATTGAGTGTTGGGGACTGAATGTTGAGGGTTGAATGATGAGAATTGATGTTTGTGGATAGAGATTTGAAGATTGCAGGTTGTGTATTGAGTATTGAAAACTGTGAAATCATGGTATTCTATTGAGGATTGTGGATGGACCACTGACTGTTGAGGACTGAGGGCTGAAGATTGAGGATTCAGGATTGAGGATTCAGGATTGAGGTTTGAGGACTGAGGATTGAGGATTGAGGATTGAGGATTGAGGTTTGAGGATTGAGGATTGAAGACTGAGGATCGGGTATTGATGATTGAACATTGAGGATTGAGGATTGAGGATTGAGGATTGAGGATTGAGGATTGAAGGTTGAATATTGATGAATGAAGATTGAGGATTGAGGGTTGAAGGTCGTGGATTGAGGGCGAGGACTGAGGGTTGAGTATTGATACTTGAGGCCTGAGGATTGAGGATTGAGGATTGCGAATTGAGGATTGAGGATTTAAGATTGAGGATTGGGTATTGAGGATTGAAGATTGAGCATTGAGGATTGAGGACAGAGGATTGAGGATTGAAGATTGAGTATTGAGGATTGAAGATTGACGATTGAGGATTGAGGATTGAGGATTGAGGTTAGAGGATTGAGGATTGAGGATTGAAGATTGAGTATTGAGGATTGAAGATTGAGGATTGAGGATTGAGGATTCAGGATTGAGGATTGAAGATTGAGTACTGAAGATCGAAGATTGAGGATTGAAGATTGAGAATTGAGGATTGAGGATTGAGGATTGAGGATTGAAGATTGAGTATTGGGGATTGAAGACTGAGGATTGAGGATTGAGGATTGAGGATTGAGGATTGAAGATTGAGTACTGAGGATTGAAGATTAAGATTGAGGATTGAGGATTGAGGACTGAGGATTGAGGATTGAGGATTGAAGGTTCAGTATTGAGGATTGAAGATTGAGAATTGAGGATTGAGGACTGAACATTGAGGACTGAGTGTTGAGGGTTGAGTGATGAGAATTGATGTTTGTGGATAGAGATTTGAAGATTGCAGATTGAGTATTGAGTATTGAAAACTGTGAATTGAGTATATTCTATTGAGATTTGAGGATTGACAACTGATTGTTGAGGACTGAGGGCTGAAGATTGAGGGTTCCGGATTGAGCATTCAGAATTGAAATTTGAGGACTGAGCATTGAGGATTGAAGATTGAGTATTGAGGATTGAAGATTGAGAATTGAGGATTGAGGATTGAGGATTGAGGATGAGGGCTGAGGGTTGAGGATTGAGGTTTGAGGACCGAGGACTGAGGATTGAGGATTGAGAATTGAGGATTGAGGATTGAGGGTTGAAGACTGAGGATTGGGTATTGAGGATTGAAGAATGAGGATTGAGGATTGAGGATTGAGTATTGAGGATTGAAGATTGACGATCGAGTATTGAGAATTGAGGATTGAGTATTGAGGATTGAGGATTGAAGATTGAGTATTGAGGATTGAAGGTTGAGGATTGTGGATTGAGGATTGAGGGTTGAGGATTGAAAATTGAAGATTGGGGACTGAATGTTGAGGGTTGAATGATGAGAATTGATGTTTGTGGATAGAGATTTGAAGATTGCAGGTTGAGTATTGAGTATTGAAAACTGTGAAATCATGGTATTCTATTGAGGATTGAGGATGGACCACTGACTGTTGAGGACTGAGGGCTGAAGATTGAGGATTCAGGATTGAGGATTCAGGATTGATGTCTGAGGACTGATGATTGAGGATTGAGGATTGAGGATTGAGGATTGAGGATTGAGGATTGAGGATTGAAGACTGAGGATCGGGTATTGATGATTGAACATTGAGGTTTGAGGATTGAGGATTGAGGATTGAGGATTGAGGATTGAAGGTTGAATATTGATGAATGAAGATTGAGGATTGAGGATTGAAGGTCGTGGATTGAGGACGAGGACTAAGGGTTGCGTATTGATACTTGAGGCCTGAGGATTGAGGATTGAGGATTGCGAATTGAGGATTGAGGATTTAAGATTGAGGATTGGGTATTGAGGATTGAAGATTGAGCATTGAGGATTGAGGACAGAGGTTTGAGGATTGAAGATTGAGTATTGAGGATTGAAGATTGACGATTGAGGATTGAGGATTGAGGATTGAGGATAGAGGATTGAGGATTGAGGATTGAAGATTGAGTATTGAGGATTGAAGATTGAGGATTGAGGATTGAGGATTCAGGATTGAGGATTGAAGATTGAGTACTGAAGATTGAAGATTGAGGATTGAGGATTGAGGATTGAGGATTGAGGATTGAGGATTGAGGATTGAAGATTGAGTATTGGGGATTGAAGATTGAGGATTGAGGATTGAGGATTGAGGATTGAGGATTGAAGATTGAGTATTGGGGATTGAAGATTGAGGATTGAGGATTGAGTATTGAGGATTGAGGATTGAAGATTGAGTACTGAGGATTGAAGATTAAGATTGAGGTTTGAGGATTGAGGACTGAGGATTGAGGATTGAGGATTGAAGGTTCAGTATTGAGGATTGAAGATTGAGAATTGAGGATAGAGGATTGAACATTGAGGACTGAGTGTTGAGGGTTGAGTGATGAGAATTGATGTTTGTGGATAGAGATTTGAAGATTGCAGATTGAGTATTGAGTATTGAAAACTGTGAATTGAGTATATTCTATTGAGGATTGAGGATTGACAACTGATTGTTGAGGACTCAGGGCTGAAGATTGAGGGTTCCGGATTGAGGATTCAGAATTGAAATTTGAGGACTGAGCATTGAGGATTGAAGATTGAGTATTGAGGATTGAAGATTGACGATCGAGGATTTAGAATTGAGGATTGAGTATTGAGGATTGAGGATTGAAGATTGAGTATTGAGGATTGAAGGTTGAGGATTGTGGATTGAGGATTGAGGATTGAGGATTGAAAATTGAGTGTTGGGGACTGAATGTTGAGGGTTGAATGATGAGAATTGATGTTTGTGGATAGAGATTTGAAGATTGCAGGTTGTGTATTGAGTATTGAAAACTGTGAAATCATGGTATTCTATTGAGGATTGTGGATGGACCACTGACTGTTGAGGACTGAGGGCTGAAGATTGAGGATTCAGGATTGAGGATTCAGGATTGAGGTTTGAGGACTGAGGATTGAGGATTGAGGATTGAGGATTGAGGTTTGAGGATTGAGGATTGAAGACTGAGGATCGGGTATTGATGATTGAACATTGAGGATTGAGGATTGAGGATTGAGGATTGAGGATTGAGGATTGAAGGTTGAATATTGATGAATGAAGATTGAGGATTGAGGGTTGAAGGTCGTGGATTGAGGGCGAGGACTGAGGGTTGAGTATTGATACTTGAGGCCTGAGGATTGAGGATTGAGGATTGCGAATTGAGGATTGAGGATTTAAGATTGAGGATTGGGTATTGAGGATTGAAGATTGAGCATTGAGGATTGAGGACAGAGGATTGAGGATTGAAGATTGAGTATTGAGGATTGAAGATTGACGATTGAGGATTGAGGATTGAGGATTGAGGTTAGAGGATTGAGGATTGAGGATTGAAGATTGAGTATTGAGGATTGAAGATTGAGGATTGAGGATTGAGGATTCAGGATTGAGGATTGAAGATTGAGTACTGAAGATCGAAGATTGAGGATTGAAGATTGAGAATTGAGGATTGAGGATTGAGGATTGAGGATTGAAGATTGAGTATTGGGGATTGAAGACTGAGGATTGAGGATTGAGGATTGAGGATTGAGGATTGAAGATTGAGTACTGAGGATTGAAGATTAAGATTGAGGATTGAGGATTGAGGACTGAGGATTGAGGATTGAGGATTGAAGGTTCAGTATTGAGGATTGAAGATTGAGAATTGAGGATTGAGGACTGAACATTGAGGACTGAGTGTTGAGGGTTGAGTGATGAGAATTGATGTTTGTGGATAGAGATTTGAAGATTGCAGATTGAGTATTGAGTATTGAAAACTGTGAATTGAGTATATTCTATTGAGATTTGAGGATTGACAACTGATTGTTGAGGACTGAGGGCTGAAGATTGAGGGTTCCGGATTGAGGATTCAGAATTGAAATTTGAGGACTGAGCATTGAGGATTGAAGATTGAGTATTGAGGATTGAAGATTGAGAATTGAGGATTGAGGATTGAGGATTGAGGATGAGGGCTGAGGGTTGAGGATTGAGGTTTGAGGACCGAGGACTGAGGATTGAGGATTGAGAATTGAGGATTGAGGATTGAGGGTTGAAGACTGAGGATTGGGTATTGAGGATTGAAGAATGAGGATTGAGGATTGAGGATTGAGTATTGAGGATTGAAGATTGACGATCGAGTATTGAGAATTGAGGATTGAGTATTGAGGATTGAGGATTGAAGATTGAGTATTGAGGATTGAAGGTTGAGGATTGTGGATTGAGGATTGAGGGTTGAGGATTGAAAATTGAAGATTGGGGACTGAATGTTGAGGGTTGAATGATGAGAATTGATGTTTGTGGATAGAGATTTGAAGATTGCAGGTTGAGTATTGAGTATTGAAAACTGTGAAATCATGGTATTCTATTGAGGATTGAGGATGGACCACTGACTGTTGAGGACTGAGGGCTGAAGATTGAGGATTCAGGATTGAGGATTCAGGATTGATGTCTGAGGACTGATGATTGAGGATTGAGGATTGAGGATTGAGGATTGAGGATTGAGGATTGAGGATTGAAGACTGAGGATCGGGTATTGATGATTGAACATTGAGGTTTGAGGATTGAGGATTGAGGATTGAGGATTGAGGATTGAAGGTTGAATATTGATGAATGGAGATTGAGGATTGAGGATTGAAGGTCGTGGATTGAGGACGAGGACTAAGGGTTGAGTATTGATACTTGAGGCCTGAGGATTGAGGATTGAGGATTGCGAATTGAGGATTGAGGATTTAAGATTGAGGATTGGGTATTGAGGATTGAAGATTGAGCATTGAGGATTGAGGACAGAGGTTTGAGGATTGAAGATTGAGTATTGAGGATTGAAGATTGACGATTGAGGATTGAGGATTGAGGATTGAGGATAGAGGATTGAGGATTGAGGATTGAAGATTGAGTATTGAGGATTGAAGATTGAGGATTGAGGATTGAGGATTCAGGATTGAGGATTGAAGATTGAGTACTGAAGATTGAAGATTGAGGATTGAGGATTGAGGATTGAGGATTGAGGATTGAGGATTGAGGATTGAAGATTGAGTATTGGGGATTGAAGATTGAGGATTGAGGATTGAGGATTGAAGATTGAGTACTGAGGATTGAAGATTAAGATTGAGGATTGAGGATTGAGGACTGAGGATTGAGGATTGAGGATTGATGGTTCAGTATTGAGGATTGAAGATTGAGAATTGAGGATTGAGGATTGAACATTGAGGACTGAGTGTTGAGGGTTGAGTGATGAGAATTGATGTTTGTGGATAGAGATTTGAAGATTGCAGATTGAGTATTGAGTATTGAAAACTGTGAATTGAGCATATTCTATTGAGGATTGAGGATTGACAACTGATTGTTGAGGACTGAGGGCTGAAGATTGAGGGTTCCGGATTGAGGATTCAGAATTGAAATTTGAGGACTGAGCATTGAGGATTGAAGATTGAGTATTGAGGATTGAAGATTGAGAATTGAGGATTGAGGATTGAGGATTGAGGATGAGGGCTGAGGGTTGAGGATTGAGGTTTGAGGACCGAGGACTGAGGATTGAGGATTGAGAATTGAGGATTGAGGATTGAGGGTTGAAGACTGAGGATTGGGTATTGAGGATTGAAGAATGAGGATTGAGGATTGAGGATTGAGTATTGAGGATTGAACATTGACGATCGAGTAATGAGAATTGAGGTTTGAGTATTGAGGATTGAGGATTGAAGATTGAGTATTGAGGATTGAAGGTTGAGGATTGTGGATTGAGGATTGAGGATTGAGGATTGAAAATTGAGGATTGGGGACTGAATGTTGAGGGTTGAATGATGAGAATTGATGTTTGTGTATAGAGATTTGAAGATTGCAGGTTGAGTATTGAGTATTGAAAACTGTGAAATCATGGTATTCTATTGAGGATTGAGGATGGACCACTGACTGTTGAGGACTGAGGGCTGAAGATTGAGGATTCAGGATTGAGGATTCAGGATTGAGGTTTGAGGACTGAGGATTGAGGATTGAGGATTGAGGATTGAGGATTGCGGATTGAGGATTGATGACTGAGGATCGGGTATTGATGATTGAACATTGAGGATTGAGGATTGAGGATTGAGGATTGAAGATTGAATATTGATGAATGAAGATTGAGGATTGATGATTGAAGGTCGTGGATTGAGGACGAGGTCTGAGGGTTGAGTATTGATACTTGAGGCCTGAGGATTGAGGATTGAGGATTGCGAATTGAGGATTGAGGATTTAAGATTGAGGATTGGGTATTGAGTATTGAAGATTGAGCATTGAGGATTGAGGACAGAGGATTGAGGATTGAAGATTGAGTATTGAGGATTGAAGATTGAAGATTGACGATTGAGGATTGGGTATTGAGGATTGAAGATTGAGCATTGAGGATTGAGGACAGAGGATTGAGGATTGAAGATTGAGTATTGAGGATTGAAGATTGACGCTTGAGGATTGAGCATTGAGGATTGAGGACAGAGGATTGAGGATTGAGGATTGAAGATTGAGAATTGAGGATTGAAGATTGAGGATTGAGGATTGAGGATTCAGGATTGAGGATTGAAGATTGAGTACTGAAGATTGAAGATTGAGGATTGAGGATTGAGGATTGAGGATTGAGGATTGAGGATTGAGGATTGAAGATTGAGTATCGGGGATTGAAGATTGAGGATTGAGGATTGAGGATTGAGGATTGAGGATTGAAGATTGAGTACTGAGGATTGAAGATTGACGATTGAGGATTGAGGATTGAGGATTGAGGATAGAGGATTGAGGATTGAGGATTGAAGATTGAGTATTGAGGATTGAAGATTGAGGATTGAGGATTGAGGATTCAGGATTGAGGATTGAAGATTGAGTACTGAAGATTGAAGATTGAGGATTGAGGATTGAGGATTGAGGATTGAGGATTGAGGATTGATGATTGAAGATTGAGTATTGGGGATTGAAGATTGAGGATTGAGGATTGAGGATTGAGGATTGAGGATTGAAGATTGAGTACTGAGGATTGAAGGTTAAGATTGAGGATTGAGGATTGAGGACTGAGGATTGAGGATTGAGGATTGAGGGTTCAGTATTGAGGATTGAAGATTGAGAATTGAGGATTGAGGATTGAACATTGAGGACTGAGTGTTGAGGGTTGAGTGATGAGAATTGATGTTTGTGGATAGAGATTTGAAGATTGCAGATTGCGTATTGAGTATTGAAAACTGTGAATTGGGTATATTCTATTGAGGATTGAGGATTGACAACTGATTGTTGAGGACTGAGGGCTGAAGATTGAGGGTTCCGGATTGAGGATTCAGAATTGAAATTTGAGGACTGAGCATTGAGGATTGAAGATTGAGTATTGAGGATTGAAGATTGAGAATTGAGGATTGAGGATTGAGGATTGAGGATGAGGGCTGAGGGTTGAGTATTGAGGATTGAAGATTGACGATCGAGTATTGAGAATTGAGGATTGAGTATTGAGGATTGAGGATTGAAGATTGAGGATTCAGGATTGAGGATTCAGGATTGAGGTTTGAGGACTGAGGATTGAGGATTGAGGATTGAAGATTGAGAATTGAGGATTGAGGATTGAGGATTGAGGATGAGGGCTGAGGGTTGAGGATTGAGGTTTGAGGACCGAGGACTGAGGATTGACGATTGAGAATTGAGGATTGAGGATTGAGGGTTGAAGACTGAGGATTGGGTATTGAGGATTGAAGAATGAGGATTGAGGATTGAGGATTGAGTATTGAGGATTGAAGATTGACGATCGAGTAATGAGAATTGAGGATTGAGTATTGAGGATTGAGGATTGAAGATTGAGTATTGAGGATTGAAGGTTGAGGATTGTGGATTGAGGATTGAGGATTGAGGATTGAAAATTGAGGATTGGGGACTGAATGTTGAGGGTTGAATGATGAGAATTGATGTTTGTGGATAGAGATTTGAAGATTGCAGGTTGAGTATTGAGTATTGAAAACTGTGAAATCATGGTATTCTATTGAGGATTGAGGATGGACCACTGACTGTTGAGGACTGAGGGCTGAAGATTGAGGATTCAGGATTGAGGATTCAGGATTGAGGTTTGAGGACTGAGGATTGAGGATTGAGGGTTGAGGATTGAGGATTGAGGATTGAGGATTGAGGATTGAAGACTGAGGATCGGGTATTGATGATTGAACATTGAGGATTGAGGATTGAGGATTGAGGATTGAGGATTGAGGATTGAGGATTGAAGGTTGAATATTGATGAATGAAGATTGAGGATTGAGGATTGAAGGTCGTGGATTGAGGACGTGGACTGAGGGTTGAGTATTGATACTTGAGGCCTGAGGATTGAGGATTGAGGATTGCGAATTGAGGATTGAGGATTTAAGATTGAGCATTGGGTATTGAGGATTGAAGATTGAGCATTGAGGATTGAGGACAGAGGATTGAGGATTGAAGATTGAGTATTGAGGGTTGAAGATTGACGATTGAGGATTGGGTATTGTGGATTGAAGATTGAGCATTGAGGATTGAGGACACAGGATTGAGGATTGAAGATTGAGTATTGAGGATTGAAGATTGACGATTGAGGATTGAGGATTGAGGATTGAGGATAGAGGATTGAGGATTGAGGATTGAAGATTGCGTATTGAGGATTGAAGATTGAGGATCGAGGATTGAGGATTCAGGATTGAGGATTGAAGATTGAGTACTGAAGATTGAAGATTGAGGATTGAGGATTGAGGATTGAGGATTGAGGATTGAGGATTGAGGATTGAAGATTGAGTATTGGGGATTGAAGATTGAGGATTGAGGATTGAGGATTGAGGATTGAGGATTGAAGATTGAGTACTGAGGATTGAAGATTGACGATTGAGGATTGAGGATTGAGGATTGAGGATAGAGGATTGAGGATTGAGGATTGAAGATTGAGTATTGAGGATTGAAGATTGAGGATTGAGGATTGAGGATTGAGGATTGAGGATTGAAGATTGAGTACTGAAGATTGAAGATTGAGGATTGAGGATTGAGGATTGAGGATTGAGGATTGAGGATTGAGGATTGAAGATTGAGTATTGGGGATTGAAGATTGAGGATTGAGGATTGAGGATTGAGGATTGAGGATTGAAGATTGAGTACTGAGGATTGAAGATTAAGATTGAGGATTGAGGATTGAGGACTGAGGATTGAGGATTGAGGATTGAAGGTTCAGTATTGAGGATTGAAGATTGAGAATTGAGGATTGAGGATTGAACATTGAGGACTGAGTGTTGGGGGTTGAGTGATGAGAATTGATGTTTGTGGATAGAGATTTGAAGATTGCAGATTGAGTATTGAGTATTGAAAACTGTGAATTGAGTATATTCTATTGAGGATTGAGGATTGACGACTGATTGTTGAGGACTGAGGGCTGAAGATTGAGGGTTCCGGATTGAGGATTCAGAATTGAAATTTGAGGACTGAGCATTGAGGATTGAAGATTGAGTATTGAGGATTGAAGACTGAGAATTGAGGATTGAGGATTGAGGATTGAGGATGAGGGCTGAGGGTTGAGGATTGAGGTTTGAGGACCGAGGACTGAGGATTGAGGATTGAGAATTGAGGATTGAGGATTGAGGGTTGAAGACTGAGGATTGGGTATTGAGGATTGAAGAATGAGGATTGAGGATTGAGGATTGAGTATTGAGGATTGAAGATTGACGATCGAGTAATGAGAATTGAGGATTGAGTATTGAGGATTGAGGATTGAAGATTGAGTATTGAGGATTGAAGGTTGAGGATTGTAGATTGAGGATTGAGGATTGAGGATTGAAAATTGAGGATTGGGGACTGAATGTTGAGGGTTGAATGATGAGAATTGAAGTTTGTGGATAGAGATTTGAAGATTGCAGGTTGAGTATTGAGTATTGAAAACTGTGAAATCATGGTATTCTTTTGAGGATTGAGGATGGACCACTGACCGTTGAGGACTGAGGGCTGAAGATTGAGGATTCAGGATTGAGGATTCAGGATTGAGGTTTGAGGACTGAGGATTGAGGATTGAGGATTGAGGATTGAGGATTGAGGATTGAGGATTGAAGACTGAGGATCGGGTATTGATGATTGAACATTGAGGATTGAGGATTGAGGATTGAGGATTGAGGATTGAGGATTGAAGATTGAATATTGATGAATGAAGATTGAGGATTGATGATTGAAGGTCGTGGATTGAGGACGAGGACTGAGGGTTGGGTATTGATACTTGAGGCCTGAGGATTGAGGATTGAGGATAGCGAATTGAGGATTGAGGATTTAAGATTGAGGATTGGGTATTGAGGATTGAAGATTGAGCATTGAGGATTGAGGACAGAGGATCGAGGATTGAAGATTGAGTATTGAGGATTGAAGATTGAAGATTGACGATTGAGGATTGGGTATTGAGGATTGAAGATTGAGCATTGAGGATTGAGGACAGAGGATTGAGGATTGAAGGTTGAGTACTGAGGATTGAAGATTGACGATTGAGGATTGAGGATTGAGGATTGAGGATAGAGGATTGAGGATTGAGGATTGAAGATTGAGTATTGAGAATTGAAGATTGAGGATTGAGGATTGAGGATTGAGGATTGAAGGTTGAGTACTGAGGATTGAAGATTGACGATTGAGGATTGAGGATTGAGGATTGAGGATAGAGGATTGAGGATTGAGGATTGAAGATTGAGTATTGAGAATTGAAGATTGAGGATTGAGGATTGAGGATTCAGGATTGAGGATTGAAGATTGAGTACTGAAGATTGAAGATTGAGGATTGAAGATTGAAGATTGACGATTGAGGATTGGGTATTGAGGATTGAAGATTGAGCATTGAGGATTGAGGACAGAGGATTGAGGATTGAAGAATGAGTATTGAGGATTGAAGATTGACGATTGAGGATTGAGCATTGAGGATTGAGGACAGAGGATTGAGGATTGAGGATTGAAGATTGAGTATTGAGGATTGAAGATTGAGGATTGAGGATTGAGGATTCAGGATTGAGGATTGAAGATTGAGTACTGAAGATTGAAGATTGAGGATTGAGGATTGAGGATTGAGGATTGAGGATTGAGGATTGAGGATTGAAGATTGAGTATCGGGGATTGAAGATTGAGGATTGAGGATTGAGGATTGAGGATTGAGGATTGAAGATTGAGTACTGAGGATTGAAGATTGACGATTGAGGATTGAGGATTGAGGATTGAGGATAGAGGATTGAGGATTGAGGATTGAAGATTGAGGATTGAAGATTGAAGATTGACGATTGAGGATTGGGTATTGAGGATTGAAGATTGAGCATTGAGGATTGAGGACAGAGGATTGAGGATTGAAGAATGAGTATTGAGGATTGAAGATTGACGATTGAGGATTGAGCATTGAGGATTGAGGACAGAGGATTGAGGATTGAGGATTGAAGATTGAGTATTGAGGATTGAAGATTGAGGATTGAGGATTGAGGATTCAGGATTGAGGATTGAAGATTGAGTACTGAAGATTGAAGATTGAGGATTGAGGATTGAGGATTGAGGATTGAGGATTGAGGATTGAGGATTGAAGATTGAGTATCGGGGATTGAAGATTGAGGATTGAGGATTGAGGATTGAGGATTGAGGATTGAAGATTGAGTACTGAGGATTGAAGATTGACGATTGAGGATTGAGGATTGAGGATTGAGGATAGAGGATTGAGGATTGAGGATTGAAGATTGAGTATTGAGGATTGAAGATTGAGGATTGAGGATTGAGGATTCAGGATTGAGGATTGAAGATTGAGTACTGAAGATTGAAGATTGAGGATTGAGGATTGAGGATTGAGGATTGAGGATTGAGGATTGATGATTGAAGATTGAGTATTGGGGATTGAAGATTGAGGATTGAGGATTGAGGATTGAGGATTGAGGATTGAAGATTGAGTACTGAGGATTGAAGGTTAAGATTGAGGATTGAGGATTGAGGACTGAGGATTGAGGATTGAGGATTGAGGGTTCAGTATTGAGGATTGAAGATTGAGAATTGAGGATTGAGGATTGAACATTGAGGACTGAGTGTTGAGGGTTGAGTGATGAGAATTGATGTTTGTCGATAGAGGTTTGAAGATTGCAGATTGAGTATGGAGTATTGAAAACTGTGAATTGAGTATATTCTATTGAGGATTGAGGATTGACAACTGATTGTTGAGGACTGAGGGCTGAAGATTGAGGGTTCCGGATTGAGGATTCAGAATTGAAATTTGAGGACTGAGCATTGAGGATTGAAGATTGAGTATTGAGGATTGAAGATTGAGAATTGAGGATTGAGGATTGAGGATTGAGGATGAGGGCTGAGGGTTGAGGATTGAGGTTTGAGGACCGAGGACTGAGGATTGACGATTGAGAATTGAGGATTGAGGATTGAGGGTTGAAGACTGAGGATTGGGTATTGAGGATTGAAGAATGAGGATTGAGGATTGAGGATTGAGTATTGAGGATTGAAGATTGACGATCGAGTAATGAGAATTGAGGATTGAGTATTGAGGATTGAGGATTGAAGATTGAGTATTGAGGATTGAAGGTTGAGGATTGTGGATTGAGGATTGAGGATTGAGGATTGAAAATTGAGGATTGGGGACTGAATGTTGAGGGTTGAATGATGAGAATTGATGTTTGTGGATAGAGATTTGAAGATTGCAGGTTGAGTATTGAGTATTGAAAACTGTGAAATCATGGTATTCTATTGAGGATTGAGGATGGACCACTGACTGTTGAGGACTGAGGGCTGAAGATTGAGGATTCAGGATTGAGGATTCAGGATTGAGGTTTGAGGACTGAGGATTGAGGATTGAGGGTTGAGGATTGAGGATTGAGGATTGAGGATTGAGGATTGAAGACTGAGGATCGGGTATTGATGATTGAACATTGAGGATTGAGGATTGAGGATTGAGGATTGAGGATTGAGGATTGAAGGTTGAATATTGATGAATGAAGATTGAGGATTGAGGATTGAAGGTCGTGGATTGAGGACGTGGACTGAGGGTTGAGTATTGATACTTGAGGCCTGAGGATTGAGGATTGAGGATTGCGAATTGAGGATTGAGGATTTAAGATTGAGCATTGGGTATTGAGGATTGAAGATTGAGCATTGAGGATTGAGGACAGAGGATTGAGGATTGAAGATTGAGTATTGAGGGTTGAAGATTGACGATTGAGGATTGGGTATTGTGGATTGAAGATTGAGCATTGAGGATTGAGGACACAGGATTGAGGATTGAAGATTGAGTATTGAGGATTGAAGATTGACGATTGAGGATTGAGGATTGAGGATTGAGGATAGAGGATTGAGGATTGAGGATTGAAGATTGAGTATTGAGGATTGAAGATTGAGGATCGAGGATTGAGGATTCAGGATTGAGGATAGAAGATTGAGTACTGAAGATTGAAGATTGAGGATTGAGGATTGAGGATTGAGGATTGAGGATAGAGGATTGAGGATTGAGGATTGAAGATTGAGTATTGAGGATTGAAGATTGAGGATTGAGGATTGAGGATTGAGGATTGAGGATTGAAGATTGAGTACTGAAGATTGAAGATTGAGGATTGAGGATTGAGGATTGAGGATTGAGGATTGAGGATTGAGGATTGAAGATTGAGTATTGGGGATTGAAGATTGAGGATTGAGGATTGAGGATTGAGGATTGAGGATTGAAGATTGAGTACTGAGGATTGAAGATTAAGATTGAGGATTGAGGATTGAGGACTGAGGATTGAGGATTGAGGATTGAAGGTTCAGTATTGAGGATTGAAGATTGAGAATTGAGGATTGAGGATTGAACATTGAGGACTGAGTGTTGGGGGTTGAGTGATGAGAATTGATGTTTGTGGATAGAGATTTGAAGATTGCAGGTTGAGTATTGAGTATTGAAAACTGTGAAATCATGGTATTCTATTGAGGATTGAGGATGGACCACTGACCGTTGAGGACTGAGGGCTGAAGATTGAGGATTCAGGATTGAGGATTCAGGATTGAGGTTTGAGGACTGAGGATTGAGGATTGAGGATTGAGGATTGAGGATTGAGGATTGAGGATTGAAGACTGAGGATCGGGTATTGATGATTGAACATTGAGGATTGAGGATTGAGGATTGAGGATTGAGGATTGAGGATTGAAGATTGAATATTGATGAATGAAGATTGAGGATTGATGATTGAAGGTCGTGGATTGAGGACGAGGACTGAGGGTTGGGTATTGATACTTGAGGCCTGAGGATTGAGGATTGAGGATAGCGAATTGAGGATTGAGGATTTAAGATTGAGGATTGGGTATTGAGGATTGAAGATTGAGCATTGAGGATTGAGGGCAGAGGATCGAGGATTGAAGATTGAGTATTGAGGATTGAAGATTGAAGATTGACGATTGAGGATTGGGTATTGAGGATTGAAGATTGAGCATTGAGGATTGAGGACAGAGGATTGAGGATTGAAGGTTGAGTACTGAGGATTGAAGATTGACGATTGAGGATTGAGGATTGAGGATTGAGGATAGAGGATTGAGGATTGAGGATTGAAGATTGAGTATTGAGAATTGAAGATTGAGGATTGAGGATTGAGGATTGAGGATTGAAGGTTGAGTACTGAGGATTGAAGATTGACGATTGAGGATTGAGGATTGAGGATTGAGGATAGAGGATTGAGGATTGAGGATTGAAGATTGAGTATTGAGAATTGAAGATTGAGGATTGAGGATTGAGGATTCAGGATTGAGGATTGAAGATTCAGTACTGAAGATTGAAGATTGAGGATTGAGGATTGAGGATCGAGGATTGAGGATTGAGGATTGAGGATTGAAGATTGAGTATTGGGGATTGAAGATTGAGGATTGAGGATTGAGGATTGAGGATTGAGGATTGAAGATTGAGTACTGAGGATTGAAGATTAAGATTGAGGATTGAGGATTGAGGACTGAGGATTGAGGATTGAGGATTGAAGGTTCAGTATTGAGGATTGAAGATTGAGAATTGAGGATTGAGGATTGAACATTGAGGACTGAGTGTTGAGGGTTGAGTGATGAGAATTGATGTTTGTGGATAGAGATTTGAAGATTGCAGATTGAGTATTGAGTATTGAAAACTGTGAATTGAGTATATTCTATTGAGGGTTGAGGATTGACAACTGATTGTTGAGGACTGAGGGCTGAAGATTGAGGGTTCCGGATTGAGGATTCAGAATTGAAATTTGAGGACTGAGCATTGAGGATTGAAGATTGAGTATTGAGGATTGAAGATTGAGAATTGAGGATTGAGGATTGAGGATTGAGGATGAGGGCGGAGGGTTGAGGATTGAGGTTTGAGGACCGAGGACTGAGGATTGAGGATTGAGAATTGAGGATTGAGGATTGAGGGTTGAAGACTGAGGATTGGGTACTGAGGATTGATGAATGAGGATTGAGGATTGAGGATTGAGTATTGAGGATTGAAGATTGACGATCGAGTATTGAGAATTGAGGATTGAGTATTGAGGATTGAGGATTGAAGATTGAGTATTGAGGATTGAAGGTTGAGGATTGTGGATTGAGGATTGAGGATTGAGGATTGAAAATTGAGGATTGGGGACTGAATGTTGAGGGTTGAATGATGAGAATTGATGTTTGTGGATAGAGATTTGAAGATTGCAGGTTGAGTATTGAGTATTGAAAACTGTGAAATCATGGTATTCTATTGAGGATTGAGGATGGACCACTGACTGTTGAGGACTGAGGGCTGAAGATTGAGGATTCAGGATTGAGGATTCAGGATTGAGGTTTGAGGACTGAGGATTGAGGATTGAGGATTGAGGATTGAGGATTGAGGATTGAGGATTGAAGACTGAGGATCGGGTATTGATGATTGAACATTGAGGATTGAGGATTGAGGATTGAGGATTGAGGATTGAGGATTGAAGGTTGAATATTGATGAATGAAGATTGAGGATTGAGGATTGAAGGTCGTGGATTGAGGGCGAGGACTGAGGGTTGAGTATTGATACTTGAGGCCTGAGGATTGAGGATTGAGGATTGCGAATTGAGGATTGAGGATTTAAGATTGAGGATTGGGTATTGAGGATTGAAGATTGAGCATTGAGGATTGAGTACAGAGGATTGAGGATTGAAGATTGAGTATTGAGGATTGAAGATTGACGATTGAGGATTGGGTATTGAGGATTGAAGATTGAGCATTGAGGATTGAGGACAGAGGATTGGGGATTGAAGATTGAGTATTGAGGATTGAAGATTGACGATTGAGGATTGAGGATTGAGGATTGAGAATAGAGGATTGAGGATTGAGGATTGAAGATTGAGTATTGAGTATTGAGGGTTGAGGATCGAGGATTGAGGATTCAGGATTGAGGATTGAAGATTGAGTACTGAAGATTGAAGATTGAGGATTGAGGATTGAGGATTGAGGATTGAGGATTGAGGATTGAGGATTGAAGATTGAGTATTGGGGATTGAAGATTGAGGATTGAGGATTGAGGATTGAGGATTGAGGATTGAAGATTGAGTAGTGAGGATTGAAGATTGACGATTGAGGATTGAGGATTGAGGATTGAGGATAGAGGATTGAGGATTGAGGATTGAAGATTGAGTATTGAGGGTTGAAGTTTGAGGATTGAGGATTGAGGATTGAGGATTGAGGATTGAAGATTGAGTACTGAAGATTGAGGGTTGAGGATTGAGGATTGAGGATTGAGGATTGAGGATTGAGGATTGAGTGTTGAAGACTGAGGATTGGGTATTGAGGATTGAAGAATGAGGATTGAGGATTGAGGATTGAGTATAGAGGATTGAAGATTGACGATCGAGTAATGAGAATTGAGGATTGAGTATTGAGGATTGAGGATTGAAGATTGAGTATTGAGGATTGAAGGTTGAGGATTGTGGATTGAGGATTGAGGATTGAGGATTGAAAATTGAGGATTGGGGACTGAATGTTGAGGGTTGAATGATGAGAATTGATGTTTGTGGATAGCGATTTGAAGATTGCAGGTTGAGTATTGAGTATTGAAAACTGTGAAATCATGGTATTCTATTGAGGATTGAGGATGGACCACTGACTGTTGAGGACTGAGGGCTGAAGATTGAGGATTCAGGATTGAGGATTCAGGATTGAGGTTTGAGGACTGAGGATTGAGGATTGAGGATTGAGGATAGAGGATTGAGGATTGAGGATTGAAGATTGAGTATTGAGGATTGAAGATTGAGGATCGAGGATTGAGGATTCAGGATTGAGGATTGAAGATTGAGTACTGAAGATTGAAGATTGAGGATTGAGGATTGAGGATTGAGGATTGAGGATTGAGGATTGAGGATTGAAGATTGAGTATTGGGGATTGAAGATTGAGGATTGAGGATTGAGGATTGAGGATTGAGGATTGAAGATTGAGTACTGAGGATTGAAGATTGACGATTGAGGATTGAGGATTGAGGATTGAGGATAGAGGATTGAGGATTGAGGATTGAAGATTGAGTATTGAGGATTGAAGATTGAGGATTGAGGATTGAGGATTCAGGATTGAGGATTGAAGATTGAGTACTGAAGATTGAAGATTGAGGATTGAGGATTGAGGATTGAGGATTGAGGATTGAGGATTGAGGATTGAAGATTGAGTACTGAGGATTGAAGATTAAGATTGAGGATTGAGGATTGATGAATGAGGATTGAGGATTGAGGATTGAGTATTGAGGATTGAAGATTGACGATCGAGTATTGAGGATTGAGGATTGAGTATTGAGGATTGAGGATTGAAGATTGAGTATTGAGGATTGAAGGTTGAGGATTGTGGATTGAGGATTGAGGATTGAGGATTGAAAATTGAGGATTGGGGACTGAATGTTGAGGGTTGAATGATGAGAATTGATGTTTGTGGATAGAGATTTGAAGATTGCAGGTTGAGTATTGAGTATTGAAAACTGTGAAATCATTGTATTCTATTGAGGATTGAGGATGGACCACTGACTGTTGAGGACTGAGGGCTGAAGATTGAGGATTCAGGATTGAGGATTCAGGATTGAGGTTTGAGGACTGAGGATTGAGGATTGAGGATTGAGGATTGAGGATTGAGGATTGAGGATTGAAGACTGAGGATCGGGTATTGATGATTGAACATTGAGGATTGAGGATTGAGGATTGAGGATTGAGGATTGAGGATTGAAGGTTGAATATTGATGAATGAAGATTGAGGATTGAGGATTGAAGGTCGTGGATTGAGGGCGAGGACTGAGGGTTGAGTATTGATACTTGAGGCCTGAGGATTGAGGATTGAGGATTGCGAATTGAGGATTGAGGATTTAAGATTGAGGATTGGGTATTGAGGATTGAAGATTGAGCATTGAGGATTGAGTACAGAGGATTGAGGATTGAAGATTGAGTATTGAGGATTGAAGATTGACGATTGAGGATTGGGTATTGAGGATTGAAGATTGAGCATTGAGGATTGAGGACAGAGGATTGGGGATTGAAGATTGGGTATTGAGGACTGAGGATTGAGGATTGAGTATAGAGGATTGAGGATTGAGGATTAAAGATTGAGTATTGAGGATTGAGGATTGAGGATTGAGGATTGAGGATTAAAGACTGAGTATTGAGGATTGAAGATTGAGGATTGTGGATTGAAGATTGTGTATTGAGGTTTGAAGATTGAGGATTGAGGATTGAGGATTGAGAATTGACGATGAGGTCTGAGGGTTGAGGATTGAGGTTTGAGGACTGAGGACTGGGGATTGAGGATTGAGAATTGAGGATTGAGGATTGAGGATTGAAGATTGAGGATTGGGTATTGAGGACTGAGGATTGAGGATTGAGTATAGAGGATTGAGGATTGAGGATTAAAGATTGAGTATTGAGGATTGAGGATTGAGGATTGAAGTTTGAGTATTGAGGATTGAAGATTGAGGATTGAGGATTGAGGATTGAGGATTGAGGATTGAAGATTGAGGATTGGGGACTGAGTGTTGAGGGTTGAGTTATGAGGATTGATATTTGTGGATAGATATTTGAAGATTGCATATTGAGCATTGAGTATTGAAAACTGTGAATTGATGATATTCTATTGAGGATTGAGAATTGACAACTGATTGTTGAGGACTGAGGGCTGAAGATTGAGGATTCAGGATTGGGAATTCAGAATTGATGATTGAGGACTGAGGACTGAGGGTTGAAGATAGAGTATTGAGGATTGAAGATTGAGGATTAAGGATTGAGGATTGGGGATTGAGGATCTAGGACTGAAAATTGATTATTGAGGGTTGAAGATTGAGGATTGAGGATTGAGGATTGAGAATTGAGAATTGAGGATAAGGACTGAGGGTTGAGGATTGAGGTTTGAGGAATGAGGATTGAGGATTGAGGATTGAGGATTGAAGATTGAGTATTGATGATTGAAGATTGAGGATTGAGTATTGAGGGTTGAGGATTGAGGACGAGGGCTGACAGTTGGGGATTGTGGTTTGAGGATTGAGGTTTGAGGATTGTGAATTGAGGATGAGAACTGAGGTTTGAGAATTGAGGTTTGAGGAATGAGGATTGAGGATTGAGGATTGAGGATTGGGGACTGAGTGTTGAGGGTTGAGTTATGAGAATTGATGTTTGTGGATAGACATTTGAAGATTGCAGATTGAGCATTGAGTATTGAAAACTGTGAATTGATGATATTCTATTGAGGATTGAGAATTGACAACTGATTGTTGAGGACTGAGGGCTGAAGATTGAGGGTTCAGGATTGGGAATTCAGAATTGATGATTGAGGACTGAGGACTGAGTGTTGAAGATAGAGTATTGAGGATTGAAGATTGAGGATTGAGGTTTGAGGATTGAGGATTGAGGATTGAGGATTGAAGATTGAGGATTGGGGACTGAGTGTTGAGGGTTGAGTTATGAGAATTGATGTTTGTGGATAGATATTTGAAGATTGCAGATTGAGCATTGAGTATTGAAAACTGTGAATTGATGATATTCTATTGAGGATTGAGAATTGACAACTGATTGTTGAGGACTGAGGGCTGAAGATTGAGGATTCAGGATTGGGAATTCAGAATTGATGATTGAGGACTGAGGACTGAGGGTTGAAGATAGAGTATTGAGGATTGAAGATTGAGGATTAAGGATTGAGGATTGGGGATTGAGGATCTAGGACTGAAAATTGATTATTGAGGGTTGAAGATTGAGGATTGAGGATTGAGGATTGGGAATTGAGAATTGAGGATAAGGACTGATGGTTGAGGATTGAGGTTTGAGGTATGAGGATTGAGTATTGAGGATTGATGATTGAGTATTGAGGACTGAAGATTGAGGATTGAGGTTTGAGGATTGAGGATTGAGGATTGATGACTGAGGATTGAGGATTGAGTATTGAAGGCTGAGGATTGAGGATTGAAGATTGGGGATTGATG
Source organism: Calliopsis andreniformis (assembly GCF_051401765.1). Lineage (NCBI taxonomy): Eukaryota > Metazoa > Arthropoda > Insecta > Hymenoptera > Andrenidae > Calliopsis > Calliopsis andreniformis. Next base: position 3,112,208 of record NW_027480447.1, read on the forward strand.
ATTGAGGATTGAGGACTGAGGATTGAAGATTGAGGGTTGGGTATTGCGGAATGAATATTGAGGATTGAGGATTGAGGTTTTAGGATTGAGGATTGAGGACTGAGGATTGAAGATTGAGGATTGGGGATTGAGGACTGACGATTGAGGACTGAGTATTGATGATCGAGAATTGAGGATTGAGGATTGAAGATTGAGTATTGAGGATTGAAGATTGAGGATTGAGGGTTGGGGATTGAAGATTGAAGACTGAGGATTGAGGATTGAGGATTGAGCATTGAGGATTGAAGATTGGGGACTGGGGATTGAGGATTGAAGATTGAGGATTAAGGATTGAGGATTGGGGATTGGAGATCTAGGATTGGAGATTGATTATTGAGGATTGAAGATTGAGGGTTGAGGTTTGAGGATTGAGAATTGAGAATTCAGGATGAGGACTGGGGGTTGAGGATTGAGGTTTGAGGTACGAGGATTGAGGATTGAGGTTTGAGGACTGAGGATTGAGGATTGACTACTGAGGATTGAGGATTGAGGATTGAAGCTTGAGTATTGAGGATTGAAGATTGAGGATTGCGCATTGAAGATTGAGTATTGAGGGGTGAAGATTGAGGATTGAGGATTGAGGGTTGAGAATTGACGACGAGGGCTGAGGGTTGAGGATTGAGGTTTGAGGACTGAGGACTGAGGATTGAGGATTGAGAATTGAGGACTGTAGATTGAGGATTGAGGATTGAAGATTGAGGATTGGGTATTGAGTATTGAACATTGAGTATTGAGGATTGAGTATCGAGGATTGAGGATTGAGGATTGAAGATTGAATATTGATGATTGTAGATTGAGGATTGAGGATTGAGCGTTGTGGATTGAGGACGAGGACTGAGGGTTGAGTATTGATGTTTGAGGTCTGAGGATTGAGGATTGAGGATTGAGAATTAAGGATTGAGGATTGAGGATTGAAGATTGAGGATTGGGTATTGAGGATTGAAGAATCAGGACTGAGGATTTAGGATTGAGGATTGAGGATTGAAGATTGAGTATTGAGGATTGAAGATTGAGTATTGAGGATTGAAGATTGAGGACTGTGCGTTGAAGATTGAGTATTGAGGATTGAAGATTGAGGATTGAGGATTGAGGATTGAGGATTGAGAATTGACGATGAAGGCTGAGGGTTGAAGATTGAGGTTTGAGGACTGAGGGCTGAGGATTGAGGATTGAGGATTGAGGATTGAGGATTGAGGGTTGAGGATTGAGGATTGAAGATTGAGGACTGAGGATTGATGATTAAAGATTGAGTATTGAGGATTGAAGATTGAGGATTGATGATTGAGGATTGAGGAATGAGGATTGAGGATTGAGGATTGAGCATTGAGGATTGAAGATTGGGGACTGGGGATTGAGGATTGAAGATTGAGGATTAAGGATTGAGGATTGGGGATTGGAGATCTAGGATTGGAGATTGATTATTGAGGATTGAAGATTGAGGGTTGAGGTTTGAGGATTGAGAATTGAGAATTCAGGATGAGGACTGAGGGTTGAGGATTGAGGTTTGAGGTACGAGGATTGAGGATTGAGGATTGAGGACTGAGGATTGAGGATTGACTACTGAGGATTGAGGATTGAGGATTGAAGATTGAGTATTGAGGATTGAAGATTGAGGATTGCGCATTGAAGATTGAGTATTGAGGGTTGAAGATTGAGGATTGAGGATTGAGTGTTGAGAATTGACGATGAGGGCTGAGGGTTGAGGATTGAGGTTTGAGGACTGAGGACTGAGGATTGAGGATTGAGAATTGAGGACTGTAGATTGAGGATTGAGGATTGAAAATTGAGGATTGGGTATTGAGTATTGAACATTGAGTATTGAGGATTGAGGATCGAGGATTGAGGATTGAGGATTGAAGATTGAATATTGATGATTGTAGATTGAGGATTGAGGATTGAGCGTTGTGGATTGAGGACGAGGACTGAGGGTTGAGTATTGATGTTTGAGGTCTGAGGATTGAGGATTGAGGATTGAGATTTGAGGATTGAGGATTGAGGATTGAAGATTGAGGATTGGGTATTGAGGATTGAAGAATGAGGACTGAGGATTTAGGATTGAGGATTGAGGATTGAAGATTGAGTATTGAGGATTGAAGATTGAGTATTGAGGATTGAAGATTGAGGACTGTGCATTGAAGATTGAGCATTGAGCATTGAAGATTGAGGATTGAGAATTGATGATTGAGGAATGAGGATTGAGGATTGAGGATTGAGTATTGAGGACTGAGGATTGAGGATGGAGGATTGCGAATTGACGATGAAGGCTGAGGGTTGAGGATTGAGGTTTGAGGACTGAGGACTGAGGGTTGTGGATTGAGGTTTGAGGTACGAGGATTGAGGGTTGAGGATTGAGTATTGAAGATTGAGAATTGATGATTGAGGAATGAGGATTGAGGATTGAGGATTGAGTATTGAGGACTGAGGATTGAAGATTGAGGATTGAGGATTGAGGATTAAAGATTGAGTACTGAGGATTGAAGATTGAGAATTGAGGATTGAGGATTGAACATTGAGGACTGAGTGTTGAGGGTTGAGTGATGAGAATTGATGTTTGTGGATAGAGATTTGAAGATTCCAGATTGAGTATTGTGTATTGAAAACTGTGAATTGAGGATATTCTATTGAGGATTGAGGATTGTCACCTGATTGTTGAGGAATGAGTGCTGAAGATTGAGGATTCAGGATTGGGGATTCAGAATTGAGGTTTGAGGACTGAGGATTGAGGATTGAGGATTGAAGATTGAGTGTTGAGGATTGAAGATTGAGGATTGAGGATTGAGGATTGAGGATTGAGGATGAGGGCTGAGGGTTGAGGGTTGAGGTTTAAGGACTGAGGACTGAGGATTGAGGATTGAGAATAGAGGATTGAGGATTGAGGATTGAAGATTGAGGATTTGGTATTGAGGATTGAAGAATGAGGATTGAGGATTGAGGATTGAAGATTGAGTATTGAGTATTGAAGACTGACGATTGAGGATTGTGGATTGAAGATTGAGGATTGATCATTGAGGACTGAGTGTTAAGGGTTGAGTGATGAGAATTGATGCTTGTGGATAGAGGTTTGAGGATTGCAGATTGAGTATTGAGTATTGAAAGCTGTGAATTTAGGATATTCTATTGAGGATTCAGGATTGTCAACTGATTGTTGAGTACTGAGAGCTGAAGATTGAGGATTCAGGATTGAGGATTCAGAATTGAGGTTTGAGGACTGAGGATTGAGGACTGAAGATTGATTATTGAGGATTGAAGATTGAGGATTGAGGATTGAGGATTGAGGATTGAGGATTGAGGATGAGAGCTGTGCGTTGAGGATTGAGGTTTGAGGGCTGAGGACTGAGGAATGAGGATTGAGAATTGGGGTTGAGGATTGAGTATTGAAGATTGAGGATTGGGTATTGAGGATTGAAGGATGAGGCTTGAGGATTGAGGATTGAGGATTGAGGATTGAAGATTGAGTATTGAGGTTTGAAGACTGACGATTGAGGGTAGAGGATTGAGGATTGAGGATTGAGGATTGATGATTGAGTATTGAGGACTGAAGATTGAGGATTGAGGCTTGAGGATTGAGGATTGAGGATTGAGGATTGAAGATTGAGGATTGGGGACTGAGTGTTGAGGGTTGAGTTATGAGAATTGATGTTTGTGTATAGATATTTGAAGATTGCAGATTGAGCATTGTGTATTGAAAACTGTGAATTGATGATATTCTATTGAGGATTGAGAATTGACAACTGATTGTTGAGGACTGAGGGCTGAAGATTGAGGATTCAGGATTGGGAATCCAGAATTGATGATTGAGGACTGAGGACTGAGGTTTGAAGATAGAGTATTGAGGATTGAAGATTGAGGATTAAGGATTGAGGATTGGGGACTGAGGATCTAGGACTGAAAATTGATTATTGAGGGTTGAAGATTGGGGATTGAGGATTGAGGATTGAGAATTGTGAATTGAGGATAAGGACTGAGGGTTGAGGGTTGAGGTTTGAGGAATGAGGATTGAGGAGTGAGGATTGAAGATTGAGGATTGGGTATTGAGGATTGAACATTGAGGATTGAGGATTGAGGATCGAGGATTGAGGATTGAGGATTGAAGATTGAATATTGATGATTGTAGATTGAGGATTGAGGATTGAGTGTTGTGGATTGAGGACGAGGACTGAGGGATGAGTATTGATGTTTGAGGTCTGAGGATTGAGGATTGAGGATTGAGAATTGAGGATTGATGATTGAGGATTGAAGATTGAGGATTGGGTATTGAGGATTGAAGAATGAGGACTGAGGATTTAGGACTGAGGATTGAGGATTGGAGATTGAGTATTGAGGACTGAAGATTGAGGATTGAGTATTGAGGATTGAGGATTGAGGATTGAGGATTGAGGATTGAGGATTGAGGATTGATGATTGAAGGTTGAGGATTGAGGATTGATGATTAAAGATTGAGTATTGAGGATTGAAGATTGAGGATTGATGATTGAGGATTGACGATTGAGGATTGAGGATTGAGGATTGAGGATTGTGGATTGAGTATTGAAGATTGAGGATTGATGACTGAGGATTGAGGATTGAGGATTGAGAATTGATGATTGAGTATTGAGGATTGAGCATTGAAGATTGAGTATTGAGGATTGAAGGTTGAGGATTGTGGATTGAGGATTGAGGATTGAGGATTGAATATTGAGAATTGGGGACTGAGTGTTGAGGGTTGAATGATGAGAATTGATGTTTGTGGATAGAGGTTTGAAGATTGCAGATTGAGTATTGAGTTTTGAAAGCTGTGAATTGATAATATTCTATTGAGGATTGAGGGTTGACAACTGATTGTTGAGGACTGAGGGCTGAAGCTTGAGGATTCAGGATTGAGGATTCAGGATTGAGGTTTGAGGAGAGATGACTGAGGATTGAGGATTGAGGATTGAGAATTGAGGATTGAGGATTGAGGATTGAAGATTGAGGATTGGCTGTTGAGGATTGAACATCGAGGACTGAGGATTGAGGATTGAGGATTGAGGATTGAGGATTGAATGTTGAATATTGATGAATGAAGATTGAGGATTGAGTATTGAGGGTTGTGGATTGAGAACGAGGACTGAGGGTTGAGTGTTGATGCCTGAGGTCTGAGGACTGAGGATTGAGGATTGCGAACTGAGGATGGAGGATTGGGGATTCAAGATTGAGGATTGAGTATTGAGGATTGAAGAATGAGGATTGAAGAATGAGGATTGGGGATTGAGTACTGAGGATTGAGGATTGAATATTGAGTATTGAGGATTGAATATTGAGGTCTGAGGGTTGAGGATTGAGGTTTGAGGACTGAGGACTGAGGATTGAGGATTGAGAATTGAGGATTGAGGATTGAGGATTGAGGATTGAGGATTGAGGATTGAGGATTGTGGATTGAGGATTGAAGATTGAGGATTGGGGACTGAGTGTTGAGGGCTGTGTGATGAGAATTGATATTTGTGGATAGTTATTTCAAAATAGCAGATTGAGCATTGAGTATTGAAAGCTGTGAATTGAGGATATTCTATTGAGGATTGAGGATTGTCAACTGATTGTTGAGGATTGAGGGCTGACGATTGAGGATACAGGATTGAGGATTCAGAATTGAGGTTTGAGGACTGAGGATTGAGGATTGAAGATTGATTATTGAGGATTGAGGATTGTGGATTGAGGATTGAAGATTGAGGATTGGGTATTGAGGACTGAGGATTGAGGATTGAGTATAGAGGATTGAGGATTGAGGATTAAAGATTGAGTATTGAGGATTGAGGATTGAGGATTGAAGTTTGAGTATTGAGGATTGAAGATTGAGGATTGAGGATTGAGGATTGAGGATTGAGGATTGAACATTGAGGATTGGGGACTGAGTGTTGAGGGTTGAGTTATGAGAATTGATATTTGTGGATAGATATTTGAAGATTGCATATTGAGCATTGAGTATTGAAAACTGTGAATTGATGATATTCTATTGAGGATTGAGAATTGACAACTGATTGTTGAGGACTGAGGGCTGAAGATTGAGGATTCAGGATTGGGAATTCAGAATTGATGATTGAGGACTGAGGACTGAGGGTTGAAGATAGAGTATTGAGGATTGAAGATTGAGGATTAAGGATTGAGGATTGGGGATTGAGGATCTAGGACTGAAAATTGATTATTGAGGGTTGAAGATTGAGGATTGAGGATTGAGGATTGAGAATTGAGAATTGAGGATAAGGACTGAGGGTTGAGGATTGAGGTTTGAGGAATGAGGATTGAGGATTGAGGATTGAGGATTGAAGATTGAGTATTGATGATTGAAGATTGAGGATTGAGGATTGAGGGTTGAGGATTGAGGACGAGGACTGACAGTTGGGGATTGTGGTTTGAGGATTGAGGTTTGAGGATTGTGAATTGAGGATGAGAACTGAGGTTTGAGAATTGAGGTTTGAGGAATGAGGATTGAGGATTGAGGATTGAGGATTGGGGACTGAGTGTTGAGGGTTGAGTTATGAGAATTGATGTTTGTGGATAGATATTTGAAGATTGCAGATTGAGCATTGAGTATTGAAAACTGTGAATTGATGATATTCTATTGAGGATTGAGAATTGACAACTGATTGTTGAGGACTGAGGGCTGAAGATTGAGGGTTCAGGATTGGGAATTCAGAATTGATGATTGAGGACTGAGGACTGAGGGTTGAAGATAGAGTATTGAGGATTGAAGATTGAGGATTGAGGATTGAGGATTGGGAATTGAGAATTGAGGATAAGGACTGATGGTTGAGGATTGAGGTTTGAGGTATGAGGATTGAGGATTGAGGATTGAGGATTGAAGATTGAGTATTGAGGATTGAAGATTGAGGATTGAGGACTGAGGATTGAGGATTGAGTATTGAGGATTGATGATTGAGTATTGAGGACTGAAGATTGAGGATTGAGGTTTGAGGATTGAGGATTGAGGATTGATGACTGAGGATTGAGGATTGAGTATTGAAGGCTGAGGATTGATGACTGAGGATTGAGGGTTGAGGATGGAGGATTGAAGAGGGAGGACCGCGTGTTGAGGATTGAGTGATGAGAATTGATGTTTGAGGATTGAGATTTGAGTATTGAATATTGTGGATTGAGTATTGAACCATGAGAATTCAGGATACTCTATTGAGTATTGAGAATTGAGGATTCATGGTTGAGTATTGAGGATTGGTGGTTGAGGGTTGTGTGTTGAATATTGAGGATTGAGGATTGAGGATTGAGGATTGAGGATTGAAGATTGAGGATTGAATATTGAGTATTGACGATTGAAGATTGAGGATTGAGGATTGAGTGTTGAGGATTGAGGACGAGGACTGACGGTTGAGGATTGAGGTTTGAGGATTGAGGATTGAGGATTGATGACTGAGGATTGAGGATTGAGGATTGAGCACTGAGAATTGAAGTTTGAGGACTGGAGATTGAGTATTGAAATTGACGATTGAGGATTGTGGATTGAGGATTGAGGATTGAACATTGAGGACTGAGTGTTGAGGGTTGAGTGATGAGAATTGATGTTTGTGGATAGAGGTTCGAAGATTGCAGATTGAGTATTGAGTTTTGAAAACTGTGAATTGAGGATATTCTATTGAGGATTCAGGGTTGACATCTGATTGTTGAGGACTGAGGGCTTGAGATTGAGGATGCAGGGTTGAGGATTCAGGATTGAGGTTTGAGGACTGAGGATTGAGGATTGAAGATTGAGGATTGATGATTGAGGATTGAGGACTGAGGATTGAAGATTGAGGATTGGCTATTGCGGAATGAATATTGAGGATTGAGGATTGAGGATTTAGGATTGAGGATTGAGGACTGAGGATTGAAGATTGAGGATTGGGGATTGAGGACTGACGATTGAGGACTGAGTATTGATGATCGAGAATTGAGGATTGAGGATTGAAGATTGAGTATTGAGGATTGAAGATTGAGGATTGAGGGTTGGGGATTGAAGATTGAGGACTGAGGATTGAGGATTGAGGATTGAGCATTGAGGATTGAAGATTGGGGACTGGGGATTGAGGATTGAAGATTGAGGATTAAGGATTGAGGATTGGGGATTGGAGATCTAGGATTGGAGATTGATTATTGAGGATTGAAGATTGAGGGTTGAGGTTTGAGGATTGAGAATTGAGAATTCAGGATGAGGACTGGGGGTTGAGGATTGAGGTTTGAGGTACGAGGATTGAGGATTGAGGTTTGAGGACTGAGGATTGAGGATTGACTACTGAGGATTGAGGATTGAGGATTGAAGATTGAGTATTGAGGATTGAAGATTGAGGATTACGCATTGAAGATTGAGTATTGAGGGTTGAAGATTGAGGATTGAGGATTGAGGGTTGAGAATTGACGATGAGGGCTGAGGGTTTGAGGATTGAGGTTTGAGGACTGAGGACTGAGGATTAAGGATTGAGAATTGAGGACTGTAGATTGAGGATTGAGGATTGAAGATTGAGGATTGGGTATTGAGTATTGAACATTGAGTATTGAGGATTGAGGATCGAGGATTGAGGATTGAGGATTGAAGATTGAATATTGATGATTGTAGATTGAGGATTGAGGATTGAGCGTTGTGGATTGAGGACGAGGACTGAGGGTTGAGTATTGATGTTTGAGGTCTGAGGATTGAGGATTGAGGATTGAGAATTGAGGATTGAGGATTGAGGATTGAAGATTGAGGATTGGGTATTGAGGATTGAAGATTGAGGATTGAGGATTGAGGATTGAGAATTGAGAATTGAGGATAAGGACTGAGGGTTGAGGGTTGAGGTTTGAGGAATGAGGATTGAGGAGTGAGGATTGAAGATTGAGGATTGGGTATTGAGGATTGAACATTGAGGATTGAGGATTGAGGATCGAGGATTGAGGATTGAGGATTGAAGATTGAATATTGATGATTGTAGATTGAGGATTGAGGATTGAGTGTTGTGGATTGAGGACGAGGACTGAGGGATGAGTATTGATGTTTGAGGTCTGAGGATTGAGGATTGAGGATTGAGAATTGAGGATTGATGATTGAGGATTGAAGATTGAGGATTGGGTATTGAGGATTGAAGAATGAGGACTGAGGATTTAGGACTGAGGATTGAGGATTGAAGATTGAGTATTGAGGACTGAAGATTGAGGATTGAGTATTGAGGATTGAGGACTGAGGATTGAGGATTGAGGATTGAGGATTGAGGATTGATGATTGAAGGTTGAGGATTGAGGATTGATGATTAAAGATTGAGTATTGAGGATTGAAGATTGAGGATTGATGATTGAGGATTGACGATTGAGGATTGAGGATTGAGGATTGAGGATTGTGGATTGAGTATTGAAGATTGAGGATTGATGACTGAGGATTGAGTATTGAGGATTGAAGAATGAGGATTGAAGAATGAGGATTGGGGATTGAGTACTGAGGATTGAGGATTGAATATTGAGTATTGAGGATTGAATATTGAGGTCTGAGGGTTGAGGATTGAGGTTTGAGGACTGAGGACTGAGGATTGAGGATTGAGAATTGAGGATTGAGGATTGAGGATTGAGGATTGAGGATTGAGGATTGAGGATTGTGGATTGAGGATTGAAGATTGAGGATTGGGGACTGAGTGTTGAGGGCTGTGTGATGAGAATTGATATTTGTGGGTAGTTATTTCAATATAGCAGATTGAGCATTGAGTATTGAAAGCTGTGAATTGAGGATATTCTATTGAGGATTGAGGATTGTCAACTGATTGTTGAGGATTGAGGGCTGACGATTGAGGATACAGGATTGAGGATTCAGAATTGAGGTTTGAGGACTGAGGATTGAGGATTGAAGATTGATTATTGAGGATTGAGGATTGTGGATTGAGGATTGAAGATTGAGGATTGGGTATTGAGGACTGAGGATTGAGGATTGAGTATAGAGGATTGAGGATTGAGGATTAAAGATTGAGTATTGAGGATTGAGGATTGAGGATTGAAGTTTGAGTATTGAGGATTGAAGATTGAGGATTGAGGATTGAGGATTGAGGATTGAGGATTGAACATTGAGGATTGGGGACTGAGTGTTGAGGGTTGAGTTATGAGAATTGATATTTGTGGATAGATATTTGAAGATTGCATATTGAGCATTGAGTATTGAAAACTGTGAATTGATGATATTCTATTGAGGATTGAGAATTGACAACTGATTGTTGAGGACTGAGGGCTGAAGATTGAGGATTCAGGATTGGGAATTCAGAATTGATGATTGAGGACTGAGGACTGAGGGTTGAAGATAGAGTATTGAGGATTGAAGATTGAGGATTAAGGATTGAGGATTGGGGATTGAGGATCTAGGACTGAAAATTGATTATTGAGGGTTGAAGATTGAGGATTGAGGATTGAGGATTGAGAATTGAGAATTGAGGATAAGGACTGAGGGTTGAGGATTGAGGTTTGAGGAATGAGGATTGAGGATTGAGGATTGAGGATTGAAGATTGAGTATTGATGATTGAAGATTGAGGATTGAGGATTGAGGGTTGAGGATTGAGGACGAGGACTGACAGTTGGGGATTGTGGTTTGAGGATTGAGGTTTGAGGATTGTGAATTGAGGATGAGAACTGAGGTTTGAGAATTGAGGTTTGAGGAATGAGGATTGAGGATTGAGGATTGAGGATTGGGGACTGAGTGTTGAGGGTTGAGTTATGAGAATTGATGTTTGTGGATAGATATTTGAAGATTGCAGATTGAGCATTGAGTATTGAAAACTGTGAATTGATGATATTCTATTGAGGATTGAGAATTGACAACTGATTGTTGAGGACTGAGGGCTGAAGATTGAGGGTTCAGGATTGGGAATTCAGAATTGATGATTGAGGACTGAGGACTGAGGGTTGAAGATAGAGTATTGAGGATTGAAGATTGAGGATTGAGGATTGAGGATTGGGAATTGAGAATTGAGGATAAGGACTGATGGTTGAGGATTGAGGTTTGAGGTATGAGGATTGAGGATTGTGGATTGAGGATTGAAGATTGAGTATTGAGGATTGAAGATTGAGGATTGAGGACTGAGGATTGAGGATTGAGTATTGAGGATTGATGATTGAGTATTGAGGACTGAAGATTGAGGATTGAGGTTTGAGGATTGAGGATTGAGGATTGATGACTGAGGATTGAGGATTGAGTATTGAAGGCTGAGGATTGATGACTGAGGATTGAGGGTTGAGGATGGAGGATTGAAGAGGGAGGACCGCGTGTTGAGGATTGAGTGATGAGAATTGATGTTTGAGGATTGAGATTTGAGTATTGAATATTGTGGATTGAGTATTGAACCATGAGAATTCAGGATACTCTATTGAGTATTGAGAATTGAGGATTCATGGTTGAGTATTGAGGATTGGTGGTTGAGGGTTGTGTGTTGAATATTGAGGATTGAGGATTGAGGATTGAGGATTGAGGATTGAAGATTGAGGATTGAATATTGAGTATTGACGATTGAAGATTGAGGATTGAGGATTGAGTGTTGAGGATTGAGGACGAGGACTGACGGTTGAGGATTGAGGTTTGAGGATTGAGGATTGAGGATTGATGACTGAGGATTGAGGATTGAGGATTGAGCACTGAGAATTGAAGTTTGAGGACTGGAGATTGAGTATTGAAATTGACGATTGAGGATTGTGGATTGAGGATTGAGGATTGAACATTGAGGACTGAGTGTTGAGGGTTGAGTGATGAGAATTGATGTTTGTGGATAGAGGTTCGAAGATTGCAGATTGAGTATTGAGTTTTGAAAACTGTGAATTGAGGATATTCTATTGAGGATTCAGGGTTGACATCTGATTGTTGAGGACTGAGGGCTTGAGATTGAGGATGCAGGGTTGAGGATTCAGGATTGAGGTTTGAGGACTGAGGATTGAGGATTGAAGATTGAGGATTGATGATTGAGGATTGAGGACTGAGGATTGAAGATTGAGGATTGGCTATTGCGGAATGAATATTGAGGATTGAGGATTGAGGATTTAGGATTGAGGATTGAGGACTGAGGATTGAAGATTGAGGATTGGGGATTGAGGACTGACGATTGAGGACTGAGTATTGATGATCGAGAATTGAGGATTGAGGATTGAAGATTGAGTATTGAGGATTGAAGATTGAGGATTGAGGGTTGGGGATTGAAGATTGAGGACTGAGGATTGAGGATTGAGGATTGAGCATTGAGGATTGAAGATTGGGGACTGGGGATTGAGGATTGAAGATTGAGGATTAAGGATTGAGGATTGGGGATTGGAGATCTAGGATTGGAGATTGATTATTGAGGATTGAAGATTGAGGGTTGAGGTTTGAGGATTGAGAATTGAGAATTCAGGATGAGGACTGGGGGTTGAGGATTGAGGTTTGAGGTACGAGGATTGAGGATTGAGGTTTGAGGACTGAGGATTGAGGATTGACTACTGAGGATTGAGGATTGAGGATTGAAGATTGAGTATTGAGGATTGAAGATTGAGGATTACGCATTGAAGATTGAGTATTGAGGGTTGAAGATTGAGGATTGAGGATTGAGGGTTGAGAATTGACGATGAGGGCTGAGGGTTTGAGGATTGAGGTTTGAGGACTGAGGACTGAGGATTAAGGATTGAGAATTGAGGACTGTAGATTGAGGATTGAGGATTGAAGATTGAGGATTGGGTATTGAGTATTGAACATTGAGTATTGAGGATTGAGGATCGAGGATTGAGGATTGAGGATTGAAGATTGAATATTGATGATTGTAGATTGAGGATTGAGGATTGAGCGTTGTGGATTGAGGACGAGGACTGAGGGTTGAGTATTGATGTTTGAGGTCTGAGGATTGAGGATTGAGGATTGAGAATTGAGGATTGAGGATTGAGGATTGAAGATTGAGGATTGGGTATTGAGGATTGAAGATTGAGGATTGAGGATTGAGGATTGAGAATTGAGAATTGAGGATAAGGACTGAGGGTTGAGGGTTGAGGTTTGAGGAATGAGGATTGAGGAGTGAGGATTGAAGATTGAGGATTGGGTATTGAGGATTGAACATTGAGGATTGAGGATTGAGGATCGAGGATTGAGGATTGAGGATTGAAGATTGAATATTGATGATTGTAGATTGAGGATTGAGGATTGAGTGTTGTGGATTGAGGACGAGGACTGAGGGATGAGTATTGATGTTTGAGGTCTGAGGATTGAGGATTGAGGATTGAGAATTGAGGATTGATGATTGAGGATTGAAGATTGAGGATTGGGTATTGAGGATTGAAGAATGAGGACTGAGGATTTAGGACTGAGGATTGAGGATTGAAGATTGAGTATTGAGGACTGAAGATTGAGGATTGAGTATTGAGGATTGAGGACTGAGGATTGAGGATTGAGGATTGAGGATTGAGGATTGATGATTGAAGGTTGAGGATTGAGGATTGATGATTAAAGATTGAGTATTGAGGATTGAAGATTGAGGATTGATGATTGAGGATTGACGATTGAGGATTGAGGATTGAGGATTGAGGATTGTGGATTGAGTATTGAAGATTGAGGATTGATGACTGAGGATTGAGTATTGAGGATTGAGAATTGATGATTGAGTATTGAGGATTGAGCATTGAAGATTGAGTATTGAGGATTGAAGGTTGAGGATTGTGGATTGAGGATTGAGGATTGAGGATTGAATATTGAGAATTGGGGACTGAGTGTTGAGGGTTGAATGATGAGAATTGATGTTTGTGGATAGAGGTTTGAAGATTGCAGATTGAGTATTGAGTTTTGAAAGCTGTGAATTGATAATATTCTATTGAGGATTGAGGGTTGACAACTGATTGTTGAGGACTGAGGGCTGAAGCTTGAGGATTCAGGATTGAGGATTCAGGATTGAGGTTTGAGGAGAGATGACTGAGGATTGAGGATTGAGGATTGAGAATTGAGGATTGAGGATTGTGGATTGAAGATTGAGGATTGGCTGTTGAGGATTGAACATCGAGGACTGAGGATTGAGGATTGAGGATTGAGGATTGAGGATTGAATGTTGAATATTGATGAATGAAGATTGAGGATTGAGTATTGAGGGTTGTGGATTGAGAACGAGGACTGAGGGTTGAGTGTTGATGCCTGAGGTCTGAGGACTGAGGATTGAGGATTGCGACCTGAGGATGGAGGATTGGGGATTCAAGATTGAGGATTGGGTATTGAGGATTGAAGAATGAGGATTGAAGAATGAGGATTGGGGATTGAGTACTGAGGATTGAGGATTGAATATTGAGTATTGAGGATTGAATATTGAGGATTGAGGATTGAGGATTGAGGATTGAGGATTGAAGATTGAGTATTGAGGATTGAAGATTGAGGATTGGGTATTGAGGATTGAAGAATGAGTGTTGAGTGTTGAGGATTGAGGATTGAGGATTGAGGATTCAGGATTGAGGATTCAGGATTGAGGTTTGAGGACTGAGGATTGAGGGTTGAGGATTGGGGATTGAGGATTGAGGATTGAGGATTGAAGATTGAGGATTGGGTATTGAGGATTGAACATTGAGGATTGAGGATTGAGTATTGAAGATTGAGGATCGAGGATTGAGGGTTGTGGATTGAGGACGATGACTCAGGGCTGAGTGTTGATGTTTGAGGTCTGAGGATTGAGGATTGAGGATTGAGAATTGAGGATTGAGGATTGAGGATTGAAGATTGAGGATTGGGTGTTGAGGATTGAAGAATGAGGATTGAGGATTGCGGATTGAGGATTGAGGGTCGAAGATTGAGTATTGAGGATTGAAGATTGAGGATTGAGGATTGATGATTGAGGATTGAGGAATGAGGATTGAAGGTTGAGGATGGGGTATTGCTGAATGAACATTGAGGATTGAGGATTGAGGATTTAGGATTGAGGATTGAGGACTGAAGATTAAATATTGACGATTGAAGACTGAGGATTGAGGATTGATGGTTGTGGATTGAGGACGAGGACTGAGGGTTCAGTATTGCTGTTTGAAGACTGAGGATTGAGGGTTGAGGATTGAGAGTTGAGGATTGAGGATTGAGGATTGAAGATTGAGGATTGGGTATTGAGGATTGAAGAATGAGGATTGAGGATTGAGGGTTGAGGATTGAGGATTGAAGACTGAGTGTTGAGGGTTGCGTGATGAGAATTGATGTTTGTGGATAGATATTTGAAGATTGCAGATTGAGCATTGAGTATTGAAAACTGTGAATTGATGATATTCTATTGAGGATTGAGAATTGACAACTGATTGTTGAGGACTGAGGGCTGAAGATTGAGGGTTCAGGATTGGGAATTCAGAATTGATGATTGAGGACTGAGGACTGAGGGTTGAAGATAGAGTATTGAGGATTGAAGATTGAGGATTGAGGATTGAGGATTGGGAATTGAGAATTGAGGATAAGGACTGATGGTTGAGGATTGAGGTTTGAGGTATGAGGATTGAGGATTGAGGATTGAGGATTGAAGATTGAGTATTGAGGATTGAAGATTGAGGATTGAGGACTGAGGATTGAGGATTGAGTATTGAGGATTGATGATTGAGTATTGAGGACTGAAGATTGAGGATTGAGGTTTGAGGATTGAGGATTGAGGATTGATGACTGAGGATTGAGGATTGAGTATTGAAGGCTGAGGATTGATGACTGAGGATTGAGGGTTGAGGATGGAGGATTGAAGAGGGAGGACCGCGTGTTGAGGATTGAGTGATGAGAATTGATGTTTGAGGATTGAGATTTGAGTATTGAATATTGTGGATTGAGTATTGAACCATGAGAATTCAGGATACTCTATTGAGTATTGAGAATTGAGGATTCATGGTTGAGTATTGAGGATTGGTGGTTGAGGGTTGTGTGTTGAATATTGAGGATTGAGGATTGAGGATTGAGGATTGAGGATTGAAGATTGAGGATTGAATATTGAGTATTGACGATTGAAGATTGAGGATTGAGGATTGAGTGTTGAGGATTGAGGACGAGGACTGACGGTTGAGGATTGAGGTTTGAGGATTGAGGATTGAGGATTGATGACTGAGGATTGAGGATTGAGGATTGAGCACTGAGAATTGAAGTTTGAGGACTGGAGATTGAGTATTGAAATTGACGATTGAGGATTGTGGATTGAGGATTGAGGATTGAACATTGAGGACTGAGTGTTGAGGGTTGAGTGATGAGAATTGATGTTTGTGGATAGAGGTTCGAAGATTGCAGATTGAGTATTGAGTTTTGAAAACTGTGAATTGAGGATATTCTATTGAGGATTCAGGGTTGACATCTGATTGTTGAGGACTGAGGGCTTGAGATTGAGGATGCAGGGTTGAGGATTCAGGATTGAGGTTTGAGGACTGAGGATTGAGGATTGAAGATTGAGGATTGATGATTGAGGATTGAGGACTGAGGATTGAAGATTGAGGATTGGCTATTGCGGAATGAATATTGAGGATTGAGGATTGAGGATTTAGGATTGAGGATTGAGGACTGAGGATTGAAGATTGAGGATTGGGGATTGAGGACTGACGATTGAGGACTGAGTATTGATGATCGAGAATTGAGGATTGAGGATTGAAGATTGAGTATTGAGGATTGAAGATTGAGGATTGAGGGTTGGGGATTGAAGATTGAGGACTGAGGATTGAGGATTGAGGATTGAGCATTGAGGATTGAAGATTGGGGACTGGGGATTGAGGATTGAAGATTGAGGATTAAGGATTGAGGATTGGGGATTGGAGATCTAGGATTGGAGATTGATTATTGAGGATTGAAGATTGAGGGTTGAGGTTTGAGGATTGAGAATTGAGAATTCAGGATGAGGACTGGGGGTTGAGGATTGAGGTTTGAGGTACGAGGATTGAGGATTGAGGTTTGAGGACTGAGGATTGAGGATTGACTACTGAGGATTGAGGATTGAGGATTGAAGATTGAGTATTGAGGATTGAAGATTGAGGATTACGCATTGAAGATTGAGTATTGAGGGTTGAAGATTGAGGATTGAGGATTGAGGGTTGAGAATTGACGATGAGGGCTGAGGGTTTGAGGATTGAGGTTTGAGGACTGAGGACTGAGGATTAAGGATTGAGAATTGAGGACTGTAGATTGAGGATTGAGGATTGAAGATTGAGGATTGGGTATTGAGTATTGAACATTGAGTATTGAGGATTGAGGATCGAGGATTGAGGATTGAGGATTGAAGATTGAATATTGATGATTGTAGATTGAGGATTGAGGATTGAGCGTTGTGGATTGAGGACGAGGACTGAGGGTTGAGTATTGATGTTTGAGGTCTGAGGATTGAGGATTGAGGATTGAGAATTGAGGATTGAGGATTGAGGATTGAAGATTGAGGATTGGGTATTGAGGATTGAAGATTGAGGATTGAGGATTGAGGATTGAGAATTGAGAATTGAGGATAAGGACTGAGGGTTGAGGGTTGAGGTTTGAGGAATGAGGATTGAGGAGTGAGGATTGAAGATTGAGGATTGGGTATTGAGGATTGAACATTGAGGATTGAGGATTGAGGATCGAGGATTGAGGATTGAGGATTGAAGATTGAATATTGATGATTGTAGATTGAGGATTGAGGATTGAGTGTTGTGGATTGAGGACGAGGACTGAGGGATGAGTATTGATGTTTGAGGTCTGAGGATTGAGGATTGAGGATTGAGAATTGAGGATTGATGATTGAGGATTGAAGATTGAGGATTGGGTATTGAGGATTGAAGAATGAGGACTGAGGATTTAGGACTGAGGATTGAGGATTGAAGATTGAGTATTGAGGACTGAAGATTGAGGATTGAGTATTGAGGATTGAGGACTGAGGATTGAGGATTGAGGATTGAGGATTGAGGATTGATGATTGAAGGTTGAGGATTGAGGATTGATGATTAAAGATTGAGTATTGAGGATTGAAGATTGAGGATTGATGATTGAGGATTGACGATTGAGGATTGAGGATTGAGGATTGAGGATTGTGGATTGAGTATTGAAGATTGAGGATTGATGACTGAGGATTGAGTATTGAGGATTGAGAATTGATGATTGAGTATTGAGGATTGAGCATTGAAGATTGAGTATTGAGGATTGAAGGTTGAGGATTGTGGATTGAGGATTGAGGATTGAGGATTGAATATTGAGAATTGGGGACTGAGTGTTGAGGGTTGAATGATGAGAATTGATGTTTGTGGATAGAGGTTTGAAGATTGCAGATTGAGTATTGAGTTTTGAAAGCTGTGAATTGATAATATTCTATTGAGGATTGAGGGTTGACAACTGATTGTTGAGGACTGAGGGCTGAAGCTTGAGGATTCAGGATTGAGGATTCAGGATTGAGGTTTGAGGAGAGATGACTGAGGATTGAGGATTGAGGATTGAGAATTGAGGATTGAGGATTGTGGATTGAAGATTGAGGATTGGCTGTTGAGGATTGAACATCGAGGACTGAGGATTGAGGATTGAGGATTGAGGATTGAGGATTGAATGTTGAATATTGATGAATGAAGATTGAGGATTGAGTATTGAGGGTTGTGGATTGAGAACGAGGACTGAGGGTTGAGTGTTGATGCCTGAGGTCTGAGGACTGAGGATTGAGGATTGCGACCTGAGGATGGAGGATTGGGGATTCAAGATTGAGGATTGGGTATTGAGGATTGAAGAATGAGGATTGAAGAATGAGGATTGGGGATTGAGTACTGAGGATTGAGGATTGAATATTGAGTATTGAGGATTGAATATTGAGGATTGAGGATTGAGGATTGAGGATTGAGGATTGAAGATTGAGTATTGAGGATTGAAGATTGAGGATTGGGTATTGAGGATTGAAGAATGAGTGTTGAGTGTTGAGGATTGAGGATTGAGGATTGAGGATTCAGGATTGAGGATTCAGGATTGAGGTTTGAGGACTGAGGATTGAGGGTTGAGGATTGGGGATTGAGGATTGAGGATTGAGGATTGAAGATTGAGGATTGGGTATTGAGGATTGAACATTGAGGATTGAGGATTGAGTATTGAAGATTGAGGATCGAGGATTGAGGGTTGTGGATTGAGGACGATGACTCAGGGCTGAGTGTTGATGTTTGAGGTCTGAGGATTGAGGATTGAGGATTGAGAATTGAGGATTGAGGATTGAGGATTGAAGATTGAGGATTGGGTGTTGAGGATTGAAGAATGAGGATTGAGGATTGCGGATTGAGGATTGAGGGTCGAAGATTGAGTATTGAGGATTGAAGATTG
The DNA here is from genome assembly GCF_051401765.1 of Calliopsis andreniformis. NCBI lineage: Eukaryota > Metazoa > Arthropoda > Insecta > Hymenoptera > Andrenidae > Calliopsis > Calliopsis andreniformis. The sequence continues at coordinate 3,131,437 of NW_027480447.1, forward strand.
AGGATTGAGGATTGATGATTGAGGATTGAGGAATGAGGATTGAAGGTTGAGGATGGGGTATTGCTGAATGAACATTGAGGATTGAGGATTGAGGATTTAGGATTGAGGATTGAGGACTGAAGATTAAATATTGACGATTGAAGACTGAGGATTGAGGATTGATGGTTGTGGATTGAGGACGAGGACTGAGGGTTCAGTATTGCTGTTTGAAGACTGAGGATTGAGGGTTGAGGATTGAGAGTTGAGGATTGAGGATTGAGGATTGAAGATTGAGGATTGGGTATTGAGGATTGAAGAATGAGGATTGAGGATTGAGGGTTGAGGATTGAGGATTGAAGACTGAGTGTTGAGGGTTGCGTGATGAGAATTGATGTGTGTGGATAGAGATTTGAAGATTGCAGATTGAGTATTGAGTATTGAAAACTGTGAATTGATGATATTCTATTGAGGATTGAGGATTGACAACTGATTGTTGAGGACTGAGGTCTGAAGATTGAGGATTCAGGATTGAGGATTCAGGTTTGATGTTTGAGGACTGAGGATTGAGGATTGAGGATTGAGGATTGGGGATTGAGGATTGAGGGTTGAGGATTGAAGATTGAGGATTGGGTATTGCGGATTGAACATTGAGGATTGAGGATTGAGGATTGGGGATTGAGGATTGACGATTGAGGATTGAGTATTGTGGATTGAGAATTGAGGGTTGATTATTGAAGATTGAGTATTGAGGATTGAAGATTGAGGGTTGAGGATAGAGGATTGAGGATTGAGGATGAGGGCTGAGGGTTGAGGATTGAGGTTTGAGGACTGAGGACTGAGGATTGACGATTGAGAATTGAGGATTGAGGATTGAGGATTGAAGATTGAGGATTGGGTATTGAGGATTGTAGGATGAGGTTTGAAGATTGAGTACTGAGGATTGAAGATTAAGATTCAGGATTGAGGTTTCAGGAGAGAGGACTGAGGATTGGGTATTGAGGATTGAGGATTGAGGATTGATGATCGAGAATTGAGGATTGAGGATTGAAGATTGAGTATTGAGGATTGAAGATTGAGGATTGAGGGTTGGGGATTGAAGATTGAGGACTGAGGATTGAGGATTGAGGATTGGCTATTGCGGAATGAATATTGAGGATTGAGGATTGAGGATTTAGGATTGAGGATTGAGGACTGAGGATTGAAGATTGAGGATTGGGGATTGAGGACTGACGATTGAGGACTGAGTATTGATGATCGAGAATTGAGGATTGAGGATTGAAGATTGAGTATTGAGGATTGAAGATTGAGGATTGAGGGTTGGGGATTGAAGATTGAGGACTGAGGATTGAGGATTGAGGATTGAGCATTGAGGATTGAAGATTGGGGACTGGGGATTGAGGATTGAAGATTGAGGATTAAGGATTGAGGATTGGGGATTGGAGATCTAGGATTGGAGATTGATTATTGAGGATTGAAGATTGAGGGTTGAGGTTTGAGGATTGAGAATTGAGAATTCAGGATGAGGACTGGGGGTTGAGGATTGAGGTTTGAGGTACGAGGATTGAGGATTGAGGTTTGAGGACTGAGGATTGAGGATTGACTACTGAGGATTGAGGATTGAGGATTGAAGATTGAGTATTGAGGATTGAAGATTGAGGATTACGCATTGAAGATTGAGTATTGAGGGTTGAAGATTGAGGATTGAGGATTGAGGGTTGAGAATTGACGATGAGGGCTGAGGGTTTGAGGATTGAGGTTTGAGGACTGAGGACTGAGGATTAAGGATTGAGAATTGAGGACTGTAGATTGAGGATTGAGGATTGAAGATTGAGGATTGGGTATTGAGTATTGAACATTGAGTATTGAGGATTGAGGATCGAGGATTGAGGATTGAGGATTGAAGATTGAATATTGATGATTGTAGATTGAGGATTGAGGATTGAGCGTTGTGGATTGAGGACGAGGACTGAGGGTTGAGTATTGATGTTTGAGGTCTGAGGATTGAGGATTGAGGATTGAGAATTGAGGATTGAGGATTGAGGATTGAAGATTGAGGATTGGGTATTGAGGATTGAAGATTGAGGATTGAGGATTGAGGATTGAGAATTGAGAATTGAGGATAAGGACTGAGGGTTGAGGGTTGAGGTTTGAGGAATGAGGATTGAGGAGTGAGGATTGAAGATTGAGGATTGGGTATTGAGGATTGAACATTGAGGATTGAGGATTGAGGATCGAGGATTGAGGATTGAGGATTGAAGATTGAATATTGATGATTGTAGATTGAGGATTGAGGATTGAGTGTTGTGGATTGAGGACGAGGACTGAGGGATGAGTATTGATGTTTGAGGTCTGAGGATTGAGGATTGAGGATTGAGAATTGAGGATTGATGATTGAGGATTGAAGATTGAGGATTGGGTATTGAGGATTGAAGAATGAGGACTGAGGATTTAGGACTGAGGATTGAGGATTGAAGATTGAGTATTGAGGACTGAAGATTGAGGATTGAGTATTGAGGATTGAGGACTGAGGATTGAGGATTGAGGATTGAAGATTGAGGATTGATGATTGAAGGTTGAGGATTGAGGATTGATGATTAAAGATTGAGTATTGAGGATTGAAGATTGAGGATTGATGATTGAGGATTGACGATTGAGGATTGAGGATTGAGGATTGAGGATTGTGGATTGAGTATTGAAGATTGAGGATTGATGACTGAGGATTGAGTATTGAGGATTGAGAATTGATGATTGAGTATTGAGGATTGAGCATTGAAGATTGAGTATTGAGGATTGAAGGTTGAGGATTGTGGATTGAGGATTGAGGATTGAGGATTGAATATTGAGAATTGGGGACTGAGTGTTGAGGGTTCAATGATGAGAATTGATGTTTGTGGATAGAGGTTTGAAGATTGCAGATTGAGTATTGAGTTTTGAAAGCTGTGAATTGATAATATTCTATTGAGGATTGAGGGTTGACAACTGATTGTTGAGGACTGAGGGCTGAAGCTTGAGGATTCAGGATTGAGGATTCAGGATTGAGGTTTGAGGAGAGATGACTGAGGATTGAGGATTGAGGATTGAGAATTGAGGATTGAGGATTGTGGATTGAAGATTGAGGATTGGCTGTTGAGGATTGAACATCGAGGACTGAGGATTGAGGATTGAGGATTGAGGATTGAGGATTGAATGTTGAATATTGATGAATGAAGATTGAGGATTGAGTATTGAGGGTTGTGGATTGAGAACGAGGACTGAGGGTTGAGTGTTGATGCCTGAGGTCTGAGGACTGAGGATTGAGGATTGCGACCTGAGGATGGAGGATTGGGGATTCAAGATTGAGGATTGGGTATTGAGGATTGAAGAATGAGGATTGAAGAATGAGGATTGGGGATTGAGTACTGAGGATTGAGGATTGAATATTGAGTATTGAGGATTGAATATTGAGGATTGAGGATTGAGGATTGAGGATTGAGGATTGAAGATTGAGTATTGAGGATTGAAGATTGAGGATTGGGTATTGAGGATTGAAGAATGAGTGTTGAGTGTTGAGGATTGAGGATTGAGGATTGAGGATTCAGGATTGAGGATTCAGGATTGAGGTTTGAGGACTGAGGATTGAGGGTTGAGGATTGGGGATTGAGGATTGAGGATTGAGGATTGAAGATTGAGGATTGGGTATTGAGGATTGAACATTGAGGATTGAGGATTGAGTATTGAAGATTGAGGATCGAGGATTGAGGGTTGTGGATTGAGGACGATGACTCAGGGCTGAGTGTTGATGTTTGAGGTCTGAGGATTGAGGATTGAGGATTGAGAATTGAGGATTGAGGATTGAGGATTGAAGATTGAGGATTGGGTGTTGAGGATTGAAGAATGAGGATTGAGGATTGCGGATTGAGGATTGAGGGTCGAAGATTGAGTATTGAGGATTGAAGATTGAGGATTGAGGATTGATGATTGAGGATTGAGGAATGAGGATTGAAGGTTGAGGATGGGGTATTGCTGAATGAACATTGAGGATTGAGGATTGAGGATTTAGGATTGAGGATTGAGGACTGAAGATTAAATATTGACGATTGAAGACTGAGGATTGAGGATTGATGGTTGTGGATTGAGGACGAGGACTGAGGGTTCAGTATTGCTGTTTGAAGACTGAGGATTGAGGGTTGAGGATTGAGAGTTGAGGATTGAGGATTGAGGATTGAAGATTGAGGATTGGGTATTGAGGATTGAAGAATGAGGATTGAGGATTGAGGGTTGAGGATTGAGGATTGAAGACTGAGTGTTGAGGGTTGCGTGATGAGAATTGATGTGTGTGGATAGAGATTTGAAGATTGCAGATTGAGTATTGAGTATTGAAAACTGTGAATTGATGATATTCTATTGAGGATTGAGGATTGACAACTGATTGTTGAGGACTGAGGTCTGAAGATTGAGGATTCAGGATTGAGGATTCAGGTTTGATGTTTGAGGACTGAGGATTGAGGATTGAGGATTGAGGATTGGGGATTGAGGATTGAGGGTTGAGGATTGAAGATTGAGGATTGGGTATTGCGGATTGAACATTGAGGATTGAGGATTGAGGATTGGGGATTGAGGATTGACGATTGAGGATTGAGTATTGTGGATTGAGAATTGAGGGTTGATTATTGAAGATTGAGTATTGAGGATTGAAGATTGAGGGTTGAGGATAGAGGATTGAGGATTGAGGATGAGGGCTGAGGGTTGAGGATTGAGGTTTGAGGACTGAGGACTGAGGATTGACGATTGAGAATTGAGGATTGAGGATTGAGGATTGAAGATTGAGGATTGGGTATTGAGGATTGTAGGATGAGGTTTGAAGATTGAGTACTGAGGATTGAAGATTAAGATTCAGGATTGAGGTTTCAGGAGAGAGGACTGAGGATTGGGTATTGAGGATTGAGGATTGAGGATTGAAGATTGAGGATTGGGTATTGAGGATTGAACATTGAGGATTGAGGATTGAGTAGTGAAGATTGAGGATCGAGGATTGAGGGTTGTGGATTGAGGACGAGGACTGAGGGTTGAGTATTGATGTTTGAGGTCTGAGGATTGAGGATTGAGGATTGAGAATTGAGGATTGAGGATTGAGGATTGAAGATTGGGGATTGGATGTTGAGGATTGAAGAATGAGGATTGAGGATTGAGGATTGATTGTTGAGGGTTGAAGATTGAGTTTTGAGGATTGAAGATTGAGGATTGAGGATTGAGGATTGAGGATTAAGGATTGAGGATTGAAGATTGAGGATTGGGTATTGCGGATTGAACATTGAGGATTGAGGATTGAGGATTGAGGATTGAGGATCGAGGACTGAAGATTGAATATTGATGATTGAAGATTGAGGATTGAGGATTGAGGATTGAGGATTGAGGATTGAAGATTGAGTATTGAGGATTGAAGCCTGACGATTGAGGATTGAGGATTGACGATTGAGAATAGAGGATTGAGGATTGAGGATTGAAGATTGAGGATTGGGTATTGAGGATTGAAGAATGAGGATTGAGGATTGAGGATTGAGGATTGAGGATTGAGAATTGAGTATTGTGGATTGAAGATTAAGATTGAGGATTGAGGATTGAGGGTTGAGGGTTGAGGATTGAGTTTTGAGGATTGAAGATTGAGGTTTGAGGATTGAGGATTGAGGATTGAGGATTGAAGATTGAGTATTGAGGATTGAAGCCTGACGATTGAGGATTGAGGATTGACGATTGAGAATAGAGGATTGAGGATTGAGGATTGAAGATTGAGGATTGGGTATTGAGGATTGAAGAATGAGGATTGAGGATTGAGGATTGAGGATTGAGGATTGAAGACTGAGTGTTGAGGGTTGAGTGATGAGAATTGATGTTTGTGGATAGAGATTTGAAGATTGCAGATTGAGTATTGAGTATTGAAAACTGTGAATTGATGATATTCTATTGAGGATTGAGGATTGACAACTGATTGTTGAGGACTGAGGGCTGAAGATTGAGGATTCAGGATTGAGGATTCAGGATTGAGGGTTGAGGAGTGAGGATTGAGGATTGAGAATTGAGGATTGAGGATTGAGGATTGAGGATTGAAGGTTGAGGATTGAGGATTGAGGGTTGTGGATTGAGGATGAATACTGAGGGTTGGGTATTGATGTTTGACGTCAGAGGATTGAGGATTGAGGATTGAGAATTGAGGATTGCGGATTGAGGATTGAAGATTGAGTATTGGGTATTGAGGAATGAAGAAAGAGGATTGAGGACTGAGGATTAAGGATTGAGGATTGAAGATGGAGTATTGAGGATTGAAGATTGAGGTTTGAGGTACGAGGATTGAGGGTTGAGGATTGAGTATTGAAGATTGAGAATTGATGATTGAGGAATGAGGATTGAGGATTGAGGATTGAGTATTGAGGACTGAGGATTGAAGATTGAGGATTGAGGATTGAGGATTAAAGATTGAGTACTGAGGATTGAAGATTGAGAATTGTGGATTGAGGATTGAACATTGAGGACTGAGTGTTGAGGGTTGAGTGATGAGAATTGATGTTTGTGGATAGAGATTTGAAGATTCCAGATTGAGTATTGTGTATTGAAAACTGTGAATTGAGGATATTCTATTGAGGATTGAGGATTGTCACCTGATTGTTGAGGACTGAGTGCTGAAGATTGAGGATTCAGGATTGGGGATTCAGAATTGAGGTTTGAGGACTGAGGATAGAGGATTGAAGATTGAAGATTGAGTGTTGAGGATTGAAGATTGAGGATTGAGGATTGAGGATTGAGGATTGAGGATGAGGGCTGAGGGTTGAGGGTTGAGGTTTAAGGACTGAGGACTGAGGATTGAGGATTGAGAATAGAGGATTGAGGATTGAGGATTGAAGATTGAGGATTTGGTATTGAGGATTGAGGAATGAGGATTGAGGATTGAGGATTGAAGATTGAGTATTGAGTATTGAAGACTGACGATTGAGGATTGTGGATTGAAGATTGAGGATTGAACATTGAGGACTGAGTGTTAAGGGTTGAGTGATGAGAATTGATGCTTGTGGATAGAGGTTTGAGGATTGCAGATTGAGTCTTGAGTATTGAAAGCTGTGAATTTAGGATATTCTATTGAGGATTCAGGATAGTCAACTGATTGTTGAGTACTGAGAGCTGAAGATTGAGGATTCAGGATTGAGGATTCAGAATTGAGGTTTGAGGACTGAGGATTGAGGACTGAAGATTGATTATTGAGGATTGAAGATTGAGGATTGAGGATTGAGGATTGAGGATTGAGGATTGAGGATGAGAGCTGTGCGTTGAGGATTGAGGTTTGAGGGCTGAGGACTGAGGAATGAGGATTGAGAATTGGGGATTGAGGATTGAGTATTGAAGATTGAGGATTGGGTATTGAGGATTGAAGGATGAGGCTTGAGGATTGAGGATTGAGGATTGAGGATTGAAGATTGAGTATTGAGGTTTGAAGACTGACGATTGAGGGTAGAGGATTGAGGATTGAGGATTGAGGATTGATGATTGAGTATTGAGGACTGAAGATTGAGGATTGAGGCTTGAGGATTGAGGATTGAGGATTGAGGATTGAAGATTGAGGATTGGGGACTGAGTGTTGAGGGTTGAGTTATGAGAATTGATGTTTGTGGATAGATATTTGAAGATTCCAGATTGAGCATTGTGTATTGAAAACTGTGAATTGATGATATTCTATTGAGGATTGAGAATTGACAACTGATTGTTGAGTACTGAGGGCTGAAGATTGAGGATTCAGGATTGGGAATCCAGAATTGATGATTGAGGACTGAGGACTGAGGGTTGAAGATAGGGTATTGAGGATTGAAGATTGAGGATTAAGGATTGAGGATTGGGGACTGAGGATCTAGGACTGAAAATTGATTATTGAGGGTTGAAGATTGGGGATTGAGGATTGAGGATTGAGAATTGAGAATTGAGGATAAGGACTGAGGGTTGAGGGTTGAGGTTTGAGGAATGAGGATTGAGGAGTGAGGATTGAAGATTGAGGATTGGGTATTGAGGATTGAACATTGAGGATTGAGGATTGAGGATCGAGGATTGAGGATTGAGGATTGAAGATTGAATATTGATGATTGTAGATTGAGGATTGAGGATTGAGTGTTGTGGATTGAGGACGAGGACTGAGGGATGAGTATTGATGTTTGAGGTCTGAGGATTGAGGATTGAGGATTGAGAATTGAGGATTGATGATTGAGGATTGAAGATTGAGGATTGGGTATTGAGGATTGAAGAATGAGGACTGAGGATTTAGGACTGAGGATTGAGGATTGAAGATTGAGTATTGAGGACTGAAGATTGAGGATTGAGTATTGAGGATTGAGGATTGAGGATTGAGGATTGAGGATTGAGGATTGAGGATTGATGATTGAAGGTTGAGGATTGAGGATTGATGATTAAAGATTGAGTATTGAGGATTGAAGATTGAGGATTGATGATTGAGGATTGACGATTGAGGATTGAGGATTGAGGATTGAGGATTGTGGATTGAGTATTGAAGATTGAGGATTGATGACTGAGGATTGAGGATTGAGGATTGAGAATTGATGATTGAGTATTGAGGATTGAGCATTGAAGATTGAGTATTGAGGATTGAGAATTGAGGATTGATGATTGAGGATTGAAGATTGAGGATTGGCTGTTGAGGATTGAACATCGAGGACTGAGGATTGAGGATTGAGGATTGAGGATTGAGGATTGAATGTTGAATATTGATGAATGAAGATTGAGGATTGAGTATTGAGGCTTGTGGATTGAGAACGAGGACTGAGGGTTGAGTGTTGATGCCTGAGGTCTGAGGACTGAGGATTGAGGATTGCGAACTGAGGATGGAGGATTGGGGATTCAAGATTGAGGATTGGGTATTGAGGATTGAAGAATGAGGATTGAAGAATGAGGATTGGGGATTGAGTACTGAGGATTGAGGATTGAATATTGAGTATTGAGGATTGAATATTGAGGATTGAGGATTGAGGATTGAGGATTGAGGATTGAAGATTGAGTATTGAGGATTGAAGATTGAGGATTGGGTATTGAGGATTGAAGAATGAGTGTTGAGTGTTGAGGATTGAGGATTGAGGATTGAAGACTGAGTGTTGAGTGTTGAGTGATGAGAATTGATGTTTGTGGATTGAGATTTGAAGATTGAAGAATGGGGATTGAGTATTGAAAACTGTGAATTGAGGATATTCTATTGAGGATTGAGGATTGACAACTGATTCTTGAGGACTGAGGGCTGAAGATTGAGGATTCAGGATTGAGGATTCAGGATTGAGGTTTGAGGACTGAGGATTGAGGGTTGAGGATTGGGGATTGAGGATTGAGGATTGAGGATTGAAGATTGAGGATTGGGTATTGAGGATTGAACATTGAGGATTGAGGATTGAGTATTGAAGATTGAGGATCGAGGATTGAGGGTTGTGGATTGAGGACGATGACTCAGGGCTGAGTGTTGATGTTTGAGGTCTGAGGATTGAGGATTGAGGATTGAGAATTGAGGATTGAGGATTGAGGATTGAAGATTGAGGATTGGGTGTTGAGGATTGAAGAATGAGGATTGAGGATTGCGGATTGAGGATTGAGGGTCGAAGATTGAGTATTGAGGATTGAAGATTGAGGATTGAGGATTGATGATTGAGGATTGAGGATTGAGGATTGAAGGTTGAGGATGGGGTATTGCTGAATGAACATTGAGGATTGAGGATTGAGGATTTAGGATTGAGGATTGAGGACTGAAGATTAAATATTGACGATTGAAGACTGAGGATTGAGGATTGATGGTTGTGGATTGAGGACGAGGACTGAGGGTTCAGTATTGCTGTTTGAAGACTGAGGATTGAGGGTTGAGGATTGAGAATTGAGGATTGAGGATTGAGGATTGAAGATTGAGGATTGTGTATTGAGGATTGAAGAATGAGGATTGAGGATTGAGGGTTGAGGATTGAGGATTGAAGACTGAGTGTTGAGGGTTGAGTGATGAGAATTGATGTTTGTGGATAGAGATTTGAAGATTGCAGATTGAGTATTGAGTATTGAAAACTGTGAATTGATGATATTCTATTGAGGATTGAGGATTGACAACTGATTGTTGAGGACTGAGGTCTGAAGATTGAGGATTCAGGATTGAGGATTCAGGTTTGATGTTTGAAGACTGAGGATTGAGGATTGAGGATTGAGGATTGGGGATTGAGGATTGAGGGTTGAGGATTGAAGATTGAGGATTGGGTATTGCGGATTGAACATTGAGGATTGAGGATTGAGGATTGGGGATTGAGGATTGACGATTGAGGATTGAGTATTGTGGATTGAGAATTGAGGGTTGATTATTGAAGATTGAGTATTGAGGATTGAAGATTGAGGGTTGAGGATAGAGGATTGAGGATTGAGGATGAGGGCTGAGGGTTGAGGATTGAGGCTTGAGGACTGAGGACTGAGGATTGACGATTGAGAATTGAGGATTGAGGATTGAGGATTGAAGATTGAGGATTGGGTATTGAGGATTGTAGGATGAGGTTTGAAGATTGAGTACTGAGGATTGAAGATTAAGGTTCAGGATTGAGGTTTCAGGAGAGAGGACTGAGGATTGGGGATTGAGGATTGAGGATTGAGGATTGAAGATTGAGGATTGGGTATTGAGGATTGAACATTGAGGATTGAGGATTGAGTAGTGAAGATTGAGGATCGAGGATTGAGGGTTGTGGATTGAGGACGAGGACTGAGGGTTGAGTATTGATGTTTGAGGTCTGAGGATTGAGGATTGAGGATTGAGAATTGAGGATTGAGGATTGAGGATTGAAGATTGGGGATTGGGTGTTGAGGATTGAAGAATGAGGATTGAGGATTGAGGATTGAGTGTTGAGGGTTGAAGATTGAGTTTTGAGGATTGAAGATTGAGGATTGAGGATTGAGGATTGAGGATTAAGGATTGAGGATTGAAGATTGAGGATTGGGTATTGCGGATTGAACATTGAGGATTGAGGATTGAGGATTGAGGATTGAGGATCGAGGACTGAAGATTGAATATTGATGATTGAAGATTGAGGATTGAGGATTGAGGATTGAGGATTGAGGATTGAAGATTGAGTATTGAGGATTGATGCCTGACGATTGAGGATTGAGGATTGACGATTGAGAATAGAGGATTGAGGATTAAGGATTGAAGATTGAGGATTGGGTATTGAGGATTGAAGAATGAGGATTGAGGATTGAGGATTGAGGATTGAGGATTGAAGATTGAGTATTGTGGATTGAAGATTAAGATTGAGGATTGAGGATTGAGGGTTGAGGGTTGAGGATTGAGTTTTGAGGATTGAAGATTGAGGTTTGAGGATTGAGGATTGAGGATTGAGGATTGAAGATTGAGTATTGAGGATTGAAGCCTGACGATTGAGGATTGAGGATTGACGATTGAGAATAGAGGATTGAGGATTGAGGATTGAAGATTGAGGATTGGGTATTGAGGATTGAAGAATGAGGATTGAGGATTGAGGATTGAGGATTGAGGATTGAAGACTGAGTGTTGAGGGTTGAGTGATGAGAATTGATGTTTGTGGATAGAGATTTGAAGATTGCAGATTGAGTATTGAGTATTGAAAACTGTGAATTGATGATATTCTATTGAGGATTGAGGATTGACAACTGATTGTTGAGGACTGAGGGCTGAAGATTGAGGATTCAGGATTGAGGATTCAGGATTGAGGGTTGAGGAGTGAGGATTGAGGATTGAGAATTGAGGATTGAGGATTGAGGATTGAGGATTGAAGGTTGAGGATTGAGGATTGAGGGTTGTGGATTGAGGATGAATACTGAGGGTTGGGTATTGATATTTGACGTCAGAGGATTGAGGATTGAGGATTGAGAATTGAGGATTGAGGATTGAGGATTGAAGATTGAGTATTGGGTATTGAGGAATGAAGAAAGAGGATTGAGGACTGAGGATTAAGGATTGAGGATTGAAGATGGAGTATTGAGGATTGAAGATTGACGACTGAGGATTGAGGATTGAGGATTGAGGATTGAGGGTTGAGGATTGAGGATTGAAGATTGAGTATTGAGGATTGAAGAATGAGGATTGAGGATTGAGGACTGAGGGTTGAGGGTTGATGATTGAGTATTGAGGATTGAAGATTGAGGATTGAGGATTGATGATTGAGGATTGAGGACTGAGGATTGAAGATTGAGGATTGGGTATTGCGGAGTGAACATTGAGGATTGAGGATTGAGCATTTAGGATTGAGGATTGAGGACTGAAGATTAAATATTGATGATTGAAGATTGAGGATTGAGGATTGATGGTTGTGGATTGAGGACGAGGACTGAGGGTTCAGTATTGCTGTTTGAAGACTGAGGATTGAGGGTTGAGGATTGAGAATTGAGGATTGAGTATTGAGGATTGAAGATTGAGGATTGGGTATTGAGGATTGAAGAATGAGGATTGAGGATTGAGGGTTGAGGATTGAGGATTGAAGACTGAGTGTTGAGGGTTGAGTGATGAGAATTGATGTTTGTGGATAGAGATTTGAAGATTCCAGAATGAGTATTGAGTATTGAAAACTGTGAATTGATGATATTATATTGAGGATTGAGGATTGACAACTGATTGTTGAGGACTGAGGGCTGAAGATTGAGGATTCAGGATTGAGGATTCAGGATTGAGGTTTGAGGACTGAGGATTGAGGATTGACGATTGAAGATTGAGTATTGATGATTGAAGATGGGAGGATTGAGGATTGAGGGTTGAGGATTGAGGACGAGGACTGACGGTTGAGGATTGAGGTTTGAGGATTGTGGATTGAGGATTGAGAATGAGGGCTGAGGGTTGAGGATTGAGGTTTGAGTATAGAATTCTGAGAATTCAGGATATTCTATTGAGTATTGAGAATTGAGGGTTGATGGTTGAGTATTGAGGATTGAGGATTAAGGGTTGAGGATTGAGTATTGAAAATTGAGGATTGATAATTGAGGATTGATGATTGAGGATTGAGGATTGAGGATTGAGGATTGAGGATTGAGGATTGAAGATTCAGTATTGAGGATTGAAGATTGAGTATTGAGGATTGAGGATTGAACATTGCGGACTGAGTGTTGAGGGTTGAGTGATGATAATTGATGTTCGTGGATAGAGGTTTGAAGATTGCAGATCGAGTATTGAATGTTGAAAACTGTGAATTGAGGATATTCTACTGAGGATTGAGGATTGACTACTGATTGTTGAGGATTGAGGGCTGAAGATTGAGGACTCAGGATTGAGGATTCAGAATTGAGGATTGAGGATTGAGGATTGACGATTGAGGATTGAGGATGGAGGATTGAAGATTGAGTATTGAGGATTGAAGATTGAGGATCGAGGATTGAGGATTGAGGATTGAGGATTGAAGATTGAGGATTGGGGACTGAGTGTTGAGGGTTGAATGATGAGAATTGATGTTTGTGGATAGAGATTTGAAGATTGCAGATTGAGTATTGAGTATTGAAAACTGTGAATTGATGATATTCTATTGAGGATTGAGTATTGACGACTGATTGTTGAGGACTCAGGTCTGAAGATTGAGGATTCAGGATTGAGGATTCAGGTTTGACGTTTGAGGACTGAGGATTGAGGATTGAGGATTGAGGATTGGGGATTGAGGATTGACGATTGAGGATTGAGTATTGTCGATTGAGAATTGAGGGTTGATTATTGAAGATTGAGTATTGAGGATTGAAGATTGAGGATTGAGGATTGAGGATTGAGGATTGAAGATTGAGGATTGGGTATTGAGGATTGAACATTGAGGATTGAGGATTGAGTAGTGAAGATTGAGGATCGAGGATTGAGGGTTGTGGATTGAGGACGAGGACTGAGGGTTGAGTATTGATGTTTGAGGTCCGAGGATAGAGGATTGTGGATTGAGAATTGAGGATTGAGGATTGAGGATTGAAGATTGAGGATTGGGTGTTGAGGATTGAAGAATGAGGATTGAGGATTGAGGATTGAGTGTTGAGGGTTGAAGATTGAGTTTTGAGGATTGAAGATTGAGGATTGAGGATTGGGTATTGCGGATTGAACATTGAGGATTGAGGATTGAAGATTGAGGTTTGAGGATTGAGGATTGAGGATTGAGGATTGAAGATTGAGTATTGAGGATTGAAGCCTGACGATTGAGGATTGAGGATTGACGATTGAGAATAGAGGATTGAGGATTGAGGATTGAAGATTGAGGATTGGGTATTGAGGATTGAAGAATGAGGATTGAGGATTGAGGATTGAGGATTGAGGAATGAAGACTGAGTGTTGAGGGTTGAGTGATGAGAATTGATGTTTGTGGATAGAGATTTGAAGATTGCAGATTGAGTATTGAGTATTGAAAACTGTGAATTGATGATATTCTATTGAGGATTGAGGATTGACAACTGATTGTTGAGGACTGAGGGCTGAAGATTGAGGATTCAGGATTGAGGATTCAGGATTGAGGGTTGAGGAGTGAGGATTGAGGATTGAGAATTGAGGATTGAGGATTGAGGATTGAGGATTGAAGGTTGAGGATTGAGGATTGAGGGTTGTGGGTTGAGGATGAATACTGAGGGTTGGGTATTGATGTTTGACGTCAGAGGATTGAGGATTGAGGATTGAGAATTGAGGATTGAGGATTGAGGATTGAAGATTGAGTATTGGGTATTGAGGAATGAAGAAAGAGGATTGAGGACTGAGGATTAAGGATTGAGGATTGAAGATGGAGTATTGAGGATTGAAGATTGACGATTGAGGATTGAGGATTGAGGATTGAGGATTGAGGGTTGAGGATTGAGGATTGAAGATTGAGTATTGAGGATTGAAGAATGAGGATTGAGGATTGAGGATTGAGGGTTGAGGGTTGATGATTGAGTATTGAGGATTGAAGATTGAGGATTGAGGATTGATGATTGAGGATTGAGGATTGAGGATTGAAGATTGAGGATTGGGTATTGCGGAATGAACATTGAGGATTGAGGATTGAGTATTTAGGATTGAGGATTGAGGACTGAAGATTAAATATTGATGATTGAAGATTGAGGATTGAGGATTGATGTTTGTGGATTGAGGACGAGGACTGAGGGTTCAGTATTGCTGTTTGAAGACTGAGGATTGAGGGTTGAGGATTGAGAACTGAGGATTGAGTATTGAGGATTGAAGATTGAGGATTGGGTATTGAGGATTGAAGAATGAGGATTGAGGATTGAGGATTGAGGGTTGAGGATTGAGGATTGAAGACTGAGTGTTGAGGGTTGAGTGATGAGAATTGATGTTTGTGGATAGAGATTTGAAGATTCCAGAATGAGTATTGAGTATTGAAAACTGTGAATTGATGATATTATATTGAGGATTGAGGATTGACAACTGATTGTTGAGGACTGAGGGCTGAAGATTGAGGATTCAGGATTGAGGATTCAGGATTGAGGTTTGAGGACTGAGGATTGAGGATTGACGATTGAAGATTGAGTATTGATGATTGAAGATGGGAGGATTGAGGATTGAGGGTTGAGGATTGAGGACGAGGACTGACGGTTGAGGATTGAGGTTTGAGGATTGTGGATTGAGGATTGAGAATGAGGGCTGAGGGTTGAGGATTGAGGTTTGAGTATAGAATTCTGAGAATTCAGGATATTCTATTGAGTATTGAGAATTGAGGGTTGATGGTAGAGTATTGAGGATTGAGGATTGAGGGTTGAGGATTGAGTATTGAAAATTGAGGATTGATAATTGAGGATTGATGATTGAGGATTGAGGATTGAGGATTGAGGATTGAGGATTGAGGATTGAGGATTGACGATTCAGTATTGAGGATTGAAGATTGAGTATTGAGGATTGAGGATTGAACATTGCGGACTGAGTGTTGAGGGTTGAGTGATGATAATTGATGTTCGTGGATAGAGGTTTGAAGATTGCAGATCGAGTATTGAATGTTGAAAACTGTGAATTGAGGATATTCTACTGAGGATTGAGGATTGACTACTGATTGTTGAGGATTGAGGGCTGAAGATTGAGGACTCAGGATTGAGGATTCAGAATTGAGGATTGAGGATTGAGGATTGACGATTGAGGATTGAGGATGGAGGATTGAAGATTGAGTATTGAGGATTGAAGATTGAGGATCGAGGATTGAGGATTGAGGATTGAGGATTGAAGATTGAGGATTGGGGACTGAGTGTTGAGGGTTGAATGATGAGAATTGATGTTTGTGGATAGAGATTTGAAGATTGCAGATTGAGTATTGAGTATTGAAAACTGTGAATTGATGATATTCTATTGAGGATTGAGTATTGACGACTGATAATTGAGGACTCAGGTCTGAAGATTGAGGATTCAGGATTGAGGATTCAGGTTTGACGTTTGAGGACTGAGGATTGAGGATTGAGGATTGAGGATTGGGGATTGAGGATTGACGATTGAGGATTGAGTATTGTCGATTGAGAATTGAGGGTTGATTATTGAAGATTGAGTATTGAGGATTGAAGATTGAGGATTGAGGATTGAGGATTCAGGATTGAGGTTTGAGGACTGAGGATTGAGGATTGAGGATTGAGGGTTAAGGATTGAAGATTGAGGATTGAAGACTGAGGATCGGGTATTGATGATTGAACATTGAGGATTGAGGATTGAGGATTGAGGATTGAGGATTGAGGATTGAAGGTTGAATATTGATGAATGAAGATTGAGGATTGAGGATTGAAGGTCGTGGATTGAGGACGAGGACTAAGGGTTGAGTATTGATACTTGAGGCCTGAGGATTGAGGATTGAGGATTGCGAATTGAGGATTGAGGATTTAAGATTGAGGATTGGGTATTGAGGATTGAAGATTGAGCATTGAGGATTGAGGACAGAGGATTGAGGATTGAAGATTGAGTATTGAGGATTGAAGATTGACGATTGAGGATTGAGGATTGAGGATTGAGGATAGAGGATTGAGGATTGAGGATTGAAGATTGAGTATTGAGGATTGAAGGTTGAGGATTGAGGATTGAGGATTCAGGATTGAGGATTGAAGATTGAGTACTGAAGATTGAAGATTGAGGATTGAGGATTGAGGATTGAGGATTGAGGATTGAGGATTGAGGATTGAAGATTGAGTATTGGGGATTGAAGATTGAGGATTGAGGATTGAGTATTGAGGATTGAGGATTGAAGATTGAGTACTGAGGATTGAAGATTAAGATTGAGGTTTGAGGATTGAGGACTGAGGATTGAGGATTGCGAATTGAGGATTGAGGATTTAAGATTGAGGATTGGGTATTGAGGATTGAAGATTGAGCATTGAGGATTGAGGACAGAGGATTGAGGATTGAAGATTGAGTATTGAGGATTGAAGATTGACGATTGAGGATTGAGGATTGAGGATTGAGGATAGAGGATTGAGGATTGAGGATTGAAGATTGAGTATTGAGGATTGAAGGTTGAGGATTGAGGATTGAGGATTCAGGATTGAGGATTGAAGATTGAGTACTGAAGATTGAAGATTGAGGATTGAGGATTGAGGATTGAGGATTGAGGATTGAGGATTGAGGATTGAAGATTGAGTATTGGGGATTGAAGATTGAGGATTGAGGATTGAGTATTGAGGATTGAGGATTGAAGATTGAGTACTGAGGATTGAAGATTAAGATTGAGGTTTGAGGATTGAGGACTGAGGATTGAGGATTGAGGATTGAAGGTTCAGTATTGAGGATTGAAGATTGAGAATTGAGGATAGAGGATTGAACATTGAGGACTGAGTGTTGAGGGTTGAGTGATGAGAATTGATGTTTGTGGATAGAGATTTGAAGATTGCAGATTGAGTATTGAGTATTGAAAACTGTGAATTGAGTATATTCTATTGAGGATTGAGGATTGACAACTGATTGTTGAGGACTCAGGGCTGAAGATTGAGGGTTCCGGATTGAGGATTCAGAATTGAAATTTGAGGACTGAGCATTGAGGATTGAAGATTGAGTATTGAGGATTGAAGATTGAGAATTGAGGATTGAGGATTGAGGATTGAGGATGAGGGCTGACGGTTGAGGATTGAGGTTTGAGGTCCGAGGACTGAGGATTGAGGATTGAGAATTGAGGATTGAGGATTGAGGGTTGAAGACTGAGGATTGGGTATTGAGGATTGAAGAATGAGGATTGAGAATTGAGGATTGAGGATTGAGGATTGAAGATTGAGTATTGAGGATTGAAGATTGACGATCGAGGATTTAGAATTGAGGATTGAGTATTGAGGATTGAGGATTGAAGATTGAGTATTGAGGATTGAAGGTTGAGGATTGTGGATTGAGGATTGAGGATTGAGGATTGAAAATTGAGTGTTGGGGACTGAATGTTGAGGGTTGAATGATGAGAATTGATGTTTGTGGATAGAGATTTGAAGATTGCAGGTTGTGTATTGAGTATTGAAAACTGTGAAATCATGGTATTCTATTGAGGATTGTGGATGGACCACTGACTGTTGAGGACTGAGGGCTGAAGATTGAGGATTCAGGATTGAGGATTCAGGATTGAGGTTTGAGGACTGAGGATTGAGGATTGAGGATTGAGGATTGAGGTTTGAGGATTGAGGATTGAAGACTGAGGATCGGGTATTGCTGATTGAACATTGAGGATTGAGGATTGAGGATTGAGGATTGAGGATTGAGGATTGAAGGTTGAATATTGATGAATGAAGATTGAGGATTGAGGGTTGAAGGTCGTGGATTGAGGGCGAGGACTGAGGGTTGAGTATTGATACTTGAGGCCTGAGGATTGAGGATTGAGGATTGCGAATTGAGGATTGAGGATTTAAGATTGAGGATTGGGTATTGAGGATTGAAGATTGAGCATTGAGGATTGAGGACAGAGGATTGAGGATTGAAGATTGAGTATTGAGGATTGAAGATTGACGATTGAGGATTGAGGATTGAGGATTGAGGTTAGAGGATTGAGGATTGAGGATTGAAGATTGAGTATTGAGGATTGAAGATTGAGGATTGAGGATTGAGGATTCAGGATTGAGGATTGAAGATTGAGTACTGAAGATCGAAGATTGAGGATTGAAGATTGAGAATTGAGGATTGAGGATTGAGGATTGAGGATTGAAGATTGAGTATTGGGGATTGAAGACTGAGGATTGAGGATTGAGGATTGAGGATTGAGGATTGAAGATTGAGTACTGAGGATTGAAGATTAAGATTGAGGATTGAGGATTGAGGACTGAGGATTGAGGATTGAGGATTGAAGGTTCAGTATTGAGGATTGAAGATTGAGAATTGAGGATTGAGGACTGAACATTGAGGACTGAGTGTTGAGGGTTGAGTGATGAGAATTGATGTTTGTGGATAGAGATTTGAAGATTGCAGATTGAGTATTGAGTATTGAAAACTGTGAATTGAGTATATTCTATTGAGATTTGAGGATTGACAACTGATTGTTGAGGACTGAGGGCTGAAGATTGAGGGTTCCGGATTGAGCATTCAGAATTGAAATTTGAGGACTGAGCATTGAGGATTGAAGATTGAGTATTGAGGATTGAAGATTGAGAATTGAGGATTGAGGATTGAGGATTGAGGATGAGGGCTGAGGGTTGAGGATTGAGGTTTGAGGACCGAGGACTGAGGATTGAGGATTGAGAATTGAGGATTGAGGATTGAGGGTTGAAGACTGAGGATTGGGTATTGAGGATTGAAGAATGAGGATTGAGGATTGAGGATTGAGTATTGAGGATTGAAGATTGACGATCGAGTATTGAGAATTGAGGATTGAGTATTGAGGATTGAGGATTGAAGATTGAGTATTGAGGATTGAAGGTTGAGGATTGTGGATTGAGGATTGAGGGTTGAGGATTGAAAATTGAAGATTGGGGACTGAATGTTGAGGGTTGAATGATGAGAATTGATGTTTGTGGATAGAGATTTGAAGATTGCAGGTTGAGTATTGAGTATTGAAAACTGTGAAATCATGGTATTCTATTGAGGATTGAGGATGGACCACTGACTGTTGAGGACTGAGGGCTGAAGATTGAGGATTCAGGATTGAGGATTCAGGATTGATGTCTGAGGACTGATGATTGAGGATTGAGGATTGAGGATTGAGGATTGAGGATTGAGGATTGAGGATTGAAGACTGAGGATCGGGTATTGATGATTGAACATTGAGGTTTGAGGATTGAGGATTGAGGATTGAGGATTGAGGATTGAAGGTTGAATATTGATGAATGAAGATTGAGGATTGAGGATTGAAGGTCGTGGATTGAGGACGAGGACTAAGGGTTGCGTATTGATACTTGAGGCCTGAGGATTGAGGATTGAGGATTGCGAATTGAGGATTGAGGATTTAAGATTGAGGATTGGGTATTGAGGATTGAAGATTGAGCATTGAGGATTGAGGACAGAGGTTTGAGGATTGAAGATTGAGTATTGAGGATTGAAGATTGACGATTGAGGATTGAGGATTGAGGATTGAGGATAGAGGATTGAGGATTGAGGATTGAAGATTGAGTATTGAGGATTGAAGATTGAGGATTGAGGATTGAGGATTCAGGATTGAGGATTGAAGATTGAGTACTGAAGATTGAAGATTGAGGATTGAGGATTGAGGATTGAGGATTGAGGATTGAGGATTGAGGATTGAAGATTGAGTATTGGGGATTGAAGATTGAGGATTGAGGATTGAGGATTGAGGATTGAGGATTGAAGATTGAGTATTGGGGATTGAAGATTGAGGATTGAGGATTGAGTATTGAGGATTGAGTATTGAAGATTGAGTACTGAGGATTGAAGATTAAGATTGAGGTTTGAGGATTGAGGACTGAGGATTGAGGATTGAGGATTGAAGGTTCAGTATTGAGGATTGAAGATTGAGAATTGAGGATAGAGGATTGAACATTGAGGACTGAGTGTTGAGGGTTGAGTGATGAGAATTGATGTTTGTGGATAGAGATTTGAAGATTGCAGATTGAGTATTGAGTATTGAAAACTGTGAATTGAGTATATTCTATTGAGGATTGAGGATTGACAACTGATTGTTGAGGACTCAGGGCTGAAGATTGAGGGTTCCGGATTGAGGATTCAGAATTGAAATTTGAGGACTGAGCATTGAGGATTGAAGATTGAGTATTGAGGATTGAAGATTGACGATCGAGGATTTAGAATTGAGGATTGAGTATTGAGGATTGAGGATTGAAGATTGAGTATTGAGGATTGAAGGTTGAGGATTGTGGATTGAGGATTGAGGATTGAGGATTGAAAATTGAGTGTTGGGGACTGAATGTTGAGGGTTGAATGATGAGAATTGATGTTTGTGGATAGAGATTTGAAGATTGCAGGTTGTGTATTGAGTATTGAAAACTGTGAAATCATGGTATTCTATTGAGGATTGTGGATGGACCACTGACTGTTGAGGACTGAGGGCTGAAGATTGAGGATTCAGGATTGAGGATTCAGGATTGAGGTTTGAGGACTGAGGATTGAGGATTGAGGATTGAGGATTGAGGTTTGAGGATTGAGGATTGAAGACTGAGGATCGGGTATTGATGATTGAACATTGAGGATTGAGGATTGAGGATTGAGGATTGAGGATTGAGGATTGAAGGTTGAATATTGATGAATGAAGATTGAGGATTGAGGGTTGAAGGTCGTGGATTGAGGGCGAGGACTGAGGGTTGAGTATTGATACTTGAGGCCTGAGGATTGAGGATTGAGGATTGCGAATTGAGGATTGAGGATTTAAGATTGAGGATTGGGTATTGAGGATTGAAGATTGAGCATTGAGGATTGAGGACAGAGGATTGAGGATTGAAGATTGAGTATTGAGGATTGAAGATTGACGATTGAGGATTGAGGATTGAGGATTGAGGTTAGAGGATTGAGGATTGAGGATTGAAGATTGAGTATTGAGGATTGAAGATTGAGGATTGAGGATTGAGGATTCAGGATTGAGGATTGAAGATTGAGTACTGAAGATCGAAGATTGAGGATTGAAGATTGAGAATTGAGGATTGAGGATTGAGGATTGAGGATTGAAGATTGAGTATTGGGGATTGAAGACTGAGGATTGAGGATTGAGGATTGAGGATTGAGGATTGAAGATTGAGTACTGAGGATTGAAGATTAAGATTGAGGATTGAGGATTGAGGACTGAGGATTGAGGATTGAGGATTGAAGGTTCAGTATTGAGGATTGAAGATTGAGAATTGAGGATTGAGGACTGAACATTGAGGACTGAGTGTTGAGGGTTGAGTGATGAGAATTGATGTTTGTGGATAGAGATTTGAAGATTGCAGATTGAGTATTGAGTATTGAAAACTGTGAATTGAGTATATTCTATTGAGATTTGAGGATTGACAACTGATTGTTGAGGACTGAGGGCTGAAGATTGAGGGTTCCGGATTGAGGATTCAGAATTGAAATTTGAGGACTGAGCATTGAGGATTGAAGATTGAGTATTGAGGATTGAAGATTGAGAATTGAGGATTGAGGATTGAGGATTGAGGATGAGGGCTGAGGGTTGAGGATTGAGGTTTGAGGACCGAGGACTGAGGATTGAGGATTGAGAATTGAGGATTGAGGATTGAGGGTTGAAGACTGAGGATTGGGTATTGAGGATTGAAGAATGAGGATTGAGGATTGAGGATTGAGTATTGAGGATTGAAGATTGACGATCGAGTATTGAGAATTGAGGATTGAGTATTGAGGATTGAGGATTGAAGATTGAGTATTGAGGATTGAAGGTTGAGGATTGTGGATTGAGGATTGAGGGTTGAGGATTGAAAATTGAAGATTGGGGACTGAATGTTGAGGGTTGAATGATGAGAATTGATGTTTGTGGATAGAGATTTGAAGATTGCAGGTTGAGTATTGAGTATTGAAAACTGTGAAATCATGGTATTCTATTGAGGATTGAGGATGGACCACTGACTGTTGAGGACTGAGGGCTGAAGATTGAGGATTCAGGATTGAGGATTCAGGATTGATGTCTGAGGACTGATGATTGAGGATTGAGGATTGAGGATTGAGGATTGAGGATTGAGGATTGAGGATTGAAGACTGAGGATCGGGTATTGATGATTGAACATTGAGGTTTGAGGATTGAGGATTGAGGATTGAGGATTGAGGATTGAAGGTTGAATATTGATGAATGGAGATTGAGGATTGAGGATTGAAGGTCGTGGATTGAGGACGAGGACTAAGGGTTGAGTATTGATACTTGAGGCCTGAGGATTGAGGATTGAGGATTGCGAATTGAGGATTGAGGATTTAAGATTGAGGATTGGGTATTGAGGATTGAAGATTGAGCATTGAGGATTGAGGACAGAGGTTTGAGGATTGAAGATTGAGTATTGAGGATTGAAGATTGACGATTGAGGATTGAGGATTGAGGATTGAGGATAGAGGATTGAGGATTGAGGATTGAAGATTGAGTATTGAGGATTGAAGATTGAGGATTGAGGATTGAGGATTCAGGATTGAGGATTGAAGATTGAGTACTGAAGATTGAAGATTGAGGATTGAGGATTGAGGATTGAGGATTGAGGATTGAGGATTGAGGATTGAAGATTGAGTATTGGGGATTGAAGATTGAGGATTGAGGATTGAGGATTGAAGATTGAGTACTGAGGATTGAAGATTAAGATTGAGGATTGAGGATTGAGGACTGAGGATTGAGGATTGAGGATTGATGGTTCAGTATTGAGGATTGAAGATTGAGAATTGAGGATTGAGGATTGAACATTGAGGACTGAGTGTTGAGGGTTGAGTGATGAGAATTGATGTTTGTGGATAGAGATTTGAAGATTGCAGATTGAGTATTGAGTATTGAAAACTGTGAATTGAGCATATTCTATTGAGGATTGAGGATTGACAACTGATTGTTGAGGACTGAGGGCTGAAGATTGAGGGTTCCGGATTGAGGATTCAGAATTGAAATTTGAGGACTGAGCATTGAGGATTGAAGATTGAGTATTGAGGATTGAAGATTGAGAATTGAGGATTGAGGATTGAGGATTGAGGATGAGGGCTGAGGGTTGAGGATTGAGGTTTGAGGACCGAGGACTGAGGATTGAGGATTGAGAATTGAGGATTGAGGATTGAGGGTTGAAGACTGAGGATTGGGTATTGAGGATTGAAGAATGAGGATTGAGGATTGAGGATTGAGTATTGAGGATTGAACATTGACGATCGAGTAATGAGAATTGAGGTTTGAGTATTGAGGATTGAGGATTGAAGATTGAGTATTGAGGATTGAAGGTTGAGGATTGTGGATTGAGGATTGAGGATTGAGGATTGAAAATTGAGGATTGGGGACTGAATGTTGAGGGTTGAATGATGAGAATTGATGTTTGTGTATAGAGATTTGAAGATTGCAGGTTGAGTATTGAGTATTGAAAACTGTGAAATCATGGTATTCTATTGAGGATTGAGGATGGACCACTGACTGTTGAGGACTGAGGGCTGAAGATTGAGGATTCAGGATTGAGGATTCAGGATTGAGGTTTGAGGACTGAGGATTGAGGATTGAGGATTGAGGATTGAGGATTGCGGATTGAGGATTGATGACTGAGGATCGGGTATTGATGATTGAACATTGAGGATTGAGGATTGAGGATTGAGGATTGAAGATTGAATATTGATGAATGAAGATTGAGGATTGATGATTGAAGGTCGTGGATTGAGGACGAGGTCTGAGGGTTGAGTATTGATACTTGAGGCCTGAGGATTGAGGATTGAGGATTGCGAATTGAGGATTGAGGATTTAAGATTGAGGATTGGGTATTGAGTATTGAAGATTGAGCATTGAGGATTGAGGACAGAGGATTGAGGATTGAAGATTGAGTATTGAGGATTGAAGATTGAAGATTGACGATTGAGGATTGGGTATTGAGGATTGAAGATTGAGCATTGAGGATTGAGGACAGAGGATTGAGGATTGAAGATTGAGTATTGAGGATTGAAGATTGACGCTTGAGGATTGAGCATTGAGGATTGAGGACAGAGGATTGAGGATTGAGGATTGAAGATTGAGAATTGAGGATTGAAGATTGAGGATTGAGGATTGAGGATTCAGGATTGAGGATTGAAGATTGAGTACTGAAGATTGAAGATTGAGGATTGAGGATTGAGGATTGAGGATTGAGGATTGAGGATTGAGGATTGAAGATTGAGTATCGGGGATTGAAGATTGAGGATTGAGGATTGAGGATTGAGGATTGAGGATTGAAGATTGAGTACTGAGGATTGAAGATTGACGATTGAGGATTGAGGATTGAGGATTGAGGATAGAGGATTGAGGATTGAGGATTGAAGATTGAGTATTGAGGATTGAAGATTGAGGATTGAGGATTGAGGATTCAGGATTGAGGATTGAAGATTGAGTACTGAAGATTGAAGATTGAGGATTGAGGATTGAGGATTGAGGATTGAGGATTGAGGATTGATGATTGAAGATTGAGTATTGGGGATTGAAGATTGAGGATTGAGGATTGAGGATTGAGGATTGAGGATTGAAGATTGAGTACTGAGGATTGAAGGTTAAGATTGAGGATTGAGGATTGAGGACTGAGGATTGAGGATTGAGGATTGAGGGTTCAGTATTGAGGATTGAAGATTGAGAATTGAGGATTGAGGATTGAACATTGAGGACTGAGTGTTGAGGGTTGAGTGATGAGAATTGATGTTTGTGGATAGAGATTTGAAGATTGCAGATTGAGTATTGAGTATTGAAAACTGTGAATTGGGTATATTCTATTGAGGATTGAGGATTGACAACTGATTGTTGAGGACTGAGGGCTGAAGATTGAGGGTTCCGGATTGAGGATTCAGAATTGAAATTTGAGGACTGAGCATTGAGGATTGAAGATTGAGTATTGAGGATTGAAGATTGAGAATTGAGGATTGAGGATTGAGGATTGAGGATGAGGGCTGAGGGTTGAGTATTGAGGATTGAAGATTGACGATCGAGTATTGAGAATTGAGGATTGAGTATTGAGGATTGAGGATTGAAGATTGAGGATTCAGGATTGAGGATTCAGGATTGAGGTTTGAGGACTGAGGATTGAGGATTGAGGATTGAAGATTGAGAATTGAGGATTGAGGATTGAGGATTGAGGATGAGGGCTGAGGGTTGAGGATTGAGGTTTGAGGACCGAGGACTGAGGATTGACGATTGAGAATTGAGGATTGAGGATTGAGGGTTGAAGACTGAGGATTGGGTATTGAGGATTGAAGAATGAGGATTGAGGATTGAGGATTGAGTATTGAGGATTGAAGATTGACGATCGAGTAATGAGAATTGAGGATTGAGTATTGAGGATTGAGGATTGAAGATTGAGTATTGAGGATTGAAGGTTGAGGATTGTGGATTGAGGATTGAGGATTGAGGATTGAAAATTGAGGATTGGGGACTGAATGTTGAGGGTTGAATGATGAGAATTGATGTTTGTGGATAGAGATTTGAAGATTGCAGGTTGAGTATTGAGTATTGAAAACTGTGAAATCATGGTATTCTATTGAGGATTGAGGATGGACCACTGACTGTTGAGGACTGAGGGCTGAAGATTGAGGATTCAGGATTGAGGATTCAGGATTGAGGTTTGAGGACTGAGGATTGAGGATTGAGGGTTGAGGATTGAGGATTGAGGATTGAGGATTGAGGATTGAAGACTGAGGATCGGGTATTGATGATTGAACATTGAGGATTGAGGATTGAGGATTGAGGATTGAGGATTGAGGATTGAAGGTTGAATATTGATGAATGAAGATTGAGGATTGAGGATTGAAGGTCGTGGATTGAGGACGTGGACTGAGGGTTGAGTATTGATACTTGAGGCCTGAGGATTGAGGATTGAGGATTGCGAATTGAGGATTGAGGATTTAAGATTGAGCATTGGGTATTGAGGATTGAAGATTGAGCATTGAGGATTGAGGACAGAGGATTGAGGATTGAAGATTGAGTATTGAGGGTTGAAGATTGACGATTGAGGATTGGGTATTGTGGATTGAAGATTGAGCATTGAGGATTGAGGACACAGGATTGAGGATTGAAGATTGAGTATTGAGGATTGAAGATTGACGATTGAGGATTGAGGATTGAGGATTGAGGATAGAGGATTGAGGATTGAGGATTGAAGATTGAGTATTGAGGATTGAAGATTGAGGATCGAGGATTGAGGATTCAGGATTGAGGATTGAAGATTGAGTACTGAAGATTGAAGATTGAGGATTGAGGATTGAGGATTGAGGATTGAGGATTGAGGATTGAGGATTGAAGATTGAGTATTGGGGATTGAAGATTGAGGATTGAGGATTGAGGATTGAGGATTGAGGATTGAAGATTGAGTACTGAGGATTGAAGATTGACGATTGAGGATTGAGGATTGAGGATTGAGGATAGAGGATTGAGGATTGAGGATTGAAGATTGAGTATTGAGGATTGAAGATTGAGGATTGAGGATTGAGGATTGAGGATTGAGGATTGAAGATTGAGTACTGAAGATTGAAGATTGAGGATTGAGGATTGAGGATTGAGGATTGAGGATTGAGGATTGAGGATTGAAGATTGAGTATTGGGGATTGAAGATTGAGGATTGAGGATTGAGGATTGAGGATTGAGGATTGAAGATTGAGTACTGAGGATTGAAGATTAAGATTGAGGATTGAGGATTGAGGACTGAGGATTGAGGATTGAGGATTGAAGGTTCAGTATTGAGGATTGAAGATTGAGAATTGAGGATTGAGGATTGAACATTGAGGACTGAGTGTTGGGGGTTGAGTGATGAGAATTGATGTTTGTGGATAGAGATTTGAAGATTGCAGATTGAGTATTGAGTATTGAAAACTGTGAATTGAGTATATTCTATTGAGGATTGAGGATTGACGACTGATTGTTGAGGACTGAGGGCTGAAGATTGAGGGTTCCGGATTGAGGATTCAGAATTGAAATTTGAGGACTGAGCATTGAGGATTGAAGATTGAGTATTGAGGATTGAAGACTGAGAATTGAGGATTGAGGATTGAGGATTGAGGATGAGGGCTGAGGGTTGAGGATTGAGGTTTGAGGACCGAGGACTGAGGATTGAGGATTGAGAATTGAGGATTGAGGATTGAGGGTTGAAGACTGAGGATTGGGTATTGAGGATTGAAGAATGAGGATTGAGGATTGAGGATTGAGTATTGAGGATTGAAGATTGACGATCGAGTAATGAGAATTGAGGATTGAGTATTGAGGATTGAGGATTGAAGATTGAGTATTGAGGATTGAAGGTTGAGGATTGTAGATTGAGGATTGAGGATTGAGGATTGAAAATTGAGGATTGGGGACTGAATGTTGAGGGTTGAATGATGAGAATTGAAGTTTGTGGATAGAGATTTGAAGATTGCAGGTTGAGTATTGAGTATTGAAAACTGTGAAATCATGGTATTCTTTTGAGGATTGAGGATGGACCACTGACCGTTGAGGACTGAGGGCTGAAGATTGAGGATTCAGGATTGAGGATTCAGGATTGAGGTTTGAGGACTGAGGATTGAGGATTGAGGATTGAGGATTGAGGATTGAGGATTGAGGATTGAAGACTGAGGATCGGGTATTGATGATTGAACATTGAGGATTGAGGATTGAGGATTGAGGATTGAGGATTGAGGATTGAAGATTGAATATTGATGAATGAAGATTGAGGATTGATGATTGAAGGTCGTGGATTGAGGACGAGGACTGAGGGTTGGGTATTGATACTTGAGGCCTGAGGATTGAGGATTGAGGATAGCGAATTGAGGATTGAGGATTTAAGATTGAGGATTGGGTATTGAGGATTGAAGATTGAGCATTGAGGATTGAGGACAGAGGATCGAGGATTGAAGATTGAGTATTGAGGATTGAAGATTGAAGATTGACGATTGAGGATTGGGTATTGAGGATTGAAGATTGAGCATTGAGGATTGAGGACAGAGGATTGAGGATTGAAGGTTGAGTACTGAGGATTGAAGATTGACGATTGAGGATTGAGGATTGAGGATTGAGGATAGAGGATTGAGGATTGAGGATTGAAGATTGAGTATTGAGAATTGAAGATTGAGGATTGAGGATTGAGGATTGAGGATTGAAGGTTGAGTACTGAGGATTGAAGATTGACGATTGAGGATTGAGGATTGAGGATTGAGGATAGAGGATTGAGGATTGAGGATTGAAGATTGAGTATTGAGAATTGAAGATTGAGGATTGAGGATTGAGGATTCAGGATTGAGGATTGAAGATTGAGTACTGAAGATTGAAGATTGAGGATTGAAGATTGAAGATTGACGATTGAGGATTGGGTATTGAGGATTGAAGATTGAGCATTGAGGATTGAGGACAGAGGATTGAGGATTGAAGAATGAGTATTGAGGATTGAAGATTGACGATTGAGGATTGAGCATTGAGGATTGAGGACAGAGGATTGAGGATTGAGGATTGAAGATTGAGTATTGAGGATTGAAGATTGAGGATTGAGGATTGAGGATTCAGGATTGAGGATTGAAGATTGAGTACTGAAGATTGAAGATTGAGGATTGAGGATTGAGGATTGAGGATTGAGGATTGAGGATTGAGGATTGAAGATTGAGTATCGGGGATTGAAGATTGAGGATTGAGGATTGAGGATTGAGGATTGAGGATTGAAGATTGAGTACTGAGGATTGAAGATTGACGATTGAGGATTGAGGATTGAGGATTGAGGATAGAGGATTGAGGATTGAGGATTGAAGATTGAGGATTGAAGATTGAAGATTGACGATTGAGGATTGGGTATTGAGGATTGAAGATTGAGCATTGAGGATTGAGGACAGAGGATTGAGGATTGAAGAATGAGTATTGAGGATTGAAGATTGACGATTGAGGATTGAGCATTGAGGATTGAGGACAGAGGATTGAGGATTGAGGATTGAAGATTGAGTATTGAGGATTGAAGATTGAGGATTGAGGATTGAGGATTCAGGATTGAGGATTGAAGATTGAGTACTGAAGATTGAAGATTGAGGATTGAGGATTGAGGATTGAGGATTGAGGATTGAGGATTGAGGATTGAAGATTGAGTATCGGGGATTGAAGATTGAGGATTGAGGATTGAGGATTGAGGATTGAGGATTGAAGATTGAGTACTGAGGATTGAAGATTGACGATTGAGGATTGAGGATTGAGGATTGAGGATAGAGGATTGAGGATTGAGGATTGAAGATTGAGTATTGAGGATTGAAGATTGAGGATTGAGGATTGAGGATTCAGGATTGAGGATTGAAGATTGAGTACTGAAGATTGAAGATTGAGGATTGAGGATTGAGGATTGAGGATTGAGGATTGAGGATTGATGATTGAAGATTGAGTATTGGGGATTGAAGATTGAGGATTGAGGATTGAGGATTGAGGATTGAGGATTGAAGATTGAGTACTGAGGATTGAAGGTTAAGATTGAGGATTGAGGATTGAGGACTGAGGATTGAGGATTGAGGATTGAGGGTTCAGTATTGAGGATTGAAGATTGAGAATTGAGGATTGAGGATTGAACATTGAGGACTGAGTGTTGAGGGTTGAGTGATGAGAATTGATGTTTGTCGATAGAGGTTTGAAGATTGCAGATTGAGTATGGAGTATTGAAAACTGTGAATTGAGTATATTCTATTGAGGATTGAGGATTGACAACTGATTGTTGAGGACTGAGGGCTGAAGATTGAGGGTTCCGGATTGAGGATTCAGAATTGAAATTTGAGGACTGAGCATTGAGGATTGAAGATTGAGTATTGAGGATTGAAGATTGAGAATTGAGGATTGAGGATTGAGGATTGAGGATGAGGGCTGAGGGTTGAGGATTGAGGTTTGAGGACCGAGGACTGAGGATTGACGATTGAGAATTGAGGATTGAGGATTGAGGGTTGAAGACTGAGGATTGGGTATTGAGGATTGAAGAATGAGGATTGAGGATTGAGGATTGAGTATTGAGGATTGAAGATTGACGATCGAGTAATGAGAATTGAGGATTGAGTATTGAGGATTGAGGATTGAAGATTGAGTATTGAGGATTGAAGGTTGAGGATTGTGGATTGAGGATTGAGGATTGAGGATTGAAAATTGAGGATTGGGGACTGAATGTTGAGGGTTGAATGATGAGAATTGATGTTTGTGGATAGAGATTTGAAGATTGCAGGTTGAGTATTGAGTATTGAAAACTGTGAAATCATGGTATTCTATTGAGGATTGAGGATGGACCACTGACTGTTGAGGACTGAGGGCTGAAGATTGAGGATTCAGGATTGAGGATTCAGGATTGAGGTTTGAGGACTGAGGATTGAGGATTGAGGGTTGAGGATTGAGGATTGAGGATTGAGGATTGAGGATTGAAGACTGAGGATCGGGTATTGATGATTGAACATTGAGGATTGAGGATTGAGGATTGAGGATTGAGGATTGAGGATTGAAGGTTGAATATTGATGAATGAAGATTGAGGATTGAGGATTGAAGGTCGTGGATTGAGGACGTGGACTGAGGGTTGAGTATTGATACTTGAGGCCTGAGGATTGAGGATTGAGGATTGCGAATTGAGGATTGAGGATTTAAGATTGAGCATTGGGTATTGAGGATTGAAGATTGAGCATTGAGGATTGAGGACAGAGGATTGAGGATTGAAGATTGAGTATTGAGGGTTGAAGATTGACGATTGAGGATTGGGTATTGTGGATTGAAGATTGAGCATTGAGGATTGAGGACACAGGATTGAGGATTGAAGATTGAGTATTGAGGATTGAAGATTGACGATTGAGGATTGAGGATTGAGGATTCAGGATAGAGGATTGAGGATTGAGGATTGAAGATTGAGTATTGAGGATTGAAGATTGAGGATCGAGGATTGAGGATTCAGGATTGAGGATAGAAGATTGAGTACTGAAGATTGAAGATTGAGGATTGAGGATTGAGGATTGAGGATTGAGGATAGAGGATTGAGGATTGAGGATTGAAGATTGAGTATTGAGGATTGAAGATTGAGGATTGAGGATTGAGGATTGAGGATTGAGGATTGAAGATTGAGTACTGAAGATTGAAGATTGAGGATTGAGGATTGAGGATTGAGGATTGAGGATTGAGGATTGAGGATTGAAGATTGAGTATTGGGGATTGAAGATTGAGGATTGAGGATTGAGGATTGAGGATTGAGGATTGAAGATTGAGTACTGAGGATTGAAGATTAAGATTGAGGATTGAGGATTGAGGACTGAGGATTGAGGATTGAGGATTGAAGGTTCAGTATTGAGGATTGAAGATTGAGAATTGAGGATTGAGGATTGAACATTGAGGACTGAGTGTTGGGGGTTGAGTGATGAGAATTGATGTTTGTGGATAGAGATTTGAAGATTGCAGGTTGAGTATTGAGTATTGAAAACTGTGAAATCATGGTATTCTATTGAGGATTGAGGATGGACCACTGACCGTTGAGGACTGAGGGCTGAAGATTGAGGATTCAGGATTGAGGATTCAGGATTGAGGTTTGAGGACTGAGGATTGAGGATTGAGGATTGAGGATTGAGGATTGAGGATTGAGGATTGAAGACTGAGGATCGGGTATTGATGATTGAACATTGAGGATTGAGGATTGAGGATTGAGGATTGAGGATTGAGGATTGAAGATTGAATATTGATGAATGAAGATTGAGGATTGATGATTGAAGGTCGTGGATTGAGGACGAGGACTGAGGGTTGGGTATTGATACTTGAGGCCTGAGGATTGAGGATTGAGGATAGCGAATTGAGGATTGAGGATTTAAGATTGAGGATTGGGTATTGAGGATTGAAGATTGAGCATTGAGGATTGAGGGCAGAGGATCGAGGATTGAAGATTGAGTATTGAGGATTGAAGATTGAAGATTGACGATTGAGGATTGGGTATTGAGGATTGAAGATTGAGCATTGAGGATTGAGGACAGAGGATTGAGGATTGAAGGTTGAGTACTGAGGATTGAAGATTGACGATTGAGGATTGAGGATTGAGGATTGAGGATAGAGGATTGAGGATTGAGGATTGAAGATTGAGTATTGAGAATTGAAGATTGAGGATTGAGGATTGAGGATTGAGGATTGAAGGTTGAGTACTGAGGATTGAAGATTGACGATTGAGGATTGAGGATTGAGGATTGAGGATAGAGGATTGAGGATTGAGGATTGAAGATTGAGTATTGAGAATTGAAGATTGAGGATTGAGGATTGAGGATTCAGGATTGAGGATTGAAGATTCAGTACTGAAGATTGAAGATTGAGGATTGAGGATTGAGGATCGAGGATTGAGGATTGAGGATTGAGGATTGAAGATTGAGTATTGGGGATTGAAGATTGAGGATTGAGGATTGAGGATTGAGGATTGAGGATTGAAGATTGAGTACTGAGGATTGAAGATTAAGATTGAGGATTGAGGATTGAGGACTGAGGATTGAGGATTGAGGATTGAAGGTTCAGTATTGAGGATTGAAGATTGAGAATTGAGGATTGAGGATTGAACATTGAGGACTGAGTGTTGAGGGTTGAGTGATGAGAATTGATGTTTGTGGATAGAGATTTGAAGATTGCAGATTGAGTATTGAGTATTGAAAACTGTGAATTGAGTATATTCTATTGAGGGTTGAGGATTGACAACTGATTGTTGAGGACTGAGGGCTGAAGATTGAGGGTTCCGGATTGAGGATTCAGAATTGAAATTTGAGGACTGAGCATTGAGGATTGAAGATTGAGTATTGAGGATTGAAGATTGAGAATTGAGGATTGAGGATTGAGGATTGAGGATGAGGGCGGAGGGTTGAGGATTGAGGTTTGAGGACCGAGGACTGAGGATTGAGGATTGAGAATTGAGGATTGAGGATTGAGGGTTGAAGACTGAGGATTGGGTACTGAGGATTGATGAATGAGGATTGAGGATTGAGGATTGAGTATTGAGGATTGAAGATTGACGATCGAGTATTGAGAATTGAGGATTGAGTATTGAGGATTGAGGATTGAAGATTGAGTATTGAGGATTGAAGGTTGAGGATTGTGGATTGAGGATTGAGGATTGAGGATTGAAAATTGAGGATTGGGGACTGAATGTTGAGGGTTGAATGATGAGAATTGATGTTTGTGGATAGAGATTTGAAGATTGCAGGTTGAGTATTGAGTATTGAAAACTGTGAAATCATGGTATTCTATTGAGGATTGAGGATGGACCACTGACTGTTGAGGACTGAGGGCTGAAGATTGAGGATTCAGGATTGAGGATTCAGGATTGAGGTTTGAGGACTGAGGATTGAGGATTGAGGATTGAGGATTGAGGATTGAGGATTGAGGATTGAAGACTGAGGATCGGGTATTGATGATTGAACATTGAGGATTGAGGATTCAGGATTGAGGATTGAGGATTGAGGATTGAAGGTTGAATATTGATGAATGAAGATTGAGGATTGAGGATTGAAGGTCGTGGATTGAGGGCGAGGACTGAGGGTTGAGTATTGATACTTGAGGCCTGAGGATTGAGGATTGAGGATTGCGAATTGAGGATTGAGGATTTAAGATTGAGGATTGGGTATTGAGGATTGAAGATTGAGCATTGAGGATTGAGTACAGAGGATTGAGGATTGAAGATTGAGTATTGAGGATTGAAGATTGACGATTGAGGATTGGGTATTGAGGATTGAAGATTGAGCATTGAGGATTGAGGACAGAGGATTGGGGATTGAAGATTGAGTATTGAGGATTGAAGATTGACGATTGAGGATTGAGGATTGAGGATTGAGAATAGAGGATTGAGGATTGAGGATTGAAGATTGAGTATTGAGTATTGAGGGTTGAGGATCGAGGATTGAGGATTCAGGATTGAGGATTGAAGATTGAGTACTGAAGATTGAAGATTGAGGATTGAGGATTGAGGATTGAGGATTGAGGATTGAGGATTGAGGATTGAAGATTGAGTATTGGGGATTGAAGATTGAGGATTGAGGATTGAGGATTGAGGATTGAGGATTGAAGATTGAGTAGTGAGGATTGAAGATTGACGATTGAGGATTGAGGATTGAGGATTGAGGATAGAGGATTGAGGATTGAGGATTGAAGATTGAGTATTGAGGGTTGAAGTTTGAGGATTGAGGATTGAGGATTGAGGATTGAGGATTGAAGATTGAGTACTGAAGATTGAGGGTTGAGGATTGAGGATTGAGGATTGAGGATTGAGGATTGAGGATTGAGTGTTGAAGACTGAGGATTGGGTATTGAGGATTGAAGAATGAGGATTGAGGATTGAGGATTGAGTATAGAGGATTGAAGATTGACGATCGAGTAATGAGAATTGAGGATTGAGTATTGAGGATTGAGGATTGAAGATTGAGTATTGAGGATTGAAGGTTGAGGATTGTGGATTGAGGATTGAGGATTGAGGATTGAAAATTGAGGATTGGGGACTGAATGTTGAGGGTTGAATGATGAGAATTGATGTTTGTGGATAGCGATTTGAAGATTGCAGGTTGAGTATTGAGTATTGAAAACTGTGAAATCATGGTATTCTATTGAGGATTGAGGATGGACCACTGACTGTTGAGGACTGAGGGCTGAAGATTGAGGATTCAGGATTGAGGATTCAGGATTGAGGTTTGAGGACTGAGGATTGAGGATTGAGGATTGAGGATAGAGGATTGAGGATTGAGGATTGAAGATTGAGTATTGAGGATTGAAGATTGAGGATCGAGGATTGAGGATTCAGGATTGAGGATTGAAGATTGAGTACTGAAGATTGAAGATTGAGGATTGAGGATTGAGGATTGAGGATTGAGGATTGAGGATTGAGGATTGAAGATTGAGTATTGGGGATTGAAGATTGAGGATTGAGGATTGAGGATTGAGGATTGAGGATTGAAGATTGAGTACTGAGGATTGAAGATTGACGATTGAGGATTGAGGATTGAGGATTGAGGATAGAGGATTGAGGATTGAGGATTGAAGATTGAGTATTGAGGATTGAAGATTGAGGATTGAGGATTGAGGATTCAGGATTGAGGATTGAAGATTGAGTACTGAAGATTGAAGATTGAGGATTGAGGATTGAGGATTGAGGATTGAGGATTGAGGATTGAGGATTGAAGATTGAGTACTGAGGATTGAAGATTAAGATTGAGGATTGAGGATTGATGAATGAGGATTGAGGATTGAGGATTGAGTATTGAGGATTGAAGATTGACGATCGAGTATTGAGGATTGAGGATTGAGTATTGAGGATTGAGGATTGAAGATTGAGTATTGAGGATTGAAGGTTGAGGATTGTGGATTGAGGATTGAGGATTGAGGATTGAAAATTGAGGATTGGGGACTGAATGTTGAGGGTTGAATGATGAGAATTGATGTTTGTGGATAGAGATTTGAAGATTGCAGGTTGAGTATTGAGTATTGAAAACTGTGAAATCATGGTATTCTATTGAGGATTGAGGATGGACCACTGACTGTTGAGGACTGAGGGCTGAAGATTGAGGATTCAGGATTGAGGATTCAGGATTGAGGTTTGAGGACTGAGGATTGAGGATTGAGGATTGAGGATTGAGGATTGAGGATTGAGGATTGAAGACTGAGGATCGGGTATTGATGATTGAACATTGAGGATTGAGGATTGAGGATTGAGGATTGAGGATTGAGGATTGAAGGTTGAATATTGATGAATGAAGATTGAGGATTGAGGATTGAAGGTCGTGGATTGAGGGCGAGGACTGAGGGTTGAGTATTGATACTTGAGGCCTGAGGATTGAGGATTGAGGATTGCGAATTGAGGATTGAGGATTTAAGATTGAGGATTGGGTATTGAGGATTGAAGATTGAGCATTGAGGATTGAGTACAGAGGATTGAGGATTGAAGATTGAGTATTGAGGATTGAAGATTGACGATTGAGGATTGGGTATTGAGGATTGAAGATTGAGCATTGAGGATTGAGGACAGAGGATTGGGGATTGAAGATTGAGTATTGAGGATTGAAGATTGACGATTGAGGATTGAGGATTGAGGATTGAGGATAGAGGATTGAGGATTGAGGATTGAAGATTGAGTATTGAGTATTGAGGGTTGAGGATCGAGGATTGAGGATTCAGGATTGAGGATTGAAGATTGAGTACTGAAGATTGAAGATTGAGGATTGAGGATTGAGGATTGAGGATTGAGGATTGAGGATTGAGGATTGAAGATTGAGTATTGGGGATTGAAGATTGAGGATTGAGTATTGAGGATTGAGGATTGAGGATTGAGGATTGAGTACTGAGGATTGAAGATTGACGATTGAGGATTGAGGATTGAGGATTGAGGATAGAGGATTGAGGATTGAGGATTGAAGATTGAGTATTGAGGGTTGAAGTTTGAGGATTGAGGATTGAGGATTGAGGATTGAGGATTGAAGATTGAGTACTGAAGATTGAAGGTTGAGGATTGAGGATTGAGGATTGAGGATTGAGGATTGAGGATTGAGTGTTGAAGACTGAGGATTGGGTATTGAGGATTGAAGAATGAGGATTGAGGATTGAGGATTGAGTATTGAGGATTGAAGATTGACGATCGAGTAATGAGAATTGAGGATTGAGTATTGAGGATTGAGGATTGAAGATTGAGTATTGAGGATTGAAGGTTGAGGATTGTGGATTGAGGATTGAGGATTGAGGATTGAAAATTGAGGATTGGGGACTGAATGTTGAGGGTTGAATGATGAGAATTGATGTTTGTGGATAGCGATTTGAAGATTGCAGGTTGAGTATTGAGTATTGAAAACTGTGAAATCATGGTATTCTATTGAGGATTGAGGATGGACCACTGACTGTTGAGGACTGAGGGCTGAAGATTGAGGATTCAGGATTGAGGATTCAGGATTGAGGTTTGAGGACTGAGGATTGAGGATTGAGGATTGAGGATAGAGGATTGAGGATTGAGGATTGAAGATTGAGTATTGAGGATTGAAGATTGAGGATCGAGGATTGAGGATTCAGGATTGAGGATTGAAGATTGAGTACTGAAGATTGAAGATTGAGGATTGAGGATTGAGGATTGAGGATTGAGGATTGAGGATTGAGGATTGAAGATTGAGTATTGGGGATTGAAGATTGAGGATTGAGGATTGAGGATTGAGGATTGAGGATTGAAGATTGAGTACTGAGGATTGAAGATTGACGATTGAGGATTGAGGATTGAGGATTGAGGATAGAGGATTGAGGATTGAGGATTGAAGATTGAGTATTGAGGATTGAAGATTGAGGATTGAGGATTGAGGATTCAGGATTGAGGATTGAAGATTGAGTACTGAAGATTGAAGATTGAGGATTGAGGATTGAGGATTGAGGATTGAGGATTGAGGATTGAGGATTGAAGATTGAGTACTGAGGATTGAAGATTAAGATTGAGGATTGAGGATTGAGGACTGAGGATTGAGGATTGAGGATTGAAGGTTCAGTATTGAGGATTGAAGATTGAGAATTGAGGATTGAGGATTGAACATTGAGGACTGAGTGTTGAGGGTTGAGTGATGAGAATTGATGTTTGTGGATAGAGATTTGAAGATTGCAGATTGAGTATTGAGTATTGAAAACTGTGAATTGAGTATATTCTATTGAGGATTGAGGATTGACAACTGATTGTTGAGGACTGAGGGCTGAAGATTGAGGGTTCCGGATTGAGGATTCAGAATTGAAATTTGAGGACTGAGCATTGAGGATTGAAGATTGAGTATTGAGGATTGAAGAT
The DNA here is from genome assembly GCF_051401765.1 of Calliopsis andreniformis. Taxonomy (NCBI): domain Eukaryota; kingdom Metazoa; phylum Arthropoda; class Insecta; order Hymenoptera; family Andrenidae; genus Calliopsis; species Calliopsis andreniformis. Next base: position 3,170,141 of record NW_027480447.1, read on the forward strand.
TGAGAATTGAGGATTGAGGATTGAGGATTGAGGATGAGGGCTGAGGGTTGAGGATTGAGGTTTGAGGACCGAGGGCTGAGGATTGAGGATTGAGAATTGAGGATTGAGGATTGAGGGTTGAAGACTGAGGATTGGGTATTGAGGATTGAAGAATGAGGATTGAGTATTGAGGATTGATGATTGACGATCGAGTATTGAGAATTGAGGATTGAGTATTGAGGATTGAGGATTGAAGATTGAGTATTGAGGATTGAAGGTTGAGGATTGTGGATTGAGGATTGAGGATTGAGGATTGAAAATTGAGGATTGGGGACTGAATGTTGAGGGTTGAATGATGAGAATTGATGTTTGTGGATAGAGATTTGAAGATTGCAGGTTGAGTATTGAGTATTGAAAACTGTGAAATCATGGTATTCTATTGAGGATTGGGGATGAACCACTGACTGTTGAGGACTGAGGGCTGAAGATTGAGGATTCAGGACTGAGGATTCAGGATTGAGGTTTGAGGACTGAGGTTTGAGGATTGAGGATTGAGGATTGAGGATTGAGGATTGAGGATTGAAGACTGAGGATCGGGTATTGATGATTGAACATTGAGGATTGAGGATTGAGGATTGAGGATTGAGGATTGAAGGTTGAATATTGATGAATGAAGATTGAGGATTGAGGATTGAAGGTCGTGGATTGAGGACGACGACTGAGGGTTGAGTATTGATACTTGAGGCCTGAGGATTGATGATTGAGGATTGCGAATTGAGGATTGAGGATTTAAGATTGAGGATTGGGTATTGAGGATTGAAGATTGAGCATTGAGGATTGAGGACAGAGGATTGAGGATTGAAGATTGAGTATTGAGGATTGAAGATTGAAGATTGACGATTGAGGATTGGGTATTGAGGATTGAAGATTGAGCATTGAGGATTGAGGACAGAGGATTGAGGATTGAAGATTGAGTATTGAGGATTGAAGATTGACGATTGAGGATTGAGGATTGAGGATTGAGGATAGAGGATTGAGGATTGAGGATTGAAGATTGAGTATTGAGGATTGAAGATTGAGGATCGAGGATTGAGGATTCAGGATTGAGGATTGAAGATTGAGTACTGAAGATTGAAGATTGAGGATTGAGGATTGAGGATTGAGGATTGAGGATTGAGGATTGAGGATTGAAGATTGAGTATTGGGGATTGAAGATTGAGGATTGAGGATTGAGGATTGAGGATTGAGGATTGAAGATTGAGTACTGAGGATTGAAGATTGACGATTGAGGATTGAGGATTGAGGATTGAGGTTAGAGGATTGAGGATTGAGGATTGAAGATTGAGGATTGAAGATTGAGTACTGAAGATTGAGGATTGAGGATTGAGGATTGAGGATTGAGGATTGAGGATTGAGGATTGAAGATTGAGTATTGGGGATTGAAGATTGAGGATTGAGGATTGAGGATTGAGGATTGAGGATTGAAGATTGAGTACTGAGGATTGAAGATTAAGATTGAGGATTGAGGATTGAGGACTGAGGATTGAGGATTGAGGATTGAAGGTTCAGTATTGAGGATTGAAGATTGAGAATTGAGGATTGAGGATTGAACATTGAGGACTGAGTGTTGGGGGTTGAGTGATGAGAATTGATGTTTGTGGATAGAGATTTGAAGATTGCAGATTGAGTATTGAGTATTGAAAACTGTGAATTGAGTATATTCTATTGAGGATTGAGGATTGACAACTGATTGTTGAGGACTGAGGGCTGAAGATTGAGGGTTCCGGATTGAGGATTCAGAATTGAAATTTGAGGACTGAGCATTGAGGATTGAAGATTGAGTATTGAGGATTGAAGATTGAGAATTGAGGATTGAGGATTGAGGATTGAGGATGAGGGCTGAGGGTTGAGGATAGAGGTTTGAGGACCGAGGACTGAGGATTGAGGACTGAGAATTGAGGATTGAGGATTGAGGGTTGAAGACTGAGGATTGGGTATTGAGGATTGAAGAATGAGGATTGAGGATTGAGGATTGAGTATTGAGGATTGAAGATTGACGATCGAGTAATGAGAATTGAGGATTGAGTATTGAGGATTGAGGATTGAAGATTGAGTATTGAGGATTGAAGGTTGAGGATTGTAGATTGAGGATTGAGGATTGAGGATTAAAAATTGAGGATTGGGGACTGAATGTTGAGGGTTGAATGATGAGAATTGATGTTTGTGGATAGAGATTTGAAGATTGCAGGTTGAGTATTGAGTATTGAAAACTGTGAAATCAAGGTATTCTATTGAGGATTGAGGATGGACCACTGACTGTTGAGGACTGAGGGCTGAAGATTGAGGATTCAGGATTGAGGATTCAGGATTGAGGTTTGAGGACTGAGGGCTGAAGATTGAGGATTCAGGATTGAGGATTCAGGATTGAGGTTTGAGGACTGAGGATTGAGGACTGAGGATTGAGGATTGAGGATTGAGGATTGAGGATTGAGGACTGAGGATTGAAGATTGAGTATTGGGGATTGAAGATTGAGGATTGAGGATTGAGGATTGAGGATTGAGGATTGAAGATTGAGTACTGAGGATTGAAGATTGACGATTGAGGATTGAGGATTGAGGATTGAGGATTGAGGATAGAGGATTGAGGATTGAGGATTGAAGATTGAGTATTGAGGGTTGAAGTTTGAGGATTGAGGATTGAGGATTGAGGATTGAGGATTGAAGATTGAGTACTGAAGATTGAAGGTTGAGGATTGAGGATTGAGGATTGAGGATTGAGGATTGAGGATTGAGTGTTGAAGACTGAGGATTGGGTATTGAGGATTGAAGAATGAGGATTGAGGATTGAGGATTGAGTATTGAGGATTGAAGATTGACGATCGAGTAATGAGAATTGAGGATTGAGTATTGAGGATTGAGGATTGAAGATTGAGTATTGAGGATTGAAGGTTGAGGATTGTGGATTGAGGATTGAGGATTGAGGATTGAAAATTGAGGATTGGGGACTGAATGTTGAGGGTTGAATGATGAGAATTGATGTTTGTGGATAGCGATTTGAAGATTGCAGGTTGAGTATTGAGTATTGAAAACTGTGAAATCATGGTATTCTATTGAGGATTGAGGATGGACCACTGACTGTTGAGGACTGAGGGCTGAAGATTGAGGATTCAGGATTGAGGATTCAGGATTGAGGTTTGAGGACTGAGGATTGAGGATTGAGGATTGAGGATAGAGGATTGAGGATTGAGGATTGAAGATTGAGTATTGAGGATTGAAGATTGAGGATCGAGGATTGAGGATTCAGAATTGAAATTTGAGGACTGAGCATTGAGGATTGAAGATTGAGTATTGAGGATTGAAGAATGAGAATTGAGGATTGAGGATTGAGGATTGAGGATGAGGGCTGAGGGTTGAGGATTGAGGTTTGAGGACCGAGGGCTGAGGATTGAGGATTGAGAATTGAGGATTGAGGATTGAGGGTTGAAGACTGAGGATTGGGTATTGAGGATTGAAGAATGAGGATTGAGTATTGAGGATTGAAGATTGACGATCGAGTATTGAGAATTGAGGATTGAGTATTGAGGATTGAGGATTGAAGATTGAGTATTGAGGATTGAAGGTTGAGGATTGTGGATTGAGGATTGAGGATTGAGGATTGAAAATTGAGGATTGGGGACTGAATGTTGAGGGTTGAATGATGAGAATTGATGTTTGTGGATAGAGATTTGAAGATTGCAGGTTGAGTATTGAGTATTGAAAACTGTGAAATCATGGTATTCTATTAAGGATTGGGGATGAACCACTGACTGTTGAGGACTGAGGGCTGAAGATTGAGGATTCAGGATTGAGGATTCAGGATTGAGGTTTGAGGACTGAGGTTTGAGGATTGAGGATTGAGGATTGAGGATTGAGGATTGAGGATTGAAGACTGAGGATCGGGTATTGATGATTGAACATTGAGGATTGAGGATTGAGGATTGAGGATTGAGGATTGAAGGTTGGATATTGATGAATGAAGTTTGAGGATTGAGGATTGAAGGTCGTGGATTGAGGACGAGGACTGAGGTTTGAGTATTGATACTTGAGGCCTGAGGATTGATGATTGAGGATTGCGAATTGAGGATTGAGGATTTAAGATTGAGGATTGGGTATTGAGGATTGAAGATTGAGCATTGAGGATTGAGGACAGAGGATTGAGGATTGAAGATTGAGTATTGAGGATTGAAGATTGAAGATTGACGATTGAGGATTGGGTATTGAGGATTGAAGATTGAGCATTGAGGATTGAGGACAGAGGATTGAGGATTGAAGATTGAGTATTGAGGATTGAAGATTGACGATTGAGGATTGAGGATTGAGGATTGAGGATAGAGGATTGAGGATTGAGGATTGAAGATTGAGTATTGAGGATTGAAGATTGAGGATCGAGGATTGAGGATTCAGGATTGAGGATTGAAGATTGACTACTGAAGATTGAAGATTGAGGATTGAGGATTGAGGATTGAGGATTGAGGATTGAGGATTGAGGATTGAAGATTGAGTATTGGGGATTGAAGATTGAGGATTGAGGATTGAGGATTGAGGATTGAGGATTGAAGATTGAGTACTGAGGATTGAAGATTGACGATTGAGGATTGAGGATTGAGGATTGAGGTTAGAGGATTGAGGATTGAGGATTGAAGATTGAGTATTGAGGATTGAAGATTGAGGATTGAGGATTGAGGATTGAGGATTGAGGATTGAAGATTGAGTACTGAAGATTGAAGATTGAGGATTGAGGATTGAGGATTGAGGATTGAGGATTGAGGATTGAGGATTGAAGATTGAGTATTGGGGATTGAAGATTGAGGATTGAGGATTGAGGATTGAGGATTGAGGATTGAAGATTGAGTACTGAGGATTGAAGATTAAGATTGAGGATTGAGGATTGAGGACTGAGGATTGAGGATTGAGGATTGAAGGTTCAGTATTGAGGATTGAAGATTGAGAATTGAGGATTGAGGATTGAACATTGAGGACTGAGTGTTGGGGGTTGAGTGATGAGAATTGATGTTTGTGGATAGAGATTTGAAGATTGCAGATTGAGTATTGAGTATTGAAAACTGTGAATTGAGTATATTCTATTGAGGATTGAGGATTGACAACTGATTGTTGAGGACTGAGGGCTGAAGATTGAGGGTTCCGGATTGAGGATTCAGAATTGAAATTTGAGGACTGAGCATTGAGGATTGAAGATTGAGTATTGAGGATTGAAGATTGAGAATTGAGGATTGAGGATTGAGGATTGAGGATGAGGGCTGAGGGTTGAGGATTGAGGTTTGAGGACCGAGGACTGAGGATTGAGGATTGAGAATTGAGGATTGAGGATTGAGGGTTGAAGACTGAGGATTGGGTATTGAGGATTGAAGAATGAGGATTGAGGATTGAGGATTGAGTATTGAGGATTGAAGATTGACGATCGAGTAATGAGAATTGAGGATTGAGTATTGAGGATTGAGGATTGAAGATTGAGTATTGAGGATTGAAGGTTGAGGATTGTAGATTGAGGATTGAGGATTGAGGATTGAAAATTGAGGATTGGGGACTGAATGTTGAGGGTTGAATGATGAGAATTGATGTTTGTGGATAGAGATTTGAAGATTGCAGGTTGAGTATTGAGTATTGAAAACTGTGAAATCAAGGTATTCTATTGAGGATTGAGGATGGACCACTGACTGTTGAGGACTGAGGGCTGAAGATTGAGGATTCAGGATTGAGGATTCAGGATTGAGGTTTGAGGACTGAGGATTGAGGACTGAGGATTGAGGATTGAGGATTGAGGATTGAGGATTGAAGACTGAGGATCGGGTATTGATGATTGAACATTGAGGATTGAGGATTGAGGATTGAGGATTGAGGATTGAGGATTGAAGATTGAATATTGATGAATGAAGATTGAGGATTGATGATTGAAGGTCGTGGATTGAGGACGAGGACTGAGGGTTGGGTATTGATACTTGAGGCCTGAGGATTGAGGATTGAGGATTGCGAATTGAGGATTGAGGATTTAAGATTGAGGATTGGGTATTGAGGGTTGAAGATTGAGCATTGAGGATTGAGGACAGAGGATTGAGGATTGAAGATTGAGTATTGAGGATTGAAGATTGAAGATTGACGATTGAGGATTGGGTATTGAGGATTGAAGATTGAGCATTGAGGATTGAGGACAGAGGATTGAGGATTGAAGATTGAGTATTGAGGATTGAAGATTGACGATTGAGGATTGAGGATTGAGGATTGAGGATTGAGGATAGAGGATTGAGGATTGAGGATTGAAGATTGAGTATTGAGGATTGAAGATTGAGGATTGAGGATTGAGGATTCAGGATTGAGGATTGAAGATTGAGTACTGAAGATTGAAGATTGAGGATTGAGGATTGAGGATTGAGGATTGAGGATTGAGGATTGAGGATTGAAGATTGAGTATTGGGGATTGAAGATTGAGGATTGAGGATTGAGGATTGAGGATTGAGGATTGAAGGTTGAGTACTGAGGATTGAAGATTGAGGATTGAGGATTGAGGATTGAGGATTGGGGATTGAGGATTGCGAATTGAAGATTCAGTACTGAGGATTGAAGATTCAGAATTGAGGATGAGGATTGAACATTGAGTACTGAGTGTTGAGGGTTGAGTGATGAGAATTTATGTTTCTGGATAGAGATTTGAAGATTGCAGGTTGAGTATTGAGTATTGAAAGCTGTGAATTGAGGATATTCTATTGAGGATTGAGGATTGACAACTGAATGTTGAGGACTGAGGGCTGAATATTGAGGATTCAGGATTGAGGATTCAGAATTGAGGTTTGAGGTCTGAGGATTGAGGATTGAAGATTGAGTATTGAGGATTGAAGACTGAGGATTGAGGATTGAGGATTGAGGATTGAGGATGAGGGCTGAGGATTGAGGATTGAGGTTTGAGGACTAAGGACGGAGGATTGAGGATAGAGAATTGAGGATTGAGGATTGAGGATTGAAGATCGAGGATTGGGTATTGAGGATCGAAGAATGAGGATTGAGGATTGAAGATTGAGTACTGAGGATTGAAGTTTAAGAGTGAGGATTGAGGATTGAGGACTGAATATTGATGAATGAAGATTGAGGATTGAGGATTGAATGTCGTGGATTTAGGACGAGGACTGAGGGTTGATTATTGATACTTGAGGCCAGAGGATTGAGGATTGAGGGTTGCGAATTGAGGATTGAGGATTTAAGATTGAGGATTGGGTAATTAGGATTGAAGAATGAGGATTGAGGATTGAGGACAGAGGATTGAGGATTGAATATTGAGTATTGAGGATTGAAGATTGACGATTGAGGATTGCGGATTGAGGATTGAGGATTGAGGATTTAGGATTGAGGATTGAGGATTGAGTATTGAGGATTGAAGATTGAGGATTGAGGATTGAGGATTGAGGAGTGAGGATTGAGGATTGAGGATTGAAGATTGAGTATTGAGGATTGAAGATTGAGGATTGAGGATTGAGGATTGAGGATTGAGGATTGAAGATTGAGTACTGAGGATTGAAGATTAAGATTGAGGATTGAGGATTGAGGACTGAGGATGGAGGATTGGGGATTGAAGGTTCAGTATTGGGGATTGAAGATTGAGTATTGAGGATTGGGGATTGAACATTGAGGACTGAGTGTTGAGGGTTGAGTGGTGAGAATTGATGTTTGTGGATAGAGATTTGAAGATTGCATATTGAGTATTGAGTATTGAAAACTGTGAATTGAGTATATTCTATTGAGGCTTGAGGATTGACCACTGATTGTTGAGGACTGAGGGCTGAAGCTTGAGGATTCAGGATTGAGGATTCAGGATTGAGGTTTGAGGAGAGAGGACTGTGGGTTGAGGATTGAGGATTGAGGTTTGAGGACTAAGGACAGAGAATTGAGGATTGATAATTGAGGTTTGAGGATTGAGGATTGAAGATCGAGGATTGGGTATTGAGGATCGAAGAATGAGGATTGAGGATTGAAGATTGAGTATTGAGGATTGAAGATTGAGGATTGAGTATTGAGGATTGAGGATTGAGGATGAGGGCTGAGGTTTGAGGATTGAGGTTTGAGGACTAAGGACAGAGAATTGAGGATTGATAATTGAGGTTTGAGGATTGAGGATTGAAGATCGAGGATTGGGTATTGAGGATCGAAGAATGAGGATTGAGGATTGAAGATTGAGTACTGAGGAATGAAAGTTGAGGATTGTGGATTGAGGATTGAGGATTGAGGATTGAATAGTGAGGATTGGGGACTGAGTGTTGAAGGTTGAATGATGAGAATTGATGTTTGTGGATAGAGATTTGAAGATTGCAGATTGAGTATTGAGTATTGAAAACTGTGAATTGATGATATTCTATTGAGGATTGAGGATTGACAACTGATTGTTGAGGACTGAGGGCTGATGCTTGAGGATTCAGGATTGAGGATTCAGGATTGAGGTTTGAGGAGAGAGGACTGAGGATTGAGGATTGAGGAATGAGAATTGAGGATTGAGGATTGAGGAGTGAAGATTGAGGATTGGCTGTTGAGGATTGAACATTGAGGATTGAGGATTGAGTATTGAGGATTGAGGATTGAAGGTTGAATATTGATGAATGAAGATTGAGGATTGAGGATTGAGGGTTGTGGATTGAGAACGAGGACCGAGGGTTGAGTGTTGATGCCTGAGGTCTGAGGATTGAGGATTGAGGATTGCGAACTGAGGATTGAGGATTGAGGATTGAAGATTGAGGATTGGGTATTGAGGATTGAAGAATGAGGATTGAAGAATGAGGATTGGGGATTGAGTATTGAGGATTGAGGATTGAACATTGAGTTTTGAGGATTGAATATTGAGGATTGAGGATTGAGGATTGAGGATTGAGGATTGAAGATTGTGCATTGAGGATTGAAGATTGAGGATTGAGGATTGAGGATTGAGAATTGACGGTTGAGCATTGAAGATTGAGGATTGAGGATTGAGGATTGATGATTGAGGGTTGTGGATTGAGGACGAGGACCGAGGGTTGAACATTTATGTTTGAGGTCTGAGGATTGAGGATTGAGGATTGAGAATTGAGGATTGAGGATTGAGGATTGAAGATTGAGGATTGGGTATTGAGGATTGAGGATTGAGGATTGAAGATTGAGGATAGGGTATTGAGGATTGAAGAATGATGATTGAGGATTGAGGATTGAGGATTGAGGATTGAATATTGAGTATTGAGGATTGAAGATAGACTATTGAGGATTGCGAATTGAGGGTTGAGTGATGAGAATTGATGTTTGTGGATGGAGATTTGAAGATTGCAGGTTGAGTATTGAGTATTGTAAACTGTGAAATCATGATATTCTATTGAGGATTGAGTATTGAGGATTGAGGATTGAAGCCTGAGGATCGGGTAAGTAGGATTGAACATTGAGGATTGAGGATTGAGGATTGATGATTGAGGATTGAGGATTGAAGACTGAGGATTGTGTAATGAGGTTTGAACATTGAGGATTGAGGATTGAGGTTTGAGGAGTGTAGATTGAGGATTGAGGATTGAGAATTGAGGATCGAGGATTGAGGATTGAAGATTGAATATTGATGATTAAAGATTGAGGGTTGAGGATTGAGGGTTGTGGACTGAGGACGAGGACTGAGTGTTGAATATTGATGTCTGAGGTCTGAGGATTGAGGATTGAGAATTGAGAATTGAGGATTGAGGATTGAAGATTGAGGATTGGGTATTGAGGATTGACGAATTATGATTGAGGATTGCGGATTGAGGATTGAAGATTGAGTATTGAGGATTGAAGATTGAGGATTGAGGATTGAGGATTGAGGATTGGGGATTGAGAATTGCGAATTGAAGATTCAGTACTGAGGATTGAAGATTCAGAATTGAGGATGAGGATTGAACATTGAGTACTGAGTGTTGAGGGTTGAGTGATGAGAATTTATGTTTCTGGATAGAGATTTGAAGATTGCAGGTTGAGTATTGAGTATTGAAAGCTGTGAATTGAGGATATTCTATTGAGGATTGAGGATTGACAACTGAATGTTGAGGACTGAGGGCTGAATATTGAGGATTCAGGATTGAGGATTCAGAATTGAGGTTTGAGGTCTGAGGATTGAGGATTGAAGATTGAGTATTGAGGATTGAAGACTGAGGATTGAGGATTGAGGATTGAGGATTGAGGATGAGGGCTGAGGATTGAGGATTGAGGTTTGAGGACTAAGGACGGAGGATTGAGGATAGAGAAATGAGGATTGAGGATTGAGGATTGAAGATCGAGGATTGGGTATTGAGGATCGAAGAATGAGGATTGAGGATTGAAGATTGAGTACTGAGGATTGAAGTTTAAGAGTGAGGATTGAGGATTGAGGACTGAATATTGATGAATGAAGATTGAGGATTGAGGATTGAATGTCGTGGATTTAGGACGAGGACTGAGGGTTGATTATTGATACTTGAGGCCAGAGGATTGAGGATTGAGGGTTGCGAATTGAGGATTGAGGATTTAAGATTGAGGATTGGGTAATTAGGATTGAAGAATGAGGATTGAGGATTGAGGACAGAGGATTGAGGATTGAAGATTGAGTATTGAGGATTGAAGATTGACGATTGAGGATTGCGGATTGAGGATTGAGGATTGAGGATTTAGGATTGAGGATTGAGGATTGAGTATTGAGGATTGAAGATTGAGGATTGAGGATTGAGGATTGAGGAGTGAGGATTGAGGATTGAGGATTGAAGATTGAGTATTGAGGATTGAAGATTGAGGATTGAGGATTGAGGATTGAGGATTGAGGATTGAAGATTGAGTACTGAGGATTGAAGATTAAGATTGAGGATTGAGGATTGAGGACTGAGGATGGAGGATTGGGGATTGAAGGTTCAGTATTGGGGATTGAAGATTGAGTATTGAGGATTGAGGATTGAACATTGAGGACTGAGTGTTGAGGGTTGAGTGGTGAGAATTGATGTTTGTGGATAGAGATTTGAAGATTGCATATTGAGTATTGAGTATTGAAAACTGTGAATTGAGTATATTCTATTGAGGCTTGAGGATTGACCACTGATTGTTGAGGACTGAGGGCTGAAGCTTGAGGATTCAGGATTGAGGATTCAGGATTGAGGTTTGAGGAGAGAGGACTGTGGGTTGAGGATTGAGGATTGAGAATTGAGGATTGAGGATTGAGGATTGAAGATTGAGGATTGGCTGTTGAGGATTGAACATTGAGGATTGAGTATTGAGGATTGAGGATTGAGGATTGAAGGTTGAATATTGATGAATGAAGATTGAGGATTGAGGATTGAGGGTTGTGGATTGAGAACGAGGACTGAGGGTTGAGTGTTGATGCCTGAGGTCTGAGGATTGAGGATTGAGGATTGCGAACTGAGGATTGAGGATTCAGGATTGAAGATTGAGTATTGAGGATTGAAGATTGAGGATTGAGGATTGAGGATTGAGGATTGAGGATTGAGGATTGAGGATTGAAGATTGAGGATTGAGGATTGAGGATTGAGGATTGAGGGTTGTGGATTGAGGACGAGGACTGAGGGTTGAATCTTTATGTTTGAGGTCCGAGGATTGAGGATTGAGGATTGAGAATTGAGGAGTGAGGACTGAGGATTGAGGATTGAAGACTGAGGATCGGGTATTGAGGATTGAACATTGAGGATTGAGGATTGAGGATTGAAGATTGAGTATTGAGGATTGAAGGTTGAGGATTGAGGATTGAGGATTGAAGATTGAGGATTGGGGACTGAGTGTTGAGGGTTGAGTGATGAGAATTGATGTTTGTGGATAGAGATTTGAAGATTGCAGGTTGAGTATTGAGTATTGAAAACTGTGAAATCATGATATTCCATTGAGGATTGAGGATGGACCACTGATTGTTGAGGACTGAGGGCTGAAGGTTGAGGATTCAGGATTGAGGATTCACGATCGAGGCTTGAGGACTGAGGTTTGAGGATTGAGGATTGAGGATTGAGGATTGAGGATTGAGGATTGAGGATTGAGGATGGAGGATTGAAGGTTGAATATTGATGAATGAAGATTGAGGATTGAGGATTGAAGGTCGTGGATTGAGGACGAGGACTGAGGGTTGAGTATTCATACTTGAGGCCTGAGGATTCAGGATTGAGGATTGCGAATTGAGGATTGAGGATTTAAGATTGAGGATTGGGTATTGAGGATTGAAGAATGAGGATTGAGGATTGAGGACAGAGGATTGAGGATTGAAGATTGAGTATTGAGGATTGAAGATTGACGATTGAGGACTGAGTGTTGAGGGTTGAGTGATGAGAATTGATGTTTGTGGATAGAGATTTGAAGATTGCAGGTTGAGTATTGAGTATTGAAAACTGTGAAATCATGATATTCTATTGAGGATTGAGGATGGACCACTGATTGTTGAGGACTGAGGGCTGAAGGTTGAGGATTCAGGATTGACGATTCAGGATTGAGGTTTGAGGACTGAGGATTGAGGATTGAGGATTGAGGATTGAGGATTGAGGATTGAGGATTGAAGACTGAGGATCGGGTATTGAGGATTGAACATTGAGGATTGAGGATTGAGGATTGAGGATTGAGGATAGAGGATTGAAGGTTGAATATTGATGAATGAAGATTGAGGATTGAGGATTGAAGGTCGTGGATTGAGGACGAGGACTGAGGGTTGAGTATTGATACTTGAGGCCTGAGGATTGAGGATTGAGGATTGCGAATTGAGGATTGAGGATTTAAGATTGAGGATTGGGTATTGAGGATTGAAGAATGAGGATTGAGGATTGAGGGCAGAGGATTGAGGATTGAAGATTGACCATTGAGGATTCAGGATTGAGGATTGAGGATTGAGGATTGAGGATTGAGGATTGAAGATTGAGTATTGAGGATTGAAGATTGAGGATTGAGGATTGAGGATTGAGGATTGAGGATTGAGGATTGAAGATTGAGTACTGAGGATTGAAGATTAGGATTGAGGATTGAGGATTGAGGACTGAGGATTGAGAATTGATGATTGAAGGTTGAGTATTGAGGATTGAAGGTTGAGGATTGAGGATTGAAGATTGAGGATTGAGGATTGAAGATTGAGTACTGAGGATTGAAGATTAAGAGTGAGGATTGAGGGTTGAGGACTGAGGATTGAGGATTGAGGATTGAAGGTTCAGTATTGAGGATTGAAGATTGAGAATTGAGGATTGAGGGTTGAACATTGAGGACTGAGTGTTGAGGGTTGAGTGATGAGAATTGATGTTTGTCGATAGAGATTTGAAGATTGCAGATTGAGTGTTGAGTATTGAAAACTGTGAATTGATGATATTCTATTCAGGATTGAGAATTGACAACTGAATGGTGAGGGCTGAGGGCTGAAGATTGAGGATTCAGGATTGAGGATTCAGAATTGAGGTTTGAGGACTGTGGATTGAGGATTGAAGATTGAGTATTGAGGATTGAGGATTGAGGATTGAAGACTGAGGATCGGGTATTGAGGATTGAACATTGTGGATTGAGGATTGAGGATTGAGGATTGAGGATTGAGGATTGAAGGTTGAATATTGATGAATGATGATTGAGGATTGAGGATTGAATGTCGTGGATTGAGTACGAGGACTGAGGGGTGAGTATTGATACTTGAGGCCTGAGGATTGTGGATTGAGGATTGCGAATTGAGGATTGAGGATTTAAGATTGAGGATTGGGTATTGAGGATTGAAGAATGAGGATTGAGGATTGAGGACAGAGGATTGAGGATTGAAGATTGAGTATTGAGGATTGAAGATTGACGATTGAGGATTGAGGATTGAGGATTGAGGATTGTGGATTGAGGATTGAGGGTTGAAGATTGAGTATTGAGGATTAAAGATTGAGGATTGAGGATTGATGATTGAGGATTGAAGATTAAGATTGAGGATTGAGGATTGAGGATTGAGGATTGAGGATTGAGGATTGAGGATTGAAGATTGAGTATTGAGGATTGAAGATTGAGGATTGAGGATTGAGGATTGAGGATTGAGGATTGATGATTGAGTACTGAGGATTGAAGATTAAGATTGAGGATTGAGGATTGAGGACTGAGGATGGGGGATTGAGGATTGAAGGTTCAGTATTGAGGATTGAAGATTGAGTATTCAGGATTGAGGATTGAACATTGAGGACTGAGTGTTGAGGGTTGAGTGATGAGAATTGATGTTTGTGGATAGAAATTTGAAGATTGCAGATTGAGTATTGAGTATTGAAAACTGTGAAATGAGTATATTCTATTGAGGATTGAGGACTGACAACTGATTGTTGAGGACTGAGGACTGAAGATTGAGGGTTCCGGATTGAGGATTCAGAATTGAAATTTGAGGACTGAGCATTGAGGATTGAAGATTGAGTGTTGAGGATTGAAGATTGAGAATTGAGGATTGAGGATTGAGGATTGAGGATTGAGGATGAGGGCTGAGGGTTGAGGATTGAGGTTTGAGGATTGAGGACTGAGGATTGAGGATTGAGAATCGAGGATTGAGGATTGAGGGTTGAAGATTGAGGATTGGGTATTGAGGATTGAAGAATGAGGATTGAGGATTGAGGACAGAGGATTGAGGATTGAAGATTGAGTATTGAGGATTGAAGATTGACGATTGAGGATTGAGGATTGAGGATTGAGGATTCAGGATTGACGATTGAGTATTGAAGATTGAGTATTGAGGATTGAAGGTTGAGGATTGAGGATTGAGGATTGAGGATTGAGGATTGAAGATTGAGGATTGGGGACTGAGTGTTGAGGGTTGAGTGATGAGAGTTGATGTTTGTGGATAGAGATTTGAAGATTGCAGGTTGAGTATTGAGTATTGAAAACTGTGAAATCATGATATTCTATTGAGGATTGAGGATGGACCACTGATTGTTGAGGACTGAGGGCTGAAGGTTGAGGATTCAGGATTGAGGATTCACGATCGAGGCTTGAGGACTGAGGATTGAGGATTGAGGATTGAGGATTGAGGATTGAGGATTGAGGATTGAGGACTGAGGATTGAGGATTGAGGATTCAGGATTGAGGATTGAGGATTGAAGATTGAGTATTGAGGATTGAAGATTGAGGACTGAGGATTGGGGACTGAGGATTGAGGATTGAAGACTGAGGATTGGGTATTGAGGTTTGGACATTGAGGATTGAGGATTGAGGTTTGAGGAGTGAAGATTGAAGATTAAGAGTGAGGATTGAGGATTGAGGACTGAGGATTGAGGATTGAGGATTGAAGGTTCAGTATTGAGGATTGAAGATTGAGAATTGAGGATTGAGGGTTGAACATTGAGGACTGAGTGTTGAGGGTTGAGTGATGAGAATTGATGTTTGTGGATAGAGATTTGAAGATTGCAGATTGAGTATTGAGTATTGAAAACTGTGAATTGAGTATATTCTATTGAGGATTGAGGATTGACCACTGATTGTTGAGGACTGAGGGCTGAAGATTGAGGATTCAGGGTTGAGGATTCAGGATTGAGGTTTGAGGACTGAGGATTGAAGATTGAGTATTGAGGATTGAAGATTGAGGATTGAGGTTTGGACATTGAGGATTCACGATCGAGGCTTGAGGACTGAGGATTGAGGATTGAGGATTGAGGATTGAGGATTGAGGATTGAGGATTGAGGACTGAGGATTGAGGATTGAGGATTCAGGATTGAGGATTGAGGATTGAAGATTGAGCATTGAGGATTGAAGATTGAGGACTGAGGATTGGGGACTGAGGACTGAGGATTGAAGACTGAGGATTGGGTATTGAGGTTTGGACATTGAGGATTGAGGATTGAGGTTTGAGGAGTGAAGATTGAGGATTGAGGATTGAGGATTGAGGATCGAGGATTGAAGGTTGAAGATTGAATATTGATGATTAAAGATTGAGGGTTGAGGATTGAGGGTTGTGGGTTGAGGACGAGGACTGAGTGTTGAATATTGATGTCTGAGGTCTGAGGATTGAGGATTGAGAATTGAGAATTGAGGATTGAGGATTGAAGATTGAGGATTGGGTATTGAGTATTGACGAATGAGAATTGAGGATTGCGGATTGAGGATTGAAGATTGAGAATTGAGGATTGAAGATTCAGGACTGAGGATTGAGGATTGAGGATTGGGGATTGAGGATTGCGAATTGAATATTCAGTATTGAGGATTGAAGATTCAGAATTGAGGATGAGGATTGAACATTGAATACTGAGTGTTGAGGGTTGAGTGATGGGAATTTATGCTTCTGGATAGAGATTTGAAGATTGCAGATTGAGTATTGAGTATTGAAAACTGTGAAATCATGATATTCTATTGAGGATTGAGGATGGACCACTGATTGTTGAGGACTGAGGGCTGAAGGTTGAGGATTCAGGATTGAGGATTCAGGATTGAGGACTGAGGATTGAGGATTGAGGATTGAAGACTGAGAATCGGGTATTGAGGACTGAACATTGAGGATTGAGGATTGAGGATTGAGGATTCAGGATTGAGGATTGAAGGTTGAATATTGATGAATGAAGATTGAGGATTGAGGATTGAAGGTCGTGGATTGAGGACGAGGACTGAGGGTTGAGTATTCATACTTGAGGCCTCAGGATTGAGGATTGAGGATTGCGAATTGAGGATTGAGGATTTAAGATTGAGGATTGGGTATTGAGGATTGAAGAATGAGGATTGAGGATTGAGGACAGAGGATTGAGGATTGAAGATTGAGTATTGAGGATTGAAGATTGACGATTGAGGATTGAGGATTGAGGATCGTGGATTGAGGATTCAGGATTGAGGATTGACGATTGAGTATTGAGGATTGAAGATTGAGGATTGAGGATTGAGGATTGAAGATTGAGTACTGAGGATTGAAGATTAAGATTGAGGATTGGAAATTCAGGATTGAGGATTGATAATTGAGGATTGAAGATTGAGTATTGAGGATTGAAGATTGAGGATTGAGGATTGAGGATTGAGGATTGAGGATTGAAGATTGAGTACTGAGAATTGAAGATTAAGAGTGAGGATTGAGGATTGAGGGCTGAGGATTGAGGATTGAGGATTGAAGGTTCAGTATTGAGGATTGAAGATTGAGAATTGAGGATTGAGGGTTGAACATTGAGGACTGAGTGTTGAGGGTTGAGTGATGAGAATTGATGTTTGTGGATAGAGATTTGAAGATTGCAGATTGAGTATTGAGTATTGAAAACTGTGAATTGAGTATATTCTATTGAGGATTGAGGATTGACCACTGATTGTTGAGGACTGAGGGCTGAAGATTGAGGATTCAGGATTGAGGATTCAGGATTGAGGTTTGAGGACTGACGATTGAGGATTGAGGATTGAGGATTGAGGATTGAAGACTGAGGATCGGGTATTGAGGATTGAACATTGAGGATTGAACACTGAGGATTGATGATTGAGGATTGAGGATTGAGGATTGAGGATTGAGGATTGAGGATTGAAGGTTGAATATTGATGAATGAAGATTGAGGATTGAGGATTGAAGGTCGTGGATTGAGGACGAGGACTGAGGGTCGAGTATTGATACTTGAGGCCTGAGGATTGAGGATTGAGGATTGCGAATTGAGGATTGAGGATTTACGATTGAGGATTGGGTATTGAGGATTGAAGAATGAGGATTGAGGATTGAGGACAGAGGATTGAGGATTGAGGATTGAGGATTGAGGATTGAGGATTGAGGATTGAGGATTGAAGATTGAGTATTGAGGATTGAAGATTGAGGATTGAGGATTGAGGATTGAGGATTGAGGATTGAAGATTGAGGATTGGGGACTGAGTGTTGAGGGTTGAGTGATGAGATTTGATGTTTGTGGATAGAGATTTGAAGATTGCAGGTTGAGTATTGAGTATTGAAAACTGTGAAATCATGATATTCTATTGAGGATTGAGGATGGACCACTGATTGTTGAGGACTGAGGGCTGAAGGTTGAGGATTCAGGATTGACGATTCAGGATTGAGGTTTGAGGACTGAGGATTGAGGATTGAGGATTGAGGATTGAGGATTGAGGATTGAGGATTGAAGACAGAGGATCGGGTATTGAGGATTGAACATTGAGGATTGAGGATTGAGGATTGAGGATTGAGGATTGAGGATTGAAGATTGAATAATGATGAATGAAGATTGAGGATTGAGGATTGAAGGTCGTGGATTGAGGACGAGGACTGAGGGTTGAGTATCGATACTTGAGGCCTGAGGATTGAGGATTGAGGATTGCGAATTGAGGATTGCGAATTGAGGATTGAGGATTTGGGATTGAAGATTGTGGATTGAGGATTGAGGATTGAGGATTGAGGATTGCGGATTGAGGACTGAGGATTGAAGATTGAGGATTGAGGATTGAGGATTGCGGGTTGTGGGTTGAGGACGAGGACTGAGGGTTGAATATTTATGTTTGAGGTCTGAGGATTGAGGACTGAGGATTGAGAATTGAGGATTGAGGATTGAGGATTGAAGATTGAGGATTGGGTATTGATGATTGAGGATTGAGGATTGAAGATTGAGGATAGGGTATTGAGGATTGAAAAATGATGATTGAGGATTGAGGATTGAGGATTGAGGATTGAATATTGAGTATTGAGGATTGAAGATCGACTATTGAGGATTGCGAATTGAGGATTGAGGGTTGGGGATTGAGGATTGAAGATTGAGTATTGAGGATTGAAGGTTGAGGATTGTGGATTGAGGATTGAGGCTTGAATATTGAGGATTGGGGACTGAGTGTTGAGGGTTGAGTGATGAGGATTGATGTTTGTGGATAGAGATTTGAAGATTGCAGGTTGAGTATTGAGTATTGAAAACTGTGAAATCATGATATTCTATTGAGGATTGAGGATGGACCACTGATTGTTGAGGACTGAGGGCTGAAGATTGAGGATTCAGGATTGAGGATTCAGGATTGAGGTCTGAGGACTGAGGATTGAGGGTTGAGGATTGAAGACTGAGGATTGGGTATTGAGGATTGAACATTGAGGATTGAGGATTGAGGGTTGAGGATTGAGGATTGAGGATTGAGGATTGAGGCTTCAATATTGAGGATTGGGGACTGAGTGTTGAGGGTTGAGTGTTGTGAATTTATGTTTGTGGATAGAGATTTGAAGATTGCAGGTTGAGTATTGAGTATTGAAAACTGTGAGTTCATGATATTGTATTGAGGATTGAGGATTGACCACCGATTGTTGAGGACTGAGGTCTGAAGATTGAGGATTCAGGTTTGAGTATTCAGGATTGAGGTTTGAGGACTGAGGATTGAGGGTTGAGGATCGAGGATTGAGGATTCACGCTTGAGGATTGAGGATTGAGGATGGAGGATTGAAGAGAGAGGACTGAGTGTTGAGGATTGAGTGTTGAGGATTGATGTTTGAGGATTGAGATTTGATTATTGAATATTTTGGAACGAGTATTCAACCATGAGAATTCAGTATATTCTATTGAGTATTGAGAATTGAGGATTGATGGTTGAGTATTGAGGATTGATGTATGAGGGTTGTGTGTTGAATATTGAGGATTGAGGATTGAGGATTGAAGGTTGAATATTGATGAATGAAGATTGAGGATTGAGGATTGAAGGTCGTGGATTGAGGACGAGGACTGAGGGTTGAGTATTGATACTTGAGGCCTGAGGATTGAGGATTGAGGATTGCGAATTGAGGATTGAGGATTTAAGATTGAGGATTGGGTATTGAGGATTGAAGAATGAGGATTGAGGATTGAGGGCAGAGGATTGAGGATTGAAGATTGACGACTGAGGATTGAGGATTGAGGATTGAGGATTGAGGATTGAGGATTGAGGATTGAGGATTGAAGATTGAGTATTGAGGATTGAAGATTGAGGATTGAGGATTGAGGATTGAGGATTGAGGATTGAAGATTGAGTACTGAGGATTGAAGATTAAGAGTGAGTATTGAGGGTTGAGGACTGAGGATTGAGGATTGAGGATTGAAGGTTCAGTATTGAGGATTGAAGATTGAGAATTGGGGATTGAGCATTGAAGATTGAGTATTGAGGATTGAAGGTTGAGGATTGTGGATTGAGGATTGAGGATTGAGCATTGAATATTGAGGATTGGGGACTGAGTGTTGAGGGTTGAATGATGAGAATTGATGTTTGTGGATGGAGATTTGAAGATTGCAGATTGAGTATTGAGTATTGAAAACTGTGAATTGATGATATTCTATTGAGGATTGAGGATTGACATCTGATTGCTGAGGACTGAGTGCTGAAGCTTGAGGATTCAGGATTGAGGATTCAGGATTGAGGTTTGAGGAGAGAGGACTGAGGATTGAGGATTGAGGATTGAGAATTGAGGATTGAGGATTGAGGATTGAAGATTGAGGATTGGCTGTTGAGGATTGAACATTGAGGATTGAGGACTGAGTATAGAGGATTGAGGATTGAAGGTTGAATATTGATGAACGAAGATTGAGGATAGAGGATTGAGGGTTATGGGTTGCGAACGAGGACTGAGGTTTGAGTGTTGATGCCTGAGGTCTGAGGATTGAGGATTGAGGATTGCGAACTGAGGATTGAGGATTGAGGATTGAAGGTTGAGGATTGGGTATTGAGGATTGAAGAATGAGGATTGAAGAATGAGGATTGAAGAATGAGGATTGAAGAATGAGGATTGGGGATTGAGTATTGAGGATGGAGGATTGAATATTGAGCATTGAGGATTGAATATTGAGGATTGAGGATTGAGGATTGAGGATTGAGGATTGAGGATTGATGATTGAGTATTGAGGATTGAAGATTGAGGATTGAGGATTGAGGGTTGAAGATTGAGGATAGGGTATTGAGGATTGAAGAATGATGATTGAGGATTGAGGATTGAGGATTGAGGATTGAATATTGAGTATTGAGGATTGAAGATCGACTATTGAGGAATGCGAATTGAGGATTGAGGGTTGGGGATTGAGGATTGAAGATTGAGTATTGAGGATTGAAGGTTGAGGGTTGTGGATTGAGGATTGAGGATTGAGGCTTGAATATTGAGGATTGGGGACTGAGTGTTGAGGGTTGAGTGATGAGGATTGATGTTTGTGGATAGAGATTTGAAGATTGCAGGTTGAGTATTGAGTATTGAAAACTGTGAAATCATGATATTCTATTGAGGATTGAGGATGGACCACTGATTGTTGAGGACTGAGGGCTGAAGATTGAGGATTCAGGATTGAGGATTCAGGATTGAGGTCTGAGGACTGAGGATTGAGGATTGAGGATTGAGGATTGAGGATTGAGGATTGAGGATTGAGGATTGAAGACTGAGGATTGGGTATTGAGGTTTGAACATTGAGGATTGAGGATAGAGGTTTGAGGATTGAAGATTGAGGATTGAGGATTGAGGATTGAGGATCGAGGATTGAGGATTGAAGATTGAATATTGATGATTAAATATTGAGGGTTGAGGATTGAGGTTTGTGGACTAAGGACAGAGGATTGAGGATTGAGAATTGAGGATTGAGGATTGAGGATTGAAGATTGAGGATTGGGTATTGAGAATCGAAGGATGAGGATTGAGGATTGAGGATTGAGGATTGAGGATTGAGGATTCAGAATTGAGGTTTGAGGACTGAGGATTGAGGATTGAAGATTGAGTATTGAGGATTGAAGATTGAGGGTTGAGGATTGAGGATTGAGGATTGAGGATGAGGGCTGAGGGCTGAGGATTGAGGTTTGAGGACTGAGGACTGAGGATAGAGGATTGAGAGTTGAGGATTGAGGATTGAGGATTGAAGATTGAGGATTGGGTATTGAGGATCGAAGAATGAGGACTGAGGATTGAGGATTGAGGATTGAGGACTGAATATTGAGTATTGAGGATTGAAGATTGACTATTGAGGATTGCGAATTGAGGATTGAGGATTGAGGATTGAGGATTGAAGGTTGAATATTGATGAACGAAGATTGAGGATTGAGGATTGAAGGTCGTGGATTGTGGACGAGGACTGAGGGTCGAGTATTGAACTTGAGGCCTGAGGATTGAGGATTGATGATTGCGAATTGAGGATTGAGGATTTAAGATTGTGGATTGTGTATTGAGGATTGAAGAATGAGGATTGAGGATTGAGGACAGAGGATTGAGGATTGAGGATTGAGGATTGAGGATTGAGGATTGAGGATTGAGGATTGAAGATTGAGTATTGAGGATTGAAGGTTGAGGATTCAGGATTGAGGTTTGAGGACTGAGGATTGAGGATTGAGGATTGAGGATTGAGGATTGAGGATTGAGGATTGAGGATTGAAGACTGAGGATCGGGTATTGAGGATTGAACATTGAGGATTGAGGATTGAGGATTGAGGATTGAGGATTGAGGATTGAAGGTTGAATATTGATGAATGAAGATTGAGGATTGAGGATTGAAGGTCGTGGATTGAGGACGAGGACTGAGGGTTGAGTATCGATACTTGAGGCCTGAGGATTGAGGATTGAGGATTGCGAATTGAGGACTGAGGATTTAAGATTGAGGATTGGGTATTGAGGATTGAAGAATGAGGATTGAGGATTGAGGACAGAGGATTGAGGATTGATGATTGAGTATTGAGGATTGAAGATTGACGATTGAGGATTGAATATTGAGGATTGAGGATTGAGGATTGGGGATTGAAGATTGAGGATTGAGGATTGAGGATTGAGGATTGAGGATTGAGGATTGAGGATTGAGGATTGAAGATTGAGGATTGAGGATTGAGGATTGAGGATTGCGGGTTGTGGATTGAGGACGAGGACTGAGGGTTGAATATTTATGTTTGAGGTCTGAGGATTGAGGACTGAGGATTGAGAATTGAGGATTGAGGATTGAGGATTGAAGATTGAGGATTGGGTATTGAGGATTGAGGATTGAGGATTGAAGATTGAGGATAGGGTATTGAGGATTGAAGAATGATGATTGAGGATTGAGGATTGAGGATTGAGGATTGAATATTGAGTATTGAGGATTGAAGATCGACTATTGAGGATTGCGAATTGAGGATTGAGGGTTGAGTGATGAGGATTGATGTTTGTGGATAGAGATTTGAAGATTGCAGGTTGAGTATTGAGTATTGAAAACTGTGAAATCATGATATTCTATTGAGGATTGAGGATGGACGACTGATTGTTGAGGACTGAGGGCTGAAGATTGAGGATTCAGGATTGAGGATTCAGGATTGAGGTCTGAGGACTGAGGATTGAGGATTGAGGATTGAGGATTGAGGATTGAGGATTGAGGATTGAGGATTGAAGACTGAGGATTGGGTATTAAGGTTTGAACATTGAGGATTGAGGATAGAGGTTTGAGGATTGAAGATTGAGGATTGAGGATTGAGGATTGAGGATCGAGGATTGAGGATTGAAGATTGAATATTGATGATTAAATATTGAGGGTTGAGGATTGAGGTTTGTGGACTAAGGACAGAGGATTGAGGATTGAGAATTGAGGATTGAGGATTGAGGATTGAAGATTGAGGATTGGGTATTGAGGATCGAAGGATGAGGATTGAGGATTGAGGATTGAGGATTGAGGATTGAGGATTCAGAATTGAGGTTTGAGGACTGAGGATTGAGGATTGAAGATTGAGTATTGAGGATTGAAGATTGAGGGTTGAGGATTGAGGATTGAGGATTGAGGATGAGGGCTGAGGGCTGAGGATTGAGGTTTGAGGACTAAGGACAGAGGATTGAGAATTGAGAATTGAGGATTGAGGATTGAGGATCGAAGATTGAGGATTGGGTATTGAGGATTAAAGAATGAGGATTGAGGATTCAGGATTGAGGACTGAATATTGAGTATTGAGGATTGAAGATTGACTATTGAGGATTGCGAATTGAGGATTGAGGATTGAGGATTGAGGATTGAAGATTGAATATTGATGATTAAATATTGAGGGTTGAGGATTGAGGTTTGTGGACTAAGGACAGAGGATTGAGGATTGAGAATTGAGGATTGAGGATTGAGGATTGAAGATTGAGGATTGGGTATTGAGGATCGAAGGATGAGGATTGAGGATTGAGGATTGAGGATTGAGGATTGAGAATTCAGAATTGAGGTTTGAGGACTGAGGATTGAGGATTGAAGATTGAGTATTGAGGATTGAAGATTGAGGGTTGAGGATTGAGGATTGAGGATTGAGGATGAGGGCTGAGGGCTGAGGATTGAGGTTTGAGGACTAAGGACAGAGGATTGAGGATTGAGAATTGAGGATTGAGGATTGAGGATCGAAGATTGAGGATTGGGTATTGAGGATTAAAGAATGAGGATTGAGGATTGAGGATTGAGGACTGAATATTGAGTATTGAGGATTGAAGATTGACTATTGAGGATTGCGAATTGAGGATTGAGGATTGAGGATTGAGGATTGAAGATTGAGTACTGAGGATTGAAGGTTGAGGATTGTGGATTGAGGATTGAGGATTGAGGCTTGAATATTGAGGATTGGGGACTCAGTGTTGAGGGTTGAGTGATGAGAATTGATGTTTGTGGATAGCGATTTAAAGATTGCAGGTTGAGTATTGAGTATTGAAAACTGTGAATTCATGATATTCTATTGAGGATTGAGGATTGACCACTGATTGTTGAGGACTGAGGGCTGAAGATTGAGGATTCAGGATTGAGGATTCAGGATTGAGGTTTGAGGACTGAGGATTGAGGGTTGAGGATTGGGGATTGAGGATTGAGGATTGAGGATTGAAGACTGAGGATTGGGTATTGAGGTTTGAACATTGAGGATTGAGGATTGAGGATTCAGGATTGAGGTTTGAGGACTGAGGATTGAGTGGTTGAGGATCGAGGATTGAGGATTGACGCTTGAGGATTGAGGATTGAGGATGGAGGATTGAAGAGAGAGGACTGAGTGTTTAGGATTGAGTGTTGAGGATTGATGTTTGAGGATTGAGATTTGATTATTGAATATTTTGGAATGAGTATTCAACCATGAGGATTCAGTATATTCTATTGAGTATTGAGAATTGAGGATTGATGGTTGAGTATTGAGGATTCATGTATGAGGGTTGTGTGCTGAATATTGAGGATTGAGGATTGAGGATTGAGGATTGAGGATTGAGGATTGAAGATTGAGTATTGATGATTGAATATTGAGGATTGAGGATTGAGGTTTGAGGATTGAGGACGAGGAATGACGGTTGAGGATTGAGGTTTGAGGATCGAGTGTTGAGGTTTGAGAGTTGTGGATTGAGGATTGAAGATTGAGAATTGAGGATCGAAGATTGAGGATTGAGGATTGAGGATTGAGGATTGACGCTTGAGGATTGAGGGTTCAGGATGGAGGATTGAGGATTGAGGATTGCAGACTGAGTATTGAGGATTGACGATGGGAGGATTGAGGATTGAGGATAGATTATTGAGAATTGGGGACTGAGGATTCAAGATTGAGGATCGAAGATTGAGAATTGAGGATTGAAGATTGATAATTGAGGATTGAGGATTGAACATTGAGGACTGGGGATTCAGGATTGAAAACTGAGTATTGAGGATAGAAGATTGAGGATTGAGGATTGTCGATTAAGGATTGAGGATGAGGTCTGAGGGTTGAGGATTGCGGTTTGAGGACTGAGGACTGAGGATAGAGGATTGAGAGTTGAGGATTGAGGATTGAGGATTGAAGATTGAGGATTGGGTATTGAGGATTGAAGAATGAGGATTGAGGATTGAGGATTGAGGATTGAGGGTTGAAGATAGAGTATTGAGCATTGAAGCCTGACGACTGAGGATTGACGATTGAGGATTGAGGATTGAGGATTGGGTATTGAGGATTGAAGAATGAGGATTGAGGATTGAGGATTGAAGATTGAGTATTGAGGATTGAAGATTGAGGATTGAGGATTGAGTATTCAGGATTGATGATTGAAGATTGAGTACTGAGGATTGAAGATTAAGATTGAGGATTGAGGAGTGAGGGTTGAGGATTGAGGATTGAGGATTGAGGATTGAAGATTGAGGATTGCGTATTGAGGATAGAACATTGAGGATTGAGGATTGAGTATTGAGGATTGAAGATTGATGATTGAAGATTGAATATTGATGATTGAAGATTGAGGATCGAGGATTGAGGGTTGTGGATTGAGGACGAGGACTGAGGGTTGAGAATTGATGTTTGAGGTCTGAGGATTGAGGATTGAGGATTGAGAATTGAGGACTGAGGATTGAGGATTGAAGATTGAGGATTGGGTGTTGCGGATTGAAGAATGAGGATTGAGGATTGAGGATTGAGGATTGAGGATTGAAGATTGAGTATTGAGCTTTGAAGATTGATGATTGAAGATTGAGGATTGAGGATTGAGTATTGAGGATTGCGGATAGAAGATTGAGGATTGGGTATTGCGGATTGAACATTGAGGATTGAGGATTGAGGATTGAGGATTGAGGATTGAGGACTGAAGATTGAATATTGATGATTGAATATTGAGGATTGAGGATTGATGGTTGTGGATTGAGGACGAGGACTGAGGGTTGAGTATTGATGTTTGAGGTCTGAGGATTGAGGATTGAGGATTGAGGATTGAGGATTGAGGATTGTGGATTGAGGATTGAGGATTGAAGGTTGAGTATTGAGGATTGAAAATTGAGGATTGAGGATTCAGGATTGAGGATTGAGGATTGAGGATTGAGGATTGAGGATTGAAGATTGAGTATTGAGGATTGAAGATTGAGGATTGAGGATTGAGGATAGCGGATTGAGGATTGAGTATGAGGGCTGACGGTTGAGGATTGAGGTCTGAGGACTGGGGACTGAGGATTGAGGATTGAGAATTGTGGATTGAGGATTGAGGATTGAAGATTGAGGATTGGGTATTGAGGATTGGAGAATGAGGATTGAGGATTGAGGATTGAGGATTGAGGACTGAAGATTGAGGATTGAAGATTGAGGATTGAGTATTGAATATTGAGTATTGAGGATTGAAGATTGAGGATCGAGGATTGAGTGTTGACGATTGAGGACGAGGACTGACGGTTGAGGATTGAGGTTTGAGGGTTGAGGATTGAGGACTGAGGATTGAGGATTGAGGATTGAGCATTGAGGATTGAAGATTGAGGACTGGGGATTGAGTACTGAAGGTTGAGGATTAAGGATTGAGGTTTGGGGATTGAGGATCTAGGATTGGAGATTGATTATTGAGGATTGAAGATTGAGGATTGAGGGTTGAGAATTGAGGATTGAGGATTGAGGAATGAAGATTGAGGATTGGGTATTGAGGATTGAAGAATGAGGATTGAAGATTGAGGATTGAGGATTGAGGATTGAAGATTGAGGATTGAGGATTGAAGATTGAGGATTGAGGATTGAGGATTGCGGATTGAGGATTGATGATTGCGGATAGAAGATTGAGGATTGGGTATTGCGGATTGAACATTAAGGATTGAGGATTGAGGATTGAGGACTGAAGATTGAATATTGATGATTGAAGTTGAGGATTGAGGATTGATGGTTGTGGATTGAGGACGAGGACTGAGGGTTGAGTATTGATGTTTGAGGTCTGAGGATTGAGGATTGAGGATTGAGGATTGAGGATTGAGGATTGTGGATTGAGGATTGAGGATTGAAGATTGAGTATTGAGGATTGAAAATTGAACATTAAGGATTGAGGGTTGAGGATTGAGGATTGAGGATTGAGGATTGAGGATTGAGAATTGAGGATTGAGTATTGAGGATTGAAGATTGAGGATTGGGTATTGAGGATTGCAGAATGAGGATTGAGGATTGAGGATTGAGTACTGAGGATTGAGGATTGAAGACTGAGTATTGAGGATTGAAGATTGAGGATTGAGGAGTGAGTATTGAAGATTGAGGATTTGGGACTGAGGATTGAAGATTGAGGATTGAGGATTGAGGATTGAGGATTGAGGGTTGAGGATTGAGGATTGAAGATTGAGGATTGGGTATTGAGTATTGAAGATTGAGTATTGAGGATTGAAGATTGACGATTGATGATTGAGGATTGAGGATTGAGGATTGAGGATTGAGGATTGAGGATTGAGGATTGAGGATTGAGGATTGAAGATTGAGGATTGGCTATTGAGGATTGAAGAATGAGGATTGAGTATTGAGTATTGCGGATTGAGGATTGAAGATTGAGTATTGAGGATTGAAGACTGACGATTGAGGATTCAGGATTGAGGATTGAGGATTGAGGATAGAGGATTGAGGATTGAAGATTGAGTATTGAGGATTGAAACTTGAGAATTAAGGATTGAGGATTGAGGATTGAGGATTGAAGGTTGAGTACTGAGGATTGAAGATTGAGATTGAGGATTGAGGATTGAGGATTGAGGATTGAGGATTGAGGATTGAGGATTGAAGATTGAGGATTGCGTATTGAGGATAGAACATTGAGGATTGAGGATTGAGTATTGAGGATTGAAGATTGATGATTGAAGATTGAATATTGATGATTGAAGATTGAGGATCGAGGATTGAGGGTTGTGGATTGAGGACGAGGACTGAGGGTTGAGAATTGATGTTTGAGGTCTGAGGATTGAGGATTGAGGATTGAGAATTGAGGACTGAGGATTGAGGATTGAAGATTGAGGATTGGGTGTTGCGGATTGAAGAATGAGGATTGAGGATTGAGGATTGAGGATTGAGGATTGAAGATTGAGTATTGAGCTTTGAAGATTGATGATTGAGGATTGAGGATTGAGGATTGAGTATTGAGGATTGCGGATAGAAGATTGAGGATTGGGTATTGCGGATTGAACATTGAGGATTGAGGATTGAGGATTGAGGATTGAGGATTGAGGACTGAAGATTGAATACTGATGATTGAATATTGAGGATTGAGGATTGATGGTTGTGGATTGAGGACGAGGACTGAGGGTTGAGTATTGATGTTTGAGGTCTGAGGATTGAGGATTGAGGATTGAGGATTGAGGATTGAGGATTGTGGATTGAGGATTGAGGATTGAAGATTGAGTATTGAGGATTGAAAATTGAGGATTGAGGATTCAGGATTGAGGGTTGAGGATTGAGGATTGAGGATTGAGGATTGAAGATTGAGTATAGAGGATTGAAGATTGAGGATTGAGGAATGAGGATTGCGGATTGAGGATTGAGTATGAGGGCTGCCGGTTGAGGATTGAGGTCTGAGGACTGGGGACTGAGGATTCAGGATTGAGAATTGTGGATTGAGGATTGAGGATTGAAGATTGAGGATTGGGTATTGAGGATTGGAGAATGAGGATTGAGGATTGAGGATTGAGGATTGAGGACTGAAGATTGAGGATTGAAGATTGAGGATTGAGTATTGAATATTGAGTATTGAGGATTGAAGATTGAGGATTGAGGATTGAGTGTTGACGATTGAGGACGAGGACTGACGGTTGAGGATTGAGGTTTGAGGGTTGAGGATTGAGGACTGAGGATTGAGGATTGAGGATTGAGCATTGAGGATTGAAGATTGAGGACTGGGGATTGAGGACTGAAGGTTGAGGATTAAGGATTGAGGTTTGGGGATTGAGGATCTAGGATTGGAGATTGATTATTGAGGATTGAAGATTGAGGATTGAGGGTTGAGAATTGAGGATTGAGGATTGAGGAATGAAGATTGAGGATTGGGTATTGAGGATTGAAGAATGAGGATTGAAGATTGAGGATTGAGGATTGAGGATTGAAGATTGAGGATTGAGGATTGAAGATTGAGGATTGAGGATTGAGGATTGCGGATTGAGGATTGATGATTGCGGATAGAAGATTGAGGATTGGGTATTGCGGATTGAACATTAAGGATTGAGGATTGAGGATTGAGGATTGAGGATTGAGGACTGAAGATTGAATATTGATGATTGAAGTTGAGGATTGAGGATTGATGGTTGTGGATTGAGGACGAGGACTGAGGGTTGAGTATTGCTGTTTGAGGTCTGAGGATTGAGGATTGAGGATTGAGAATTGAGGATTGAGGATTGAGGATTGAAGATTGAGGATTGGGTGTTGAGGATTGAAGAATGAGGATTGAGGATTGAGGATTGAGGATTGCGGATTGAAGACTGAGTGTTGAGGGTTGAGTGATGAGAATTGATGTTTGTGGATAGAGATTTGAAGATTGCAGATTGAGTATTGAGTATTGAAAGCTGTGAATTGATGATATTCCCTTGAGGATTGAGGATTGACAACTGATTGTTGAGGACTGAGGGCTGAAGGTTGAGGATTCAGGATTGAGGATTCAGGATTGTGGTTTGAGGACCGAGGATTGAGGATTGAGGATTGGGTTTTGAGGATTGAAGAATGAGGATTGAGGATTGAAGAGTGAGTGTTGAGGGTTGAGTGATGTGAATTCATGTTTGTGGATAGAGATTTGAAGATTGCAGATAGAGTATTGAGTATTGAAAGCTGTGAATTGGTGATATTCCCTTGAGGATTGAGGATTGACAACTGATTGTTGAGGACTGAGAGCTGAAGGTTGAGGATTCAGGATTGAGGTTTCAGGATTGTGGTTTGAGGACCGAGGATTGAGGATTGAGGATTGAGGATTGACGATTGAGGATTGAGCAGTGAGGATTGAGAATTGAGAATTGAGGATTGAAGATTGAGTATTGAGGATTGAAGATTGAGGATTGATGATTGAGGATTGAAGATTGAGGACTGAGTGTTGAGGGTTGAGTGATGAGAATTGATGTTTGTGGATTGAGATTTGAAGATTGAAGAATGGGGATTGAGTATTGAAAACTGTGAATTGATGATATTCTATGGAGGTCTGAGGATTGACAATTGATTGTTGAGTACTGAGGGCTGAGGATTGAGGATTCAGGATTGAGGACTAGGGATTGAGTTTTGAGGACTGATGATTGAGGGTTCAGGATTGAGGATTGAGGATTGACGCTTGAGGATTGAGGATTGAGGATGGAGGATTGAAGAGAGAGGACAGAGTGTTGAGGATTGTGTGTTGAGAATTGATGTTTGAGGATTGAGATTTGATTATTGGATATTGTGGATTGAGTATTGAACCATGAGAATTCAGGATATTCTATTGAGTATTGAGAATTGAGGATTGATGGTTGAGTATTGAGTATTGATGGTTGAGGGTTGTGCGTTGAATATTGAGGGTTGAGTGATGAGAATTGATGTTTGTGGATACAGATTTGAAGATTGCAGGCTGAGTATTGAGTATTGAAACCTGTGAATTGAGGATATTCTATTGAGGATTGAGGATTCACAACTGATTGTTGAAGTCTGAGGGTTGAATATTGAGGGTTCAGAATTGTGGATTCAGGATTGAGGTTTGAGGACTGTGGATTGAGGATTGAGGATTGAGGATTGAGGATTGAGGATTGAGTATTGAGGATTGAGGATTGAGGATTGAAGATTGAATATTGATGATTGAAGATTGAGGATCGACGATTGAGGGTTGCGGATTGAGGACGAGGACTGAGGGTTGAGTATTGATGTTTGAGGTCTGAGGATTGAGGAATGAGGATTGAGAATTGAGGATTGAGGATTGAGGATTGAAGATTGAGGATTGGGTGTTGAGGATTGAAGAATGAGGATTGAGGATTGAGGATTGAGGATTGAGTATTGGAGATTGGGTATTGAGGATTGAAGATTGAGGATTGAGGATTGAGGATTGAGGATTGGGGATTGAGGATTGAGGTTTGCGGATAGAAGATTGAGGATTGGGTATTGCGGATTGAACATTGAGGATTGAGGATTGAGGATTGAGGATTGAGGATTGAAGATTGAGGATTGGGTTTTGAGGATTGAAGAATGAGGATTGAGGATTGAGGATTGAAGATTGAGTATTGAGGGTTGAAGATTAAGATTGAGGATTGAGGATTGAGGATTGAGGATTGAGGATTGAGGATTGAGGATTGAAGAATGAGGATTGCGTATTGAGGATAGAACATTGAGGATTGAGGATTGAGTATTGAGGATTGAAGATTGAGGATTGAAGATTGAATATTGATGATTGAAGATTGAGGATCGAGGATTGAGGGTTGTGGATTGAGGACGAGGACTGAGGGTTGAGTATTGATGTTTGAGGTCTGAGGATTGAGGATTGAGGATTGAGAATTGAGGACTGAGGATTGAGGATTGAAGATTGAGGATTCGGTATTGAGGATTGAAGAATGAGGATTGAGGAGTGAGGACTGAGGATTGAGGATTGCAGATTGAGTATTGAGGATTGAAGATTGAGGATTGAGGATTGAGAATTGAGGATTGAGGATTGAGGATTGAGGATTGAAGATTGAGGATTGAGGATTGAGGATTGAGGATTGAGGATTGAGGATTGCGGATAGAAGATGGAGGATTGGGTATTGCGGATTGAACATTGAGGATTGATGGTTGAGAATTGAGGATTGAGGATTGAGGTCTGAAGATTGAATATTGATGATTGAAGATTGAGGATTGAGGATTGATGTTTGTGGATTGAGGACGAGGGCTGAGGGTAGGGTACTGCTGTTTGAGGTCAGAGGGTTGAGGATTGAGGATTGAGAAATGAGGATTGAGGATTGAGGATTGAAGATTGAGGATTGGGTGTTGAGGATTGAAGAATGAGGATTGAGGATTGAGGATTGAGGATTGAGGATTGAAGACTGAGTGTTGAGGGTTGAGTGATGAGAATTGATGTTTGTGGATAGAGATTTGAAGATTGCAGATTGAGTATTGAGTATTGAAAGCTGTGAATTGATGATATTCCCTTGAGGATTGAGGATTGGCAACTGATTGTTGAGGACTGAGGGCTGAAGATTGAGGATTCAGGATTGAGGATTCAGGATTGTGGTTTGAGGACCGAGGATTGAGGATTGAGGATTGAGGATTGAGAATTGAAGATTGAGGATTGAGTATTGGGGGTTGTGGATTGAGGACGAGGACTGACGGTTGAGTATTGATGTTTGAGGTCTGAGGATTGAGGATTGAGGATTGAGAATTGAGGATTGAGGATTGAGGATTGAAGATTGAGGATTCGGTATTGAGGATTGAAGAATGAGGATTGAGGAGTGAGGACTGAGGATTGAGAATTGCAGATTGAGTATTGAGGATTGAAGATTGAGGATGGAGGATTGAGGATTGAGGATTGAGGATTGAGGATTGAGGATTGAAGATTGAGTATTGAGGATCGAAGATTGAGGACTGAGGATTGAGGATTGAGGATTGGGGATTGAAGATTGAGGATTGGGGATTGAGGATTGACGCTTGAGGATTGAGGATTGAGGATGGAGGATTGAAGAGAGAGGACAGAGTGTTGAGGATTGTGTGTTGAGAATTGATGTTTGAGGATTGAGATTTGATTATTGGATATTGTGGATTGAGTATTGAACCATGAGAATTCAGGATATTCTATTGAGTATTGAGAATTGAGGATTGATGGTTGAGTATTGAGTATTGATGGTTGAGGGTTGTGCGTTGAATATTGAGGGTTGAGTGATGAAAATTGATGTTTGTGGATAGAGATTTGAAGATTGCAGGCTGAGTATTGAGTACTGAAACCTGTGAATTGAGGATATTCTATTGAGGATTGAGGATTCACAACTGATTGTTGAAGTCTGAGGGTTGAATATTGAGGGTTCAGGATTGTGGATTCAGGATTGAGGTTTGAGGACTGGGGATTGAGGATTGAGGATTGAGGATTGAGGATTGAGGATTGAGTATTGAGGATTGAGAATTGAGGATTGAAGATTGAATAATGATGATTGAAGATTGAGGATCGACGATTGAGAGTTGCGGATTGAGGACGAGGACTGAGGGTTGAGTATTGATGTTTGAGGTCTGAGGATTGAGGAATGAGGATTGAGAATTGAGGATTGAGGATTGAGGATTGAAGATTGAGGATTGGGTGTTGAGGATTGAAGAATGAGGATTGAGGATTGAGGATTGAGGATTGAGTATTGAAGATTGAGTATTGAGGATTGAAGATTGAGGATTGAGGATTGAGGATTGAGGATTGGGGATTGAGGATTGAGGATTGCGGATAGAAGATGGAGGATTGGGTATTGCGGATTGAACATTGAGGATTGGGGATTGAGAATTGGGGATTGAGGATTGAGGACTGAAGATTGAATATTGATGATTGAAGATTGAGGATTGAGGATTGATGTTTGTGGATTGAGGACGAGGACTGAGGGTAGAGTACTGCTGTTTGAGGTCAGAGGATTGAGGGTTGAGGATTGAGAAATGAGGATTGAGGATTGAGGATTGAAGATTGAGAATTGGGTGTTGAGGATTGATGAATGAGGATTGAGGATTGAGGATTGAGGATTGAGGATTGAAGACTGAGTGTTGAGGGTTGAGTGATGGGAATTGATGTTTGTGGATAGAGATTTGAAGATTGCAGGTTGAGTATTGAGTATTGAAAGCTGTGAATTGATGATATTCCCTTGAGGATTGAGGATTGACAACTGATTGTTGAGGACTGAGGGCTGAAGACTGAGGATTCAGGATTGAGGATTCAGGATTGTGGTTTGAGGACCGAGGATTGAGGATTGAGGATTGAGGATTGAGAATTGAAGATTGAGGATTGAGTATTGGGGGTTGTGGATTGAGGACGAGGACTGACGGTTGAGTATTGATGTTTGAGGTCTGAGGATTGAGGATTGAGGATTGAGAATTGAGGATTGAGGATAGAGGATTGAAGATTGAGGATTCGGTATTGAGGATTGAAGAATGAGGATTGAGGAGTGAGGACTGAGGATTGAGGATTGCAGATTGAGTATTGAGGATTGAAGATTGAGGATTGAGGATTGAGGATTGAGGATTGAGGATTGAGGATTGAGGATTGAGGATTGAAGATTGAGTATTGAGGATCGAAGATTGAGGACTGAGGATTGAAGATTGAGGATTGGGGATTGAAGATTGAGGATTGGGGATTGAGGATTGACGCTTGAGGATTGAGGATTGAGGATGGAGGATTGAAGAGAGAGGACAGAGTGTTGAGGATTGTGTGTTGAGAATTGATGTTTGAGGGTTGAGATTTGATTATTGGATATTGTGGATTGAGTATTGAACCATGAGAATTCAGGATATTCTATTGAGTATTGAGAATTGAGGATTGATGGTTGAGTATTGAGTATTGATGGTTGAGGGTTGTGCGTTGAATATTGAGGGTTGAGTGATGAGAATTGATGTTTGTGGATAGAGATTTGAAGATTGCAGGCTGAGTATTGAGTATTGAAACCTGTGAATTGAGGATATTCTATTGAGGATTGAGGATTCACAACTGATTGTTGAAGTCTGAGGGTTGAATATTGAGGGTTCAGGATTGTGGATTCAGGATTGAGGTTTGAGGACTGGGGATTGAGGATTGAGGATTGAGGATTGAGGATTGAGGATTGAGTATTGAGGATTGAGGATTGAGGATTGAATATTGAATATTGATGATTGAAGATTGAGGATCGACGATTGAGAGTTGCGGATTGAGGACGAGGACTGAGGGTTGAGTATTGATGTTTGAGGTCTGAGGATTGTGGAATGAGGATTGAGAATTGAGGATTGAGGATTGAGGATTGAAGATTGAGGATTGGGTGTTGAGGATTGAAGAATGAGTATTGAGGATTGAGGATTGAGGATTGAGTATTGAAGATTGAGTATTGAGGATTGAAGATTGAGGATTGAGGATTGAGGATTGAGGATTGGGGATTGAGGATTGAGGATTGCGGATAGAAGATTGAGGATTGGGTATTGCGGATTGAACATTGAGGATTGAGGATTGAGGATTGAGGATTGAGGATTGAGGACTTAAGATTGAGGATTGGGTTTTCAGGATTGAAGAATGAGGATTGAGGATTGAGGATTGAAGATTGAGTATTGAGGATTGAAGAGTGAGGATTGAGGATTGAGGGTTGAGGATTGAGGATTGAAGATTGAGTACTGAGGATTGAAGATTAAGATTGAGGATTGAGGATTGAGGATTTAGGATTGAGGATTGAGGATTGAAGATTGAGGATTGCGTATTGAGGACGGAACATTGAGGATTGAGGATTGAGTATTGAGGATTGAGGATTGAGGATTGAAGATTGAATATTGATGATTGAAGATTGAGGATCGAGGATTGAGTGTTGTGGATTGAGGACGAGGACTGAGGGTTGAGTATTGACGTTTGAGGTCTGACGATTTAGGATTGAGGATTGAGAATTGAGGATTGAGGATTGAGGATTGAAGATTGAGGACTGGGTTTTGAGGATTGAAGAGTGAGGATTGAGGATTGAGGATTGAGGATTGAGGATTGAAGATTGAGTATTGAGGATTGAAGATTGAGGATTGAGGATTGAGGATTGAGGATTGAGGATTGAGGATTGAGGATTGAAGATTGAGTATTGAGGATCGAAGATTGAGGACTGAGGATTGAAGATTGAGGATTGGGGATTGAAGATTGAGGATTGGGGATTGAGGATTGACGCTTGAGGATTGAGGATTGAGGATGGAGGATTGAAGAGAGAGGACAGAGTGTTGAGGATTGTGTGTTGAGAATTGATGTTTGAGGATTGAGATTTGATTATTGGATATTGTGGATTGAGTATTGAACCATGAGAATTCAGGATATTCTATTGAGTATTGAGAATTGAGGATTGATGGTTGAGTATTGAGTATTGATGGTTGAGGGTTGTGCGTTGAATATTGAGGGTTGAGTGATGAGAATTGATGTTTGTGGATAGAGATTTGAAGATTGCAGGCTGAGTAT
This sequence comes from Calliopsis andreniformis, assembly GCF_051401765.1. Classification (NCBI taxonomy): domain Eukaryota; kingdom Metazoa; phylum Arthropoda; class Insecta; order Hymenoptera; family Andrenidae; genus Calliopsis; species Calliopsis andreniformis. The sequence goes on from NW_027480447.1 coordinate 3,206,737, forward strand.
TGAGTATTGAAACCTGTGAATTGAGGATATTCTATTGAGGATTGAGGATTCACAACTGATTGTTGAAGTCTGAGGGTTGAATATTGAGGGTTCAGGATTGTGGATTCAGGATTGAGGTTTGAGGACTGGGGATTGAGGATTGAGGATTGAGGATTGAGGATTGAGGATTGAGTATTGAGGATTGAGGATTGAGGATTGAATATTGAATATTGATGATTGAAGATTGAGGATCGACGATTGAGAGTTGCGGATTGAGGACGAGGACTGAGGGTTGAGTATTGATGTTTGAGGTCTGAGGATTGTGGAATGAGGATTGAGAATTGAGGATTGAGGATTGAGGATTGAAGATTGAGGATTGGGTGTTGAGGATTGAAGAATGAGTATTGAGGATTGAGGATTGAGGATTGAGTATTGAAGATTGAGTATTGAGGATTGAAGATTGAGGATTGAGGATTGAGGATTGAGGATTGGGGATTGAGGATTGAGGATTGCGGATAGAAGATTGAGGATTGGGTATTGCGGATTGAACATTGAGGATTGAGGATTGAGGATTGAGGATTGAGGATTGAGGATTTAAGATTGAGGATTGGGTTTTCAGGATTGAAGAATGAGGATTGAGGATTGAGGATTGAAGATTGAGTATTGAGGATTGAAGATTGAGGATTGAGGATTGAGGGTTGAGGATTGAGGATTGAAGATTGAGTACTGAGGATTGAAGATTAAGATTGAGGATTGAGGATTGAGGATTTAGGATTGAGGATTGAGGATTGAAGATTGAGGATTGCGTATTGAGGACGGAACATTGAGGATTGAGGATTGAGTATTGAGGATTGAGGATTGAGGATTGAAGATTGAATATTGATGATTGAAGATTGAGGATCGAGGATTGAGTGTTGTGGATTGAGGACGAGGACTGAGGGTTGAGTATTGACGTTTGAGGTCTGACGATTTAGGATTGAGGATTGAGAATTGAGGATTGAGGATTGAGGATTGAAGATTGAGGACTGGGTTTTGAGGATTGAAGAATGAGGATTGAGGATTGAGGATTGAGGATTGAGGATTGAAGATTGAGTATTGAGGATTGAAGATTGAGGATTGAGGATTGAGGATTGAGGATTGAGGATTGAGGATTGCGGATAGAAGATGGAGGATTGGGTATTGCGGATTGAACATTGAGGATTGAGGATTGAGAATTGAGGATTGAGGATTGAGGACTGAAGATTGAATATTGATGATTGAAGATTGAGGATTGAGGATTGATGTTTGTGGATTGAGGACGAGGACTGAGGGTAGAGTACTGCTGTTTGAGGTCAGAGGATTGAGGATTGAGGATTGAGAAATGAGGATTGAGGATTGAGGATTGAAGATTGAGGATTGGGTGTTGAGGATTGAAGAATGAGGATTGAGGTTCGAGGATTGAGGATTGAGTATTGAAGACTGAGTGTTGAGGGTTGAGTGATGAGAATTGATGTTTGTGGATAGAGATTTGAAGATTGCAGATTGAGTATTGAGTATTGAAAGCTATGAATTGATGATATTCCCTTGAGGATTGAGGATTGACAACTGATTGTTGAGGACTGAGGGCTGAAGATTGAGGATTCAGGATTGAGGATTCAGGATTGTGGTTTGAGGACCGAGGATTGAGGATTGAGGATTGAGGATTGAGAATTGAAGATTGAGGATTGAGTATTGGGGGTTGTGGATTGAGGACGAGGACTGACGGTTGAGTATTGATGTTTGAGGACTGAGGATTGAAGATTGAGGATTGGGGATTGAAGATTGAGGATTGGGGATTGAGGATTGACGCTTGAGGATTGAGGATTGAGGACGGAGGATTGAAGAGAGAGGACAGAGTGTTGAGGATTGTGTGTTGAGAATTGATGTTTGAGGATTGAGATTTGATTATTGGATATTGTGGATTGAGTATTGAACCATGAGAATTCAGGATATTCTATTGAGTATTGAGAATTGAGGATTGATGGTTGAGTATTGAGTATTGATGGTTGAGGGTTGTGCGTTGAATATTGAGGGTTGAGTGATGAGAATTGATGTTTGTGGATAGAGATTTGAAGATTGCCGGCTGAGTATTGAGTATTGAAACCTGTGAATTGAGGATATTCTATTGAGGATTGAGGATTCACAACTGATTGTTGAAGTCTGAGGGTTGAATATTGAGGGTTCAGGATTGTGGATTCAGGATTGAGGTTTGAGGACTGGGGATTGAGGATTGAGGATTGAGGATTGAGGATTGAGGATTGAGTATTGAGGATTGAGAATTGAGGAATGAAGATTGAATATTGATGGTTGAAGATTGAGGATCGACAATTGAGAGTTGCGGATTGAGGACGAGGACTGAGGGTTGAGTATTGATGTTTGAGGTCTGAGGATTGAGGAATGAGGATTGAGAATTGAGGATTGAGGATTGAGGATTGAAGATTGAGGATTGGGTGTTGAGGATTGAAGAATGAGGATTGAGGATTGAGGATTGAGGATTGAGTATTGAAGATTGAGTATTGAGGATTGAAGATTGAGGATTGAGGATTGAGGATTGAGGATTGGGGATTGAGGATTGAGGATTGCGGATAGAAGATGGAGGATTGGGTATTGCGGATTGAACATTGAGGATTGAGGATTGAGAATTGAGGATTGAGGATTGAGGACTGAAGATTGAATATTGATGATTGAAGATTGAGGATTGAGGATTGATGTTTGTGGATTGAGGACGAGGACTGAGGGTAGAGTACTGCTGTTTGAGGTCAGAGGATTGAGGATTGAGGATTGAGAAATGAGGATTGAGGATTGAGGATTGAAGATTGAGGATTGGGTGTTGAGGATTGATGAATGAGGATTGAGGATTGAGGATTGAGGATTGAGGATTGAAGACTGAGTGTTGAGGGTTGAGTGATGGGAATTGATGTTTGTGGATAGAGATTTGAAGATTGCAGGTTGAGTATTGAGTATTGAAAGCTGTGAATTGATGATATTCCCTTGAGGATTGAGGATTGACAACTGATTGTTGAGGACTGAGGGCTGAAGACTGAGGATTCAGGATTGAGGATTCAGGATTGTGGTTTGAGGACCGAGGATTGAGGATTGAGGATTGAGGATTGAGAATTGAAGATTGAGGATTGAGTATTGGGGGTTGTGGATTGAGGACGAGGACTGACGGTTGAGTATTGATGTTTGAGGTCTGAGGATTGAGGATTGAGGATTGAGAATTGAGGATTGAGGATAGAGGATTGAAGATTGAGGATTCGGTATTGAGGATTGAAGAATGAGGATTGAGGAGTGAGGACTGAGGATTGAGGATTGCAGATTGAGTATTGAGGATTGAAGATTGAGGATTGAGGATTGAGGATTGAGGATTGAGGATTGAGGATTGAGGATTGAAGATTGAGTATTGAGGATCGAAGATTGAGGACTGAGGATTGAAGATTGAGGATTGGGGATTGAAGATTGAGGATTGGGGATTGAGGATTGACGCTTGAGGATTGAGGATTGAGGATGGAGGATTGAAGAGAGAGGACAGAGTGTTGAGGATTGTGTGTTGAGAATTGATGTTTGAGGATTGAGATTTGATTATTGGATATTGTGGATTGAGTATTGAACCATGAGAATTCAGGATATTCTATTGAGTATTGAGAATTGAGGATTGATGGTTGAGTATTGAGTATTGATGGTTGAGGGATGTGCGTTGAATATTGAGGGTTGAGTGATGAGAATTGATGTTTGTGGATAGAGATTTGAAGATTGCAGGCTGAGTATTGAGTATTGAAACCTGTGAATTGAGGATATTCTATTGAGGATTGAGGATTCACAACTGATTGTTGAAGTCTGAGGGTTGAATATTGAGGGTTCAGGATTGTGGATTCAGGATTGAGGTTTGAGTACTGGGGATTGAGGATTGAGGATTGAGGATTGAGGATTGAGGATTGAGTATTGAGGATTGAGGATTGAGGATTGAATATTGAATATTGATGATTGAAGATTGAGGATCGACGATTGAGAGTTGCGGATTGAGGACGAGGACTGAGGGTTGAGTATTGATGTTTGAGGTGTGAGGATTGTGGAATGAGGATTGAGAATTGAGGATTGAGGATTGAGGATTGAAGATTGAGGATTGGGTGTTGAGGATTGAAGAATGAGTATTGAGGATTGAGGATTGAGGATTGAGTATTGAAGATTGAGTATTGAGGATTGAAGATTGAGGATTGAGGATTGAGGATTGAGGATTGGGGATTGAGGATTGAGGATTGCGGATAGAAGATTGAGGATTGGGTATTGCGGATTGAACATTGAGGATTGAGGATTGAGGATTGAGGATTGAGGATTGAGGATTTAAGATTGAGGATTGGGTTTTCAGGATTGAAGAATGAGGATTGAGGATTGAGGATTGAAGATTGAGTATTGAGGATTGAAGATTGAGGATTGAGGATTGAGGGTTGAGGATTGAGGATTGAAGATTGAGTACTGAGGATTGAAGATTAAGATTGAGGATTGAGGATTGAGGATTTAGGATTGAGGATTGAGGATTGAGGATTGAGGATTGCGTATTGAGGACGGAACATTGAGGATTGAGGATTGAGTATTGAGGATTGAGGATTGAGGATTGAAGATTGAATATTGATGATTGAAGATTGAGGATCGAGGATTGAGTGTTGTGGATTGAGGACGAGGACTGAGGGTTGAGTATTGACGTTTGAGGTCTGACGATTTAGGATTGAGGATTGAGAATTGAGGATTGAGGATTGAGGATTGAAGATTGAGGACTGGGTTTTGAGGATTGAAGAATGAGGATTGAGGATTGAGGATTGAGGATTGAGGATTGAAGATTGAGTATTGAGGATTGAAGATTGAGGATTGAGGATTGAGGATTGAGGATTGAGGATTGAGGATTGCGGATAGAAGATGGAGGATTGGGTATTGCGGATTGAACATTGAGGATTGAGGATTGAGAATTGAGGATTGAGGATTGAGGACTGAAGATTGAATATTGATGATTGAAGATTGAGGATTGAGGATTGATGTTTGTGGATTGAGGACGAGGACTGAGGGTAGAGTACTGCTGTTTGAGGTCAGAGGATTGAGGATTGAGGATTGAGAAATGAGGAATGAGGATTGAGGATTGAAGATTGAGGATTGGGTGTTGAGGATTGAAGAATGAGGATTGAGGTTCGAGGATTGAGGATTGAGGATTGAAGACTGAGTGTTGAGGGTTGAGTGATGAGAATTGATGTTTGTGGATAGAGATTTGAAGATTGCAGATTGAGTATTGAGTATTGAAAGCTATGAATTGATGATATTCCCTTGAGGATTGAGGATTGACAACTGATTGTTGAGGACTGAGGGCTGAAGATTGAGGATTCAGGATTGAGGATTCAGGATTGTGGTTTGAGGACCGAGGATTGAGGATTGAGGATTGAGGATTGAGAATTGAAGATTGAGGATTGAGTATTGGGGGTTGTGGATTGAGGACGAGGACTGACGGTTGAGTATTGATGTTTGAGGACTGAGGATTGAAGATTGAGGATTGGGGATTGAAGATTGAGGATTGGGGATTGAGGATTGACGCTTGAGGATTGAGGATTGAGGACGGAGGATTGAAGAGAGAGGACAGAGTGTTGAGGATTGTGTGTTGAGAATTGATGTTTGAGGATTGAGATTTGATTATTGGATATTGTGGATTGAGTATTGAACCATGAGAATTCAGGATATTCTATTGAGTATTGAGAATTGAGGATTGATGGTTGAGTATTGAGTATTGATGGTTGAGGGTTGTGCGTTGAATATTGAGGGTTGAGTGATGAGAATTGATGTTTGTGGATAGAGATTTGAAGATTGCAGGCTGAGTATTGAGTATTGAAACCTGTGAATTGAGGATATTCTATTGAGGATTGAGGATTCACAACTGATTGTTGAATTCTGAGGGTTGAATATTGAGGGTTCAGGATTGTGGATTCAGGATTGAGGTTTGAGGACTGGGGATTGAGGATTGAGGATTGAGGATTGAGGATTGAGGATTGAGTATTGTGGATTGAGGATTGAGGATTGAATATTGAATATTGATGATTGAAGATTGAGGATCGACGATTGAGAGTTGCGGATTGAGGACGAGGACTGAGGGTTGAGTATTGACGTTTGAGGTCTGAGGATTGAGGAATGAGGATTGAGAATTGAGGATTGAGGATTGAGGATTGAAGATTGAGGATTGGGTGTTGAGGATTGAAGAATGAGGATTGAGGATTGAGGATTGAGGATTGAGTATTGAAGATTGAGTATTGAGGATTGAAGATTGAGGATTGAGGATTGAGGATTGAGGATTGGGGATTGAGGATTGAGGATTGCGGATAGAAGATTGAGGATTAGGTATTGCGGATTGAACATTGAGGATTGAGGATTGAGGATTGAGGATTGAGGATTGAGGATTTAAGATTGAGGATTGGGTTTTCAGGATTGAAGAATGAGGATTGAGGATTGAGGATTGAAGATTGAGTATCGAGGATTGAAGATTGAGGATTGAGGATTGAGGGTTGAGGATTGAGGATTGAAGATTGAGTACTGAGGATTGAAGATTAAGATTGAGGATTGAGGATTGAGGATTTAGGATTGAGGATTGAGGATTGAAGATTGAGGATTGCGTATTGAGGATGGAACATTGAGGATTGAGGATTGAGTATTGAGGATTGAGGATTGAGGATTGAAGATTGAATATTGATGATTGAAGATTGAGGATCGAGGATTGAGTGTTGTGGATTGAGGACGAGGACTGAGGGTTGAGTATTGACGTTTGAGGTCTGACGATTTAGGATTGAGGATTGAGAATTGAGGATTGAGGATTGAGGATTGAAGATTGAGGACTGGGTTTTGAGGATTGAAGAATGAGGATTGAGGATTGAGGATTGAGGATTGAGGATTGAAGGTTGAGTATTGAGGATTGAAGATTGAGTATTGAGGATTGAGGATTGAGGATTGAGGATTGAGGATTGCGGATAGAAGATGGAGGATTGGGTATTGCGGATTGAACATTGAGGATTGAGGATTGAGGATTGAGGATTGAGGATTGAGGACTGAAGGTTGAATATTGATGATTGAAGATTGAGGATTGAGGATTGATGTTTGTGGATTGAGGACGAGGTCTGAGGGTTGAGTATTGCTGTTTGAGGTCTGAGGATTGAGGATTGAGGATTGAGAAATGAGGATTGAGGATTGAGGATTGAAGATTGAGGATTGGGTGTTGAGGATTGAAGAATGAGGGTTGAGGATTGAGGATTGAGGATTGAGGATTGAAGACTGAGTGTTGAGGGTTGTGTGATGAGAATTGATGTTTGTGGATGGAGGTTTGAAGATTGCAGCTTGAGTATTGAGTATTGAAAACTGTGAATTGATGATATTCTGTTGAGGATTGAGGATTGACTACTGATTGTTGAGGACTGAGGGCTGAAGGTTGTGGATTCAGGATTGAGGATTCAGGATTGTGGTTTGAGGACCGAGGATTGAGGATTGAGGGTTGAGGATTGAGAATTGAAGATTGAGGATTGAGTATTGGGGGTTGAGGATTGAGGACGAGGGCTGACGGTTGAGTATTGATGTTTGAGGTCTGAGGATTGAGGATTGAGGATTGAGAATTGAGGATTGAGGATTGAAGATTGAGGATTGGGTATTGAGGATTGAAGAATGAGGATTGAGTATTGAGTATTGAGGATTGAGGATTGAAGATGGAGGATTGAAGAGAGAGGACTGAGTGTTGAGGATTGAGTGTTGAGAATTGATGTTTGAGGATTGAGATTTGATTATTGGATATTGTGGATTGAGTATTGAACCATGAGAATTCAGGATATTCTATTGAGTATTGAGAATTGAGGATTGATGGTTGAGTATTGAGGATTGATGTTTGAGGGTTGTGCGTTGAATATTGAGGGTTAAGTGATGAGAATTGATGTTTGTGGATAGAGGTTTGAAGATTGCAGGCTGAGTATTGAGTATTGAAACCTGTGAATTGAGGATATTCTATTGAGGATTGAGGATTCACAACTGATTGTTGAGCTCTGAGTGCTGAATATTGAGGGTTCAGGATTGTGGATTCAGGATTGAGGTTTGAGGACTGGGGATTGAGGATTGAGGATTGAGGATTGAGGATTGAGGATTGAGGATTGAAGGTTGAGGATGGCGTATTGAGGATAGAACATCGAGGATTGAGGATTGAGTATTGAGGATTGAGGATTGAGGATTGAAGATTGAATATTGATGATTGAAGTTTGACGATCGACGATTGAGGGTTGCGGATTAAGGACGAGGACTGAGGGTTGAGTATTGATGTTTGAGGTCTCTGGATTGAGGAATGAGGATTGAGAATTGAGGATTGAGGATTGAGGATTGAAGATTGAGGATTGATTACTGAGGATTGAGGATTGAGGACTGAGGATTGACGCTTGAGGATTGAGGATTGAGGATGGAGGATCGAAGATTGAATATTGATGATTGAAGATTGAGGATTGATGATTGATGGTTGAGGTTTGAGAACGAGGACTGACGGTTGAGGATTGAGGTTTGAGGATTGAGGGTTGAGGATTGAGGACTGAGGATCGAGGATTGTGGATTGAGGATTGAGGATTGAAGATTGAGGATTGGGGACTGAGTGTTGAGGGCTGAATTATGAGAATTGATGTTTGTGGATAGAGACTCGAAGATTGCAGATTGAGTATTGAGTATTGAAAACTGTGAATTGATGATATTCTATTGAGGATTGTGAATTGACAACTGATTGTTGAGGACTGAGGTCTGAAGATGGAGGATTCAGGTTTGAGGATTCAGGTTTGACGTTTGAGGACTGAGAATTGAGTATTGAGGGTTGAGGATTGAGGATCGAGGATTGAGGATTGAGGATTGAGGATTGAGGATTGAGGATTGAGAACTGAAGATTGAATATCGATGATTGATGATAGAGGATTGAGTATTGATGGTTGTGGATTGAGGACGTGGACAGAGGGTTGAGTATTGCTGTTTGAGGTCTGAGGATTGAAGCTTGATGATTGAGGATTGAGGATTGAGGATTGAGGATTGAAGATTGAGGATTGAAGATTGAGTATTGAGGATTGAAGATTGAGGATTGAGGTTTGCGGATTGAGGATTGAGGATTGAGGATTGAGGATTGAAGATTGAATATTAATGATTGAAGATTGAGGATTGAGGATTGAGTGTTGTGGATTGAGGACGAGGACTGAGGGTTGAGTATTGGTATTTGAAGTCTGAGGATTGAGGATTGAGGATTGAGAATTGAGGATTGAGGATTGAGGATTGAAGATTGACGATTCGGTATTGAGGATTGAAGAATGAGGATTGAGGAGTGAGGACTGAGGATTGAGGATTGCAGTTTGAGTATTGACGATTGAAGATTGAGGATTGAGGATTGAGGATTGAGGATAGAGGATTGAGGATTGAAGATTGAGTATTGAGGACTGAAGATTGAGGATTGAGGATTGAGGATTGAAGATTGAGGATTGAAGATTGAGTATTGAGGATTGAAGATTGAGGATTGAGGATTGAGGATTAAGGATTGAGGATTGAAGATTGAGGATTGGGGATTGAGGATTGACGATTGAGGATTGAGAATTGAGGATAGAGGATTGAGGATTGGGGACTGAGTGTTGAGGGTTGAGTGATGAGAATTGATGTTTGTGGATAGAGATTTGAAGATTGCAGGTAGACTATTGAGTATTGAAACCTGTGAATTGAGGATATTCTATTGAGGTTTGAGGACTGAGGATTGAGGATTGAGGATTGAGGATTGAGGATTGAGGATTGAGGATTGAAGATTGAGGATTGGGTATCGAGGATTGAACATTGAGGATTGTGTATTGAGTATTGATGATTGAGGATTGAGGATTGAATATTGAATATTCATGATTGAAGGTTGAGGATCGAGGATTGAGGGTTGTGGGTTGAGGACGAGGACTGAGGGTTGAGTCTTGATGTTTGTGGTCTGAGGATTGAGGATTGAGGATTGAGAATTGAGGACTGAGGATTGAGGATTGAAGATTGAGGATTGGGTGTTGAGGATTGAAGAATGTGGATTGAGGATTGAGGATTGAGGATTGAGGATTGAAGGATGAGTATTGAGGATTGAAGATTGAGGATTGAGCATTGAGGATTGAGGATTGAGTATTGAAGATTGAGGATTGGGTATTGCGGATTGAACATTGAGGATTGAAGATTGACGATTGAAGATTCAGTATTGAGGATTGAAGATTGAGGATTGAGGATTGAGGATTGAAGATTGAAGATTGAGTATTGAGGATTGAAGATTGAGGATTGAGGACTGAGAATTGAGGATTGAGGATTGAGGATTGAGGATTGAGGATTGAAGGCTGAGGATTGGGTATTGAGGATTGAGCATTGGGGATTGAGGGTTGAGGATTGAGGATTGAGGATTGAGGATTGAAGATTGAATATTAATGATTGAAGATTGAGGATTGAGGATTGGGGGTTGTGGATTGAGGACGAGGACTGAGGGTTGAGTATTGGTATTTGAAGTCTGAGGATCGACGATTGAGGATTGAGAATTGAGGATTGAGGATTGAGGACAGAAGATTGAGGATTCGGTATTGAGGACCGAAGAATGAGGGTTGAGGCGTGAGGACTGAGGATTGAGGATTGCAGTTTGAGTATTGAGCATTGAAGATTGAGGATTGAGGATTGATGATTGAGGATTGAGTATTGAGGATTGAGGGTTGAAGATTGAGGATTGAAGATTGAGTATTGAGGATTGAAGATTGAGGATTGAGGATTGCGGATTGAGGATTGAGGATTGAGGATTGAGAATTGAAGATTGAATATTAATGATTGAAGATTGAGGATTGAGGATTGAGGGTTGTGGATTGAGGACGAGGACTGAGGACTGAGGATTGAGGATTGCAGTTTGAGTATTGAGCATTGAAGACTGAGGATTGAGGATTGAGGATTGAGGATTGAGGATTGAAGATTGAGTATTGAGGATCGAAGATTGACGATTGAGGATTGAGAATTGAGGATTGAAGACTGAGGATTGGGTATTGAGGATTGAGCATTGGGGATTGAAGGTTGAGGATTGAGGATTGAGGATTGAGGATTGAAGATTGAATATTAATGATTGAAGATTGAGGATTGAGGATTGAGGGTTGTGGATTGAGGACGTGGACTGAGGGTTGAGTATTGGTGTTTGAAGTCTGAGGATTGGGGATTGATGATTGAGAATTGAGGATTGAGGATTGAGGATTGAAGATTGAGGATTCGGTATTGAGGATTGAAGAATGAGGATTGAGGAGTGAGGACTGAGGATTGAGGATTGCAGTTTGAGTATTGAGGAAGGAAGATTGAGGATTGAGGATTGAGGATTGAGGATTGAGGATTGAGGATTGAAGATTGAGTATTGAGGATTGAAGATTGAGGATTGAGGATTGAGGATTGAGGATTGAGGATTGAAGATTGAGTATTGGGGATTGAGGATTGACGATTGAGGATTGAGAATTGAGGATTGAGGATTGAGGATTGGGGACTGAGTGTTGAGGGTTGAGTGATGAGAATTCATGTTTGTGGATAGAGATTTGAAGATTGCAGGTTGAGTATTGAGTATTGAAGCCTGTGAATTGAGGATATTCTATTGAGGATTGAGGATTGAAGATTGAGTATTGAGGATTGAGGATTGAGGATTGAGGATTGAGGATTGAGGATTGAGGATTGAGGATTGAGGATTGAAGACTGAGGATTGGGTATTGAGGATTTAGCATTGGGGATTGAGGGTTGAGGATTGAGGATTGAGGATTGAGGATTGAGGATTGAGGGTTGTGGTTTGAGGACGAGGACTGAGGGTTGAGTATTGGTGTTTGAAGTCTGAGGATTGAGGGTTGAGGATTGAGAATTGAGGATTGAGCATTGAGGATTGAAGATTGAGGATTCGGTATTGAGGATTGAAGAATGAGGATTGAGGAGTGAGGACAGAGGATTGAGGATTGCAGTTTGAGTACTGAGGATTGAAGATTGAGGATTGAGGATTGAGGATTGAGGATTGAGGATTGAGGATTGAGAATTGAGGATTGAGGATTGAGGACTGAAGATTGAGGATTGAGGATTGAGGATTGAGGATTGAGGCTTGAGAACTGAGGATTTAGGATGGAGGATTGAGGAATGAAGACTGAGTATTGAGGATTGAAGATTGAGGATTGAGGATTGAGGATTGAGGATTGAGGACTCAAGATTGAATATTGATAATTGAAGATTGAGGATTGGGTATTCATGCTTGTGGATTGAGGACGAGGACTGAGGGTTGAGTATTGCTGTTTGAGGTCTGAGGATTGAGGATTGAGTATTGAGAATTGAGGGTTGAGGATTGAGGATTGAAGATTGTGGATTGGGTATTGAGGATTGAAGAATGAGGATTGAGGATTGAGGATTGAGGATTGAGTATTGAATACTGAGTATTGAGGATTGAAGATTGAAGATTGAGGATTGAGGATTGAGGATCGAGGATTGAGGATTGAGGATTGAGGATTGAGGATTGAGGAATGAAGATTGAGTATTGAGGATTGAAGATTGAGGATTGAGGATTGAGGATTGGGTATTGAGGATTCAACATTGAGGATTGAGGGTTGAGGATTGAGGATTGAGGATTGACGATTGAGGATTGAGGAATGAGAATCGAGGATTGAGGATTGAGGTTTCAAGATTGAGGAATGGGCACTGAGGATTGAAGAATGAGGATTGAGGATTGAGGATTGAGGATTGAGGATTGCAGATTGAGTATTGAGGATTGAAGATTGAGGGTTGAGGATTGAGGATTGAGGATTGAGCATTGAGGATTGATGATTGAGGATTGAGGATTGAAGATTGAGTATTGAGGATTGAGGATTGAGGATTGAGGATTGAGGATTGAGCATTGAGGATTGAGGATTGAGGATTGAGGATTGAAGGTTGAGTATTGAGGATTGAAGATTGAGGATTGAGGATTGAGGATTGAGGATTGAGGATTGAGGATTGAGGATTGAGGATTGAGTATTGAGGATCGAAGATTGACGATTGAGGATTGAGAATTGAGGATTGAAGACTGAGGATTGGGTATTGAGGATTGAGCATTGGGGATTGAGGGTTGAGGATTGAGGATTGAGGATTGAGGATTGAAGATTGAATATTAATGATTGAAGATTGAGGATTGAGGATTGAGGGTTGTGGATTGAGGACGAGGACTGAGGGTTGAGTATTGGTGTTTGAAGTCTGAGGATTGGGGATTGAGGATTGAGAACTGAGGATTGAGGATTGATGACTGAAGATTGAGGATTCGGTATTGAGGACAGAAGAATGAGGGTTGAGGAGTGAGGACTGAGGATTGGGGATTGCAGTTTGAGTATTGAGCATTGAAGATTGAGGATTGAGGATTGAGGATTGAGGATTGAGGATTGAGGATTGAAGATTGAGTATTGAGGATCGAAGATTGACGATTGAGGATTGAGAATTGAGGATTGAAGACTGAGGATTGGGTATTGAGGATTGAGCATTGGGGATTGAGGGTTGAGGATTGAGGATTGAGGATTGAGGATTGAAGATTGAATATTAATGATTGAAGATTGAGGATTGAGGATTGAGGGTTGTGGATTGAGGACGAGGACTGAGGGTTGAGTATTGGTGTTTGAAGTCTGAGGATTGGGGATTGATGATTGAGAATTGAGGATTGAGGATTGAGGATTGAAGATTGAGGATTCGGTATTGAGGATTGAAGAATGAGGATTGAGGAGCGAGGACTGAGGATTGAGGATTGCAGTTTGAGTATTGAGGAAGGAAGATTGAGGATTGAGGATTTAGGATTGAGGATTGAGGATTGAGGAATGAGGATTGAAGATTGAGTATTGAGGATTGAAGATTGAGGATTGAGGATTGAGGATTGAGGACTGAGGATTGAAGATTGAGTATTGGGGATTGAGGATTGACGATTGAGGATTGAGAATTGAGGATTGAGGATTGAGGATAGGGGACTGAGTGTTGAGGGTTGAGTGATGAGAATTCATGTTTGTGGATAGAGATTTGAAGATTGCAGGTTGAGTATTGAGTATTGAAGCCTGTGAATTGAGGATATTCTATTGAGGATTGAGGATTGAAGATTGAGTATTGAGGATTGAGGATTGAGGATTGAGGATTGAGGATTGAGGATTGAGGATTGAGGATTGAAGACTGAGGATTGGGTATTGAGGATTTAGCATTGGGGATTGAGGGTTGAGGATTGAGGATTGAGGATTGAGGATTGAGGATTGAGGGTTGTGGATTGAGGACGAGGACTGAGGGTTGAGTATTGGTGTTTGAAGTCTGAGGATTGAGGGTTGAGGATTGAGAATTGAGGATTGAGGATTGAGGATTGAAGATTGAGGATTCGGTATTGAGGATTGAAGAATGAGGATTGAGGAGTGAGGACTGAGGATTGAGGGTTGCAGTTTGAGTATTGAGGATTGAAGATTGAGGATTGAGGATTGAGGATTGAGGATAGAGGATTGAGGATTGAAGATTGAGTATTGAGGACTGAAGATTGAGGATTGAGGATTGAGGATTGAAGATTGAGGATTGAAGATTGAGTATTGAGGATTGAAGATTGAGGATTGAGGATTGAGGATTGAGGATTGAGGATTGAAGATTGAATATTAATGATTGAAGATTGAGGATTGAGGATTGAGGGTTGTGGATTGAGGACGTGGACTGAGGGTTGAGTATTGGTGTTTGAAGTCTGAGGATTGGGGATTGATGATTGAGAATTGAGGATCGAGGATTGAGGATTGAAGATTGAGCATTCGGTATTGAGGATTGAAGAATGAGGGTTGAGGAGTGAGGACTGAGGATTGAGGATTGCAGTTTGAGTATTGAGGATTGAAGATTGAGGATTGAGGATTGAGGATTGAGGATTGAGGATTGAGGATTGAGAATTGAGGATTGAGGATTGAGGATTGAAGATTGAGGATTGAGGATTGAGGATTGAGGATTGAGGCTTGAGAACTGAGGATTGAGGATTGAGGATTGAGGAATGAAGATTGAGTATTGAGGATTGAAGATTGAGGATTGAGGATTGAGGATTGAGGATTGAGGACTCAAGATTGAATATTGATGATTGAAGATTGAGGGTTGGGTATTGATGCTTGTGGATTGAGGACGAGGACTGAGGGTTGAGTATTGCTGTTTGAGGTCTGAGGATTGAGGATTGAGTATTGAGAATTGAGGGTTGAGGATTGAGGATTGAAGATTGTGGATTGGGTATTGAGGATTGAAGAATGAGGATTGAGGATTGAGGGTTGAGGATTGAGTATTGAATACTGAGTATTGAGGATTGAAGGTTGAGGATTGAGGATTGAGGGTTGAGGATCGAGGATTGAGGATTGAGGATTGAGGATTGAGGATTGAGGAATGAAGATTGAGTATTGAGGATTGAAGACTGAGGATTGAGGATTGAGGATTGAGGATTGAGGATTGAAGATTGAGGATTGGGGCTTGAGTATTGACGATTGAGGATTGAGTATTGAGGATTGAGTATTGAGGATTGATTATTGAAGATTGAGTATTGAGGATTGAAGATTGAGGATTGATAATTGAGGATTGAAGATGGAATATTGATGATTGAAGGTTGAGGATTGAGGATTCATGTTTGAGGATTGAGGACGGGGACTGACGGTTGAGGATTGAGGTTTGAGGATTGAGGATTGAGGATTTAGGACTGAGGATTGAGGATTGAGGGTTGTTGATTGAGGACGAGGACTGAGGTTTGAGTGTTGATGTTTGAGGTCTGAGGATTGAGGATTGAGGATTGAGAATTGAGGATTGAGGATTGAGGATTGAAGATTGAGGATTGAGGATTGAGGATTCAGGATTGAGGATTGAAGACTGAGGATTGGGTATTGAGGATTCAACATTGAGGATTGAGGGTTGAGGATTGAGGATTGAGGATTGACGATTGAGGATTGAGGAATGAGAATCGAGGATTGAGGATTGAGGATTTAAGATTGAGGACTGGGCACTGAGGATTGAAGAATGAGGATTGAGGATTGAGGATTGAGGATTGAGGATTGCAGATTGAGTATTGAGGATTGAAGATTGAGGGTTGAGGATTGAGGATTGAGGATTGAGCATTGAGGATCCACGATTGAGGATTGAGGATTGAAGATTGGGGATTGAGGATTGAGGATTGAAGATTGACGATTGGGGACGGAGTGCTGAGTGTTGAGAGATGAGAATTGATGTTTGTGGATAGAGACTTGAAGATTGCAGATTGAGTATTGAGTATTGAAAACTCTGAATTCATGATATTCCATTGAGGATTGGGGATTGACAACTGATTGTTGAGGACTGAGGGCTGAAGATTGAGGATTCAGGATAGAGGATTCAGGATTAAGGTTTGAGGACATGAGGATTGAGGATTGAGGATTGAGGATTGAGGATTGAGGATTGAGGATTGAAGATTGAGGATTGGGTATTGCGGATTGAACATTGAGGATTGACGATTGAGGATTGAGGACTGAGGATCGAGGATTGAGGATTGAGGATTGAGGGTTGAAGATTGAGGATTGAGGCTTGAGGATTGAGGACTGAGGATCGAGGATTGAGGATTGAGGATTGAGGATTGAGGATTGAAGGTTCAGTATTGAGGATTGAAGATTGAGAATTGATGATTGAGGATTGAACATTGAGGACTGAGTGATGAGGGTTGAGTGATGAGAATTGATGTTTGTGGTTAGAGATTCGAAGATTGCAGGTTGAGTATTGTGTATTGAAAACTGTGAATTGAGTATATTCTATTGAGGAGTGAGGATTGACAACTGATTGTTGAGGACTGAGAGCTGAAGATTTAGGGTTCAGGATTGAAGATTCAGAATTGAGATTTGAGGATTCAGAATTGAGGTTTGAGGACTGAGAATTGAGGATTGAAGATTGAGTATTGAGGATTGAAGATTGAGTATTCAGGATTGGAGATTGGCGATTGAGGATTCAGGACCGAGGATTGAGGATTGAGGATTGAAGATTGAGTATTGATGATTGAAGATTGAGTATTGAGGATTGAAAATTGAGGATTGAGGATTGAGGATTGAGGATTGAGGATTGAAGATTGAGGATTGGGGACGGAGTGTTGAGTGTTGAGTGATGAGAATTGATGTTTGTGGATAGAGATTTGAAGATAGCAGATTGAGTATTGAGTATTGAAAACTGTGAATTGATGATATTCCATTGAGGATTGGGGATTGACAACTGATTGTTGAGGACTGAGGGCTGAAGATTGAGGATTCAGGATTGAGGATTCAGGATTAAGGTTTGAGGACTGAGGATTGAGGATTGAGGATTGAGGATTGAGGATTGAAGATTGAGGATTGGGTATTGCGGATTGAGCATTGAGGATTGAGGATTGAGGATTGAGGACTGAGGATCGAGGATTGAGGATTGAGGATTGAGGGTTGAAGATTGAGGATTGGGGACTGAGGCTTGAAGATTGAGGATTGAGGATTGAGGATTGAGTATTGAGGATCGAAGATTGACGATTGAGGATTGAGAATTGAGGATTGAAGACTGAGGATTGGGTATTGAGGATTGAGCATTGGGGATTGAGGGTTGAGGATTGAGGATTGAGGATTGAGGATTGAAGATTGAATATTAATGATTGAAGATTGAGGATTGAGGATTGAGGGTTGTGGATTGAGGACGAGGACTGAGGGTTGAGCATTGGTGTTTGAAGTCTGAGGATTGGGGATTGAGGATTGAGAACTGAGGATTGAGGATTGATGACTGAAGATTGAGGATTCGGTATTGAGGACAGAAGAATGAGGGTTGAGGAGTGAGGACTGAGGATTGAGGATTGCAGTTTGAGTATTGAGCATTGAAGATTGAGGATTGAGGATTGAGGATTGAGGATTGAGGATTGAGGATTGAAGATTGAGTATTGAGGATCGAAGATTGACGATTGAGGATTGAGAATTGAGGATTGAAGACTGAGGATTGGGTATTGAGGATTGAGCATTGGGGATTGAGGGTTGAGGATTGAGGATTGAGGATTGAGGATTGAAGATTGAATATTAATGATTGAAGATTGAGGATTGAGGATTGAGGGTTGTGGATTGAGGACGAGGACTGAGGGTTGAGTATTGGTGTTTGAAGTCTGAGGATTGGGGATTGATGATTCAGAATTGAGGATTGAGGATTGAGGATTGAAGATTGAGGATTCGGTATTGAGGATTGAAGAATGAGGATTGAGGAGCGAGGACTGAGGATTGAGGATTGCAGTTTGAGTATTGAGGAAGGAAGATTGAGGATTGAGGATTTAGGATTGAGGATTGAGGATTGAGGATTGAGGATTGAAGATTGAGTATTGAGGATTGAAGATTGAGGATTGAGGATTGAGGATTGAGGACTGAGGATTGAAGATTGAGTATTGGGGATTGAGGATTGACGATTGAGGATTGAGAATTGAGGATTGAGGATTGAGGATAGGGGACTGAGTGTTGAGGGTTGAGTGATGAGAATTCATGTTTGTGGATAGAGATTTGAAGATTGCAGGTTGAGTATTGAGTATTGAAGCCTGTGAATTGAGGATATTCTATTGAGGATTGAGGATTGAAGATTGAGTATTGAGGATTGAGGATTGAGGATTGAGGATTGAGGATTGAAGATTGAGGATTGAGGATTGAAGACTGAGGATTGGGTATTGAGGATTTAGCATTGGGGATTGAGGGTTGAGGATTGAGGATTGAGGATTGAGGATTGAGGATTGAGGGTTGTGGATTGAGGACGAGGACTGAGGGTTGAGTATTGGTGTTTGAAGTCTGAGGATTGAGGGTTGAGGATTGAGAATTGAGGATTGAGGATTGAGGATTGAAGATTGAGGATTCGGTATTGAGGATTGAAGAATGAGGATTGAGGAGTGAGGACTGAGGATTGAGGGTTGCAGTTTGAGTATTGAGGATTGAAGATTGAGGATTGAGGATTGAGGATTGAGGATAGAGGATTGAGGATTGAAGATTGAGTATTGAGGACTGAAGATTGAGGATTGAGGATTGAGGATTGAAGATTGAGGATTGAGGATTGAGTATTGAGGATTGAAGATTGAGGATTGAGGATTGAGGATTGAGGATTGAGGATTGAAGATTGAGGATTGGGGATTGAGGATTGACGATTGAGGATTGAGAATTGAGGATAGAGGATTGAGGATTGGGGACTGAGTGTTGAGGGTTGAGTGATGAGAATTGATGTTTGTGGATAGAGATTTGAAGATTGCAGGTAGAGTATTGCGTATTGAAACCTGTGAATTGAGGATATTCTATTGAGGACTGAGGATTGACAACTGATTGTTGAGGAGTGAGGGCTGAAGACTGAGGATTCAGGTTTGAGGATTCAGGATTGAGGTTTGAGGACTGAGGATTGGGTATTGAGGATTGAGCATTGGGGATTGAGGGTTGAGCATTGAGGATTGAGGATCGAAGATTGACGATTGAGGATTGAGAATTGAGGATTGAAGACTGAGGATTGGGTATTGAGGATTGAGCATTGGGGATTGAGGGTTGAGGATTGAGGATTGAGGATTGAGGATTGAAGATTGAATATTAATGATTGAAGATTGAGGATTGAGGATTGAGGGTTGTGGATTGAGGACGTGGACTGAGGGTTGAGTATTGGTGTTTGAAGTCTGAGGATTGGGGATTGATGATTGAGAATTGAGGATCGAGGATTGAGGATTGAAGATTGAGCATTCGGTATTGAGGATTGAAGAATGAGGGTTGAGGATTGAGGACTGAGGATTGAGGATTGCAGTTTGAGTATTGAGGATTGAAGATTGAGGATTGAGGATTGAGGATTGAGGATTGAGGATTGAGGATTGAGAATTGAGGATTGAGGATTGAGGATTGAAGATTGAGGATCGAGGATTGAGGATTGAGGATTGAGGCTTGAGAACTGAGGATTGAGGATTGAGGATTGTTGACTGAAGATTGAGGATTCGGTATTGAGGACAGAAGAATGAGGGTTGAGGAGTGAGGACTGAGGATTGAGGATTGCAGTTTGAGTATTGAGCATTGAAGATTGAGGATTGAGGATTGAGGATTGAGGATTGAGGATTGAGGATTGAAGATTGAGTATTGAGGATCGAAGATTGACGATTGAGGATTGAGAATTGAGGATTGAAGACTGAGGATTGGGTATTGAGGATTGAGCATTGGGGATTGAGGGTTGAGGATTGAGGATTGAGGATTGAGGATTGAAGATTGAATATTAATGATTGAAGATTGAGGATTGAGGATTGAGGGTTGTGGATTGAGGACGAGGACTGAGGGTTGAGTATTGGTGTTTGAAGTCTGAGGATTGGGGATTGATGATTGAGAATTGAGGATTGAGGATTGAGGATTGAAGATTGCGGATTCGGTATTGAGGATTGAAGAATGAGGATTGAGGAGCGAGGACTGAGGATTGAGGATTGCAGTTTGAGTATTGAGGAAGGAAGATTGAGGATTGAGGATTTAGGATTGAGGATTGAGGATTGAGGATTGAGGATTGAAGATTGAGTATTGAGGATTGAAGATTGAGGATTGAGGATTGAGGATTGAGGACTGAGGATTGAAGATTGAGTATTGGGGATTGAGGATTGACGATTGAGGATTGAGAATTGAGGATTGAGGATTGAGGATAGGGGACTGAGTGTTGAGGGTTGAGTGATGAGAATTCATGTTTGTGGATAGAGATTTGAAGATTGCAGGTTGAGTATTGAGTATTGAAGCCTGTGAATTGAGGATATTCTATTGAGGATTGAGGATTGAAGATTGAGTATTGAGGATTGAGGATTGAGGATTGAGGATTGAGGATTGAGGATTGAGGATTGAGGATTGAAGACTGAGGATTGGGTATTGAGGATTTAGCATTGGGGATTGAGTGTTGAGGATTGAGGATTGAGGATTGAGGATTGAGGATTGAGGGTTGTGGATTGAGGACGAGGACTGAGGGTTGAGTATTGGTGTTTGAAGTCTGAGGATTGAGGGTTGAGGATTGAGAATTGAGGATTGAAGATTGAGGATTGAAGATTGAGGATTCGGTATTGAGGATTGAAGAATGAGGATTGAGGAGTGAGGACTGAGGATTGAGGGTTGCAGTTTGAGTATTGAGGATTGAAGATTGAGGATTGAGGATTGAGGATTGAGGATAGAGGATTGGGGATTGAAGATTGAGTATTGAGGACTGAAGATTGAGGATTGAGGATTGAGGATTGAAGATTGAGGATTGAAGATTGAGTATTGAGGATTGAAGATTGAGGATTGAGGATTGAGGATTGAGGATTGAGGATTGAAGATTGAATATTAATGATTGAAGATTGAGGATTGAGGATTGAGGGTTGTGGATTGAGGACGTGGACTGAGGGTTGAGTATTGGTGTTTGAAGTCTGAGGATTGGGGATTGATGATTGAGAATTGAGGATCGAGGATTGAGGATTGAAGATTGAGCATTCGGTATTGAGGATTGAAGAATGAGGGTTGAGGAGTGAGGACTGAGGATTGAGGATTGCAGTTTGAGTATTGAGGATTGAAGATTGAGGATTGAGGATTGAGGATTGAGGATTGAGGATTGAGGATTGAGAATTGAGGATTGAGGATTGAGGATTGAAGATTGAGGATTGAGGATTGAGGATTGAGGATTGAGGCTTGAGAACTGAGGATTGAGGATTGAGGATTGAGGAATGAAGATTGAGTATTGAGGATTGAAGATTGAGGATTGAGGATTGAGGATTGAGGATTGAGGACTCAAGATTGAATATTGATGATTGAAGATTGAGGGTTGGGTATTGATGCTTGTGGATTGAGGACGAGGACTGAGGGTTGAGTATTGCTGTTTGAGGTCTGAGGATTGAGGATTGAGTATTGAGAATTGAGGGTTGAGGATTGAGGATTGAAGATTGTGGATTGGGTATTGAGGATTGAAGAATGAGGATTGAGGATTGAGGGTTGAGGATTGAGTATTGAATACTGAGTATTGAGGATTGAAGGTTGAGGATTGAGGATTGAGGGTTGAGGATTGAGGATTGAGGATTGAGGATTGAGGATTGAGGATTGAGGAATGAAGATTGAGTATTGAGGATTGAAGACTGAGGATTGAGGATTGAGGATTGAGGATTGAGGATTGAAGATTGAGGATTGGGGCTTGAGTATTGACGATTGAGGATTGAGTATTGAGGATTGAGTATTGAGGATTGATTATTGAAGATTGAGTATTGAGGATTGAAGATTGAGGATTGATAATTGAGGATTGAAGATGGAATATTGATGATTGAAGGTTGAGGATTGAGGATTCATGTTTGAGGATTGAGGACGGGGACTGACGGTTGAGGATTGAGGTTTGAGGATTGAGGATTGAGGATTTAGGACTGAGGATTGAGGATTGAGGGTTGTTGATTGAGGACGAGGACTGAGGTTTGAGTGTTGATGTTTGAGGTCTGAGGATTGAGGATTGAGGATTGAGAATTGAGGATTGAGGATTGAGGATTGAAGATTGAGGATTGAGGATTGAGGATTCAGGATTGAGGATTGAAGACTGAGGATTGGGTATTGAGGATTCAACATTGAGGATTGAGGGTTGAGGATTGAGGATTGAGGATTGACGATTGAGGATTGAGGAATGAGAATCGAGGATTGAGGATTGAGGATTTAAGATTGAGGACTGGGCACTGAGGATTGAAGAATGAGGATTGAGGATTGAGGATTGAGGATTGAGGATTGCAGATTGAGTATTGAGGATTGAAGATTGAGGGTTGAGGATTGAGGATTGAGGATTGAGCATTGAGGATCCACGATTGAGGATTGAGGATTGAAGATTGGGGATTGAGGATTGAGGATTGAAGATTGACGATTGGGGACGGAGTGCTGAGTGTTGAGAGATGAGAATTGATGTTTGTGGATAGAGACTTGAAGATTGCAGATTGAGTATTGAGTATTGAAAACTCTGAATTCATGATATTCCATTGAGGATTGGGGATTGACAACTGATTGTTGAGGACTGAGGGCTGAAGATTGAGGATTCAGGATAGAGGATTCAGGATTAAGGTTTGAGGACATGAGGATTGAGGATTGAGGATTGAGGATTGAGGATTGAGGATTGAGGATTGAAGATTGAGGATTGGGTATTGCGGATTGAACATTGAGGATTGACGATTGAGGATTGAGGACTGGGGATCGAGGATTGAGGATTGAGGATTGAGGGTTGAAGATTGAGGATTGAGGCTTGAGGATTGAGGACTGAGGATCGAGGATTGAGGATTGAGGATTGAGGGTTGAAGGTTGAGGATTGGGGACTGAGGATTGAAGAATGAGGATTGAGGATTGAGGACTGAGGATTGAGGATTGAGGATTGAAGGTTCAGTATTGAGGATTGAAGATTGAGAATTGATGATTGAGGATTGAACATTGAAGACAGAGTGATGAGGGTTGAGTGATGAGAATTGATGTTTGTGGTTAGAGATTCGAAGATTGCAGGTTGAGTATTGTGTATTGAAAACTGTGAATTGAGTATATTCTATTGAGGAGTGAGGATTGACAACTGATTGTTGAGGACTGAGAGCTGAAGATTTAGGGTTCAGGATCGAAGATTCAGAATTGAGATTTGAGGATTCAGAATTGAGGTTTGAGGACTGAGAATTGAGGATTGAAGATTGAGTATTGAGGATTGAAGATTGAGTATTCAGGATTGGAGATTGGCGATTGAGGATTCAGGACCGAGGATTGAGGATTGAGGATTGAAGATTGAGTATTGATGATTGAAGATTGAGTATTGAGGATTGAAAATTGAGGATTGAGGATTGAGGATTGAGGATTGAGGATTGAAGATTGAGGATTGGGGACGGAGTGTTGAGTGTTGAGTGATGAGAATTGATGTTTGTGGATAGAGATTTGAAGATAGCAGATTGAGTATTGAGTATTGAAAACTGTGAATTGATGATATTCCATTGAGGATTGGGGATTGACAACTGATTGTTGAGGACTGAGGGCTGAAGATTGAGGATTCAGGATTGAGGATTCAGGATTAAGGTTTGAGGACTGAGGATTGAGGATTGAGGATTGAGGATTGAGGATTGAAGATTGAGGATTGGGTATTGCGGATTGAGCATTGAGGATTGAGGATTGAGGATTGAGGACTGAGGATCGAGGATTGAGGATTGAGGATTGAGGGTTGAAGATTGAGGATTGGGGACTGAGGCTTGAAGATTGAGGATTGAGGATTGAGGATTGAGTATTGAGGATCGAAGATTGACGATTGAGGATTGAGAATTGAGGATTGAAGACTGAGGATTGGGTATTGAGGATTGAGCATTGGGGATTGAGGGTTGAGGATTGAGGATTGAGGATTGAGGATTGAAGATTGAATATTAATGATTGAAGATTGAGGATTGAGGATTGAGGGTTGTGGATTGAGGACGAGGACTGAGGGTTGAGTATTGGTGTTTGAAGTCTGAGGATTGGGGATTGAGGATTGAGAACTGAGGATTGAGGATTGATGACTGAAGATTGAGGATTCGGTATTGAGGACAGAAGAATGAGGGTTGAGGAGTGAGGACTGAGGATTGAGGATTGCAGTTTGAGTATTGAGCATTGAAGATTGAGGATTGAGGATTGAGGATTGAGGATTGAGGATTGAGGATTGAAGATTGAGTATTGAGGATCGAAGATTGACGATTGAGGATTGAGAATTGAGGATTGAAGACTGAGGATTGGGTATTGAGGATTGAGCATTGGGGATTGAGGGTTGAGGATTGAGGATTGAGGATTGAGGATTGAAGATTGAATATTAATGATTGAAGATTGAGGATTGAGGATTGAGGGTTGTGGATTGAGGACGAGGACTGAGGGTTGAGTATTGGTGTTTGAAGTCTGAGGATTGGGGATTGATGATTGAGAATTGAGGATTGAGGATTGAGGATTGAAGATTGAGGATTCGGTATTGAGGATTGAAGAATGAGGATTGAGGAGCGAGGACTGAGGATTGAGGATTGCAGTTTGAGTATTGAGGAAGGAAGATTGAGGATTGAGGATTTAGGATTGAGGATTGAGGATTGAGGATTGAGGATTGAAGATTGAGTATTGAGGATTGAAGATTGAGGATTGAGGATTGAGGATTGAGGACTGAGGATTGAAGATTGAGTATTGGGGATTGAGGATTGACGATTGAGGATTGAGAATTGAGGATTGAGGATTGAGGATAGGGGACTGAGTGTTGAGGGTTGAGTGATGAGAATTCATGTTTGTGGATAGAGATTTGAAGATTGCAGGTTGAGTATTGAGTATTGAAGCCTGTGAATTGAGGATATTCTATTGAGGATTGAGGATTGAAGATTGAGTATTGAGGATTGAGGATTGAGGATTGAGGATTGAGGATTGAGGATTGAGGATTGAGGATTGAAGACTGAGGATTGGGTATTGAGGATTTAGCATTGGGGATTGAGGGTTGAGGATTGAGGATTGAGGATTGAGGATTGAGGATTGAGGGTTGTGGATTGAGGACGAGGACTGAGGGTTGAGTATTGGTGTTTGAAGTCTGAGGATTGAGGGTTGAGGATTGAGAATTGAGGATTGAGGATTGAGGATTGAAGATTGAGGATTCGGTATTGAGGATTGAAGAATGAGGATTGAGGAGTGAGGACTGAGGATTGAGGGTTGCAGTTTGAGTATTGAGGATTGAAGATTGAGGATTGAGGATTGAGGATTGAGGATAGAGGATTGAGGATTGAAGATTGAGTATTGAGGACTGAAGATTGAGGATTGAGGATTGAGGATTGAAGATTGAGGATTGAAGATTGAGTATTGAGGATTGAAGATTGAGGATTGAGGATTGAGGATTGAGGATTGAGGATTGAAGATTGAGGATTGGGGATTGAGGATTGACGATTGAGGATTGAGAATTGAGGATAGAGGATTGAGGATTGGGGACTGAGTGTTGAGGGTTGAGTGATGAGAATTGATGTTTGTGGATAGAGATTTGAAGATTGCAGGTAGAGTATTGCGTATTGAAACCTGTGAATTGAGGATATTCTATTGAGGACTGAGGATTGACAACTGATTGTTGAGGAGTGAGGGCTGAAGACTGAGGATTCAGGTTTGAGGATTCAGGATTGAGGTTTGAGGACTGAGGATTGGGTATTGAGGATTGAGCATTGGGGATTGAGGGTTGAGGATTGAGGATTGAGGATCGAAGATTGACGATTGAGGATTGAGAATTGAGGATTGAAGACTGAGGATTGGGTATTGAGGATTGAGCATTGGGGATTGAGGGTTGAGGATTGAGGATTGAGGATTGAGGATTGAAGATTGAATATTAATGATTGAAGATTGAGGATTGAGGATTGAGGGTTGTGGATTGAGGACGTGGACTGAGGGTTGAGTATTGGTGTTTGAAGTCTGAGGATTGGGGATTGATGATTGAGAATTGAGGATCGAGGATTGAGGATTGAAGATTGAGCATTCGGTATTGAGGATTGAAGAATGAGGGTTGAGGATTGAGGACTGAGGATTGAGGATTGCAGTTTGAGTATTGAGGATTGAAGATTGAGGATTGAGGATTGAGGATTGAGGATTGAGGATTGAGGATTGAGAATTGAGGATTGAGGATTGAGGATTGAAGATTGAGGATTGAGGATTGAGGATTGAGGATTGAGGCTTGAGAACTGAGGATTGAGGATTGAGGATTGTTGACTGAAGATTGAGGATTCGGTATTGAGGACAGAAGAATGAGGGTTGAGGAGTGAGGACTGAGGATTGAGGATTGCAGTTTGAGTATTGAGCATTGAAGATTGAGGATTGAGGATTGAGGATTGAGGATTGAGGATTGAGGATTGAAGATTGAGTATTGAGGATCGAAGATTGACGATTGAGGATTGAGAATTGAGGATTGAAGACTGAGGATTGGGTATTGAGGATTGAGCATTGGGGATTGAGGGTTGAGGATTGAGGATTGAGGATTGAGGATTGAAGATTGAATATTAATGATTGAAGATTGAGGATTGAGGATTGAGGGTTGTGGATTGAGGACGAGGACTGAGGGTTGAGTATTGGTGTTTGAAGTCTGAGGATTGGGGATTGATGATTGAGAATTGAGGATTGAGGATTGAGGATTGAAGATTGAGGATTCGGTATTGAGGATTGAAGAATGAGGATTGAGGAGCGAGGACTGAGGATTGAGGATTGCAGTTTGAGTATTGAGGAAGGAAGATTGAGGATTGAGGATTTAGGATTGAGGATTGAGGATTGAGGATTGAGGATTGAAGATTGAGTATTGAGGATTGAAGATTGAGGATTGAGGATTGAGGATTGAGGACTGAGGATTGAAGATTGAGTATTGGGGATTGAGGATTGACGATTGAGGATTGAGAATTGAGGATTGAGGATTGAGGATAGGGGACTGAGTGTTGAGGGTTGAGTGATGAGAATTCATGTTTGTGGATAGAGATTTGAAGATTGCAGGTTGAGTATTGAGTATTGAAGCCTGTGAATTGAGGATATTCTATTGAGGATTGAGGATTGAAGATTGAGTATTGAGGATTGAGGATTGAGGATTGAGGATTGAGGATTGAGGATTGAGGATTGAGGATTGAAGACTGAGGATTGGGTATTGAGGATTTAGCATTGGGGATTGAGTGTTGAGGATTGAGGATTGAGGATTGAGGATTGAGGATTGAGGGTTGTGGATTGAGGACGAGGACTGAGGGTTGAGTATTGGTGTTTGAAGTCTGAGGATTGAGGGTTGAGGATTGAGAATTGAGGATTGAGGATTGAGGATTGAAGATTGAGGATTCGGTATTGAGGATTGAAGAATGAGGATTGAGGAGTGAGGACTGAGGATTGAGGGTTGCAGTTTGAGTATTGAGGATTGAAGATTGAGGATTGAGGATTGAGGATTGAGGATAGAGGATTGAGGATTGAAGATTGAGTATTGAGGACTGAAGATTGAGGATTGAGGATTGAGGATTGAAGATTGAGGATTGAAGATTGAGTATTGAGGATTGAAGATTGAGGATTGAGGATTGAGGATTGAGGATTGAGGATTGAAGATTGAATATTAATGATTGAAGATTGAGGATTGAGGATTGAGGGTTGTGGATTGAGGACGTGGACTGAGGGTTGAGTATTGGTGTTTGAAGTCTGAGGATTGGGGATTGATGATTGAGAATTGAGGATCGAGGATTGAGGATTGAAGATTGAGCATTCGGTATTGAGGATTGAAGAATGAGGGTTGAGGAGTGAGGACTGAGGATTGAGGATTGCAGTTTGAGTATTGAGGATTGAAGATTGAGGATTGAGGATTGAGGATTGAGGATTGAGGATTGAGGATTGAGAATTGAGGATTGAGGATTGAGGATTGAAGATTGAGGATTGAGGATTGAGGATTGAGGATTGAGGCTTGAGAACTGAGGATTGAGGATTGAGGATTGAGGAATGAAGATTGAGTATTGAGGATTGAAGATTGAGGATTGAGGATTGAGGATTGAGGATTGAGGACTCAAGATTGAATATTGATGATTGAAGATTGAGGGTTGGGTATTGATGCTTGTGCATTGAGGACGAGGACTGAGGGTTGAGTATTGCTGTTTGAGGTCTGAGGATTGAGGATTGAGTATTGAGAATTGAGGGTTGAGGATTGAGGATTGAAGATTGTGGATTGGGTATTGAGGATTGAAGAATGAGGATTGAGGATTGAGGGTTGAGGATTGAGTATTGAATACTGAGTATTGAGGATTGAAGGTTGAGGATTGAGGATTGAGGGTTGAGGATCGAGGATTGAGGATTGAGGATTGAGGATTGAGGATTGAGGAATGAAGATTGAGTATTGAGGATTGAAGACTGAGGATTGAGGATTGAGGATTGAGGATTGAGGATTGAAGATTGAGGATTGGGGCTTGAGTATTGACGATTGAGGATTGAGTATTGAGGATTGAGTATTGAGGATTGATTATTGAAGATTGAGTATTGAGGATTGAAGATTGAGGATTGATAATTGAGGATTGAAGATGGAATATTGATGATTGAAGGTTGAGGATTGAGGATTCATGTTTGAGGATTGAGGACGGGGACTGACGGTTGAGGATTGAGGTTTGAGGATTGAGGATTGAGGATTTAGGACTGAGGATTGAGGATTGAGGGTTGTTGATTGAGGACGAGGACTGAGGTTTGAGTGTTGATGTTTGAGGTCTGAGGATTGAGGATTGAGGATTGAGAATTGAGGATTGAGGATTGAGGATTGAAGATTGAGGATTGAGGATTGAGGATTCAGGATTGAGGATTGAAGAC
The DNA here is from genome assembly GCF_051401765.1 of Calliopsis andreniformis. Classification (NCBI taxonomy): domain Eukaryota; kingdom Metazoa; phylum Arthropoda; class Insecta; order Hymenoptera; family Andrenidae; genus Calliopsis; species Calliopsis andreniformis. The sequence goes on from NW_027480447.1 coordinate 3,236,028, forward strand.
TGAGGATTGGGTATTGAGGATTCAACATTGAGGATTGAGGGTTGAGGATTGAGGATTGAGGATTGACGATTGAGGATTGAGGAATGAGAATCGAGGATTGAGGATTGAGGATTTAAGATTGAGGACTGGGCACTGAGGATTGAAGAATGAGGATTGAGGATTGAGGATTGAGGATTGAGGATTGCAGATTGAGTATTGAGGATTGAAGATTGAGGGTTGAGGATTGAGGATTGAGGATTGAGCATTGAGGATCCACGATTGAGGATTGAGGATTGAAGATTGGGGATTGAGGATTGAGGATTGAAGATTGACGATTGGGGACGGAGTGCTGAGTGTTGAGAGATGAGAATTGATGTTTGTGGATAGAGACTTGAAGATTGCAGATTGAGTATTGAGTATTGAAAACTCTGAATTCATGATATTCCATTGAGGATTGGGGATTGACAACTGATTGTTGAGGACTGAGGGCTGAAGATTGAGGATTCAGGATAGAGGATTCAGGATTAAGGTTTGAGGACATGAGGATTGAGGATTGAGGATTGAGGATTGAGGATTGAGGATTGAGGATTGAAGATTGAGGATTGGGTATTGCGGATTGAACATTGAGGATTGACGATTGAGGATTGAGGACTGAGGATCGAGGATTGAGGATTGAGGATTGAGGGTTGAAGATTGAGGATTGAGGCTTGAGGATTGAGGACTGAGGATCGAGGATTGAGGATTGAGGATTGAGGGTTGAAGGTTGAGGATTGGGGACTGAGGATTGAAGAATGAGGATTGAGGATTGAGGACTGAGGATTGAGGATTGAGGATTGAAGGTTCAGTATTGAGGATTGAAGATTGAGAATTGATGATTGAGGATTGAACATTGAGGACAGAGTGATGAGGGTTGAGTGATGAGAATTGATGTTTGTGGTTAGAGATTCGAAGATTGCAGGTTGAGTATTGTGTATTGAAAACTGTGAATTGAGTATATTCTATTGAGGAGTGAGGATTGACAACTGATTGTTGAGGACTGAGAGCTGAAGATTTAGGGTTCAGGATTGAAGATTCAGAATTGAGATTTGAGGATTCAGAATTGAGGTTTGAGGACTGAGAATTGAGGATTGAAGATTGAGTATTGAGGATTGAAGATTGAGTATTCAGGATTGGAGATTGGCGATTGAGGATTCAGGACCGAGGATTGAGGATTGAGGATTGAAGATTGAGTATTGATGATTGAAGATTGAGTATTGAGGATTGAAAATTGAGGATTGAGGATTGAGGATTGAGGATTGAGGATTGAAGATTGAGGATTGGGGACGGAGTGTTGAGTGTTGAGTGATGAGAATTGATGTTTGTGGATAGAGATTTGAAGATTGCAGATTGAGTATTGAGTATTGAAAACTGTGAATTGATGATATTCCATTGAGGATTGGGGATTGACAACTGATTGTTGAGGACTGAGGGCTGAAGATTGAGGATTCAGGATTGAGGATTCAGGATTAAGGTTTGAGGACTGAGGATTGAGGATTGAGGATTGAGGATTGAGGATCGAAGATTGAGGATTGGGTATTGCGGATTGAGCATTGAGGATTGAGGATTGAGGATTGAGGACTGAGGATCGAGGATTGAGGATTGAGGATTGAGGGTTGAAGATTGAGGATTGGGGACTGAGGCTTGAAGATTGAGGATTGAGGATTGCAGTTTGAGTATTGAGCATTGAAGATTGAGGATTGAGGATTGAGGATTGAGGATTGAGGATTGAGGATTGAAGATTGAGTATTGAGGATCGAAGATTGACGATTGAGGATTGAGAATTGAGGATTGAAGACTGAGGATTGGGTATTGAGGATTGAGCATTGGGGATTGAGGGTTGAGGATTGAGGATTGAGGATTGAGGATTGAAGATTGAATATTAATGATTGAAGATTGAGGATTGAGGATTGAGGGTTGTGGATTGAGAACGAGGACTGAGGGTTGAGTATTGGTGTTTGAAGTCTGAGGATTGGGGATTGATGATTGAGAATTGAGGATTGAGGATTGAGGATTGAAGATTGAGGATTCGGTATTGAGGATTGAAGAATGAGGATTGAGGAGCGAGGACTGAGGATTGAGGATTGCAGTTTGAGTATTGAGGAAGGAAGATTGAGGATTGAGGATTGAGGATTGAGGATTGAGGATTGAGGATTGAGGATTGAAGATTGAGTATTGAGGATTGAAGATTGAGGATTGAGGATTGAGGATTGAGGACTGAGGATTGAAGATTGAGTATTGGGGATTGAGGATTGACGATTGAGGATTGAGAATTGAGGATTGAGGATTGAGGATTGGGGACTGAGTGTTGAGGGTTGAGTGATGAGAATTCATGTTTGTGGATAGAGATTTGAAGATTGCAGGTTGAGTATTGAGTATTGAAGCCTGTGAATTGAGGATATTCTATTGAGGATTGAGGATTGAAGATTGAGTATTGAGGATTGAGGATTGAGGATTGAGGATTGAGGATTGAGGATTGAAGACTGAGGATTGGGTATTGAGGATTTAGCATTGGGGATTGAGGGTTGAGGATTGAGGATTGAGGATTGAGGATTGAGGATTGAGGGTTGTGGATTGAGGACGAGGACTGAGGGTTGAGTATTGGTGTTTGAAGTCTGAGGATTGAGGGTTGAGGATTGAGAATTGAGGATTGAGGATTGAGGATTGAAGATTGAGGATTCGGTATTGAGGATTGAAGAATGAGGATTGAGGAGTGAGGACTGAGGATTGAGGGTTGCAGTTTGAGTATTGGGGATTGAAGATTGAGGATTGAGGATTGAGGATTGAGGATAGAGGATTGAGGATTGAAGATTGAGTATTGAGGACTGAAGATTGAGGATTGAGGATTGAGGATTGAAGATTGAGGATTGAAGATTGAGTATTGAGGATTGAAGATTGAGGATTGAGGATTGAGGATTGAGGATTGAGGATTGAAGATTGAGGATTGGGGATTGAGGATTGACGATTGAGGATTGAGAATTGAGGATAGAGGATTGAGGATTGGGGACTGAGTGTTGAGGGTTGAGTGATGAGAATTGATGTTTGTGGATAGAGATTTGAAGATTGCAGGTAGAGTATTGAGTATTGAAACCTGTGAATTGAGGATATTCTATTGAGGATTGAGGATTGACAACTGATTGTTGAGGAGTGAGGGCTGAAGACTGAGGATTCAGGTTTGAGGATTCAGGATTGAGGTTTGAGGACTGAGGATTGGGTATTGAGGATTGAGCATTGGGGATTGAGGGTTGAGGATTGAGGATTGAGGATTGAGGATTGAAGATTGAATATTAATGATTGAAGGTTGAGGATTGAGGATTTGGGGTTGTGGATTGAGGACGAGGACTGAGGGTTGAGTATTGGTGTTTGAAGTCTGAGGTTTGAGGATTGAGGATTGAGAATTGAGGATTGAGGATTGAGGACAGAAGATTGAGGATTCGGTATTGAGGACCGAAGAATGAGGGTTGAGGCGTGAGGACTGAGGATTGAGGGTTGCAGTTTGAGTATTGAGCATTGAAGATTGAGGATTGAGGATTGAGGATTGAGGATTGAGGATTGAGGATTGAAGATTGAGTATTGAGGATCGAAGATTGACGATTGAGGATTGAGAATTGAGGATTGAAGACTGAGGATTGGGTATTGAGGATTGAGCATTGGGGATTGAGGGTTGAGGATTGAGGATTGAGGATTGAGGATTGAAGATTGAATATTAATGATTAAAGATTGAGGATTGAGGATTGAGGGTTGTGGATTGAGGACGAGGACTGAGGGTTGAGTATTGGTGTTTGAAGTCTGAGGATTGGGGATTGATGATTGAGAATTGAGGATTGAGGATTGAGGATTGAAGATTGAGGATTCGGTATTGAGGATTGAAGAATGAGGATTGAGGAGTGAGGACTGAGGATTGAGGATTGCAGTTTGAGTATTGAGGATTGAAGATTGAGGATTGAGGATTGAGGATTGAGGATTGAGGATTGAGGATTGAGGATTGAAGATTGAGTATTGAGGATTGAAGATTGAGGATTGAGGATTGAGGATTGAGGACTGATGATTGAGGATTGTGGGTTGAGGATTGAGGATCGAGGATTGAGGATTGAGGATTGAGGATTGAGGATTGAGGATTGAGGACTGAAGATTGAATATTGATGATTGATGATAGAGGATTGAGTATTGATGGTTGTGGATTGAGGACGAGGACTGAGGGTTGAGTATTGCTGTTTGAGGTCTGAGGATTGAAGCTTGATGATTGAGGATTGAGGATTGAGGTTTGAGGGTTGAAGATTGAGGATTGAAGATTGAGTATTGAGGATTGAAGATTGAGGATTGATGATTGCGGATTGAGGATTGAGGACTGAGGATTGAGAATTGAAGATTGAATATTAATGATTGAAGATTGAGGATTGAGGATTGAGGGTTGTGGATTGAGGACGAGGACTGATGGTTGAGTATTGGTGTTTGAAGTCTGAGGATTGAGGATTGAGGATTGAGAATTGAGGATTGAGGATTGAGGATTGAAGATTGAGGATTCGGTATTGAGGATTGAAGAATGAGGATTGAGGAGTGAGGACTGAGGATTGAGGATTGCAGTTTGAGTATTGAGGATTGAAGGTTGAGGATTGAGGATTGAGGATTGAGGATTGAGGATTGAGGATTGAGGATTGAAGATTGAGTATTGAGGATTGAAGATTGAGGATTGAGGATTGAGGATTGAAGATTGTGGATTGAAGATTGAGTATTGAGGATTGAAGATTGAGGTTTGAGGATTGAGGTTTGAGGATTGAGGATTGAAGATTGAGGATTGGGGATTGAGGATTGACGATTGAGGATTGAGAATTGAGGATAGAGGATTGAGGATTGGGGACTGAGTGTTGAGGGTTGAGTGATGAGAATTGATGTTTGTGGATAGAGATTTGAAGATTGCAGGTTGAGTATTGAGTATTGAAACCTGTGAATTGAGGATATTCTATTGAGGATTGAGGATTGACAACTGATTGTTGAGGAGTGAGGGCTGAAGACTGAGGAATCAGGTTTGAGGACTGAGGATTGAGGATTGAGGATTGAGGATTGAGGATTGAGGATTGAGGATTGAAGATTGAGGATTGGGTATCGAGGATTGAACATTGAGGATTGTGTATTGAGTATTGATGATTGAGGATTGAGGACTGAATATTGAATATTCATGATTGAAGATTGAGGATCGAGGATTGAGGGTCGTGGATTGAGGACGAGGACTGAGGGTTGAGTCTTGATGTTTGTGGTCTGAGGATTGAGGATTGAGGATTGAGAATTGAGGACTGAGGATTGAGGATTGAAGATTGAGGATTGGGTGTTGAGGATTGAAGAATGTGGATTGAGGATTGAGGATTGAGGATTGAGGATTGAAGGATGAGTATTGAGGATTGAAGATTGAGGATTGAGGATTGAGGATTGAGGATTGAGTATTGAAGATTGAGGATTGGGTATTGCGGATTGAACATTGAGGATTGAAGATTGACGATTGAAGATTCAGTATTGAGGATTGAAGATTGAGGATTGAGGATTGAGGATTGAAGATTGAAGATTGAGTATTGAGGATTGAAGATTGAGGATTGAGGACTGAGAATTGAGGATTGAGGATTGAGGATTGAGGATTGAGGATTGAAGGCTGAGGATTGGGTATTGAGGATTGAGCATTGGGGATTGAGGGTTGAGGATTGAGGATTGAGGAATGAGGATTGAAGATTGAATATTAATGATTGAAGATTGAGGATTGAGGATTGGGGGTTGTGGATTGAGGACGAGGACTGAGGGTTGAGTATTGGTGTTTGAAGTCTGAGGATTGGGGATTGATGATTGAGAATTGAGGATTGAGGATTGAGGATTGAAGATTGAGGATTCGGTATTGAGGATTGAAGAATGAGGGTTGAGGAGTGAGGACTGAGGATTGAGGATTGCAGTTTGAGTATTGAGGATTGAAGATTGAGGATTGAGGATTGAGGATTGAGGATTGAGGATTGAGGATTGAGAATTGAGGATTGAGGATTGAGGATTGAAGATTGAGGATTGAGGATTGAGGATTGAGGATTGAGGCTTGAGAACTGAGGATTGAGGATTGAGGATTGAGGAATGAAGATTGAGTATTGAGGATTGAAGATTGAGGATTGGGTATTGCGGATTGAACATTGAGGATTGACGATTGAGGATTGAGGACTGAGGATCGAGGATTGAGGATTGAGGATTAAGGGTTGAAGATTGAGGATTGGGGACTGAGGATTGAAGATTGAGGATTGAGGATTGAGGATTGAGGATTGAGGATTGAGGATTGAAGGTTCAGTATTGAGGATTGACGATTGAGAATTGATGATTGAGGATTGAACATTGAGGACTGAGTGTTGAGGGTTGAGTGATGAGAATTGATGTTTGTGGATAGAGATTCGAAGATTGCAGGTTGAGTATTGTGTATTGAAAACTGTGAATTGAGTATATTCTATTGAGGAGTGAGGATTGACAACTGATTGTTGAGGACTGAGAGCTGAAGATTGAGGGTTCAGGATTGAAGATTCAGAATTGGGATTTGAGGATTCAGAATTGAGGTTTGAGGACTGAGGATTGAGGATTGAAGATTGAGTATTGAGGATTGAAGATTGAGTATTCAGGATTGGAGATTGGCGATTGAGGATTAAGGACCGAGGATTGAGGATTGAGGATTGAAGATTGAGTATTGATGATTGAAGATTGAGTATTGAGGATTGAAAATTGAGGATTGAGGATTGAGGATTGAGGATTGAGGATTGAAGATTGAGGATTGGGGACGGAGTGTTGAGTGTTGAGTGATGAGAATTGATGTTTGTAGATAGAGATTTGAAGATTGCAGATTGAGTATTGAGTATTGAAAACTGTGAATTGATGATATTCCATTGAGGATTGGGGATTGACAACTGATTGTTGAGGACTGAGGGCTGAAGATTGAGGATTCAGGATTGAGGATTCAGGATTAAGGTTTGAGGACTGAGGACTGAGGGCTGAGGATTGAGGATTGAGGATTGAAGATTGAGGATTGGGTATTGCGGATTGAGCATTGAGGATTGAGGATTGAGGATTGAGGACTGAGGATCGAGGATTGAGGATTGAGGATTGAGGGTTGAAGATTGAGGATTGGGGACTGAGGCTTGAAGATTGAGGATTGAGGATTGAGGACTGAGGATTGAGGATTGAGGATTGAAAATTGAGGATTGAGGATTGAGGATTGAGGATTGAGGATTGAAGATTGAGGATTGGGGAGGGAGTGTTGAGTGTTGAGTGATGAGAATTGATGTTTCTGGATAGGGATTTGAAGATTGCAGATTGAGTATTGAGTATTGAGAACTGTGAATAGAGTATATTCTATTGAGGATTGAGGATTGACAACTGATTGTTGAGGACTGAGAGCTGAAGATTGAGGGTTCAGGATTGAGGATTCAGAATTGTGATTTGAGGATTCAGAATTGAGGTTTGAGGACGGAGGATTGAGGATTGAAGATTGAGTATTGAGGATTGAAGATTGAGTATTCAGGATTGGAGATTGACGATTGAGGATTAAGGACCGAGGATTGAGGATTGAGGATTGAAGATTGAGTATTGAGGATTGAAGATTGAGGATTGAGGATTGAGGATTGAGGATTGAGGATTGAAGACTGAGGATTGGGTATTGAGGATTGAGCATTGGGGATTGAGGGTTGAGGATTGAGGATTGAGGATTGAGGATTGAAGATTGAATATTAATGATTGAAGATTGAGGATTGAGGATTGGGGGTTGAGGATTGAGGACGAGGACTGAGGGTTGAGTATTGGTGTTTGAAGTCTGAGGATTGAGGATTGAGGATTGAGAATTGAGGATTGAGGATTGAGGTCTGAAGATTGAGGATTCGGTATTGAGGACTGAAGAATGAGGGTTGAGGAGTGAGGACTGTGGATTGAGGATTGCAGTTTGAGTATTGAGCATTGAAGATTGAGCATTGAGGATTGAGGATTGAGGATTGAGGATTGAGGATTGAAGATTGAGTATTGAGGATCGAAGATTGACGATTGAGGATTGAGAATTGATGATTGAAGACTGAGGATTGGGTATTGAGGATTGAGCATTGGGGATTGAGGGTTGAGGATTGAGGATTGAGGATTGAGGATTGAAGATTGAATATTAATGATTGAAGATTGAGGATTGAGGATTGATGGTTGTGGATTGAGGACGAGGACTGAGGGTTGAGTATTGGTGTTTGAAGTCTCAGGATTGGGGATTGATGATTGAGAATTGAGGATTGAGGATTGAGGATTGAAGATTGAGGATTCGGTATTGAGGATTGAAGAATGAGGATTGAGGAGTGAGGACTGAGGATTGAGGATTGCAGTTTGAGTATTGAGGATTGAAGATTGAGGATTGAGGATTGAGGATTGAGGATTGAGGATTGAGGATTGAGGATTGAAGATTGAGTATTGAGGATTGAAGATTGAGGATTGAGGATTGAGGATTGAGGATTGAGGATTGAAGATTGAGTATTGGGGATTGAGGATTGACGATTGAGGTTTGAGAATTGAGGATTGAGGATTGAGGATTGAGGATTGAGGATTGAGGATTGAAGATTGAGGATTGAAGATTGAGTATTGAGGATTGAGGATTGAGGATTGAGGATTGAGGATTGAGGATTGAGGATTGAGGATTGAAGACTGAGGTTTGGGTATTGAGGATTTAGCATTGGGGATTGAGGGTTGAGGATTGAGGATTGAGGATTGAGGATTGAGGATTGAGGGTTGTGGATTGAGGACGAGGACTGAGGGTTGAGTATTGGTGTTTGAAGTCTGAGGATTGAGGATTGAGGATTGAGAATTGAGGATTGAGGATTGAGGATTGAAGATTGAGGATTCGGTATTGAGAATTGAAGAATGAGGATTGAGGAGTGAGGACTGAGGATTGAGGATTGCAGTTTGAGTATTGAGGATTGAAGATTGAGGATTGAGGATTGAGGATTGAGGATCGAGGATTGAGGATTGAGAATTGAGGATTGAGGATTGAGGATTGAAGATTGAGGATTGAGGATTGAGGATTGAGGATTGAGGCTTGAGAACTGAGGATTGAGGATTGAGGATTGAGGAATGAAGATTGAGTATTGAGGATTGAAGATTGAGGATTGAGGATTGAGGATTGAGGATTGAGGACTCAAAATTGAATATTGATGATTGAAGATTGAGGATTGGGTATTGATGCTTGTGGATTGAGGACGAGGACTGATGGTTGAGTATTGCTGTTTGAGGTCTGAGGATTGAGGATTGAGTATTGAGAATTGAGGGTTGAGGACTGAGGATTGAAGATTGTGGATTGGGTATTGAGGATTGAAGAATGAGGATTGAGGATTGAGGATTGAGGATTGAGGATTGCAGATTGAGTATTGAGGATTCAAGATTGAGGGTTGAGGATTGAGGATTGAGGATTGAGCATTGAGGATTGACGATTGAGGATTGAGGATTGAAGATTGAGGATTGAGGATTGAGGATTGAAGATTGAGGATTGGGGACGGAGTGTTGAGTGTTGAGAGATGAGAATTGATGTTTGTGGATAGAGATTTGAAGATTGCAGATTGAGTATTGAGTATTGAAAACTGTGAATTGATGATATTCCATAGAGGATTGGGGATTGACAACTGATTGTTGAGGACTGAGGGCTGAAGATTGAGGATTCAGGATTGAGGATTCAGGATTAAGGTTTGAGGACTGAGGATTGAGGATTGAGGATTGAGGATTGAGGATTGAGGATTGAAGATTGAGGATTGGGTATTGCGGATTGAACATTGAGTATTGAGAATTGAGGGTTGAGGATTGAGGATTGAAGATTGTGGATTGGGTATTGAGGATTGAAGAATGAGGATTGAGGATTGAGGATTGAGGATTGAGGATTGAGGATTGAGGATTGAGGAATGAAGATTGAGTATTGAGGATTGAAGACTGAGGATTGAGGATTGAGGACTGAGGATTGAGGATTGAAGATTGAGGATTGGGGATTGAGTACTGACGATTGAGGATTGAGTATTGAGGATTGAGTATTGAGGATTGACTATTGAAGATTGAGTATTGAGGATTGAAGATTGAGGATTGATAATTGAGGATTGAAGATGGAGTATTGATGATTGAAGGTTGAGGATTGAGGATTCATGTTTGAGGATTGAGGACGGGGACTGACGGTTGAGGATTGAGGTTTGAGGATTGAGGATTGAGGATTTAGGACTGAGGATTGAGGATTGTGGGTTGTGGATTGAGGACGAGGACTGAGGGTTGAGTGTTGATGTTTGAGGTCTGAGGATTGAGGATTGAGGATTGAGAATTGAGGATTGAGGATTGAGGATTGAAGATTGAGGATTGAGGATTGAGGATTCAGGATTGAGGATTGAAGACTGAGGATTGGGTATTGAGGATTCAACATTGAGGATTGAGGGTTGAGGATTGAGGATTGAGGATTGACGATTGAGGATTGAGGAATGAGAATCGAGGATTGAGGATTGAGGATTCAAGATTGAGGACTGGGCACTGAGGATTGAAGAATGAGGATTGAGGATTGAGGATTGAGGATTGAGGATTGCAGATTGAGTATTGAGGATTCAAGATTGAGGGTTGAGGATTGAGGATTGAGGATTGAGGATTGAGCATTGAGGATTGACGATTGAGGATTGAGGATTGAAGATTGAGGATTGAGGATTGAGGATTGAAGATTGAGGATTGAGGATTGAGGATTGAAGATTGAGGATTGGGGACGGAGTGTTGAGTGTTGAGAGATGAGAATTGATGTTTGTGGATAGAGATTTGAAGATTGCAGATTGAGTATTGAGTATTGAAAACTGTGAATTGATGATATTCCATAGAGGATTGGGGATTGACAACTGATTGTTGAGGACTGAGGGCTGAAGATTGAGGATTCAGGATTGAGGATTCAGGATTAAGGTTTGAGGACTGAGGATTGAGGATTGAGGATTGAGGATTGAGGATTGAGGATTGAAGATTGAGGATTGGGTATTGCGGATTGAACATTGAGTATTGAGAATTGAGGGTTGAGGATTGAGGATTGAAGATTGTGGATTGGGTATTGAGGATTGAAGAATGAGGATTGAGGATTGAGGATTGAGGATTGAGGATTGAGGATTGAGGAATGAAGATTGAGTATTGAGGATTGAAGACTGAGGATTGAGGATTGAGGATTGAGGATTGAGAATTGAAGATTGAGGATTGGGGATTGAGTATTGACGATTGAGGATTGAGTATTGAGGATTGAGTATTGAGGATTGACTATTGAAGATTGAGTATTGAGGATTGAAGATTGAGGATTGATAATTGAGGATTGAAGATGGAGTATTGATGATTGAAGGTTGAGGATTGAGGATTCATGTTTGAGGATTGAGGACGGGGACTGACGGTTGAGGATTGAGGTTTGAGGATTGAGGATTGAGGATTTAGGACTGAGGATTGAGGATTGAGGGTTGTGGATTGAGGACGAGGACTGAGGGTTGAGTGTTGATGTTTGAGGTCTGAGTATTGAGGATTGAGGATTGAGAATTGAGGATTGAGGATTGAGGATTGAAGATTGAGGATTGAGGATTGAGGATTCAGGATTGAGGATTGAAGACTGAGGATTGGGTATTGAGGATTCAACATTGAGGATTGAGGGTTGAGGATTGAGGATTGAGGATTGACGATTGAGGATTGAGGAATGAGAATCGAGGATTGAGGATTGAGGATTCAAGATTGAGGACTGGGCACTGAGGATTGAAGAATGAGGATTGAGGATTGAGGATTGAAGATTGAGGATTGAGGATTGAGGATTCAGGATTGAGGATTGAAGACTGAGGAATGGGTATTGAGGATTCAACATTGAGGATTGAGGGTTGAGGATTGAGGATTGAGGATTGACGATTGAGGATTGAGGAATGAGAATCGAGGATTGAGGATTGAGTATTCAAGATTGAGGACTGGGCACTGAGGATTGAAGAATGAGGATTGAGGATTGAGGATTGAGGATTGAGGATTGAGGATTGCAGATTGAGTATTGAGGATTGAAGATTGAGGGTTGAGGATTGAGGATTGAGGATTGAGCATTGAGGATTGACGATTGAGGATTGAGGATTGAAGATTGAGGATTGAGGATTGAGGATTGAAGATTGAGGATTGGGGACGGAGTGTTGAGTGTTGAGAGATGAGAATTGATGTTTGTGGATAGAGATTTGAAGATTAGAGATTGTGTATTGAGTATTGAAAACTGTGAATTGATGATATTCCATTGAGGATTGGGGATTGACAACTGATTGTTGAGGACTGAGGGCTGAAGATTGAGGATTCAGGATTGAGGATTCAGGATTAAGGTTTGAGGACTGAGGATTGAGGATTGAGGATTGAGGGTTGAAGATTGAGGATTGGGGACTGAGGATTGAAGATTGAGGATTGAGGATTGAGGACTGAGGATTGAGGATTGAGGATTGAAGGTTCAGTATTGAGGATTGAAGATTGAGAATTGAGGATTGAGGATTGAATATTGAGGACTGAGTGTTGAGGGTTGAGTGATGAGAATTGATGTTTGTGGATAGAGATTCGAAGATTGCAGGTTGAGTATTGTGTATTGAAAACTGTGAATTGAGTATATTCTATTGAGGAGTGAGGATTGACAACTGATTGTTGAGGACTGAGAGCTGAAGATTGAGGGTTCAGGATTGAAGATTCAGAATTGAGATTTGAGGATTCAGAATTGAGGCTTGAGGACTGAGGATTGAGGATTGAAGATTGAGTATTGAGGATTGAAGATTGAGTATTCAGGATTGGAGATTGGCGATTGAGGATTAAGGACCGAGGATTGAGGACTGAGGATTGAAGATTGAGTATTGAGGATTGAAGATTGAGGATTGAGGATTGAGGATTGAGGATTGAGGATTGAAGACTGAGGATTGGGTATTGAGGATTGAGCATTGGGGATTGAGGGTTGAGGATTGAGGATTGAGGATTGAGGATTGAAGATTGAATATTAATGATTGAAGATTGAGGATTGAGGATTGAGGGTTGTGGATTGAGCACGAGGACTGAGGGTTGAGTATTGGTGTTTGAAGTCTGAGGATTGAGGATTGAGGATTGAGAACTGAGGATTGATGATTGAGGATTGAAGATTGAGGATTCGGTATTGAGGACTGAAGAATGAGGATTGAGGAGTGAGGACTGAGGATTCAGGATTGCAGTTTGAGTATTGAGGATTGAAGATTGAGGATTGAGGATTGAGGATTGAGGATTGAGGATTGAGGATTGAGGATTGAAGATTCAGTATTGAGGATTGAACATTGAGGATTGAGGATTGAGGATTGAGGATTTAGGATTGAAGATTGAGGATTGGGGATTGAGGATTGACGATTGAGTATTGAGCATTGAGGATTGAGAATTGAGGATTGAGGATTGAAGATTGAGTATTGAGGATTGAAGATTGAGGATTGAGGATTGAGGATTGAAGATTGAGGATTGAAGATTGAGTATTGAGGATTGAAGATTGAGGATTGAGGATTGAGGTTTGAGGATTGAGGATTGAAGATTGAGGATTGGGGATTGAGGATTGACGATTGAGGATTGAGATTTGAGGATAGAGGATTGAGGATTGGGGACTGAGTGTTGAGGGTTGAGTGATGAGAATTGATGTTTGTGGATAGAGATTTGAAGATTGCAGGTTGAGTATTGAGTATTGAAACCTGTGAATTGAGGATATTCTATTGAGGATTGAGGATTGACAACTGATTGTTGAGGAGTGAGGGCTGAAGATTGAGGGTTCAGGATTGAAGATTCAGAATTGAGATTTGAGGATTCAGAATTGAGGCTTGAGGACTGAGGATTGAGGATTGAAGATTGAGTATTGAGGATTGAAGATTGAGTATTCAGGATTGGAGATTGGCGATTGAGGATTAAGGACCGAGGATTGAGGACTGAGGATTGAAGATTGAGTATTGAGGATTGAAGATTGAGGATTGAGGATTGAGGATTGAGGATTGAGGATTGAAGACTGAGGATTGGGTATTGAGGATTGAGCATTGGGGATTGAGGGTTGAGGATTGAGGATTGAGGATTGAGGATTGAAGATTGAATATTAATGATTGAAGATTGAGGATTGAGGATTGAGGGTTGTGGATTGAGCACGAGGACTGAGGGTTGAGTATTGGTGTTTGAAGTCTGAGGATTGAGGATTGAGGATTGAGAATTGAGGATTGATGATTGAGGATTGAAGATTGAGGATTCGGTATTGAGGACTGAAGAATGAGGATTGAGGAGTGAGGACTGAGGATTCAGGATTGCAGTTTGAGTATTGAGGATTGAAGATTGAGGATTGAGGATTGAGGATTGAGGATTGAGGATTGAGGATTGAGGATTGAAGATTCAGTATTGAGGATTGAACATTGAGGATTGAGGATTGAGGATTGAGGATTTAGGATTGAAGATTGAGGATTGGGGATTGAGGATTGACGATTGAGTATTGAGCATTGAGGATTGAGAATTGAGGATTGAGGATTGAAGATTGAGTATTGAGGATTGAAGATTGAGGATTGAGGATTGAGGATTGAAGATTGAGGATTGAAGATTGAGTATTGAGGATTGAAGATTGAGGATTGAGGATTGAGGTTTGAGGATTGAGGATTGAAGATTGAGGATTGGGGATTGAGGATTGACGATTGAGGATTGAGAATTGAGGATAGAGGATTGAGGATTGGGGACTGAGTGTTGAGGGTTGAGTGATGAGAATTGATGTTTGTGGATAGAGATTTGAAGATTGCAGGTTGAGTATTGAGTATTGAAACCTGTGAATTGAGGATATTCTATTGAGGATTGAGGATTGACAACTGATTGTTGAGGAGTGAGGGCTGAAGACTGAGGATTCAGGTTTGAGGATTCAGGATTGAGGTTTGAGGACTGAGGATTGAGGATTGAGGATTGAGGATTGAGGATTGAGGATTGAGGATTGAGGATTGAAGATTGAGGATTGGGTATCGAGGATTGAACATTGAGGATTGTGTATTGAGTATTGATGATTGAGGATTGAGGACTGAATATTGAATATTCATGATTGAAGATTGAGGATCGAGGATTGAGGGTTGTGGATTGAGGACGAGGACTGAGGGTTGAGTCTTGATGTTTGTGGTCTGAGGATTGAGGATTGAGGATTGAGAATTGAGGACTGAGGATTGAGGATTGAAGATTGAGGATTGGGTGTTGAGGATTGAAGAATGTGGATTGAGGATTGAGGATTGAAGGATGAGTATTGAGGATTGAAGATTGAGGATTGAGGATTGAGGATTGAGGATTGAGTACTGAAGATTGAGGATTGGGTATTGCGGATTGAACATTGAGGATTGAAGATTGACGATTGAAGATTCAGTATTGAGGATTGAAGATTGAGGATTGAGGATTGAGGATTGAAGATTGAAGATTGAGTATTGAGGATTGAAGATTGTGGATTGAGGACTGAGAATTGAGGATTGAGGATTGAGGATTGAGGATTGAGAATTGAAGGCTGAGGATTGGGTATTGAGGATTGAGCATTGGGGATTGAGGGTTGAGGATTGAGGATTGAGGATTGAGGATTGAAGATTGAATATTAATGATTGAAGATTGAGGATTGAGGATTGGGGG
The DNA here is from genome assembly GCF_051401765.1 of Calliopsis andreniformis. Lineage (NCBI taxonomy): Eukaryota > Metazoa > Arthropoda > Insecta > Hymenoptera > Andrenidae > Calliopsis > Calliopsis andreniformis. Next base: position 3,251,682 of record NW_027480447.1, read on the forward strand.
TTGTGGATTGAGGACGAGGACTGAGGGTTGAGTATTGGTGTTTGAAGTCTGAGGATTGAGGATTGAGGATTGAGAATTGAGGATTGAGGATTGAGGACTGAAGATTGAGGATTCAGTATTGAGGACTGAAGAATGAGGGTTGAGGAGTGAGGACTGAGGATTGAGGATTGCAGTTTGAGTATTGAGCATTGAAGATTGAGGATTGAGGATTGAGGATTGAGGATTGAGGATTGAGGATAGAAGATTGAGTATTGAGGATCGAAGATTGACGATTGAGGATTGAGAATTGAGGATTGAAGACTGAGGATTGGGTATTGAGGATTGAGCATTGGGGATTGAGGGTTGAGGATTGAGGATTGAGGATTGAGGATTGAAGATTGAATATTAATGATTGAAGATTGAGGATTGAGGATTGAGGGTTGTGGATTGAGGACGTGGACTGAGGGTTGAGTATTGGTGTTTGAAGTCTGAGGATTGGGGATTGATGATTGAGAATTGAGGATTGAGGATTGAGGATTGAAGATTGAGGATTCGGTATTGAGGATTGAAGAATGAGGATTGAGGAGTGAGGACTGAGGATTGAGGATTGCTGTTTGAGTATTGAGGATTGAAGATTGAGGATTGAGGATTGAGGATTGAGGATTGAGGATTGAGGATTGAGAATTGAGGATTGAGGATTGAGGATTGAAGATTGAGGATTGAGGATTGAGGATTGAGGATTGAGGCTTGAGAACTGAGGATTGAGGATTGAGGATTGAGGAATGAAGATTGAGTATTGAGGATTGAAGATTGAGGATTGAGGATTGAGGATTGAGGATTGAGGACTCAAGATTGAATATTGATGATTGAAGATTGAGGGTTGGGTATTGATGCTTGTGGATTGAGGACGAGGACTGAGGGTTGAGTATTGCTGTTTTAGGTCTGAGGATTGAGGATTGAGTATTGAGAATTGAGGGTTGAGGATTGAGGATTGAAGATTGTGGATTGGGTATTGAGGATTGAAGAATGAGGATTGAGGATTGAGGGTTGAGGATTGAGTATTGAATACTGAGTATTGAGGATTGAAGATTGAGGATTGAGGATTGAGGATTGAGGATCGAGGATTGAGGATTGAGGATTGAGGATTGAGGATTGAGGAATGAAGATTGAGTATTGAGGATTGAAGACTGAGGATTGAGGATTGAGGATTGAGGATTGAGGATTGAAGATTGAGGATTGGGGATTGAGTATTGACGATTGAGGATTGAGTATTGAGGATTGAGTATTGAGGATTGATTATTGAAGATTGAGTATTGAGGATTGAAGATTGAGGATTGATAATTGAGGATTGAAGATGGAGTATTGATGATTGAAGGTTGAGGATTGAGGATTCATGTTTGAGGATTGAGGACGGGGTCTGACGGTTGAGGATTGAGGTTTGAGGATTGAGGATTGAGGATTTAGGACTGAGGATTGAGGATTGAGGGTTGTTGATTGAGGACGAGGACTGAGGGTTGAGTGTTGATGTTTGAGGTCTGAGGATTGAGGATTGAGGGTTGAGAATTGAGGATTGAGGATTGAGGATTGAAGATTGAGGATTGAGGATTGAGGATTCAGGATTGAGGATTGAAGACTGAGGATTGGGTATTGAGGATTCAACATTGAGGATTGAGGGTTGAGGATTGAGGATTGAGGATTGACGATTGAGGATTGAGGAATGAGAATCGAGGATTGAGGATTGAGGATTCAAGATTGAGGACTGGGCACTGAGGATTGAAGAATGAGGATTGAGGATTGAGGATTGAGGATTGAGGATTGCAGATTGAGTATTGAGGATTGAAGATTGAGGGTTGAGGATTGAGGATTGAGGATTGAGCATTGAGGATTGACGATTGAGGATTGAGGATTGAAGATTGAGGATTGAGGATTGAGGATTGAAGATTGAGGATTGGGGACGGAGTGTTGAGTGTTGAGAGATGAGAATTGATGTTTGTGGATAGAGACTTGAAGATTGCAGATTGAGTATTGAGTATTGAAAACTGTGAATTGATGATATTCCATTGAGGATTGGGGATTGACAACTGATTGTTGAGGACTGAGGGCTGAAGATTGAGGATTCAGGATTGAGGATTCAGGATTAAGGTTTGAGGACTGAGGCTTGAGGATTGAGGATTGAGGATTGAGGATTGAGGATTGAGGATTGAGGATTGAGGATTGAGGATTCAGGATTGAGGATTGAAGACTGAGGTTTGGGTATTGAGGATTTAGCATTGGGGATTGAGGGTTGAGGATTGAGGATTGAGGATTGAGGATTGAGGATTGAGGGTTGTGGATTGAGGACGAGGACTGAGGGTTGAGTATTGGTGTTTGAAGTCTGAGGATTGAGGATTGAGGATTGAGAATTGAGGATTGAGGATTGAGGATTGAAGATTGAGGATTCGGTATTGAGGATTGAAGAATGAGGATTGAGGAGTGAGGACTGAGGATTGAGGATTGAGGATTGAGGATTGAGAATTGAGGATTGAGGATTGAGGATTGAAGATTGAGGATTGAGTATTGAGGATCGAAGATTGAGGATTGAGGACTGAGAGTTGAGGATTGAGGATTGAGGATTGAGGATTGAAGACTGAGGATTGGGTATTGAGGATTTAGCATTGGGGATTGAGGGTTGAGGATTGAGGATTGAGGATTGAGGATTTAGGATTGAGGGTTGTGGATTGAGGACGAGGACTTAGGGTTGAGTATTGGTGTTTGAAGTCTGAGGATTGAGGATTGAGGATTGAGAATTGAGGATTGAGGATTGAGGATTGAAGATTGAGGATTCGGTATTCAGGATTGAAGAATGAGGATTGAGGAGTGAGGACTGATGATTGAGGATAGCAGTTTGAGTATTGAGGATTGAAGATTGAGGATCGAGGATTGAGGATTGAGGATTGAGGATTGAGGATTGAGAATTGAGGATTGAGGATTGAGGATTGAAGATTGAGGATTGAGGATTGAGGATTGCGGATTGAGGCTTGAGAACTGAGGATTGAGGATTGAGGATTGAGGAATGAAGATTGAGTATTGAGGATTGAAGATTGAGGATTGAGGATTGAGGATTGAGGATTGAGGACTCAAGATTGAATATTGATGATTGAAGATTGAGGATTGGGTATTGATGCTTGTGGATTGAGGACCAGGACTGAGGGTTGAGTATTGCTGTTTGAGGTCTGAGGATTGAGGATTGAGTATTGAGAATTGAGGGTTGAGGATTGAGGATTGAAGATTGTGGATTGGGTATTGAGGATTGAAGAATGAGGATTGAGGATTGAGTATTGAATACTGAGTATTGAGGATTGAAGATTGAGGATTGAGGATTGAGGATTGAGGATCGAGGATTGAGGATTGAGGATTGAGGATTGAGGACTGAGGAATGAAGATTGAGTATTGAGGATTGAAGACTGAGGATTGAGGATTGAGGATTGAGGATTGAGGATTGAAGATTGAGGATTGGGGATTGAGTATTGACGATTGAGGATTGAGTATTGAGGATTGAGTATTGAGGATTGATTATTGAAGATTGAGTATTGAGGATTGAAGATTGAGGATTGATAATTGAGGATTGAAGATGGAGTATTGATGATTGAAGGTTGAGGATTGAGGATTCATGTTTGAGGATTGAGGACGGGGACTGACGGTTGAGGATTGAGGTTTGAGGATTGAGGATTGAGGATTTAGGACTGAGGATTGAGGATTGAGGGTTGTGGATTGAGGACGAGGACTGAGGGTTGAGTGTTGATGTTTGAGGTCTGAGGATTGAGGATTGAGGATTGAGAATTGAGGATTGAGGATTGAGGATTGAAGATTGAGAATTGAGGATTGAGGATTCAGGATTGAGGATTGAAGACTGAGGATTGGGTATTGAGGATTCAACATTGAGGATTGAGGGTTGAGGATTGAGGATTGAGGATTGACGATTGAGGATTGAGGAATGAGAATCGAGGATTGAGGATTGAGGATTCAAGATTGAGGGCTGGGCACTGAGGATTGAAGAATGAGGATTGAGGATTGAGGATTGAGGATTGAGGATTGAGGATTGCAGATTGAGTATTGAGGATTGAAGATTGAGGGTTGAGGATTGACGATTGAGGATTGAGCATTGAGGATTGACGATTGAGGATTGAGGATTGAAGATTGAGGATTGAGGATTGAGGATTGAAGATTGAGGATTGGGGACGGAGTGTTGAGTGTTGAGAGATGAGAATTGATGTTTGTGGATAGAGACTTGAAGATTGCAGATTGAGTATTGAGTATTGAAAACTCTGAATTGATGATATTCCATTGAGGATTGGGGATTGACAACTGATTGTTGAGGACTGAGGGCTGAAGATTGAGGATTCAGGATAGAGGATTCAGGATTAAGGTTTGAGGACATGAGGATTGAGGATTGAGGATTGAGGATTGAGGATTGAGGATTGAAGATTGAGGATTGGGTATTGCGGATTGAACATTGAGGATTGACGATTGAGGATTGAGGACTGAGGATCGAGGATTGAGGATTGAGGATTGAGGGTTGAAGATTGAGGATTGGGGACTGAGGATTGAAGATTGAGGATTGAGGATTGAGGACTGAGGATTGAGGATTGAGGATTGAGGATTGAGAATTGAGGATTGAGGATTGAGGATTGAAGATTGAGGATTGAGGATTGAGGATTGCGGATTGAGGCTTGAGAACTGAGGATTGAGGATTGAGGATTGAGGAATGAAGATTGAGTATTGAGGATTGAAGATTGAGGATTGAGGATTGAGGATTGAGGATTGAGGACTCAAGATTGAATATTGATGATTGAAGATTGAGGATTGGGTATTGATGCTTGTGGATTGAGGACCAGGACTGAGGGTTGAGTATTGCTGTTTGAGGTCTGAGGATTGAGGATTGAGTATTGAGAATTGAGGGTTGAGGATTGAGGATTGAAGATTGTGGATTGGGTATTGAGGATTGAAGAATGAGGATTGAGGATTGAGTATTGAATACTGAGTATTGAGGATTGAAGATTGAGGATTGAGGATTGAGGATTGAGGATCGAGGATTGAGGATTGAGGATTGAGGATTGAGGACTGAGGAATGAAGATTGAGTATTGAGGATTGAAGACTGAGGATTGAGGATTGAGGATTGAGGATTGAGGATTGAAGATTGAGGATTGGGGATTGAGTATTGACGATTGAGGATTGAGTATTGAGGATTGAGTATTGAGGATTGATTATTGAAGATTGAGTATTGAGGATTGAAGATTGAGGATTGATAATTGAGGATTGAGGATGGAGTATTGATGATTGAAGGTTGAGGATTGAGGATTCATGTTTGAGGATTGAGGACGGGGACTGACGGTTGAGGATTGAGGTTTGAGGATTGAGGATTGAGGATTTAGGACTGAGGATTGAGGATTGAGGGTTGTGGATTGAGGACGAGGACTGAGGGTTGAGTGTTGATGTTTGAGGTCTGAGGATTGAGGATTGAGGATTGAGAATTGAGGATTGAGGATTGACGATTGAAGATTGAGGATTGAGGATTGAGGATTCAGGATTGAGGATTGAAGACTGAGGATTGGGTATTGAGGATTCAACATTGAGGATTGAGGGTTGAGGATTGAGGATTGAGGATTGACGATTGAGGATTGAGGAATGAGAATCGAGGATTGAGGATTGAGGATTCAAGATTGAGGGCTGGGCACTGAGGATTGAAGAATGAGGATTGAGGATTGAGGATTGAGGATTGAGGATTGCAGATTGAGTATTGAGGATTGAAGATTGAGGGTTGAGGATTGAGGATTGAGGATTGAGGATTGGGCATTGAGGATTGACGATTGAGGATTGAGGATTGAAGATTGAGGATTGAGGATTGAGGATTGAAGATTGAGGATTGGGGACGGAGTGTTGAGTGTTGAGAGATGAGAATTGATGTTTGTGGATAGAGACTTGAAGATTGCAGATTGAGTATTGAGTATTGGAAACTCTGAATTGATGATATTCCATTGAGGATTGGGGATTGACAACTGATTGTTGAGGACTGAGGGCTGAAGATTGAGGATTCAGGATAGAGGATTCAGGATTAAGGTTTGAGGACATGAGGATTGAGGATTGAGGATTGAGGATTGAGGATTGAGGATTGAAGATTGAGGATTGGGTATTGCGGATTGAACATTGAGGATTGACGATTGAGGATTGAGGACTGAGGATCGAGGATTGAGGATTGAGGATTGAGGGTTGAAGATTGAGGATTGGGGACTGAGGATTGAAGATTGAGGATTGAGGATTGAGGACTGAGGATTGAGGATTGAGGATTGAAGGTTCAGTATTGAGGATTGAAGATTGAGAATTGATGATTGAGGATTGAACATTGAGGACTGAGTGTTGAGGGTTGAGTGATGAGAATTGATGTTTGTGGATAGAGATTCGAAGATTGCAGGTTGAGTATTGTGTATTGAAAACTGTGAATTGAGTATATTCTATTGAGGAGTGAGGATTGACAACTGATTGTTGAGGACTGAGAGCTGAAGGTTGAGGGTTCAGGATTGAAGATTCAGAATTGGGATTTGAGGATTCAGAATTGAGGTTTGAGGACTGAGGATTGAGGATTGAAGATTGAGTATTGAGGATTGAAGGTTGAGTATTCAGGATTGGAGATTGGCGATTGAGGATTAAGGACCGAGGATTGAGGATTGAGGATTGAAGATTGAGTATTGATGATTGAAGATTGAGTATTGAGGATTGAAAATTGAGGATTGAGGATTGAGGATTGAGGATTGAGGATTGAAGATTGAGGATTGGGTATTGCGGATTGAACATTGAGGATTGACGATTGAGGATTGAGGACTGAGGATCGAGGATTGAGGATTGAGGATTGAGGGTTGAAGATTGAGGATTGGGGACTGAGGATTGAAGATTGAGGATTGAGGATTGAGGACTGAGGATTGAGGATTGAGGATTGAAGGTTCAGTATTGAGGATTGAAGATTGAGAATTGATGATTGAGGATTGAACATTGAGGACTGAGTGTTGAGGGTTGAGTGATGAGAATTGATGCTTGTGGATAGAGATTCGAAGATTGCAGGTTGAGTATTGTGTATTGAAAACTGTGAATTGAGTATATTCTATTGAGGAGTGAGGATTGACAACTGATTGTTGAGGACTGAGAGCTGAAGATTGAGGGTTCAGGATTGAAGATTCAGAATTGGGATTTGGGGATTCAGAATTGAGGTTTGAGGACTGAGGATTGAGGATTGAAGATTGAGTATTGAGGATTGAAGGTTGAGTATTCAGGATTGGAGATTGGCGATTGAGGATTAAGGACCGAGGATTGAGGATTGAGGATTGAAGATTGAGTATTGAGGATTGAAGATTGAGGATTGAGGATTGAGGATTGAGGATTGAGGATTGAAGACTGAGGATTGGGTATTGAGGATTGAGCATTGGGGATTGAGGGTTGAGGATTGAGGATTGAGGATTGAGGATTGAAGATTGAATATTAATGATTGAAGATTGAGGATTGAGGATTGAGGGTTGTGGATTGAGCACGAGGACTGAGGGTTGAGTATTGGTGTTTGAAGTCTGAGGATTGAGGATTGAGGATTGAGAATTGAGGATTGATGATTGAGGATTGAAGATTGAGGATTCGGTATTGAGGACTGAAGAATGAGGATTGAGGAGTGAGGACTGAGGATTCAGGATTGCAGTTTGAGTATTGAGGATTGAAGATTGAGGATTGAGGATTGAGGATTGAGGATTGAGGATTGAGGATTGAGGATTGAAGATTCAGTATTGAGGATTGAACATTGAGGATTGAGGATTGAGGATTGAGGATTTAGGATTGAAGATTGAGGATTGGGGATTGAGGATTGACGATTGAGTATTGAGCATTGAGGATTGAGAATTGAGGATTGAGGATTGAAGATTGAGTATTGAGGATTGAAGATTGAGGATTGAGGATTGAGGATTGAAGATTGAGGATTGAAGATTGAGTATTGAGGATTGAAGATTGAGGATTGAGGATTGAGGTTTGAGGATTGAGGATTGAAGATTGAGGATTGGGGATTGAGGATTGACGATTGAGGATTGAGAATTGAGGATAGAGGATTGAGGATTGGGGACTGAGTGTTGAGGGTTGAGTGATGAGAATTGATGTTTGTGGATAGAGATTTGAAGATTGCAGGTTGAGTATTGAGTATTGAAACCTGTGAATTGAGGATATTCTATTGAGGATTGAGGATTGACAACTGATTGTTGAGGAGTGAGGGCTGAAGACTGAGGATTCAGGTTTGAGGATTCAGGATTGAGGTTTGAGGACTGAGGATTGAGGATTGAGGATTGAGGATTGAGGATTGAGGATTGAGGATTGAGGATTGAAGATTGAGGATTGGGTATCGAGGATTGAACATTGAGGATTGTGTATTGAGTATTGATGATTGAGGATTGAGGACTGAATATTGAATATTCATGATTGAAGATTGAGGATCGAGGATTGAGGGTTGTGGATTGAGGACGAGGACTGAGGGTTGAGTCTTGATGTTTGTGGTCTGAGGATTGAGGATTGAGGATTGAGAATTGAGGACTGAGGATTGAGGATTGAAGATTGAGGATTGGGTGTTGAGGATTGAAGAATGTGGATTGAGGATTGAGGATTGAAGGATGAGTATTGAGGATTGAAGATTGAGGATTGAGGATTGAGGATTGAGGATTGAGTACTGAAGATTGAGGATTGGGTATTGCGGATTGAACATTGAGGATTGAAGATTGACGATTGAAGATTCAGTATTGAGGATTGAAGATTGAGGATTGAGGATTGAGGATTGAAGATTGAAGATTGAGTATTGAGGATTGAAGATTGTGGATTGAGGACTGAGAATTGAGGATTGAGGATTGAGGATTGAGGATTGAGAATTGAAGGCTGAGGATTGGGTATTGAGGATTGAGCATTGGGGATTGAGGGTTGAGGATTGAGGATTGAGGATTGAGGATTGAAGATTGAATATTAATGATTGAAGATTGAGGATTGAGGATTGGGGGTTGTGGATTGAGGACGAGGACTGAGGGTTGAGTATTGGTGTTTGAAGTCTGAGGATTGAGGATTGAGGATTGAGAATTGAGGATTGAGGATTGAGGACTGAAGATTGAGGATTCAGTATTGAGGACTGAAGAATGAGGGTTGAGGAGTGAGGACTGAGGATTGAGGATTGCAGTTTGAGTATTGAGCATTGAAGATTGAGGATTGAGGATTGAGGATTGAGGATTGAGGATTGAGGATAGAAGATTGAGTATTGAGGATCGAAGATTGACGATTGAGGATTGAGAATTGAGGATTGAAGACTGAGGATTGGGTATTGAGGATTGAGCATTGGGGATTGAGGGTTGAGGATTGAGGATTGAGGATTGAGGATTGAAGATTGAATATTAATGATTGAAGATTGAGGATTGAGGATTGAGGGTTGTGGATTGAGGACGTGGACTGAGGGTTGAGTATTGGTGTTTGAAGTCTGAGGATTGGGGATTGATGATTGAGAATTGAGGATTGAGGATTGAGGATTGAAGATTGAGGATTCGGTATTGAGGATTGAAGAATGAGGATTGAGGAGTGAGGACTGAGGATTGAGGATTGCAGTTTGAGTATTGAGGATTGAAGATTGAGGATTGAGGATTGAGGATTGAGGATTGAGGATTGAGGATTGAGAATTGAGGATTGAGGATTGAGGATTGAAGATTGAGGATTGAGGATTGAGGATTGAGGATTGAGGCTTGAGAACTGAGGATTGAGGATTGAGGATTGAGGAATGAAGATTGAGTATTGAGGATTGAAGATTGAGGATTGAGGATTGAGGATTGAGGATTGAGGACTCAAGATTGAATATTGATGATTGAAGATTGAGGGTTGGGTATTGATGCTTGTGGATTGAGGACGAGGACTGAGGGTTGAGTATTGCTGTTTTAGGTCTGAGGATTGAGGATTGAGTATTGAGAATTGAGGGTTGAGGATTGAGGATTGAAGATTGTGGATTGGGTATTGAGGATTGAAGAATGAGGATTGAGGATTGAGGGTTGAGGATTGAGTATTGAATACTGAGTATTGAGGATTGAAGATTGAGGATTGAGGATTGAGGATTGAGGATCGAGGATTGAGGATTGAGGATTGAGGATTGAGGATTGAGGAATGAAGATTGAGTATTGAGGATTGAAGACTGAGGATTGAGGATTGAGGATTGAGGATTGAGGATTGAAGATTGAGGATTGGGGATTGAGTATTGACGATTGAGGATTGAGTATTGAGGATTGAGTATTGAGGATTGATTATTGAAGATTGAGTATTGAGGATTGAAGATTGAGGATTGATAATTGAGGATTGAAGATGGAGTATTGATGATTGAAGGTTGAGGATTGAGGATTCATGTTTGAGGATTGAGGACGGGGTCTGACGGTTGAGGATTGAGGTTTGAGGATTGAGGATTGAGGATTTAGGACTGAGGATTGAGGATTGAGGGTTGTTGATTGAGGACGAGGACTGAGGGTTGAGTGTTGATGTTTGAGGTCTGAGGATTGAGGATTGAGGGTTGAGAATTGAGGATTGAGGATTGAGGATTGAAGATTGAGGATTGAGGATTGAGGATTCAGGATTGAGGATTGAAGACTGAGGATTGGGTATTGAGGATTCAACATTGAGGATTGAGGGTTGAGGATTGAGGATTGAGGATTGACGATTGAGGATTGAGGAATGAGAATCGAGGATTGAGGATTGAGGATTCAAGATTGAGGACTGGGCACTGAGGATTGAAGAATGAGGATTGAGGATTGAGGATTGAGGATTGAGGATTGCAGATTGAGTATTGAGGATTGAAGATTGAGGGTTGAGGATTGAGGATTGAGGATTGAGCATTGAGGATTGACGATTGAGGATTGAGGATTGAAGATTGAGGATTGAGGATTGAGGATTGAAGATTGAGGATTGGGGACGGAGTGTTGAGTGTTGAGAGATGAGAATTGATGTTTGTGGATAGAGACTTGAAGATTGCAGATTGAGTATTGAGTATTGAAAACTGTGAATTGATGATATTCCATTGAGGATTGGGGATTGACAACTGATTGTTGAGGACTGAGGGCTGAAGATTGAGGATTCAGGATTGAGGATTCAGGATTAAGGTTTGAGGACTGAGGCTTGAGGATTGAGGATTGAGGATTGAGGATTGAGGATTGAGGATTGAGGATTGAGGATTGAGGATTGAGGATTCAGGATTGAGGATTGAAGACTGAGGTTTGGGTATTGAGGATTTAGCATTGGGGATTGAGGGTTGAGGATTGAGGATTGAGGATTGAGGATTGAGGATTGAGGGTTGTGGATTGAGGACGAGGACTGAGGGTTGAGTATTGGTGTTTGAAGTCTGAGGATTGAGGATTGAGGATTGAGAATTGAGGATTGAGGATTGAGGATTGAAGATTGAGGATTCGGTATTGAGGATTGAAGAATGAGGATTGAGGAGTGAGGACTGAGGATTGAGGATTGAGGATTGAGGATTGAGAATTGAGGATTGAGGATTGAGGATTGAAGATTGAGGATTGAGTATTGAGGATCGAAGATTGAGGATTGAGGACTGAGAGTTGAGGATTGAGGATTGAGGATTGAGGATTGAAGACTGAGGATTGGGTATTGAGGATTTAGCATTGGGGATTGAGGGTTGAGGATTGAGGATTGAGGATTGAGGATTTAGGATTGAGGGTTGTGGATTGAGGACGAGGACTTAGGGTTGAGTATTGGTGTTTGAAGTCTGAGGATTGAGGATTGAGGATTGAGAATTGAGGATTGAGGATTGAGGATTGAAGATTGAGGATTCGGTATTCAGGATTGAAGAATGAGGATTGAGGAGTGAGGACTGATGATTGAGGATAGCAGTTTGAGTATTGAGGATTGAAGATTGAGGATCGAGGATTGAGGATTGAGGATTGAGGATTGAGGATTGAGAATTGAGGATTGAGGATTGAGGATTGAAGATTGAGGATTGAGGATTGAGGATTGCGGATTGAGGCTTGAGAACTGAGGATTGAGGATTGAGGATTGAGGAATGAAGATTGAGTATTGAGGATTGAAGATTGAGGATTGAGGATTGAGGATTGAGGATTGAGGACTCAAGATTGAATATTGATGATTGAAGATTGAGGATTGGGTATTGATGCTTGTGGATTGAGGACCAGGACTGAGGGTTGAGTATTGCTGTTTGAGGTCTGAGGATTGAGGATTGAGTATTGAGAATTGAGGGTTGAGGATTGCGGATTGAAGATTGTGGATTGGGTATTGAGGATTGAAGAATGAGGATTGAGGATTGAGTATTGAATACTGAGTATTGAGGATTGAAGATTGAGGATTGAGGATTGAGGATTGAGGATCGAGGATTGAGGATTGAGGATTGAGGATTGAGGACTGAGGAATGAAGATTGAGTATTGAGGATTGAAGACTGAGGATTGAGGATTGAGGATTGAGGATTGAGGATTGAAGATTGAGGATTGGGGATTGAGTATTGACGATTGAGGATTGAGTATTGAGGATTGAGTATTGAGGATTGATTATTGAAGATTGAGTATTGAGGATTGAAGATTGAGGATTGATAATTGAGGATTGAAGATGGAGTATTGATGATTGAAGGTTGAGGATTGAGGATTCATGTTTGAGGATTGAGGACGGGGACTGACGGTTGAGGATTGAGGTTTGAGGATTGAGGATTGAGGATTTAGGACTGAGGATTGAGGATTGAGGGTTGTGGATTGAGGACGAGGACTGAGGGTTGAGTGTTGATGTTTGAGGTCTGAGGATTGAGGATTGAGGATTGAGAATTGAGGATTGAGGATTGAGGATTGAAGATTGAGAATTGAGGATTGAGGATTCAGGATTGAGGATTGAAGACTGAGGATTGGGTATTGAGGATTCAACATTGAGGATTGAGGGTTGAGGATTGAGGATTGAGGATTGACGATTGAGGATTGAGGAATGAGAATCGAGGATTGAGGATTGAGGATTCAAGATTGAGGGCTGGGCACTGAGGATTGAAGAATGAGGATTGAGGATTGAGGATTGAGGATTGAGGATTGCAGATTGAGTATTGAGGATTGAAGATTGAGGGTTGAGGATTGACGATTGAGGATTGAGCATTGAGGATTGACGATTGAGGATTGAGGATTGAAGATTGAGGATTGAGGATTGAGGATTGAAGATTGAGGATTGGGGACGGAGTGTTGAGTGTTGAGAGATGAGAATTGATGTTTGTGGATAGAGACTTGAAGATTGCAGATTGAGTATTGAGTATTGAAAACTCTGAATTGATGATATTCCATTGAGGATTGGGGATTGACAACTGATTGTTGAGGACTGAGGGCTGAAGATTGAGGATTCAGGATAGAGGATTCAGGATTAAGGTTTGAGGACATGAGGATTGAGGATTGAGGATTGAGGATTGAGGATTGAGGATTGAAGATTGAGGATTGGGTATTGCGGATTGAACATTGAGGATTGACGATTGAGGATTGAGGACTGAGGATCGAGGATTGAGGATTGAGGATTGAGGGTTGAAGATTGAGGATTGGGGACTGAGGATTGAAGATTGAGGATTGAGGATTGAGGACTGAGGATTGAGGATTGAGGATTGAGGATTGAGAATTGAGGATTGAGGATTGAGGATTGAAGATTGAGGATTGAGGATTGAGGATTGCGGATTGAGGCTTGAGAACTGAGGATTGAGGATTGAGGATTGAGGAATGAAGATTGAGTATTGAGGATTGAAGATTGAGGATTGAGGATTGAGGATTGAGGATTGAGGACTCAAGATTGAATATTGATGATTGAAGATTGAGGATTGGGTATTGATGCTTGTGGATTGAGGACCAGGACTGAGGGTTGAGTATTGCTGTTTGAGGTCTGAGGATTGAGGATTGAGTATTGAGAATTGAGGGTTGAGGATTGAGGATTGAAGATTGTGGATTGGGTATTGAGGATTGAAGAATGAGGATTGAGGATTGAGTATTGAATACTGAGTATTGAGGATTGAAGATTGAGGATTGAGGATTGAGGATTGAGGATCGAGGATTGAGGATTGAGGATTGAGGATTGAGGACTGAGGAATGAAGATTGAGTATTGAGGATTGAAGACTGAGGATTGAGGATTGAGGATTGAGGATTGAGGATTGAAGATTGAGGATTGGGGATTGAGTATTGACGATTGAGGATTGAGTATTGAGGATTGAGTATTGAGGATTGATTATTGAAGATTGAGTATTGAGGATTGAAGATTGAGGATTGATAATTGAGGATTGAAGATGGAGTATTGATGATTGAAGGTTGAGGATTGAGGATTCATGTTTGAGGATTGAGGACGGGGACTGACGGTTGAGGATTGAGGTTTGAGGATTGAGGATTGAGGATTTAGGACTGAGGATTGAGGATTGAGGGTTGTGGATTGAGGACGAGGACTGAGGGTTGAGTGTTGATGTTTGAGGTCTGAGGATTGAGGATTGAGGATTGAGAATTGAGGATTGAGGATTGACGATTGAAGATTGAGGATTGAGGATTGAGGATTCAGGATTGAGGATTGAAGACTGAGGATTGGGTATTGAGGATTCAACATTGAGGATTGAGGGTTGAGGATTGAGGATTGAGGATTGACGATTGAGGATTGAGGAATGAGAATCGAGGATTGAGGATTGAGGATTCAAGATTGAGGGCTGGGCACTGAGGATTGAAGAATGAGGATTGAGGATTGAGGATTGAGGATTGAGGATTGCAGATTGAGTATTGAGGATTGAAGATTGAGGGTTGAGGATTGAGGATTGAGGATTGAGGATTGGGCATTGAGGATTGACGATTGAGGATTGAGGATTGAAGATTGAGGATTGAGGATTGAGGATTGAAGATTGAGGATTGGGGACGGAGTGTTGAGTGTTGAGAGATGAGAATTGATGTTTGTGGATAGAGACTTGAAGATTGCAGATTGAGTATTGAGTATTGGAAACTCTGAATTGATGATATTCCATTGAGGATTGGGGATTGACAACTGATTGTTGAGGACTGAGGGCTGAAGATTGAGGATTCAGGATAGAGGATTCAGGATTAAGGTTTGAGGACATGAGGATTGAGGATTGAGGATTGAGGATTGAGGATTGAGGATTGAAGATTGAGGATTGGGTATTGCGGATTGAACATTGAGGATTGACGATTGAGGATTGAGGACTGAGGATCGAGGATTGAGGATTGAGGATTGAGGGTTGAAGATTGAGGATTGGGGACTGAGGATTGAAGATTGAGGATTGAGGATTGAGGACTGAGGATTGAGGATTGAGGATTGAAGGTTCAGTATTGAGGATTGAAGATTGAGAATTGATGATTGAGGATTGAACATTGAGGACTGAGTGTTGAGGGTTGAGTGATGAGAATTGATGTTTGTGGATAGAGATTCGAAGATTGCAGGTTGAGTATTGTGTATTGAAAACTGTGAATTGAGTATATTCTATTGAGGAGTGAGGATTGACAACTGATTGTTGAGGACTGAGAGCTGAAGGTTGAGGGTTCAGGATTGAAGATTCAGAATTGGGATTTGAGGATTCAGAATTGAGGTTTGAGGACTGAGGATTGAGGATTGAAGATTGAGTATTGAGGATTGAAGGTTGAGTATTCAGGATTGGAGATTGGCGATTGAGGATTAAGGACCGAGGATTGAGGATTGAGGATTGAAGATTGAGTATTGATGATTGAAGATTGAGTATTGAGGATTGAAAATTGAGGATTGAGGATTGAGGATTGAGGATTGAGGATTGAAGATTGAGGATTGGGTATTGCGGATTGAACATTGAGGATTGACGATTGAGGATTGAGGACTGAGGATCGAGGATTGAGGATTGAGGATTGAGGGTTGAAGATTGAGGATTGGGGACTGAGGATTGAAGATTGAGGATTGAGGATTGAGGACTGAGGATTGAGGATTGAGGATTGAAGGTTCAGTATTGAGGATTGAAGATTGAGAATTGATGATTGAGGATTGAACATTGAGGACTGAGTGTTGAGGGTTGAGTGATGAGAATTGATGTTTGTGGATAGAGATTCGAAGATTGCAGGTTGAGTATTGTGTATTGAAAACTGTGAATTGAGTATATTCTATTGAGGAGTGAGGATTGACAACTGATTGTTGAGGACTGAGAGCTGAAGATTGAGGGTTCAGGATTGAAGATTCAGAATTGGGATTTGGGGATTCAGAATTGAGGTTTGAGGACTGAGGATTGAGGATTGAAGATTGAGTATTGAGGATTGAAGGTTGAGTATTCAGGATTGGAGATTGGCGATTGAGGATTAAGGACCGAGGATTGAGGATTGAGGATTGAAGATTGAGTATTGATGATTGAAGATTGAGTATTGAGGATTGAAAATTGAGGATTGAGGATTGAGGATTGAGGATTGAGGATTGAAGATTGAGGATTGGGGACGGAGTGTTGAGTGTTGAGTGATGAGAATTGATATTTGTAGATAGAGATTTGAAGATTGCAGATTGAGTATTGAGTATTGAAAACTGTGAATTGATGATATTCCATTGAGGATTGGGGATTGACAACTGACTGTTGAGGACTGAGGGCTGAAGATTGAGGATTCAGGATTGAGGATTCAGGATTAAGGTTTGAGGACTGAGGACTGAGGGCTGAGGATTGAGGATTGAGGATTGAAGATTGAGTATTGACGATTGAAGATTGAGGATTGAGGATTGAGGATTGAGGATTTAGGATTGAAGATTGAGGATTGGGGATTGAGGATTGACGATTGAGTATTGAGCATTGAGGATTGAGAATTGAGGATTGAGGATTGAAGATTGAGTATTGAGGATTGAAGATTGAGGATTGAGGATTGAGGATTGAGGATTGAGGACTCAAGATTGAATATTGATGATTGAAGATTGAGGATTGGGTATTGATGCTTGTGGATTGAGGACCAGGACTGAGGGTTGAGTATTGCTGTTTGAGGTCTGAGGATTGAGGATTGAGTATTGAGAATTGAGGGTTGAGGATTGAGGATTGAAGATTGTGGATTGGGTATTGAGGATTGAAGAATGAGGATTGAGGATTGAGTATTGAATACTGAGTATTGAGGATTGAAGATTGAGGATTGAGGATTGAGGATTGAGGATCGAGGATTGAGGATTGAGGATTGAGGATTGAGGACTGAGGAATGAAGATTGAGTATTGAGGATTGAAGACTGAGGATTGAGGATTGAGGATTGAGGATTGAGGATTGAAGATTGAGGATTGGGGATTGAGTATTGACGATTGAGGATTGAGTATTGAGGATTGAGTATTGAGGATTGATTATTGAAGATTGAGTATTGAGGATTGAAGATTGAGGATTGATAATTGAGGATTGAAGATGGAGTATTGATGATTGAAGGTTGAGGATTGAGGATTCATGTTTGAGGATTGAGGACGGGGACTGACGGTTGAGGATTGAGGTTTGAGGATTGAGGATTGAGGATTTAGGACTGAGGATTGAGGATTGAGGGTTGTGGATTGAGGACGAGGACTGAGGGTTGAGTGTTGATGTTTGAGGTCTGAGGATTGAGGATTGAGGATTGAGAATTGAGGATTGAGGATTGAGGATTGAAGATTGAGGATTGAGGATTGAGGATTCAGGATTGAGGATTGAAGACTGAGGATTGGGTATTGAGGATTCAACATTGAGGATTGAGGGTTGAGGATTGAGGATTGAGGATTGACGATTGAGGATTGAGGAATGAGAATCGAGGATTGAGGATTGAGGATTCAA
This sequence comes from Calliopsis andreniformis, assembly GCF_051401765.1. Lineage (NCBI taxonomy): Eukaryota > Metazoa > Arthropoda > Insecta > Hymenoptera > Andrenidae > Calliopsis > Calliopsis andreniformis. Next base: position 3,269,468 of record NW_027480447.1, read on the forward strand.
GATTGAGGGCTGGGCACTGAGGATTGAAGAATGAGGATTGAGGATTGAGGATTGAGGATTGAGGATTGCAGATTGAGTATTGAGGATTGAAGATTGAGGGTTGAGGATTGACGATTGAGGATTGAGCATTGAGGATTGACGATTGAGGATTGAGGATTGAAGATTGAGGATTGAGGATTGAGGATTGAAGATTGAGGATTGGGGACGGAGTGTTGAGTGTTGAGAGAT